>NC_064618.1:790090899-790715899 GCF_023898315.1 Schistocerca nitens | reverse complement strand
TAATGGGCTTACTGGTTTTTCCCGTAGCACCTACGACTTTAACACCATTTACGGAGATCATCACTAACCCAGGTTTGTCTGAAATGTGCTCAAAAATGGCTGTGATAATGGCACTGACTTCCGACCCAATGTCTGAAAGGACTTGTAACCTAATATCTTAACTTTCCACAGGAATGATGGTTTATTTAATTGTTCTACTGTCGGAGGTATTTTGTTCCTCCCGCAACAAATCTTTGTTGACCGTAAGATCATTCCAAGACATGAAGTTCATCTGCAGATCACATTTGTCTGGAAGTTTTTCGGTTTTCGGATTTCAAAGTCTTTGAATTCGTTGTTGGCTGGGTATCACAGTCCGGAGGGTCTTTCTTTCTTGGTTCTGTATTTACTTCCAGTTCTCGTTTTGAAGTTGCTTCATATGGTGGTACAAAGCAACATTTTTTTGACGCCGTGTCGCTGTACGTTACTGCAATATATTTTCACATTAACTTTGTTCTACATCTGTTTATTGTAAGTCATTGTTCGGTTCTAACAAAAAAGCATTCCTTAGACAAATGTTAATTTCATCATACGACCTTTGACAGTTCTTAAATACTCGGGCACGTTTTTCTCCTAATGTTATTAGTTCTTTTTCTTTTGCAACAGGCTCTTAGTTTGAATAGTCATTTACATCGACTGCTTCGTATCTTGTGCAGTCTTTGTGAACTTCAGTAATGCGTGAACAATCGTCTGTATTTACTTCTTCCGGCCTGCTGGTGGTTCGTTAGTCAGGAATACTTCCTCACCAACGCTGAGGATTTCATCTTCCTCAATTCTAATTACGACCGTATTTCTTTTCTTACTATCAATGTCTGTATTATTGACAGCTCGCGTACGTTGTGCGGTGCTCTTTTCCTCACTACTTCCCACCTCTACTAACTGCTGCTCGTGAAGTTTGCACGGTGCTAAATATTTCTATTTCCTCCTTGTCATCGGGCACGCCCTATTCCCGACGTCCAATATTCACCTTTTACTATTACCTAACCTTTTGGGCGCACAAATTCTTTCGAAATCCTCCCACTCGCACTGCTTTACCCATTCATACAAATAATCGATCTGTTCACACCAACTAGTAATCACTGACAACCCATTTTCGTAAATTTCATCGTTATTCAAACTGTCGTAGGCGTTTTCTTCATCGCCTACGAACAAGTCGGCGTTTTCTCTTGCCACGGTGTCGTTATCTGCCGAAACAGGTTCATCGGATTCTGCTGTGACGCCCTCATTCTCTTCTACTGGCGTAACAACAGCTTCCACACGAACGCTGATCTGTCAGATGTATTCTACGCTAAGAAGCTCTCTGTCCTCTCGCTAGTACACGTTTCATCGTCTGCCTACCATGACTCATTCCTGAGCACACCTGTCGCTTTGCTTATCAGCCGCTCTCCCGAGTATTGCTTCTTTCGTATGGACCATGAAAATCTGTCCGCGTTAGTTTGGCGCGCAATATACGAAGAATCCTGGAGATACTAAAAGGTATCAGATAGATTATATAATGGTAAGACAGAGATTTATGAACCAGGTTCTAAATTGTAAGACATTTCCAGGGGCAGATGTGGATTCTGACCACAATCTATTGGTTATGAACTGCAGATTGAAACTGAAAAAACTGCAAAAAGGTGGGAACTTAAGGAGATGGGACCTGGATAAACTGAAAGTACCAGAGGTTGTAGAGAATTTCAGGGAGAGCATAAGGGAACAATTGACAGGAATTGGGGAAAGAAATACAGTAGAAGAAGAATGGGTAGCTCTGAGGGATGAAGTAGTGAAGGCAGCAGACGATCAAGTAGGTAAAAAGACGAGGGCTAATAGAAAGCCTTGGGTAACAGAAGAAATATTGAATTTAATTGATGAAAGGAGAAAATATAAAAATGCAGTAAATGAAGCAGGCAAAAAGGAATACAAACGTCTCAAAAATGAGATCGACAGGAAGTGCAAAATGGCTAAGCAGGGATGGCTAGAGGACACATTTAAGGATGTAGAGGCTTGTCTCACTAGGGGTAAGATAGATACTGCCTACAGGAAAATTAAAGAGACCTTTGGAGAGAAGAGAACCACTTGTATGAATATCAAGAGCTCAGATGGCAACCCAGTTCTAAGCAAAGAAGGGAAGGCAGAAAGGTGGAAGGAGCATATAGAGGGTTTATACAAGGGCGATGTACTTGATGACAATATTATGGAAATGGAAGAGGATGTAGATGAAGACGAAATGGGAGATAAGATACTGCGTGAAGAGTTTGGCAGAGCACTAAAAGACCTGAGTCGAAACAAGGCCCCGGGAGTAGATAACATTCCATTAGAACTACTGATGGCCTTGCGAGAGCCAGTCATGACAAAACTCTACCATCTGGTGAGCAAGATGTATGAGACAGGCGAAATACCCTAAGACTTCAAGAAGAATATAATAATTCCAATCCCAAATAAAGCAGGTGTTGACAGATGTGAAAATTACCGAACTATCAGTTTTATAAGTCACAGCTGCAAAATACTAACGCGAATTCTTTACAGACGAATGGAAAAACTGGTAGAAGCGGACCTCGGGGAAGATCAGTTTGGATTCCGTAGAAATGTTGGAACACGTGAGGCAATACTAACCTTACGACTTATCTTAGAAGAACGATTAAGAAAAGGCAAACCTACGTTTCTAGCATTTGTTGACTTAGAGAAAGCTTTTGACAATGTTAACTGGAATACTCTCTTTCAAATTCTGAAGGTGGCAGGGGTAAAATACAGGGAGCGAAAGGCTATTTACAATTTGTACAGAAACCAGATGGCAGTTATAAGAGTCGAGGGGCATGAAAGGGAAGCAGTGGTTGGGAAAGGAGTGAGACAGGGTTGTAGCCTCTCCCCGATGTTATTCAATCTGTATATTGAGCAAGCAGTAAAGGAAACAAAAGAAAAGTTCGGAGTAGGTATTAAAATTCATGGAGAAGAAGTAAAAACTTTGAGGTTCGCCGATGACATTGTAATTCTGTCAGAGACAGCAAAGGACTTGGAAGTGCAGTTGAACGGAATGGACAGTGTCTTGAAAGGAGGATATAAGATGAACATCAACAAAAGCAAAACGAGGATAATGGAATGTAGTCAAATTAAATCGGGTGATGCTGAGGGAATTAGATTAGGAAATGAGACACTTAAAGTAGTAAAGGAGTTTTGCTATTTGGGGAGTAAAATAACTGATGATGGTCGAAGCAGAGAGGATATAAAATGTAGACTGGCAATGGCGAGAAAATCGTTTCTGAAGAAGAGAAATTTGATAACATTAAGTATGGATTTAAGTGTCAGGAAGTCGTTTCTGAAAGTATTTGTATGGAGTGTAGCCATGTATGGAAGTGAAACATGGACGATAACCAGTTTGGACAAGAAGAGAATAGAAGCTTTTGAAATGTGGTGCTACAGAAGAATGCTGAAGATAAGGTGGGTAGATCACGTAACTAATGAGGAGGTATTGAATAGGATTGGGGAGAAGAGGAGCTTGTGGCACAACTTGACTAGAAGAAGGGATCGGTTGGTAGGACATGTTTTGAGGCATCAAGGAATCACAAATTTAGCATTGGAGGGCAGCGTGGAGGGTAAAAATCGTAGAGGGAGACCAAGAGATGAATACACTAAGCAGATTCAGAAGGATGTCCAGGGTGTTTCAAAAATGACCGATATATTTGAAACGGCAATAAAAACTAAACGAGCAGCGATAGAAATACACCGTTTCTTGCAATATGCTTGGGACAACAGTACATTTTCAGGCAGACAAACTTTCGAAATTACAGTAGTTACAATTTTCAACAACAGATGGCGCTGCAAGTGATGTGAAAGATATAGAAGACAACGCAGTCTGTGGGTGCGCCATTCTGTACGTCGTCTTTCTGCTGTAAGCGTGTGCTGTTCACAACGTGCAAGTGTGCTGTAGACAACATGGTTTATTCCTTAGAACAGAGGATTTTTCTGGTGTTGGAATTCCACCGCCTAGACCACAGTGTTGTTGCAACAAGACGAAGTTTTCAATGGAGGTTTAATGTAACCAAAGGACCGAAAAGCGATACAATAAAGGATCTGTTTGAAAAATTTCAACGGACTGGGAACGTGACGGATGAACGTGCTGGAAAGGTAGGGCGACCGCGTACGGCAACCACAGAGGGCAACGCGCAGCTAGTGCAGCAGGTGATCCAACAGCGGCCTCGGTTTCCGTTCGCCGTGTTGCAGCTGCGGTCCAAATGACGCCAACGTCCACGTATCGTCTCATGCGCCAGAGTTTACACCTCTATCCATACAAAATTCAAACGCGGCAACCCCTCAGCGCCGCTACCATTGCTGCACGAGAGACATTCGCTAACGATATAGTGCACAGGATTGATGACGGCGATATGCATGTGGGCAGCAGTTGGTTTACTGACGAAGCTTATTTTTACCTGGACGGCTTCGTCAATAAACAGAACTGGCGCATATGGGGAACCGAAAAGCCCCATGTTGCAGTTCCATCGTCCCTGCATCCTCAAAAAGTACTGGTCTGGGCCGCCATTTCTTCCGAAGGAATTATTGGCCCATTTTTCAGATCCGAAACGATTACTGCATCACGCTATCTGGACATTCTTCGTGAATTTGTGGCGGTACAAACTGCCTTAGACGACATTGCGAACACCTCGTGGTTTATGCAAGATGGTGCCCGGCCACATCGCACGGCCGACGTCTTTAATTTCCTGAATGAATATTTCGATGATCGTGTGATTGCTTTGGGCTATCCGAAACATACAGGAGGCGGCGTGGATTGGCCTCCCTATTCGCCAGACATGAACCCCTGTGACTTCTTTCTGTGGGGACACTTGAAAGACCAGGTGTACCGCCAGAATCCAGAAACAATTGAACACCTGAAGCAGTACATCTCATCTGCATGTGAAGCCATTCCGCCAGACACGTTGTCAAAGGTTTCGGGTAATTTCATTCAGAGACTACGCCATATTATTGCTACGCATGGTGGATATGTGGAAAATATCGTACTATAGAGTTTCCCAGACCGCAGCGCCATCTGTTGTTGAAAATTGTAACTACTGTAATTTCGAAAGTTTGTCTGCCTGAAAATGTACTGTTGTCCCAAGCATATTGCAACAAACGGTGTATTTCAATCGCTGCTCGTTTAGTTTTTATTACCGTTTCAAATATACCGGTCATTTTTGAAACACCCTGTATATTCATTTCGGTAACAGCTATCACGTACACCCTGCACTGTCTCGTTCTGTTCGCTTTGATCTACTACTATTTTGTATCCGTTTAACACTGAATATGAATTACAGTTTACTTTGTAAGCTCCCGTAATATTTGCTATTGTTTGTTTTACTGAACTTACTGCAAGTTTATGCCGCTGTGTACGAAGCTAACGGATGCCCTGTCACGCAAGCCGTGCATCATCTCAAGACATCATTTACTTACTTACTTCCGTTATTTTTCAAACGTTTTTTATCTACATCTACATCTACATCCATACTCCGCAAGCCACCAGCGGTGTGTGGCGGAGGGTACCCTGAGTACCTCTATCAGTTCTCCCTTCTATTCCAGTCTCTTATTGTTCGTGGAAAGAAGGATTGTCGGTATGCCTCTGTGTGGGCTCTAATCTCTCTGATTTTATCCTCATGGTCTCTTCGCGAGATATACGTAGGAGGGAGCATTATACTGCTTGACTCCTCGGTGAAGGTATGTTCTCGAAACTTTAACAAAAGCCCGTACCGAGCTACTGAGCGTCTCTCCTGCAGAGTCTTCCACTGGAGTTTATCATCTCCGTAACGCTTTCGCGATTACTAAATGATCCTGTAACGAAGCGCGCTGCTCTTCGTTGGATCTTCTCTATCTCTTCTATCAACCCTATCTGGTACGGATCCCACACTGCTGAGCAGTATTCAAGCAGTGGGCGAACAAGCGTACTGTAACCTACTTCCTTTGTTTCCGGAGTGCATTTCCTTAGGATTCTTCCAATGAATCTCAGTCTGGCATCTGCTTTACCGACGATCAACTTTATATGATCATTCCATTTTAAATCACTCCTAATGCGTGCTCCCAGATAATTTATGGAATTAACTGCTTCCAGTTGCTGACCTGCTATTTTGTAGCTAAATGATAAAGGGATGTATCTTTCTATGTATTCGCAGCACATTACGCTTGTCTACATTGAGATTCAAGTGCCATTCCCTGCAGCATGCGTCAATTCGCTGCAGATCCTCCTGTATTTCAGTACAATTTTCCATTGTTACAACCTCTCGATACACCACAGCATCATCTGCAAAAAGACTCAGTGAACTTCCGATGTCATCCACAAGGTCATTCATGTATACTGTGAATAGCAACGGTCCTATGACACTCCCCTGCGGCACACCTGAAATCACTCTTACTTCGGAAGACTTCTCTCCATTGAGAATGACATGCTGCGTTCTGCTATCTAGGATCTCCTCAATCCAATCACACAATTGGTCTGATAGCCCATATGCTCTTACTTTGTTCATTAAACGACTGTGGCGAACTGTATCGAACGCCTTGCGGAAGTCAAGAAACACGGCATCTACCTGTGAACCCGTGTCTATGGCCCTCTGAGTCTCGTGGACGAATAGCGCGAGCTGGGTTTCACACGACGAAACCCATGCTGAAACCCATGCTGATTCCTACAGAGTAGATTTCTAGTCTCCAGAAAAGTCATAATACTCGAAAATAATACGTGTTCCAAAATTCTACAACTGATCGACGTTAGAGATATAGGTCTATAGTTCTGCACATCTGTTCGACGTCCCTTCTTGAAAACGGGGATGACCTGTGCCCTTTTCCAGTCCTTTGGAACGCTACGCTCTTCTAGAGACCTACGGTATACCGCTGGAAGAAGGGGGGCTAGTTCCTTCGCGTACTCTGTGTAAAATCGAACTGGTATCCCATCAGGTCCAGCGGCCTTTCCTCTTTTGAGCGATTTTAATTGTTTCTCTATCCCTCTGTAGTCTATTTCGATATCTACCATTTTGTCATCTGTGCGACAATCTAGAGAAGGAACTACAGCGCAGTCTTCCTGTGTGAAACAGCTTTGGAAAAAGACATTTAGTATTTCGGCCTTTAGTCTGTCATCCTCTGTTTCAGTACCATTTTGGTCACAGAGTGTCTGGACATTTTGTTTTGATCCACCTACCGCTTTGACGTAAGACCAAAATTTCTTAGGATTTTCTGCCAAGTCAGTACATAGAACTTTACCTTCGAATTCATTGAACGCCTCTCGCATAGCCCTCCTCACATTACATTTCGCTTCGCGTAATTTGTTTGTCTGCAAGGCTTTGGCTATGTTTATGTTTGCTGTGAAGTTCCCTTTGCTTCCGCAGCAGTTTTCTAACTCGGTTGTTGTACCACGGTTGCTCTTTTCCATCTCTTACGATCTTGCTTGGCACATACTCATCTAATGCATATTGTACGATGGTTTTGAACTTTGTCCACTGATCCTCAACACTATCTGTACTTGAGACGAAACTTTTGTGTTGAGCCGTCAGGTACTCTGTAATCTGCTTTTTGTCACTTTTGCTAAACAGAAAAATCTTCCTACCTTTTTTAATATTTCTATTTACGGCTGAAATCATTGATGCCGTAACCGCTTTATGATCGCTGATTCCCTGTTCTACGTTAACTGTTTCAAATAGCTCGGGTCTGTGTCACCAGAAGGTCTAATATGTTATCGCCACGAATCGGTTCTCTGTTTAACTGCTCAAGGTAGTTTTCAGATAAAGCACTTAAAAAACTTTCACTGGATTCTTTGTCCCTGCCACCCGCAATGAACGTTTCAGTCTCCCAGTCTATATCCGGCAAATTAAAATCTCCACCCAGAACTATAACATGGTGGGGAAATCTACTCGAAATATTTTCCAAATTATCCTTCAGGTGCTCAGCCACAACAGCTGCTGAGCCAGGGGGCCTATAGAGACATCCAATTACCATGTCTGAGCCTGCTTTAACCTTGACCTTCACCCAAATCATTTCACATTTCGGATCTCCGTCAATTTCCTTCGATACTAATGCACTTCTTATCGCTATAAACACGCCTCCCCCTTCACTGTCCAGCCTGTCTCTGCGGTATACATTCCAATATGAGTTTAGGATTTCATTACTGTTTACGTCTGGTTTCAGCCAACTTTCTGTCCTTAGTACTATATGGGCGTTGTGACGGTTTATTAATGAGAGCAGTTCTGGGACCTTTCTATAGACGCTCCTGCAGTTTACTGTTAGCACATTAATATTGTTATTCCCTGTTGCATTTTGCCTACTCCTACCTTGCCGCGTCTCAGGAGGCGTCTTGTCGGGCCTAGGGAGGGAATTCTCTAACCTATCATTGAGTAAAAGAGTATTCATTGCACAAAAGAGTGTAATCAGAATAATTGCTGGAGCTCATCCAAGATCATCCTGCAGACACTTATTTAAAGAGCTAGGGATCTTCACTGTAGCCTCACTATATATATATATATATATATATATATATATATATATATATATATATATATATATATATATATATATATCACTTATGAAATTTGTTATTTACAATATTTACAATCCGAACGAATTCAAAAGTAATAGCAGTGTACTTGGCTACAACACTAGGAGAAAGGATGATCTTCACTACTCAAGGTTAAATCTAACTTTGGCTCAGAAGGGGGTAAACTATGTTTCCACAAAAGTCTTTGGTCACATACCTAATAGCATCAGAAGTCTGACAGATAACCATATAGCATTTAAAAGGAAATTAAAAGAATTTCTGAATGGGAACTCCTACTCATTACATGAATTTTTGGTTATAGTAAGTGGGTAATTTCCCCACCCGCCACCCAAAAAAGATATTAAGTGTCATGTAATATTTTGTGTAATGTAATATCTTGTATATACATCTTTTTATTAACCTGACACGTTCCACATCATTACGAAGTGTCGTATTCATGATTTATGGAACAAGTACTAATCTAATCTAATCTCTAGAGCATTGTGCATTATTTGGAGTTGAAGGAACCAGACGCATGCTGCTATGATCGTAAAAGGTTTCCATGGCAAACACGAAAGTGTAACTGGAAAGCAAAATGGATCGACCCATATATACGAGGTGTGATTGGAAAGTTTTAAGAATGGATCCGCTACTGTTTACTGGTTTGGCGGGCAGGTACTGGGAGGGGAGGGAGTCATTGCCTTGTCTTTTAACGCCCTCTGACAGGAAACTGCATTTCCTTTATTCATTTCGTTGTGGCAGCTGGTTGAGTGCGGGTCTGTTAGGGCTTGTTGCTGGACTCTGTCTGTGTGAAAATGGACGTGAAAACGGAGCAACGAGTTTGTGTGAAATTTTGTTTTAAAACTGGGTAATCACCTTCTGAGACTTACAAACTATTAAAAACAGCTTTTGGAAATAATTGTATGAGCCAGTCAAATGTTTTTGTTTGGTTCAACAGATTTAAAAATGCCCGCGAATCATTTGAAGATGAACCACGGTCCAGCTGTCCTTCCACTTCAAAAACGAATGAAAATGTTGTGAAAGTTCGCGACTTAGCGCAATCTAATCGTAGACTTACGATTAGTTAGATGGCTGATGAACCTAATTTAAGTTTCGATGCAGTTCAGTCAATTTTAACTGAAGATCCTCAAAATTCATTCCAAAAGTGTTGTCAAGTGACCAGAGACAATACCGACTTGAGGTGTGCCAAGAACAGATTAATCGGACTAAAAATTACCCTTATTTGTTAAATAGCGTAATTACAGGTGACAAATCGTGGGTATATGGATATGATTCTGAAACCAAAGTGCAATCTTCACAGTGGAAGACTCCAGGTTCACCACGACCAAAAAAAGCACGGCAAAGTTATTCGAAGGTGAAGTCAATGTTGGTGATTTTTTTCACTCCTATCGCTATTGTGAATCATGAATTTACCCCTGGATGACTGACAATTAACCAGGAATACTACAAATGTGCCTTGAGCGTTTGCGTGAAAAGGTGCGGAAGAAAAGGCCTGCATTGTAAAAAGACAGGAGTTGCGTGCTACACCATGACAATGCTCTGACTCATTGTGCCTTCTCCATCGTTGAATTCTGGACCAAATACAAAATTCCTGTGCTTCCACAACCGCCATATTCCCCTAATTTAGCCCATGCCGATTTCTACCTGTTCCCTAAACTGAAATTTTCGCTGAAAGGGAAGCGATTTGACTCGATTGAAGACATCCAAGCAAATACAGAGAGCGTCCTTAACACACTTCAGGAAGAAAATTTCCAGGAATTTTTCCAAGAGTGAAAACACCATTGGAGTCCGTGTGTTTAGTCAGAAGGGGACTATTTTGAAGGAGATGAATCACAGTAGCATGTAAGTACCACCATTGTACAATTACAAGCACATTCTTAAAACCTTCCAATCACACCTCGTACATCTATCCTTGAGGACCAAGTCCACCCCTACATGCAGTTTCTTTTTCCTCAGAATGATGGGATCTATCAACAGGGCAATGCCCACACGAGAGTCTAACTGCACCAGACACTGAAATGAGTACCCTTGGAAGAAAGATAAACTGACTAAACCAGAGGTTGTACAGAGTTTCAGGGAGAGCATAAGGGAACAATTGACAGGAATGGGGGAAAGAAATACAGTAGAAGAAGAATGGGTAGCTCTGAGGGATGAAGTAGTGAAGGCAACAGAGGATCAAGTAGGTAAAAAGACGAGGGCTAGTAGAAATCCTTGGGTAACAGAAGAGATACTGAATTTAATTGATAAAAGGAGAAAGTATAAAAATACAGTAAATGAAGCAGGCAAAAAGGAATACAAACGTCTCAAAAATGAGATCGACAGGAAGTGCAAAATGGCTAAGCAGGGATGGCTAGAGGACAAATGTAAGGATGTAGAGGCTTATCTCACTAGGGGTAAGTTAGATACTGCCTACAGGAAAATTAAAGAGACCTTTGGAGAAAAGAGAGCCACTTGTATGAATATCAAGAGCTCAGATGGAAACCCAGTTCCAAGCAAAGAAGGGAAAGCAGAAAGTTGGAAGGATTATATAGAAGGTCTATACAAGGGAGATGTACTTGAGGACAATATTATGGAAGAGGATGTAGATGCAGATGAAATGGGAGATACGATACTGCGTGAAGAGTTTGACAGAGCACTGAAATACCTGAGTCGATACAAGGCCCCGGGATTAGAAAACATTCCATTAGAACTACTGACGGCATTGGGAGAGACAGTCCTGACAAAACTCTACCATCTGGTGAGCAAGATGTATGAGACAGGCGAAATACCCTAAGACTTCAAGAAGAATATAATAATTCCAATCCCAAAGAAAGCAGGTGTTGACAGATGTGAAAATTACCGAACTATCAGTTTAATAATTCACAGCTGCAAAATACTAACGCGAATTCTTTAGAGACGAATGGAAAACTGGTAGAAGCCGACCTCGGGGGAGATCAGTTTGGATTCCATAGAAATGTTGGAACACGTGAGGCAATACTGACCTGACGACTTATTTTAGAAGAAAGATTAAGGAAAGGCAAATCTACGTTTCTAGCATTTGTAGACTTAGAGAAAGCTTTTGACAATGTTGACTGGAATACTCTCTTTCAAATTCTAAGGGCGGCAGGGGTAAAATACAGGGAGCGAAAGGCTATTTACAATTTGTACAGATACCAGATGGCAGTTATAAGAGTCGAGGGACATGAAAGGGAAGCAGTGGTTGGGAAGGGAGTAAGACAGGGTTGTAGCCTCTCCCCGATGTTATTCAATCTGTATATTGAGCAAGCAGTAAAGGAAACAAAAGAAAAATTCGGAGTAGGTATTAAAATCCATGGAGAAGAAACAAAAACATTGAGGTTCGCCGATGACATTGTAATTCTGTCAGAGACAGCAAAGGACTTGGAAAAGCAGTTCAACGGAATGGACAGCGTCTTGAAAGGAGGATATAAGATGAACATCAATAAAAGCAAAACGAGGATAATGGAATGTAGTCGAATTAAGTCGGGTGATGCTGAGGGAATTAGATTAGGAAATGAGACACTTAAAGTAGTAAAGGAGTTTTGCTATTTGGGGAGCAAAATAACTGATGATGGTCGAAGTAGAGAGGATATAAAATGTAGACTGGCAATGGCAAGGAAAGCGATTCTGAAGAAGAGAAATTTGTTAACATCGAGTATAGATTTAAATGTCAGGAAGTCGTTTCTGAAAGTATTTGTATGGAGTGTAGCCACGTATGGAAGTGAAACATGGACGATAAATAGTTTGGACAAGAAGGGAATAGAAGCTTTCGAAATGTGGTGCTACAGAAGAATGCTGAAGATTAGATGGGTAGATCACATAACTAATGAGGAGGTATTGAACAGAATTGGGAAGAAGAGGAGTTTGTGGCACAACTTGACAAGAAGAAGGGACCGGCTGGTAGGACATTTTCTGAGGCATCAAGGGATCACCAATTTAGTGTTGGATGGCAGCATGGAGGGTAATAATCATAGAGGGAGACCAAGAGATGAATGCACTAAGCAGGTTCAGAAGGATGTAGGTTGGAGTAAGTACTGGGAGATGAAGAAGCTTGCACAGGATGGAGTAGCATGGAGAGCTGCATCAAACCAGTCTCAGGACTGAAGACCACAACAACAACAACAACTGGAAGAAAGAGGATGTAGTTCTCGCGAAACCCTGTAGGATAAATTTAGAGAACCTATATTCATAGAAGACTGTGCGACCGTTGATGGTACCATCATCCTGCATTTTGCCTATGCAACATGAGAATATAGTAACAGAAATGAAATAATCGCATGATGGCCGGGAGGCCCCATCCGGGGAAGTTCGGCCGCTGGATTGCAAGTTCTATTTCAGGTGACGCCACACTGGGCTACTTGCGTGTCGGTGATGATGAAATGATGGTGAGGAGAACACAACACCCAGTCCACGAGCGGAGAAAATCTTCAACCCGGCCGGGAATCGCACCCGGGCTGCAAGCTAGGCAAACACGTTGCCATTCAGCTAAGCAGGCGAACTATGGTAAGAGATAAGTGCACTTGCGAAGGTATATAGACAGTCCTCTTATTTGTCTCGCTCAATATGCGAATGGAACGGAACAAAAAACCCTTAACGTTGGTGTGAAATGACTTTCCGCATGCAATACACAATGGCTTGCGAAATATACAGGGTGGTCCATTGTTAGTGACCAGGCCAAATATCTCACGAAATAAGCATCAAATGAAAAAATTACAAAGGAATAAACTCGTCTAGATTGAAGGGGGAAACCAGATGGCACTATGGCTGGCCCGCTAGACGGCGCTGCCATAGGCCAAACGGATATCAACTGCGTTTTTTTAAATAGAAACTCCCATTTTTTATTACATATTCGTGTAGTACGTAAAGAAATATGAATGTTTTAGTTCGACCACTTTTCTCGCTTTGTGATACATGGTGCTGTAATAGTCACAAACGTATAAGTACGTGGTATCACGTAACATTTCGCCAGTGCGGACGGTATTTGATTCGTGACACATTACCCGTGTTCGTGTTAAAACAGACCGTTTACCAATTGCGGAAGAGGTCGATATCGTGTTGATGTATGGCTATTGTGATCAAAATGCCCAACGAGCGTGTGCTATGTATGCTGCTCGGTATCCTGGACGACATCATCAAGCGTCCGGACCGTTCGCCGGATAGTTACGTTATTTAAGGAAACAGGAAGTGATGAGCCACATGTGAAACGTCAATCACGACCTGCAACTAATGATGATTCCCAAGTAGGTGTTTTAGCTGCTTTCGCGGCTAATCTGCACATCACTAGCAGACAAACTGCGCGAGAATCGGGAATCTCAAAAACGTCGGTGTTGAGAATGCTACATCGACATCGATTGCACCCGTACCATATTTCTATGCACCAGGAATTGCATGGCGACGACTTTGAACGTAATGTACAGTTCAGCCACTGGGCACAAGAGAAATTACGGGACGATGACAGATTTTTGCACGCGTTCTATTTAGCGACGAAGCGACATTTACCAACAGCGGTAACGTAAACCAGCATAATATGCACTACTGGGTAACGGAAAATCCACAATGGCTGCGATAAGTGGAACATCAGCGACCATGGCGGGTTAATGTATGGTGTAGCATTATGGGAGGAAGGATTTTATCGATGGCAATCTAAATGGTGCAATGTATGCTGATTTCGTACGTAATGTTCTAGCGATGTTAATACAAGATGTTTCACTGCATGACAGAATGGCGATGTACTTTCAACATGAAGCATGTCCGTCACATAGCTCGCGTGCGGTTGAAGCGGTACTGAATAGCGTAATTCATGACAGGTGGATTGGTCGTCGAAGCACCATACCATGGCCCGCACGTTCACCGGATCTGACGTCCCCGGATTTCTTTCTGTGTGAAAAGTTGAAGGATATTTGCTATCGTGATCCACCAACAACGGCTGACAACGTGCGTCAGCGCACTGTCAATGCATGTGCGAACATTACGGAAGGCGAACTACTCGCTGTTGACAGGAATGTCGTTACACGTATTGCCCAATGCATTGAGGTTGACGGACATAATTTTGAGCATTTATTGCATTAATGTGGTATTTACAGGTAATCACGCTGCAACAGTATGCGTTCTCAGAAATGATAAGTTCACAGAGGTACATGTATCACATTCGAACAGCCGAAATAAAATGTTCAAACGTACATACGTTCTGTATTTTAATTTAAAAAACCTATCTGTTACTAACTGTTCGTCTAAAATTGTGAGCTATGTGTTTGTGACTATTACAGCGCCATCTATGACAAAGTGAAAAAAGCGGTCCAACTAAAACATTCATATTTCTTTACGTACGACACGAATATGTAATAAAAATGGGGTTCCTATTATTGAAAAAAAAAGAACGCAGTTAATATACGTTTGATATATGGCAGCGCCATCTAGCGGTCCCACCATTGCGCCATCTGGTTTCGCCCTTCAAGCTAGACAAGTTTCGTTTGACGCTTTTTCGTGAGATATTTGGCCCGGTTATGATCAATGGACCACCCTGTATATGTAGATGCTAAGTTAGTGAGTCTGGCCCTTTACAAGACGACATGTGGTAACGGCCTGCGACGAAAGGCATTTGGCCTGCGCGCTGTGACGGAAGTTCCGGTTCCCGCGGAATTACCGGCCATTTGCCGGAGACCCGTCCCTGCTGGCCAGCTTTTTATTCCGGGTATTGCGTACAGCTGGGCCGTCACGCGAGCGGGCGCTCCGCCTCCCTGTTAGCTGGGGTCCAACGGAGGCAGTGGCCATGGCAGAGCCGGACGGCTTTCGGGACAGCAACGCCACATATGCAGAGTCACCCGGGAATCAACCTGATATCTACGTCCGGAAGCGACTTACAAGACTTTATTTAAAACCTCGTACACTTGTTACACTACTGGCCATTAAAATTGCTACACCAAGAAGAAATGCAGATGATAAACGGGTATTCATTGGACAAATATATTGTACTAGCACTGACATGTGATTACATTTTCACGCAATTTGGGTGCATATATTCTGAGAAATCAGTACCCAGAACAACCACCTCAGGCAATGTACAAGCTTGGATGGCGTGTACAGGTACAGCTGCCCATGCAGCTTCAACACGATACCACAGTTCGTCAAGAGTAGTGACTGGCGTATTGTGACGAGCCATTTGCTCGGCCACCATTAACCAGACGTTTTCAATTGGTGAGAGATCTGGAGAATGTGCTGGCCAGTGCAGCAGTCGAACATTTTATGCATCCAGAAAGGCCCGTACAGGACCTGCAACATGCGGTCGTGCATTTTCCTGCTGAATTCTTATGTTTCGCAGGGATCGAATGAAGGGTAGAGCCACGGGTTGTATCACATCTGAAATATAACGTCCACTGTTCAAAGTGCCGTCAAGGCGAACTAGAGGTGAGCGAGACGCATAACCAGTGGCACCCCACACCATCACGCCGGGTGATACGCCAGTATGGCGATGACGAATACACGCTTCCAATGTTCGTTCACCACGATGTTGTCAAACACGGATGCGACTATCATGATGCTGTAAACACAACCTGGATTCATACGAAAAAATGACGTTTTTCCATTCGTGCACCCAGGTTCGTCGTTGAGTACACCATCGCAGGAGCTCCTTTCTGTGATGCAGCGTCAAGGGTAACCGCAGCCATGGTCTCCGAGATGATAGTCCGTGCTGCTGCAAACGTCGTCGAACTGTTCGTGCAGATGGTTGTTGTCTCGCAAACGTCCCCATCTGTTGACTCAGGGATCGAGACGTGGCTGCACGATCCGTTACAGCCAAGCGGATAAGATGCCTGTCATCTCGACTGCTAGTGATACGAGGCCGTTTGGATCCAGCACGGCGTTCCTTATTACCCTCCTGAACCCACCGAGTCCATATTCTGCTAACAGTCATCTGATCTCGACCAACGCGAGCAGCAATGTCGCGATACGATAAACCAAAATCGCGATAGGCTGCAATCCGACCTTTATCAAAGTCGGAAACGTGATGCAACGCATTTCTCCTCCTTACACGAGGCATCACAACAACGTTTCACCAGGCAACGCCGGTCAACTGCTGTTTGTGTATGAGAAATAGGTTGAAAACTTTCCTCGTGTCAGCACGTTGTAGGTGTCGCCACCGGCGCCAACCTTGTGTGAATGCTCTGAAAAGCTAATCATTTGCATATCACAGCATCTTCTTCCTGTCTGTTAAATTTCGCGTCTGTAGCACGTCATCTTCGAGGTGTAGCAATTTTAATGGCCAGCAGTGTAGTAGATAGGACAACCTATCGAGCAATAGTAAGGCTTACTACTCGGACGATTTCGAGAAAATCGCAAGAGGAGTTTTATGCGTAATTAGTGTACTGATGCGCTGCAGCCAGGAGCACTAGATGGTAGCGGCCATATGGTTAGCGTTCAAGCGTTCAACACTAGTATTATTTCATACATACTACATTTGAAAGGTGAAGTTACATCTTGACTTTGGAGCGTTCATTGTTTCTATTTTTCTTCTATTTTTCACAGTTCACTACACCTTCATGTTTTCAAGCTCAATTGTGTTCAGTCTTTCATGGGCCATCTTACCACTAAATCCGATAGGGGTGGGATGGGGAGATTTCCTTCTAATGAAAAACAAAGCTCGTTAAAATTTTGGAAAAATTCTTACTTCTGACACATTTGACGCGAACTAGGCGTAATGGAACACTTTCGTAAATATCGATGCCGGAAATTGGCGATGTACAATTGAATGTATTTCAACAGCATCATCACGAGAACCAATTTCTCATTCGTTGTAAATCAAACATCAAGAAGTTTCAAAGCACTTGATAAAGTTTTTAACCTGCCTTTAGAAACAAAAGTTGTGTTGTTATAACAGAAATTAGTAAACTGCAAAATAACATCATAAATTCAAGAAAGGTGTGTGGAAATACACGTGTCTTTTCATAGCTTGCTGTCCAGGTTTCGAGAGGGTGCGTTTCTTGTTGAGGTGTCGAATATATTGCTTCCCCCTACTTATACCTCCCGAGGAGATCACGAATGTAAAATTAGAGAGATTCGATCGCGCACGGAGCCTTTCAGACAGTCGTTTTTCCCGTGAACCATACGCGACTGGAACAGAAAGGGGAGGTAATGACAGTGGCACGTAAAGTGCCCTCCGCCACACACCTTTGGGTGGCTTGCGGAGTATAAATGTAGATGTAGATGTAGATTACATTACCTTTCACGTGTAATATGTACGAAATAATATTATTAGTGTTGAAAAAATATAAATAAGGAAGAAAAGAGTGGGACCAGATCTAGCGATGCAGCGATTACGAAGCATGAACGCTAAGGGTAGCAACGCACCAGTACATCAAATGGTTCAAATGGCTCTAAGCACTATAGGACTTAACATCTGAGGTCATCAGTCCCCTAGACTTATAATTACTTAAACCTAACTAACCTAAGGACATCACACACATCCATGCCCGAGGCAGGATTCGAACATGCGACCGTAGCGGCAGCGCGGTTCCGGGCTGAAGCGCCTAGAACCGCTCGTCCACGGCGGCCGGCCCAGTACATAATTGACCCGTAAAAATTTCTTTGCGATTTTCTCAAAATCGCCTAAGTAGTATGTCTTACTGCTTCCACGTTATGTTGTCCTAATGGACTATTAGAAGTGTATTAAGTCTGAAGTAAATCTGTGATCTGAATTTCCTGGCCTTCCCTTGTTAGCCGACAACACCAAAGTTCACCAACTCTGTTCGCGTGAGATATTGTTGTTAACCGACGAGTGATGTTACGAACAAATGTGAAATCAGAAAAAGTTACAGAAAATCAGTTCTTCATACAGTGATGAAAACTGTTGTTACAGACATAAAAATGAAATTTAGTATACATACGTATATTATGAAATGTGTAAGAATTAGTTCAAAGCTTTAGGAGCAAAGACACCACTTCATGAGCTCATTTCTACTACTTGTCACACAGTGGTTTATTCAAAATGGTGAGCGTGAGTTTTTGCATCACGTAATCGTACTCAATTCTGAATAGATGCACTTACCGTAGTCCACGTTGTTACTGTTGTCTTCAGCCCGAAGACCGCTTTCCTCCAGCCGTTCGTGCTACTCTACGCTTTGTAAAACTCTCCATCTCTGCACAACTGCTGCAACCCACATCCATTTTCCTGCTTCTTGTGCTCGAGCCTTGCTCTACCTCCACAATTCTTAAACCCCCATACATCGATCTGTCACCAAATTCACGATTCCTTGATGCCTCATGTTCTATCCACTGATCCTTCTTTAAATCAGGTTAGACCAAAAATTTATTTTCTCCCCAAATCTATTCGACACCTCTTCTTTAATTATTCAGTCTACCCATCTAATATTCAGCGTTCTTCTGTGACACCAGATTTGAAAACATCCTATTCTCTTTTTGTCTGAATTGTGTATCGACCACATTTCACTTCCGTTCAAGTTTATACTCCAGACAAAAGTCTTCAAAAAAGACTTCCTAGTACATAAATGTATCTTCGATGATAATAAATTTCTTTTTTTCAGAAATGACTTTCTTGCTGTTTCTATTCAGCATTTTATTCGGCCGTCATTAATTAATTTGCTCCCCGTATAGCACAACTCATCTACTACTTTTAGTTTCTCCTTTCCTGATACTGTATAATTCTGTCGACTACATTTCATTAGCCTTGTTTTCTTAGGTGTACTTTCAAGACACTGCCCATTCCGTTCAACTACTCTCAAAAGTCATTTGCCGTTTTTGACAGAATTACGTCATTGGCAAACCTCAAAGTGATTCAAACTGATTGTTACTATTCCATGAACTTTAATTCCCTTTCCAAAATTATCCTTCGTTTTCTGTACTGCAGGCTCAGTGCACAGACTGAATAACATCGGGGAAAGGCTGCAAACCTGTCCCATTCCCTTCTCAGATACTGCTTCCTTTTCATGTCCTTTGACTCCTATAATTGCTCTCTGACTTCTCTAGAAGTTGTAGATAACAATTCGCTGCTTGTATTCTACCACTGCTACATCCAGAATTTTTAAATTAATTAAATTTATCAAATGAATACCCCCCACCCAACCACGTCCACCCTCACTACGGATGACGACATGTTTTCCTCACCCAGCAAGTGGGTCCCCACCTCCCCCCACCCCTCCCCCTCCCCACCTACCCTATTGGCGGGAATTTCGAATTTCTTTGTCCCAGGGATGTGCTAATGTCCCACGCCACCCTCTCCCACAGTGATTGACGAGAAATTCAAAATAGCGGTGCTCTTTCCAGTCCATCTGGAAGTAAAGCCCAAGCGCACCCCACCAAACAATTATACCGCCAGAGACGCTTGGAACTGACAGTAGCCAATAGGAACGCAGCATCCGATCACATCAGACATATAAGGCGGCCCAGCATCTCTGCAGCCTCAGTTGCAATCAGTCAGTCAGCATGAAACCCCAGCTGAGACCGTCTAGGTCCGCCCAGCTGCAGCAGCAACAGAGTAGGAAGAAGCTGCGGATGATTAAGTACCCCATGTTTAATGTCTGTGTTTACTGTCGTGTGAGGAAGATGGGTCTTTGTGCTTCTATCATCGCTTGTAAACATTTTTCTTCTTTGGTCATCAGTGGACGCGACGTCCTCCAGCCTGTCGGGGTCTGCAACAGCGAAGTCTCCCAGCCCATCTGGACCCGCAGCAGTGGCAGCATCCTGGGATCCTGTTGCGCACCTAGTCAGCTTGATGGAGCAGGACAATCAGCTGTTATTGTCGGTTGAAGACACCCAGCCTGTCCCTGACTCGCTGAAGTGCACTGGGGGTCCTGATCAGCGTGTCGCAGGTCGGTACCACATCATACGCGCCATCACAGAATATTCCAGTGAGGACGTAGTGGATAAGAAGATACCGCTTAAGGCCTGTGCACCACTTCTGTTCACTTCGGCGTATAACTTAACCCCCAGTGGTTCGAAAGGGTTTACATATTGGTATAGAAGCAACCGCAGACAGAGACCATCATGTTGTGGTAGCGATCGAGAATGCAGCTAAAAGTGTTAAAGTGAGGTTTACAGAGGGGGAATGGGATGTTCTGTGTCATACAAAAGCCTACATCAAGCAGCAGTTGACGGCCGGGTATCACCCCAGCCGTCCTCCTCTGGACATCTACTGTGTTGCTCTAAATCTATCCATTATAACAATGAACAATGACTCTGCACTTCGTGTGAACATTGGTGAGAAATCCATTTATATACAGCACTCCACCGTTACAAAATTATTCCATCTAAAAATGGTGCTATCCGTTGGAAAGACTAAACAGATGGCTGACTTGTGTTAAAGCTGTGTATAGGGACATTGCAGAATATCTAAGTACGGACAGTAAATGAGTTTGAACAGTGGGTCAATATGGTGGCTACGACAAGTAATGTACTGCCAATACGTTTGAGAGAAATACATACTGAATTCCGTCCTTACAGGAAGGTTTAGTTTCTGTGTTCTGTACTGGTGTTAAGCTAAACAAAGAACCTGTTGTTGTAGTGCATCCTTTGTATGATTACTGAATAAAATGCATATAACCATGTATATATTGGAAGTTCTAAACCCGTTGCCACCAGCATTTTCACCGCAAACATACAACGGCAGAAAATTGTGTCATTTAACTAAATTCTCTGCAAAAGCACATCGCATGCCAGAGCATGGTGTTCATTATTTTCTATAAAAACCCATTGCACACCAGCACCTGAGATAGTAGGTACCATGGCAGGGTGGGTGAAGCATCAAGACTTTGTTGTAAGCGACTGGAGCTGTGACAGTGTGCAAGAAGACCGGAAGAAGAATGGCGTACTCCTTCCTGACAACATACGAGCAATAACTGTAGGTCCATCCAGCTGCAGCAAGACATAAGTTCTCATCTCGCTGCTAACACATCCGGATGGAGTCCGCTTTGAGCTTATATATGTATTTCCAAAAGCACTGTTTCAGCACAAATTCCAACTATTACCGGAGATATTGCAGGGTGTAGATGGTGTCACATACACGACATTTAGTGAGATCAGCGATATCCCTCTAGAAAAAGTAGAGCCAAACACTATGTTCGTATTTGACTATGTTGCTGTGGAAAACCAAGATCAAATTCGACGATATTTCTGTTTTGTTCGCCATATGCCTGCTGCTGTATTTCATCAGAGTTAGACGTATTCCAGAATCCCAAAAGAGCTGGTGAGGGATAATGCAAACCTAATTATAGCATTCAAACAGGATAATCTGAATTTAAAACACATTTACCAGGCTCATGTAGGAACCGATATGTCGTTAAACGATTTTGTCAACGTATGTGCAGATTGCTGGAATCACTCGCGGTGTGGGTTTCTTGTTACTGACAAAACAAGAAAACTTGCTTGAATTTCTGTGGACTGAGTAGGTATCCTTCCTCTTCAACATCTTCATAGTGAGAAGCGCGGAACCTTGCTTACATGTCAAATGTTAGACTGCATACATTCAGAACCCACAGTAGCAGTAAATTGTCATAGGGAAAGAATTTTGAATTCAAGTAGACTCTGGCACTGGTTAAATTACAGTGGTCAAATGTGGTGGAATTGAATGGTTCTGAGCACTATGCGACTTTGCTTCTGAGGTCATCAGTCGCCTAGAACTTAGAACTAATTAAACATAACTAACCTAAGGACATCACACACATCCATGCCTGAGGCAGGATTCGAACCTGCGACCGTAGCGGTCACGCGGTTCCAGACTGAAGCGCCTAGAACCGCTTGGTCACCTTGGCCGGCCATTATTATTGTTATTGGTATTTAGATGAGTTTCTACAGAGAGAGATACGAGCAAAAATCCTAGTACATATGGAATCAAAATAAAGCAGCATCTAGCTACATTTATGGGGCGATTCAATTTGGAATTCTTTTGTTATGGCAACTAGTTCGCTTTTTGTAACTTAAGCTGATACCATTGATGCCAGTACAGCCACGGTGTCTGTTCATCAGTAAGTAGTTCCGTTAATGTAGTGGGTTGGTAGATAAGTTCGTAGCGTTTTTCCGTAAGTTCAATACACACAACAGATACACATAAAAGCGACTTCATTCATGAATAATGTATTCTACTTCAATATTTACAACAGTCTGCCAACGATGGGGTAACTTTCCACTTCCCAAATTGTAGAAACAACGTAGTTTCGAGGCGAAGAGCACCTCGAGTCATGTTCGGAGAGCATTTTCACCCGTAAGGGAAGTTCCTCGAAGGTTTTTCGTTAGAAACCGGAAAAGGTGAAAATCTGAGAGCGAAGATCAGGCGAATAAGGTGGGTGCAGAATGACTTCCCAACCCAAATCTTGTACAGTGTTTTTTGTCAGTCAAACAGAATGCAGGCGGAAGTTATCGTAGAGTAGCATAGGTTCACGCAGTCTTGGTGGTCGTTGTTCTTGGACTGCATCTGCCAAGACGTCTCACTTGTTGACAATAAATGTCAGCAGTGATCAACTCGGGCAAGAAATTCGCATTACACCACACTCTCACTGTTCCAAGAGATGCATCCCTTTGTTGAGGCGCGCGATCTTTGTACGGGGAATTCCTACTTTTTCTGGGCTCAACCACACCTGTCTTTTCCTTATGTTAGCATCAAGATACCATTTATCGCCACCAGTAACGATACAGGACAGGAATGGTCAGGGTTGTCCACGAGCCAACTGATGCCCATATGGCCACTCGCTTATTTGTGATTGTGGCTTAGAGCAAGCGGTACCCATACACCCGATTTTTAACCTTCTCTACTGCATGCAAATATTACACACTGGTGGAATGATCAGAGTTCATCACGTCTGCTAGTTCTGGAGCACAATGGCGTGGACCATCGTGGATTAATGCGTCTGAACGATCTTCATCGAATCTCGAAGGTCTTGCTAAACGTGGCGTCACTAACGTCAAAATAGTCCTCCTTAAAACTAGAAAACAGTTTTCTTGCCGTGCTCTGTCCAATGGCATTATCCCCGTATATGGTGGAAATGTTTCTGGCTGTCTCCGCTGATGTCATCCCACAACTGAACTCAGACAAAAGAATATGTCGGAAATGTTCCGTTTTCTCCAATTGGCACTCGGTTTTCTAGCGTCCACAGCTCCACTCACTATCTCCAAACTCCAGCAAAAACATTAAACTACAAATAAAAAATTACAACCGATAAATAAACCAATAACAATCGGAATACCAACATGTAATACAAAAAGCACTACGAACTTATGCCTCAACCCAACACTACAATTGGCGTAAGGCACTGTGGACCTTCAGATTAGATGTACGCGCGCGCGCGCGCGCGCGCGCACACACACACACACGCACACACACACACACACACACACACACACACACGCACACACACACACACACACGCACACGTTCAAAAGCATCCGAAAAACTTCTATTCTTTATCAAAAACACATAACCTTCACTCAGCTTGTAAAAACTGCTATCCAGCTCAATGTATACGAACGCACTGTATTATGGTTCAAATGGCTCTGAGCACTATGGGACTCAACTGCTGTGGTCGTAAGTCCCCTAGAACTTAGAACTACTTAAACCTAACTAACCTAAGGACAGCACACAACACCCAGCCATCACGAGGCAGAGAAAATCCCTGACCCCGCCGCACTGTATTATGTATCACATATATGTGAAAGATGTGACTTACAGTATTTCTGTGTCAAAATCAAATCAAAAGAGTATGTGAGAAATACGTCAGCAACGCATTGTTTGTCAACTGTCACAAAGTTATTTTGATGTATAAAATATCTGTCAAAATACGTTAAGGATATAACTTACAGTATTTCTACATCTGAGCTGTTCTATAACTGTACAAGGCATATGTGCTCTACTAAAATATCATGATAAATAGGCAGTTGACTTATCATCCTAGGCTTAAAAGAGACTGTACACTAAAACAAAATAAAGCATCGTTTTAGGGTGCAAGAAGATAACAAGACACACAGTATTTACACTCCTGGAAATTGAAATAAGAACACCGTGAATTCATTGTCCCAGGAAGGGGAAACTTTATTGACACATTCCTGGGGTCAGATACATCACATGATCACACTGACAGAACCACAGGCACATAGACACAGGCAACAGAGCATGCACAATGTCGGCACTAGTACAGTGTATATCCACCTTTCGCAGCAATGCAGGCTGCTATTCTCCCATGGAGACGATCGTAGAGATGCTGGATGTAGTCCTGTGGAACGGCTTGCCATGCCATTTCCACCTGGCGCCTCAGTTGGACCAGCGTTCGTGCTGGACGTGCAGACCGCGTGAGACGACGCTTCATCCAGTCCCAAACATGCTCAATGGGGGACAGATCCGGAGATCTTGCTGGCCAGGGTAGTTGACTGACACCTTCTAGAGCACGTTGGGTGGCACGGGATACATGCGGACGTGCATTGTCCTGTTGGAACAGCAAGTTCCCTTGCCGGTCTAGGAATGGTAGAACGATGGGTTCGATGACGGTTTGGATGTACCGTGCACTATTCAGTGTCCCCTCGACGATCACCAGTGGTGTACGGCCAGTGTAGGAGATCGCTCCCCACACCATGATGCCGGGTGTTGGCCCTGTGTGCCTCGGTCGTATGCAGTCCTGATTGTGGCGCTCACCTGCACGTCGCCAAACACGCATACGACCATCATTGGCACCAAGGCAGAAGCGACTCTCATCGCTGAAGACGACACGTCTCCATTCGTCCCTCCATTCACGCCTGTCGCGACACCACTGGAGGCGGGCTGCACGATGTTGGGGCGTGAGCGGAAGACGGCGTAACGGTGTGCGGGACCGTAGCCCAGCTTCATGGAGACGGTTGCGAATGGTCCTCGCCGATACCCCAGGAGCAACAGTGTCCCTAATTTGCTGGGAAGTGGCGGTGCGGTCCCCTACGGCACTGCGTAGGATCCTACGGTCTTGGCGTGCATCCGTGCGTCGCTGCGGTCTGGTCCCAGGTCGACGGGCACGTGCACCTTCCGCCGACCACTGGCGACAACATCGATGTACTGTGGAGACCTCACGCCCCACGTGTTGAGCAATTCGGCGGTACGTCCACCTGGCCTCCCGCATGCCCACTATACGCCCTCGCTCAAAGGCCGTCAACTGCACATACGGTTCACGTCCACGCTGTCGCGGCATGCTACCAGTGTTAAAGACTGCGATGGAGCTCCGTATGCCACGGCAAACTGGCTGACACTGACGGCGGCGGTGCACAAATGCTGCGCAGCTAGCGCCATTCGACGGCCAACGCTGCGGTTCCTGGTGTGTCCGCTGTGCCGTGCGTGTGATCATTGCTTGTACAGCCCTCTCGCAGTGTCCGGAGCAAGTATGGTGGGTCTGACACACCGGTGTCAATGTGTTCTTTTTTCCATTTCCAGGAGTGTATATCAAGTATCACTAACTTACAGTATTTCCATGTCTCAGATGTTTTTCGAACAATGCATGCAAAGTTTGTCACGTGTTGAAATGCTGCCTCCACGTCTAGAATATCTGACAAAATACGTATGGGTACTGTCTATTCGATCGTAGGCTTACCTGAGTCAGTATCATCAATTATATTTTTATATCGTACAACATTAGGCATTAGTTTCTTCCCCTTAAAATATTGCTTGCTGAGATGAAGCATTACTGGAAAAGTTAATACAGTATGTGATCAAAAGTATTCGGACATCCCAAAAACATACGTTTTTCATTTTAGGTGCATTGTACTGCCACCTACCGCCAGGTACTCCATGTCAGCGACCTCAGTAGTCATTAGACATCGTGAGAGAGCAGAATGGGGCGCTCCCGAAACTCACGGACTTCGAACGTGGTGAGGTGATTGGGTGTCACCTGTGTCAAACATCTCTACGAGAGATTTCCACAGTCCTAAACATCCCTAGGTCCACTGTTTCCGATGTGATGTGAAGTGAAAACATGAAGGGACACGTACAGTACAAAAGCGTACAGGCCGACCTCGTCTGTTGACTGACAAGAGACCGCCATCCCACAGAAATTCCAGACTGCATAAGGATCCACTGCAAGTACTATGACAGTTAGGCGGGAGGTGAGAACTCTTGGATTTCATGGTCGAGCGGCCGCTCATAAGCCACGCATCATGCCGGTAAATGCCAAACGACGCCTCGCTTGGTGTAAGGAGCGTAAACATTGTACGATTGGACAGTGGAAAAACGTTGTGTGGAGTGACGAATCAAGGTACACAATGTGGCGATCCGATGGCAGCGTGTGGGTATGGCGAATTCTATGGCGAATTCCCGGTGAACGTCGTCTGCCAGCGTGTAGTCCAAATGGTTCAAATGGCTCTAAGTATTACGGGACTTAACACCTGAGGTCATCAGTCCCCTAGACTTAGAACTACTTAAACCTAACTAACCTAAGGACATCACACACGTTCATGCCGTTGGAAGAATTCGAACCTGCGACCGTAGCAGCAGTGCGGTTCCGGACTGAAGCGCCTAGAACCGCTCGGCCACAGCGGCAGACTAGTGTGTGTAGTGCCAACAGTCAAATTCCGAGGCGGTGGTGTTATGGTGTGGTCGTGTTTTTCACGGAGAGGGCGTGCACCCCTTGTTTTGCGTGGCACTATCACTGTACAGGCCTACATTGATGTTTTAAGTACCTTCTTGCTTCCCACTGTTGAAGACCAATTCGGGGATGACGACTGCTTCTTTCAACACGATCGAGCAGCTGTTCATAACGCACGGCCTGTGGCGGAGAAGTTACATGACAATAACATACCTGTAATGGACTGGCCTGCACAGAGTCGGTGATCTGAAACTTATAGAACACGTTTAGGATATTTTGGGACGCCGACATCGTACCAGGCCTCACCGAACGACATCGACACCTCTCCTCAGAGCAGCACTCCGTGAAGAATGGCCTGCCATTCCCAAGAAACCTTGCAGCACCTGACTGACCGTATGCCTGCGAGAGTGGAAGCTGTCATCAATGCTGAGGGTGGGGAAACACCATATTGAATTCCAGCATTACCGATGGAGAGCGTCACGAACTTGTAAGTCATTTTCGTCCAGGTGTCCGGATACTTTTGATCACATAGTGTAGTTCGATGTTCGTATCACGAGTAACACAGACTCAAGTCTATGATCTAACAGTCAATACCCAAACATATTTTGACACGTATTTTAGACGCAGATATCTCTGATAATTCATCATTTTCGGCACCAAATGGTGTCATATTCAGGCCCCAAGCGTAACTTGCCATCTACAACCGTTTTCATGTACAATAAACAGAATCGTAAGCTGCGGGTCAAAATTAAATGGATTACGTGTCAGTAACAAGCCCAGCATGATCAGATGACGCTTCGGATGTTCCTATATCAAAAATATCTTTATAGGTTTTTGATAAATAATGCACGGCGCTTGGCTGTTTTGCGCATGGTAAACAAATTTAAGATCGTTTGGATACTTATAAACATGGTACGATAATGAAAGCTAGCACGAGTGAGCTAGATCCGCAACACTAAATTTTTAATTTTAACCCTTTAAATTTTTGTTTTTATTTTCTTAGTTGCACAACTCGGTTAATTCCACATCTAGCATTCTAGCATATTTTTAGTTTCTCAGCATTGCCATCTTACATTTTTTTTAATTTAGCAGTAGCACCATCTTGGATATTTGAATTTCCTGCCAGCACCAGCCTGCATTTCGCAACTACAGTGTCCTAACTACAGCATCGACTAGCGGTGGCCACATGGACTGTGGCCTGGAATCTCCATAGTCTCAATATTCCGAAAATTACCTAGAGCAGCTAATCAGAGAAACTACTCGTGAAAATAACGTATCTCTTGGTCACCAACAGACCCGAACTTTTCGACTCACAGTCAGCGTAGAACAGGAATCAGAGTAGAAGAACGAGTCAGTGTAGAACAGGCAACAAAGCCATAAGACCGTAAATAGGAATGTACAGAAGTGCAGGAAGATGGTTCTGCCTAGCAAGAGCGACAAGAATTAGATTTTAGACTACCTGAAGATCAACGTGAAATATTCATCTCCAGGATAGAAAATATTGAGCATCAGTGGACAAGTGTTGGACAATACCCCTTAGACAGGTTGTGAGGGATAGGAAAGCCGCGCCATAGTACGACAGCCATGTCGGAAAGCTGCTACATAAGCAAAGAGCTTCGCTGCGAATTTAAACGTAGCCAGAGCCTCACACATAAACGAAAACTAGATGTTGCCAAAATTAGCGCAGGGAGAACGCTCCATGAAGTTCTCAAGGCGTTCGAAAGTTGTTTTGTGCAAGAGAGAGAGAAAGACGAGTTCAAGTTTTTAAAATTTAATAAATATCAAATCTTTGTTTCCTAATGTTATGACATTATGGTGCCCAATTAATGGTTTTGAAAGACAATAAGTACTAAAATTTTTCCAATTTGTACCCAGTTTTTTGTGTTTTACTAAAAATTGTGAATGTGACTTTATCTGTTTATTGCATCGATGCCTTCAGTTCGTGGGGAGCTGTATCATACCGACTGGTATGCCTTCAGGTCCAGTGACCTTTCCCCTGTTTTCAGTTGCTTTTCTACCCCAGGGTCGCTTATTTCATACTATCGTTCGTACGACAGTTTTAAGGTGGAAACACAGTAGGATCTTTCTCAGTAAAACTCCATTCAAAGAAGCATTTAGTATTTCGGCCTTCTCTGTGCCATCTGACGTTTCGATGACATTAAGATGACAGAGTGTCCATACAGGTGACTTCGACCTGTTCTCTCATTTAACAAAGGACCAAAATTTCTTAGTATTTTCTGTCAACTATAGTTAGGCGCAATGACAAAGCAAGTCTTTGGCGTGTGTGGTTCTTGCCCTAAACACTCGACGTACAAAAATCCATTCTCTTTGTTATACTGAACTGGTCCCTTGGACATATCTCATTCTTGCATCATACGGTCGAGCAATTTTCAAACATTGCAATGGTACTAAAATGTGGACATATCTATTTATTGCACCATAGTCTTCAATTGTTCTTGTGCCAACCTCTTAATGATATAGCTGCACTCGAACTCAACGTCTTCAATCATTTTTTGGATATATGCCAATTTATGACTTCCCCTGCTGCTCCCTGCAGTAAAAAAATGGTTCAAATGGCTGTGAGCACTATGGGACTTAACTACTGAGGTCATCAGTCCCTGAAACTTAGAACTACTTAAACCTAACTAACCTAAGGACAACACACACATCCATGCCCGAGGCAGGATTCGAACCTGCGACCGTAGCGGCTCCAGACTGTAGCGCCTAGAACCGCTCGGCCACGGCGGCCAGCTCCCTGCAGTACCATGGATGTTATTTCCTTCTTGTCGCTGTTTCCCATATGTTGCTTTCTTCGCTGATTCTCTGCAGCATCTGATGGTTCCCGATCTTATCATTCTACCTGATTCTCAACACCCTTCTACAGCAGCACATCTCAAAGGTTTCGACTCCTGTTCTCCCTGTTTTTTTTCTCAGTGCTGGAGGCGTTCTAAAGATAAGAAAAAGGTGCTGATCCTTTCGTGTTTCTAGAGGGTTATCGCATAAATCCGCTGAAATATAGGCCGATATTTCTGTCTCCGTTCTGTTGTAGAATTCTGGAACATGTTTTATGCTCACCTATTATGACTTTTAAGGACGTGAAAAATAGCGTCTGTAGAAATCAGCATGCATTCCGAAAGCAACGATAATGTGAAACCTAGCTATCTCTTTTCCAACCACGAGACCCAGAAAGCAGAAGGCAGCCGCGTGTTCTAAAAGGCGTTCGAAAAGTTCTGCATTGCCACTTAATGAGCAAAATACGAAATTACGCAATATCAGATCAGCTGTGACTAGATTGAAAAGTTTCTAGCAAACAGGACGCAGCATGTCATTCCCAACGGAGAGAAATCTTCACAAGTAAAAGTGACTTCTTTCAAAATGTATCACCGTTGTCTAGAGGTCGTGTCTAACAAGCGACAGGATAAATTCGGCTCCACCCGACCAGCACACAACAGGGAGTTCAATGGAACAACTCAGAAGGTATCGGCGCTCACAACGAATTACACATTCAGCTGTCAAACTATACGCCGTGCTGGACAGCCACAACACGACGAGGAAAACACACTGCCTGAACTTACGTCAACGCCCAGGGTAGGTAACCGGAACGTTAACGGCCACAAGGCAGAAGATTCCGCTGGTGCGTTTCAATTAAAAAATAATCAAGTTAAGTTAAACTCCACAGGATGACGGCTAGAATTTCGCCAACTTCAAAACCCGTTGTTGCTCACGGGAATGTCCCAACAGCCCACAACGAAATTCATAACCACAATGTGAACAGTTTGGACTGGCTGGTAGATTAAGTAAAGACTCAACTTTCGTGTCAGGGATCGGTGAGCCACGGACCTCGTAGCAATGGGAACAGCGCATCACGCTTCGACCGCGCGTGGACGCCGCCAGCGGCCCCGGCCGAAAACTCGTCATGGAGACTTCCTCGCTGCTCCACACCAACCGACCAACTGCCTGCACACGGCACAACCAGAAACTACAAGCGCGAGGCCAAAGGTAGCACAAGCGTGCGAATATCGATACACACTGCTGCCGCGGCTCGTGGAGAGAAAGGATAACAGCATAATCGCGATAACCGCGGGAGACTAATCACAGAATAGCAACCAAGGTTTAATGCAAAGCATAACACGAGCCAGCCACGGCTCAGCATCCACGACAGCCTGTAACCACACTAGAGATACCGTTTCACAATTGTTTGCAGGTGGACCATGGAATGTTCAGCTGTTGCTGACACTGCTCGTGTGCTGCTTGAAGATTCCACATTGCCTCCAACATTCTCGGTGATGGCAACAGTAATGTCTTCAACAGTTTTGGCTCAACTGATGCTCTTGAAGAGTAGCAGCACTATTGCTGTTGTTTTGATAAAACAACTTAACGATTAAAGACCTGCGAACCTTGTCCAGACGCTTGCTGACTGTCTGCAGCTGTAATGCACGCTGACACCTGTGTTTCAACCCTATGTCGCCGTACCAGTACCGGCGCCTGACGCAAGTCATGCCACCCTACAAATAACGCAAATCCTGCAGTTCACCGTCTGAACATGATTCCTATAAAGTAGGGTACCCATACGGTAAATAGTTTTTCGTATACAATGACTCAAGTAGCAAAAGTTTAATTACAACCATTCTATACGTTTACTCGTGGTTTCTGTACGTTAAGCGTTAAACCAAAGCTCTGCGATGGATGATACTAGTTTATTAAGGAGGGATGCTAACGCAATATATCAAGAAAAACAAATATCTTCGTCTGGCCTCGGATATCACCTGATAGTCTGCGTATAGAGTGTGTGTGTGTGTGTGTGTGTGTGTGTGTGTGTGTGTGTGTGTGTGGCGTGATTGGTGCTGAAAAACAGATAAACAATGTAGCACTATCTTTTTACACTACGAACTAGCGTGTGTATAGTGTATGTAGCGTGTGCGACGACTCAGGCTGAGAAATGAATAACCAGTGAAGTTTCTATCATACTAATAATTTCTATGACAGAATGTACAAACAGAAGAGTATTCTATATTAGGGATAAACCGAATTATGTCGTACTGTTTTAAACACGCTCGCCTTGTCTTCAGGAGCATGGGGCCTATATCATTCACGCAGCCATCCGATTTAGGTTTTCCGTGTTTTCACTAAATTACTTGAGACAAATGCTGGGATGGTTCCTAAATTGACGCCATGGCGGACTAGTTATGTCATCCTCCTCAAACTATAATAGTAAACCTGTAAATCCTCGATTGTAATTATGTTTTTTGTTCTTAGTCTGTAATACCACATATTGTCCATAATCACGTAAGTTATCAACGGATAGGAAACGACAAAAACTACTACTGCGTGTCTCATTACAGACGTCGTCCAGGCCTACTTACATTTCTTGGAAACCTGAGTATATGTATTTCGTGATAACATAATAGGTTTTGTAAGGAACTGCTTCCTCAAGCTGATCCATCACATATGATACCTAATGATACGTGTAAGGTGTATTAAATAATTTTGGCTGTACTACATATCAGAATGATTCTGCTATTGCAGATGAGATAGAACTTCAATTCTTTTATGACTTTCATTTTTCTAATATTTATGTTTAAGAAAATTGACCTATCCCATTTGAAAGTTAACCATTACAGCATTCCTGTAAAGTATTTTAAATTACCTAAAACTCTTTATCTTCTGAAATATTTGAACATAATATTATGGACGAGTGCCATATAACGTTCTTCCCTAACTGTAATATTAGTCCTGTCACTGGAAAAATGAAATATAACACTACTGGTTCTCACTATCAGGTTGGTGCATAAGTTTGTAGTGTTTTTATTTTAAATGTTGGTATTCCGGTTCAAGTGGGTTTATTCATCGATTGTCATTTTTTATGTGTAGTTCATTGTTGCTACTTGAGTTTACATATTGTCATTTTGTCATCTGGAGATTGTCAGTGGAGCTGTGGACGCTACAAAAAGGAGTGCCACGTGGAAAAATCGGAACATATCTAACACATTCGGGCTGTCTGAGTTCTCTAGAGAAGTGACAGCAGCGGTGGTATCTAGAGTAAGAGGTCCATGACTAAGGAATTTATTGCTAGCGCACTCGAGCAGATGTAATTTCGATGGATTGCTCACGCGCTGCCTGCGGTATGTAAGCTATAATACACTCCTGGAAATTGAAATAAGAACACCGTGAATTCATTGTCCCAGGAAGGGGAAACTTTATTGACACATTCCTGGGGTCAGATACATCACATGATCACACTGACAGAACCACAGGCACATAGACACAGGCAACAGAGCATGCACAATGTCGGCACTAGTACAGTGTATATCCACCTTTCGCAGCAATGCAGGCTGCTATTCTCCCATGGAGACGATCGTAGAGATGCTGGATGTAGTCCTGTGGAACGGCTTGCCATGCCATTTCCACCTGGCGCCTCAGTTGGACCAGCGTTCGTGCTGGACGTGCAGACCGCGTGAGACGACGCTTCATCCAGTCCCAAACATGCTCAATGGGGGACAGATCCGGAGATCTTGCTGGCCAGGGTAGTTGACTTACACCTTCTAGAGCACGTTGGGTGGCACGGGATACATGCGGACGTGCATTGTCCTGTTGGAACAGCAAGTTCCCTTGCCGGTCTAGGAATGGTAGAACGATGGGTTCGATGACGGTTTGGATGTACCGTGCACTATTCAGTGTCCCCTCGACGATCACCAGTGGTGTACGGCCAGTGTAGGAGATCGCTCCCCACACCATGATGCCGGGTGTTGGCCCTGTGTGCCTCGGTCGTATGCAGTCCTGATTGTGGCGCTCACCTGTACGGCGCCAAACACGCATACGACCATCATTGGCACCAAGGCAGAAGCGACTCTCATCGCTGAAGACGACACGTCTCCATTCGTCCCTCCATTCACGCCTGTCGCGACACCACTGGAGGCGGGCTGCACGATGTTGGGGCGTGAGCGGAAGACGGCCTAACGGTGTGCGGGACCGTAGCCCAGCTTCATGGAGACGGTTGCGAATGGTCCTCGCCGATACCGCAGGAGCAACAGTGTCCCTAATTTGCTGGGAAGTGGCGGTGAGGTCCCCTACGGCACTGCGTAGGATCCTACGGTCTTGGCGTGCATCCGTGCGTCGCTGCGGTCCGGTCCCAGGTCGACGGGCACGTGCACCTTCCGCCGACCACTGGCAACAACATCGATGTACTGTGGAGACCTCACGCCCCACGTGTTGAGCAATTCGGCGGTACGTCCACTCGGCCTCCCGCATGCCCACTATACGCCCTCGCTCAAAGTCCGTCAACTGCACATACGGTTCACGTCCACGCTGTCGCGGCATGCTACCAGTGTTAAAGCCTGCGATGGAGCTCCGTATGCCTCGGCAAACTGGCTGACACTGACGGCGGCGGTGCACAAATGCTGCGCAGCTAGCGCCATTCGACGGCCAACACCGCGGGTCCTGGTGTGTCCGCTGTGCCGTGCGTGTGATCATTGCCTGTACAGCCCTCTCGCAGTGTCCGGAGCAAGTATGGTGGGTCTGACACACCGGTGTCAATGTGTTCTTTTTTCCATTTCCAGGAGTGTAGAATCGCAGACCAGAGAGCAGTGACGGCTGCAATAGGAGTAGTAGCTCGCAGTCTGGCGTTCGGCCGGTCGTGCCTGAGCGATGGCTGTCCCTGGGCGACGTAGTAACAACTGATTTTGTACTAGTTATACCAAGTCTCATGTAAATGTTTTAAAAATTCTTTTAATAATAACCTTTTTTATAAAGATGACTTTCGACAATCATTCATCTGAATTTAAAGATTTTACTAATATCTCCTATCCATGGTCGTCCCTATTATCGTAAAGAAAAATCAGTTGTTTCTTTTTATACATAACAAATCTAGTGGCCAGCATTGCACTGGGCTGTGTCAGAAAAATTTCTTCTAGGAGTAGATATATACGCGTTATCTGGCGACTTAATTAAGGTACGAATTTTCAGTTTGTTCAGAATGATCTTTCAGGGCCATGACGCAGCACTGCTGACGTCCAGATTTACCAGTTTAGGTTCACAGTCAGTTAATTATTGAAAGGTTATATATGAGTCACAATTTTATTGAGAGGTTAGCCACGTTTTTATTCCAAGGTTACGTAATTTTAAATTGATGGGAGGTTACACTTGATGTGAATGTTATATTTAAATAATCAGTTGGAGGTTACAGTAGAAACACTTGCGCCATGTATGGGGCTAATACCATTGGACAGAGCACGTCAAGAAAATAGTTTTCTCGTTTTTGGTAGGATATATTTGACATTAGTTACAAGTTCAGGAAGACCTTCGGAGCTTGATGAATATCGTTTAAACCCACCAATCTACAATGTTCCACGTCAGCGTACTCGGGAAATGCAAATGTGAGGAACTGCGTGCAATCCACCTTCGTGTGACAATTGTATGCAGCGGGGTAAGTGCAAAAATCAGGTTTATGCCATATGTGCATCTCGTCATCAATTGACTCGTGAACATCACAGACCGCTCGTATCCTGTATCGTTACTGGCGACGAGAAATCGTATCTTTACGCTAGCTTAAGGAAAAGAAAGGAACAGTTGAGACCAAAATAAGCAGCAAATACCCGTACAAAGACCTGTGCACATCCACAAAAGATAATGTTAAGCACCTGGTGAAAAAACGACGGTGTTGCGCACTGCGAATTGCTTCCCCAAGTTGCAACCATCACTGCTGACATTTATTGTCAACAGCTCAGACGTCTTGCAGACGCAATCCAAGAACAACGACCAGGAAGACTACGTGAAGTGATGCTACTCTACGACAGCTAAACTAACAAAAAGCACTACACCAGGGTTTGGGAAGTACCATATTCACACGATCTTGCAGCCTCAGATTTTCTCCTTTTTCTCTTTCTCTAGCAAATAGCTTCCTTTCCGGATGAAAATGCTCTCCGAACATCGCCAGACGAGTTCATGGCCTTAAATCCACGAGATTTCTGCAGTCACGGAATGGAAAAGTTAGTCCGGCAATGGTAGACTCTTGTAAATATTGAAAGAGAATATTATTGATGACTAAAGACTCTGTTATGTGTATCTGCAGTGTTTATTAAACTTATAGAAAAACACAACGAACTTATTCACCAAACAGGTAAATTAGTAACTCGCCGGGAATGCTACTCTTGTGAAAGAATTTTTATTTGACCGTGACTATGTAATGATTTACCTATCACACTAATCTTCTTTCTCGAAATACTACGACTGAAAGGAAGCAACAGCAGAATAAACGGAAATCGATCCAAGGTAAATAAAGTAAACTGCAAGTACGCATAAGGAAACGGTAGCCAGTTTAATTAGGCAAAGTGTGCAAAGTACTGTCACAGTCCATCAATAAAGTCATCTATTGACATCTTGGGTTGTCGGGTGTTCTGCCGGATATCAGCGTCGTACTTGCACGATATTTCGGTCACGTAACTCGTAACCTTCATCAGGTGCGACCTGAGACTGCTCCTCGAGTGGACCTGGTCCAGTATTTATGCCTATGGCCTTCCCCCTCCACCAACGGCTGCAGGCGCTTCCAAGGGGGGGAACGCTTGGTACCCCAGACCGTAGATGAAACCCCCAGGAGCGGGGTTGGTGGGCGCGGACCGCAGAGGGAACACCTAGAACCGCAGCGGACGGAAAACGGAGCAGAAACGCTCCAGCAGATCGCAGGGAATGGGCGCGGACCACAGGAAGCGCCTGCAGCCGTTGGTGGAGGGGGAAGGCCATAGGCATAAATACTGGACCAGGTCCACTCGAGGAGCAGTCTCAGGTCGCACCTGATGAAGGTTACGAGCTACGTGACCGAAATATCGTGCAAGTACGACGCTGATATCCGGCAGAACACCCGACAACCCAAGATGTCATTAGATCGCCGGGAAAGCCTGAAGAGTTACATCAAGTCATCTATTGTTATTTACATAAACTGATACTGAAATACTGTTCTTGCGTAAAAACACGAGACAGTAGTAAATTATCTGTCATGAATAACATAGAAGGAGCATTAAAACCTCTTTGGCAACAGCTGCCTCTCAGTAATTCTATTTGTATATTAAATAAGAAAGCCAGTGGTCATTACAAGTAAATGATTATTAATAGTGGAGCACACCTATCTTGGACATAAGAATCTTTTATCAGTTTGATTATTGGGAAATACGGTCACTGAAATAGAATTCAGATCTTTATGTTACTTATTGAGATTATTAATTGCTTTATCAGGAAGCATAATTTTTGTATACTAAACAGGGCAAACATAAGATGTGTGCTCTCGGAATTTGTAGTGGCTTAAATAGTGGACGCAAGATACTTATTATAACACATAAATGTTACAAAATTGGTAGTTGCACTTCATTAGTACAGTAATTGTAATTTGGATAGCAAAGCTAACCCAACAGTTTGTGAGGTATCAGAAACCAATCTATTTGTGACTAAAATCAAGGCTGACTACTTTTGTTGCAATACAGCAGGAAAAACTTTATTAACTGCAAACACATGAAACATACACATTATTACAAACTTGTGCTTGAATTATTCTGTGAGCTGAACCTTCAATTCTACTAGACACTAACTACTCAGACTGATCACAGTTTTATGCAGGTAACTTTGACATTGCAATGATATTTCAAAAAGAATGACATTCAAGCAAGGCACTTTCGATTTACTCTTGGCAGTTATACTTCAGTATAACATGAACTATTATTTTATGAAAAAAACTTGGAGCGATTCAGAAATAAAGCTCACTAGAATAATTGTGACATTTACTATTCCACAACTTTATTAAATGTAGTCAAAGAAAGCAATTACTTTTCAGTTCAATGAAATAGGAAACATTGCAGCTCTTGGAAAAGGTCCCTGCCTAGCTAAATGATGAGAGATTAAATGTGAGTCTTCGACACAAAGTTTAAACAAAGTAGCTTTATTATTTTGATAGGAAACCAAATAACAGGCACGTGCAATTATACTGTACATTACTCAACTGATTAAGTGAGACGAAGGTGGTGGCTGTGGCGACATCCTGTGGCTTCTCAAAACAGTGGCAAAAGTTTCCATACCTGTTTCTGTATAAGAGGCTCTGAAAATTCTCTTCTTCGCGTCGGATTTTCGTAGTACAGAACTAACCAATGTATGCCATGAATAATAAGCCAAGCTCCTTCCACATCCGAGGCCATACTACGTAACCCTGATGCTCTTCTTGCCACATCCAGCAGACTTTGTATGGCAGCCACCGGCTGACACTTGCCGCAAAATGGTTCAGATGGCTCTGAGCACTATGGGACTTAACATCTGAGGTCATCAGTCCCCTAGACTTAGAATTACTTAAACCTAACTATCCTAAGGACATCACACTCAGCCATGCCCGAGGCAGGATTCGAACCTGCGACCGTAGCAGCAGCGCGGTTTCGGACTGATGCGCCTAGAACCGCTTGGCCACAGCGGCCGACCACTTGGCGCAAAGAAGCTTTGCAGTTCGATCGCTAAATCCACCTTTTCCATTCCCGCCAAGTCAGTTTCATTGCAGAGGAACTTCCCTCCAGCTTTTACATGATTACAATCCTAAGTAGCCTATGCATGAACCGGTATTCAAGTAAAGTTTTAACATTTTCATTCTTTTGTAGAACATTAGTTATAAAATTACCCCTTAGATTAATTGCAGTTCATAAATGGAAATTAATAATGAATAAAATATTTGCATAGACATTACTTCAAAGATCATGGTGATAAAGAAGTCACATTAACCATAAGCAGACAAAGAAGTCCTATAAGAAAAGTACAATTAATACAGATTTTGGTGTTACAGACATTTCCTATCTCATATTTCGTCAAAACCAGTGTGAGATTCCGGACTTTGACTACATTCGTTACCTGAATTTTTCTGTAGAGTGTGACATACAGCGAAAACCACTTAACTTACTAATTAATAATTCCATGCATTTCAGTTTAAGGTGCAATTTGGGTTTATTCATGCAACTGGTGGGAATCACAATACAGAAGAAAAATAGTGTCGATGTATTCTTATAGTTTTGTGAGTAGGAGCATTTTCTGTAATCCAAAGTCCTGTCGTTCATTGTACTCCAGCGGAACAATAAATTCCTATGTACCTGATGTTTCAAAGCATCGTGTACTTTTCAAAATAACAGTTTGTTCTTATTTCAGTCTATAAGTAGTTGGACGTCACTCAAAATAGTCAATCCGCAATTTGAAAGTGAACAGTTAACATTTATCTCGGAAGCACTCTCACTGTTTGACTCAATCCAAAATTATATACACTGCTGGCCATGAAAATTGCTACAGCACGAAGATGACGTGCTACAGACGCGAAATTTATCTGACAGGAAGAAGATGCTGTGATATGCAAATGATTAGCTTCTCACAGCATTCACACAAGGTTGGCACCTGTCGCGACACCTACAACGTGCTGACATGAGGAAAGTTCCCAACCGATTTCTGATACACAAACAGCAGTTGACCAGCATTGCTTGGTGAAACGTTGTTGTGATGCCTCGTGTAAGGAGGAGAAATGCGCACCACCACTTTTCCGACTCTGATAAAGGTCGGATTGTAGCCTATCGCGATTGCTGTTTATCGTATCGCTACATTGCTGCTCGCGTTGGTCGAGATCCATTGACTGTTAGCAGAATATGGAATCGGTGGGTTCTGGAGGGTAATAAGGAACGCCGTGCTGGATGCCAACGGCCTCGTATCACTAGCAGTCGAGATGACAGGCATCTTATCCGCATGGCTGTAACGGATCGTGCAGCCGCGTCTCGATTCCTGAGTCAATAGATGGGGACGTTTGCAAGACAACAACCATCTGCACGAACAGTTAGACGACGTTTGCAGCAGCATGGACTATCAGCTCGGAGACCATGGCTGCGGTTAGCCTTGACGCTGCTTCACAGACAGGAGCGCCTGCGATGGTGTACTCAACCACGAACCTGGGTGCACGAATGGCAAAACGTCATTTTTTCGGATGCATCCAGGTTCTGTTTACAGCATCGTGATGGTCGTGTTTGGTGACATCGCGGTGAACGCACATTGGAAGCGTGTATTCGTCATCGTCATACTGGCGTATCACCCGGCGTGATGGTATGGGGTGCAATTGGTTACACGTCTCGGTTACCTCTTGTTTGCATTGACGGCACTTTGAACAGGGGCCGTTACATTTCATACGTGTTACGACCCGTGGCTCTACCCTTCATTCGATCCCTGCGAAACCCTACATTTCAGCAGGATAATGCACGACCGCATGTTGCAGGTACTGTACGGGCCTTTCTGGATACAGAAAATGTTCGACTGCTGCCCTGGCCAGCACATTTTCCAGATCTCTCACCAACTGAAAACGTCTGGTCAATGGTGGCCGAGCAACTGGCTCGTCACAATACGCCAGTCAGTACTCTTGATGAACTGTGGTATCTTGTTGAAGCTGCATGGGTAGCTGTACCTGTGCATGCCATCCAAGCTCTGTTTGACTCAATACCCAATAAGATTGGTAATTACTGCACAAACAGCTCTGTCCGTGACCATACAGCAAGAGATGGACTCACATTTATCAAGAAAAAATAAACATTAAACTCAAAACAGCATTTTCTACCAAGGAATAAAACTGTACAATAAATTACCAAAAAAGATTAAAGAAATTGCAGAAATACACTTATTTAAAAAGGCAGCTAAAAAGTACCTATTGTGCAATACATTTTATACATTGAAGGATTACTTAGATTAAACAGAGTAGGGATTTGATAATAAATGGTATACAAATAAATAATAATAATAATAATGATTATTAAACATCCAACATTCCACATACCACCTTCACTTTATGTTTTTTCCTTCTTTCTTCCTTTCTAGAAATACTGACCCCCAAGCTATGCATAGCACAATACTAACACCTCTTCCTCTTTCTGAGCTCAACATCTCACTCATCGTGGAGGGCTACTGACTCAGTTTTTCAGGATAGCAAATGGGAAGTTTCGGTGCAGCAAATGGCTTAAAGATCACCAGTGTGTGTATGTGTGTGTGTGTGTGTGTGTGTGTGTGTGTGTGTATGGTGTGTTTGTACGTGTAATGAGTGAAGTGTTACGAAACAACGTGTGTATAATATGTGCAATGACTGATAGTGAGATATGAGTGAACAGTGTGGCATTACATTATTTAATATGTTATTTGTAAAAAGTGTTGTATACCAGTAGTAACTCTAATGATTGTCTCTAACTAGAAGTCTGTAAATATATGTGTGTACGAGTGAGCTTATTTTAAATGGGTCTAAACTTGTAAATACTTTGACATGTTCTATATCCTTGTAAAAAATCGATCTACAGATGTATAAAGCTACTACTACAACTACTAACTAAAATGCTGGGTCGTGTACATTACTGAACGAAGACAAGTCCACACCAACGTCAGCTTTCAGCATTAAGGTGATCAAGACAAAATGCTGCCGAAAACGAGGCTATGAATTACGGGTAAGTTCAATAACGTATCGTTACATTACTGTTATTGGACACAAATCGTGACGATAAAAGAAGTTAAGTAAAAAGAAATGTTTCAGTGAAGAAATCGGTAGAGAGGCGTACATCTTTAAATTATCAAGATACACTGCTGAATGAAGTAAAATCAGGGGACTGCGCTCAGATGACAAACTTTCTCAAAATTTTGTGATCAAGTTCTGAAAATCTCTTGTCTAATGTACAATCAAATATTCCAAATCAGGATACAAAAATGCTGCAAAATACAGGCTTTTTGAAAAGAACTCCCTAGTTTTAAGCATAAATTTAATGGGGAAATTAATGAAAAATTACACCAATGAGTACATATCATGAAAGAGAATTCCTTCTAGTTTTGTTTATTGTTAGTAGACGTCAACGTGGGATCCGTTTGTTGCCCTGCACACGTCGAGACGATATTCCACTCCTCGCCACGTATTCACCAACGTTCCAGGTGTAACTGTCCCGGCATTCCTAATCGTAGACTACGTCTGGCCAATGACTTATTCGGGCTCCGAACACACGAAACACGGATCTGCTCAACAACATCTTCAGAAGTTATCGATCTACCTGGTGATTTCGATTCTAAAACGCTACCGGTTTCATTGAAAGACTTTACCCAATGACGGATAGTTCTTTCGGTAGGTGCTTCACCATCATACTGATGTCTAAAATTACGTTGCACTGTTATAACTGACTCACTTTCACAAGCCAAATAACACACTGCGCTTTCTGTTGCGGAGTACGCATTGCTACTGAGTTGCTCTGCACTGCACTGCACGCACGCCTGAACTGAACTGAGGGAACAGAGGAAAAAAAAGAGCACTGGTGCCGTCTAAAGGTCAAGCAGACCTGCCAACTGCAATGGAGCCAATCTTGGAGAGTTGATGAATCAAACACCACAAACTAGGATAGTGTATGTCACTTTGTATAGATTCGAGGAAACATTAAAACTAGGGAGTTTTTTTATTAAACATACTGTATATCACCAAGAAATCGCAAATTAATTACCGTTAGATTTTTGCAAACAGTATTCAAAACTTTTCTTCAAATATAATGCATGTATGTTTACACTAATATTAACGAAATGAACTGTGTTGCCGGTCTGCTTCCCCTTCTGGTGAAACAATCGGTAAATTCGTTTCACCCTTCCTTGGCTATCAGCAGCCATTTATACAATGAAGTGCAGAAGTCATGGGATAGTACATACATATGACATAGGATAGTACATACATATACATGTGGCAGTAGTATCGCGTATATACGGTATAAAGGGACAGTGCATTATTGGCTGAGGTGTCATTTGTACTCAGGTGATTCACTTGAAAAGGTTTCCGACGTGATTATGGCCGCACAGCGGAAGTTAAAATACAGGGTGATTCAAAAAGAATACCACAACTTTAGGAATTTAAAACTCTGCAACGACAAAAGGCAGAGCTAAGCACTATCTGTCGGCGAATTAAGGGAGCTATAAAGTTTCATTTAGTTGTACATTTGTTCGCTTGAGGCGCTGTTGACTAGGCGTCAGCGTCAGTTGATGCTAAGATGGCGACCGCTCAACAGAAAGCTTTTTGTGTTATTGACTACGGCAGAAGTGAATCGACGACAGTTGTTCAGCGTGCATTTCGAACGACGTATGGTGTTAAACCTCCTTATAGGTGGTGTATTAAACGTTGGTATAAACAGTTTACAGAGAATGGGTGTTTGTGCAAAGGGAAAAGTTCTGGACGGCCGAGAACGAGTGATGAAAATGTAGCACGCATCCAGCAAGCAGTAACTGGACTACAGTATCTGGAGATGTTAGAGAATTGGCTGTTCCCTCAGCTCGAACAAGAAGCATAACAATTCATATTTCAGCAGGATGGAGCGCCACCACATTGGCACTTATCTGTCCGTAACTACCTGAACGTCAACTACCCGAGGCGATGGATCGGCCGCCAGGCAGCCCGTGACAGAGCACTTCATCACTGGCCTCCAAGAAGCCCTGATCTTACCCCCTGCGATTTTTTCTTATGGGGGTACGTTAAGGATATGGTGTTTCGGCCACCTCTCCCAGCCACCATTGATGATTTGAAACGAGAAATAACAGCAGCTATCCAAACTGTTACGCCTGATATGCTACAGAGAGTGTGGAACGAGTTGGAGTATCGGGTTGATATTGCTCGAGTGTCTGGAGGGGGCCATATTGAACATCTCTGAACTTGTTTTTGAGAGAAAAAAAAACCTTTTTAAATACTCTTTGTAATGATGTATAACAGAAGGTTGTATTATGTTTCTTTCATTAAATACACATTTTTAAAGTTGTGGTATTCTTTTTGAATCACCCTGTACTTTGAACGCGAAATGGTAGTGTCACTGTCAAGAATGTGTCGAGAGTACCAAATTTCAGACATTACTTCTCACCAGACAACGCACTGGCCGACGACCTACACATAACGACCAAGAGGAGCGGCGTTTGCGCAGAGACGTCAGTGCTGACAGAAAAGCAGCACTGCGTGGAACAAGCGCAGAAATCAATGTGGGACATACGACGGACGTGTCCGTGCGGCGAAATTTAGCATATATGGGGCTATGGCAGCAGGCGACCGACGAGAATGCCTTTGCTAACAGCACGACACCCCCTGCAGCTCCTCTCCTTGACTGGGTTGGACCCTAGAGGACTGGAAAACCGTGGCCTGGTCAGATGAGTCCCGGTTTCAGTTGGCTCCAGTTGATGGTATGGTTCAAGTGTGGTACAGACTCCACGAAGCCGTGGACCCAAGTTGTCAACAAGGCACTGTTCAAGACGGTGGTGGCTCCTCAATGGTGCAGGCTGTGTCTACATGGCCGGCCGAAGTGGCCGTGCGGTTAAAGGCGCTGCAGTCTGGAACCGCAAGACCGCTACGGTCGCAGGTTCGAATCCTGCCTCGGGCATGGATGTTTGTGATGTCCTTAGGTTAGTTAGGTTTAACTAGTTCTAAGTTCTAGGGGACTAATGACCTCAGCAGTTGAGTCCCATAGTGCTCAGAGCCATTTGAACCATTTTTTTGTGTCTACATGGAAAGGACTGGGTGCTCTGGTCCAGCTGAACCAATCGTTGACTGGTAATGACTCATATTCCCAAACAACGATGTAATTTTTATGAAAGACAATGCACTGTGTCACCGGGTCACAATTGTTATCGACTGGTTTGAGAAACACACTGTGCAATTCGAGTGAATGATTTCGCTACTTATATTGCCCGATACGAATCCTGTAGAAAATGTATGGGACATAATCTAGAGGTCATTTGGTGCACAAGTTCCACGGCGGCTACAGTCCCGCAATTCTGGACGGCTATACGAGGTGCATTCAAGTTCTAAGGCCTCCGATTTTTTTTCTCCAGACTGGAAAGAGATAGAACATGCACATTGTTTTAAAATGAGGCCGCGTTCATTGTCAATACGTCCCAGAGATGGCAGCACCGTATGGCAGATGGAATCTTACCGCCAGCGGCGAGAATGAGAACTGTTTTAAATACTTAAAATGGCGACGTTTTCCTTACTTGAACAGCGTGCAATCATTCGTTTTCTGAATTTGCGTGGTGTGAAATCAATTTAAATTCATCGACAGTTGAAGGAGACATGTGGTGATGGAGTTATGGATGTGTCGAAAGTGCGTTCGTGGGTGCGACAGTTTAATGAAGGCAGAACATCGTGTGACAACAAACCGAAACAACCTCAGGCCCGCACAAGCCGGTCTGACGACATGATCGAGAAAGTGGAGAGAATTGTTTTGGGGGATCGCCGAATGACTGTTGAACAGATCGCCTCCAGAGTTGGCATTTCTGTGGGTTCTGTGCACACAATCCTGCATGACGACCTGAAAATGCGAAAAGTGTCATCCAGGTGGGTGCCACGAATGCTGACGGACGACCACATGACTGCCCGTGTGGCATGTTGCCAAGCAATGTTGACGCGCAACGACAGCATGAATGGGACTTTCTTCTCGTCGGTTGTGATAATGGATGAGACGTGGATGCCATTTTTCAATCCAGAAACAAAGCGCCCGTCAGCTCAATGGAAGCACACAGATTCACCGCTACCAAAAAAATTTCGGGTAACCGCCAGTGCTGAAAAAATGATGGTGTCCATGTTCTGGGACAGCGAGGGCGTAATCCTTACCCATTGCGTTCCAAAGGGCACTACGGTAACAGGTGCATCCTACGAAAATGTTTTAAAGAACAAATTCCTTCCTACACTGCAACAAAAACGTCCGGGAAGGGCTGCGTGTGTGCTGTTTCACCAAGACAACGCACTCGCACATCGAGCTAACGTTACGCAACAGTTTCTTCGTGATAACAACTTTGAAGTGATTCCTCGTGGTCCCTACTCACCTGACCTGGCTCCTAGTGACTTTTGGCTTTTTCCAACAATGAAAGACACTCTCCGTGGCCGCACATTCACCAGCCGTGCTGCTATTGCCTCAGCGATTTTCCAGTGGTCAAAACAGACTCCTAAAGAAGCCTTCGCCGCTGCCGTGGAATCATGGCGTCAACGTTGTGAAAAAATGTGTACGTCTGCAGGGCGATTACGTCGAGAAGTAACGCCAGTTTCATCGATTTCGGGTGAGTAGTTAATTAGAAAAAAAATCGGAGGCCTTAGAACTTGAATGCTCCTCGTAGAGGCAGCATGGCCTGATATTTCTGCAGGGGACTTCCAGCAAATTGTTGAGTCCATGTCACGTCGAGTTGCTGCACTAAGCCGGGAAATTGAGGTCCGACACGATATTAGGAGGTGTCCCATTACTTTTGTCACGTCAGTGTATATGTTTAGGGGTTTCAGTAGCTCATCTGTTTCAGCCCATCTGTCTGTGTGTCATTCTCTTTTTCGACACTGACATTTTAATATCGATATTAAACATGGTAAATTCTGCCACTAACTTGTGGAAGCCACTTCTGGAAGTTGACGGAACTTGAGGCAAGTTGAGGCTGGGGGAAGAGAGAGGAGGGTGTAGGGTTCCACTTACAGAAGTAGCTCCTGCAAGCGACTTGAAAGTAATTGCTAAATTCATTTCACACTTCCTCGGCTGTCGATGGCCAATTACATATGTTTAGGGGTATCGCTACCTAGCGATTGTGAGGACAATATTAATTACAGCGCACACAGAGGCACTTCAGTAGTCATTCTTCTCTCGATCCATGCGTAAATGGAACGGGAAAAAGCCCCAATAACGGTACAGTGGGAAATATAGATATACGAGGACGTGCTGACAGGTAATGCCTCCGAACTTTTTATGTAGAAACTCTTAAAGCTTCTTCCATAAAACAAATGTCATTAACATTATACATCATTTTAAACTACATCTACATATGTACTTTACAAATCACACTTCAGTGCGTGGTACAGAGTTCATCGAACCGTCTTCACAATAATTCTCTATTATACCACTCTCGAACAGCACGCGGAAAAAACGAACACATATATCTTTCTGCGCGAACTCCGATTTCCCTTATTATGCTGATGGTTTCTCCCTTGATAGGTCGGTGTCAACAAAATATTTTCGCATTCGGAGGAGAAGGTTGGCGATTAAAATTTCGTGACAAAATCTCGCCGCAACGAGAAACGTATTTGTTTTAATGATATCCACCCTAAATCCTGTATCATGTCCGTGACAGTCTCTCGCCCGTTACTCGATAATTCAAAACGTGCCGCCTTTCTTTGAACTTTCTCGATGTACTTTGTGAACCCTGATAAGGATCTCACACCCCGCAGCAGTACTCCGAAATAGGACGGACAAGCGTGTTATAGGCAGTCTCGTACGTCTGTTGCACCTGCGAAGTGTTCTGCCAGTCTGCCTTTTTCCACTAGATTTCCTATGTATTCTTTCCAATTTAAGTTGTTCGTAATTGTAATTCCTAGATATTTAGTTGAACTTACGGCATTTAGACTTGACTAATTTATCGTGTAACCAAAGTTTAACCAATTCCTTTTAGCACTCATGTCGATGACCTCACACTTTTCATTGCTTAGGGTCAACTACCAATTTTCGCACCTTTCAGGCATTTTTTCTAAGTGGTTTTGCAACTTGATCTTCTGATGACTTTACTTGACGGTAAACAACAGCATCACCTACAAACAACCTTAGATTGCTGCTCAGATTGTCTCCTAAATTGTTTATATAGATAAGGAACAGCAGAGGGCCAGTAACACTACCTTAGGTAACGCCAAAAAGTATCTGTGTTACTTGATGACTTTCCTTCAGTTACTATGAACTGTGACCTCTCTGACAGGAAATCACGAAACCAGTCGAATAACTGAGACGATATTCCATAAGCATGCAATTTGACTGCAAGCCGCATGTAAGGTACGGAGCGAAAACCTTTCTCGAAATCTAGAAATACGGAATCAATCTGAAATCATTTGTAGATAGCGCTCAACACATAGCGTGAGTAAAGAGCTAGTTGTGTTACACAAGAACGATGTTTTCTAAATCCGCGTTGACTGTGTTTCAATAGACCGTTTTCTTCGAGGTAATTCATAATATTAGAACACAATAGGTTCCAAAATCCTGCTGCAGATCGACGTTAATGATATGGCCTTGTAATTTAGTGGATTACTCCTGCAGCCTTTCTTGAATATTGGTGTGACCTGTGCAACTTTCCAGTCCTTGAGTACGGATCATTCGTCGAGCGAACGGTTGTATATGATTGCTAAATATGGAGCTATTGCATCAGCATTCAGTGAAAGGAACCTAATCGGTTTACAGTCTGTGCCGTAAGACTTCCCTTTATCAAATGATTTCAGTTGCTTCTAAGTTACTCATGTTGGCAGCTGCTCTTGATTGGAATTCTGGCCTATTTACTACGTCTTCTTTGGGAAAGGAATTTCGCAAGGCTGTGTTTAGTAACTCTGTTTTAACAGCACTGTCATCGATAGTATTTCCTTTAATATCGCTCAGAGAAGGCATTGATTGTGCCCTGCCGCTAGCATACTTTAAATACGACCAGAATCTCTTTGGATTTTCTGCCAGGTTTCGAGGAAAGGTTCCGTTGTGGAAACTGTTATGAGTATCTCGCACTGACGACCGGTCTAAATTTCGAGCTACTGTTAAAGATCGCCAATCTTGGAGGGTTTTGCGTTCGTTTAAACTTAGCATGCTTTTTCGTTGTTTTTGCAGCAGTGTTCTGACCTGTTTTGCTTAACACTCGGAATCACGTCCGTCATTTGTTAATTTATTTCATATAAATCACTCAAATGCTATCGATACCATTTCTTTGAATGCAATCCACATATGGTCTACAATTACATTGTTAGTTTGGAAGCAGTGTAGATTGTCTCTCAGGAAGGTGTCAAGCGAATTTTTATCCAATTTCTTGGCTAGATACATTTTTTGTTTATTTTTGGAGAATTTGGGAGTTACGGTGTTTCGTCTCGCTACGACAACCCTTTGTTCACTGATCCCTGTGTCAATTTTGATGCTCGTTATTAGCTCAGGATTATTTGTTCTAGGAGATCAAGTGTATTTTCAAAACCTTTTACTATTCTAAAGGGCTCATGAACTAAACGCTCGAAGTAATTTCAAGTGAACGCGCTTAGCACAACTGCGGATGATGTTTCATGGGTCCCCCCAGATTTAAAGTCGTATTTTCGCCAAAATATCGGGGGTAAACTGAAGTCACAACCACCTATAATTGTATGAATCGTGTACGTGTTTGAAATTAGGCTCAAGTTTCCTTTGAACCTTTCAGCAGTTGTACCATCCGAATTGGGAGGTCGTTGAAAGGATTAATATTTTCTTCCGGTTGCCAAGAATGACCTCTACCCATACTAACTCACACCAACTATCTATTTCAGTTTCGCTACAAGATAAACTACTACTAACAACAACAAACACACCACCGCCAACTGTATTTAGCCTATTCTTTCTGAACACGGTTAGGTCCTTCGCAAAAATTTCGGCTGAACTTACGTCCGGCTTGAGCCAGCTTCGAGTGCCTATAAGGATTTGGGCATCACTGCTTTCTATTACCGTTTGGAACTCTGGTACTTTCCCAACACAGTTACGACAAATTACAACTGTTATAGAAATGGTTCCTAGATCTACGTTCTCCCTCTGTTCGACCAGCACCCTTTGAGACTGAAGCCCTTCTTGTATTTCCCCGAGATCATCTAACCTAAGAAATCACTCAGTCCACGCTGCACAGCGGCCGCTACCCGCATGGCCACCTCCTGCGTCTAATGGATTCATGACCTACATTACTGGCCATTAAAATTGCTACACCAAGATCAAATGCAGATGATAAACGGGTATTCATTGGACAAACATATTATACTAGAACTGACATGTGATTACATTTTCATGCAATTTGGGTGCATAGATCCTGAGAAATCAGTACCCAGAACAACCACCTCTGGCCGTAATAACGGCCTTCATACGCCTGAGCATTGAGTCAAACAGGGCTTGGATGGCGTGCACAAGTACAGCTGCCCATGCAGCTTCAACGCGATACCACAGTTCATCAAGAGTAGTGACTGGCGAATTGTGACGAGCCAGTTGCTCGGCCACCATTGACCATACGTTTTCAGTTGGTGAGAGGTCTGGAGAATGTGCTGGTCAGGGCAGCAGTCGAACATTTTCTGTATCGGGAAAGGTCCGTGTTGGACCTGCAACATGCGGTCGTCGTGCATTATCCTGCTGAAATGTAGGGTTTCGCAGGGATCGAATGAAGGGTAGAGCCACGGGTAGTAATACATCTGAAATGTAACGTCCGCTGTTCAAAGTGTCGTCAATGCGAACAACAGGTGACCGAGACGTGTAACCAATGGCACCCCATACCATCACGCCGGGTGATACGCCAGTATGGCGATGACGAATACACGCTTCCAATGTGCGTTCACCGCGATGTCGCCAAACACGGGCATGACCATCTTGATCCTGTATACAGGACCTGGATTCATCCGAAAAGATGACGTTTTGCCATTCGTGCACCCAGGTTCGTCATTGAGTTCACCATCGCAGGCGCTCCTGTCTGTGATGCAGCGTCAAGGGTAACCGCAGCCAGGGTCTCCGAGCTGATTGTCCATGCTGCTGCAAACGTCGTCGAACTGTTCGTGCAGATGGTTGTTGTCTTGCAAACGTCCCCATCTGTTGACTCAGGGATCGAGACGTGGCTGCACGATCCGTTACAGCCATGCGGATAAGATGCCTGTCATCTCGACTGCTAGTGATACAAGGCCGTTGGGATCCAGCACGGCGTTCCGTATTACCCTCCCGAACCCACCGATTCCATAATCTGCTAACAGTCATTCGATCTCGACCAACGCGATCAGCAATGTGACGATACGATAAACCGCAATCGCGATAGACTACAATCCGAGCTTTATCAAAGTCGGAACCGTGATGGTACGCATTTCTCCTCCTTACACAAGTCATCACAACAACGTTTCACCAGGCAACGCCGGTGAACTGCTGTTTGTGAATGAGAAATCGATTGGAAACTTTCCTCATGTCAGCACGTTGTAAGTGTCGCCACCGGCCCGAACCTTGTATGAATGCTCTGAAAAGCTAATCATTTGCATATCACAGCATCTTCTTCCTGTCGGTTAAATTTCGCGCCTGTAGCACGTGATCGTCGTGGTTTAGCAATTTTAATGACCAGTATATTTAGTGGAACCCAAAGACCCCCACCCTATGACGTAAGTCGACGAATCTGCAGCCTACACGGTCGAGCCTCTGATTCAGACCCTCCACTCGTCTCTGCACCAGAGGTCCGCAATCGTTCCTTTCGACTGTGCCACAAATGGTGAGTTCTGCTTTCATCTCGCAAGCGAAACTGGCAGCCTTCACCCCTTCTGATAGCTGCTCGAAACCAAAGAGTATCTCTTCGGATCCAAAGCAACACACATTATTGCCACATCATTGGCACCGACGTGAGCCACCACCTGCAGTTGGGTGCACCCTCTGCTCTTCATGGACTGATTCGACCAGTTGTGTGCACGGACTGCACAATGGCTTTCTTCCCCTCCTTGGCGGCCATGTCTCTAAGAGGATCCATAAAGTACCTAACACTGGTTCTCCCAAGTACCAACAATCTTACCCTCTGCGACTGCCCGGATCTTGCAGACTGAGAGGTTTCCTTCTAAGCAGGACAAGCAGGTGCATCTCTCTGTCAGCTATAGACAGACTAACCGGGGAGGCCTTACATTCAGCACCCTGTCACGCATCGAGGCGACCTCCCACTCGACCACGAGCGATGGGTCAATCTCAGTACGAGCAGTAACTCGGCTGTCCACCAACGTGGACCGTCCGGTGGACTCATGGGTCTTGCTGGACGTCCGCTGGATCTTCACGGCCGATCCACAATAGTGATGCCCATCCACAGCAGCATCAATGTATAATCGAAGCCAACACAGGCAGGAACTGAGAGCGAATTGTCACCAACTCGACTCGCATCTGTACACAGCAATCACAGTACCTATCCCATACTAAACGTCTTAGAATACTACACTACACACACAAACAAACGATCATCGACACACGCTACGAAACTTGCTGAAGAGAACGCAAGAACCTCGTCTAATAAAATAGATTAACACGCTGAGATTCCAAACTAAACTACCAAAAAACACAGGTGAGAGTAAATAATTCGCTCCTGTTTAGGAACTTGAAAATGTCTCAAAATTGTTTTAATTTCCGACGCAAACGGAAACGCGAGAACTATGTCTTGTGAATATTAAATTAACTCGCGGGAATTCAAAAACTAAACTACCAAACCACACAGATGAAACTATATAATTCGCTTCTGCTTATGAACTCGTAAAATGTCACAAGAATCGATTACTCTCTGCTCCTGCTGTTTCTCGGCCGGCTGCTGCCGCCTGACTGGTTGACATCTTTATTTTTCATGTTTACATATTTATTTCTCAACAGCAAACGAACATACCTCTCCCAAGGAGATACCAGATTGTCAATCCCATCACTGCAGAATCTTTGACTTTCTTGACAGAGCTACAACGTCCTCTCCGCTTCTACATCTACATCTACATGGATACTCTGCAAATCACTTTTAAGTGCCTAGCAGAGGGTTCATCGAACCACTTCACAATTCTCTATTATTCCGATCTCGTTTAGCGCGCGGAAAGAAGGAACACCTATATCTTTCCGTACGACTTCTGATTTCCCTTATTTTATCGTGGTGATCGTTCCTCCCTATGTAGGTCGGTGCTAATAAAATATTTTCGCATTCGGAGGAGAAAGTTGGTGACTGGAATTTCGTGAGAAGATTCCAGGGCAACGGAAAACGCCTTTCTTTTAATGATGTCCAGCCCAAATCGTGTATCATTTCTGTGACGCTCTCTCCCATATTTCACGATAATACAAAACGTGCTGCCTTTCTTTGAACTTTTTCCATGTACTCCGTCAGTCCTATCTCGTAATGATCCAACACCGCGCAGCAGTATTCTAAAAGAGGACGGACAAGCGTAGTGTAGGCAGTCTCCTTAGTAGATCTGTTACATTTTCTAAGTGTCCTGCCAGTAAAACGCAGTCTTTGGTTATCCTTCCCCACAACATTTTCTATGTGTTCCTTCCAATTTGAGTTGTTCGTAATTGTAATACCTAGGTATTTAGTTGAATTTACGGCTTTTAGATTAGACTGATTTATTGTGTAGCCGAAGTTTAACGAGTTCCTTTTAGCACTCGTGTGGATGACCTCACACTTGTACCGTTTCATCACTATCAAAGTGAAGGCCTCGTAGCTGTACTTTCAGTTTTGGAAGTAGATGAAAATCGGATGGGGCTACGTCGGGACTAAATGGATGATGATCGATGACAGTGAAATCAAGTCGTCGGATTGTTTCAGATGTCGCAGCGCCCTGTGTGGTCTGGTATTGTCATGTTGAAGGGAAGGGTGTTACATGTGAGGAAGAACTCTTCGAATTCGGAACTAGATTACAACACTCCGTTTCTCACGCACCGGCATAGTTACGTTACACACCATCATGTTACACGCTACAATTCGGAGCGCTCTAGCGGCAGAGGGCTGCAAATACGAGGCGTGTTTTTTTAAGTAAGTACCGTTTTGGAATTTAAAAAAAAGACGTGCTGAAATATCTCAATAATTTTATTTTTCGTGAAAGCCTGTACCTTAATCTACTTTTCCACGTAATTTCCGTCAATACTGAGGCACTTGTCATAACGTTGCACCAGTTTTTTAATACTCTCCTCATAGAAGTCTGCCGCCTGACTTATTAACCACTGCATCACCACCGTTTTGACTTCGTCATCGTTTTGAAGACTCTGACCGCCCAAGTGTTTCTTCAAGTGCAGGAACAGATGGTAGTCACTGGGCGCAAGATCGGGGCTGTACGGAGGATGATCTAGACTCTAGAGTTTCCCATCGAACATATGTGATGAGATCTTTGGTCTGATTCGCCACATGCGGTCGGGCATTGTCTTGCACCAAAACGATGCCCTTGCTCAACTTGTCATGTCTTTTGTTCTCAATTGAACGGCGCAGATTGAACAATGTCTTACAGTAAGCTGCTGCATTGATTGTCTCATTATGGGGCAGAAATTCCACAAACAATACTCCTTTTCTGTCCCAAACAATTGTGCACATGATTTTCCGGGCAGAAATTGTTTGTTTAAACTTCACTTTTCTGGGTGAATCTGAATGCCGCCATTCCATGGACTGTTGCTTTGATTCTGGTGTGATGTAGGCCACTCATGTTTCATCGCCCGTAACAATTTGGCTTAAGAGATCATCACTATCGTTGTGATATCACTCAAGGAAAGTCAATGCACTGTTTGGTTTTGTGCACATCCGTCAACATTTTCGGTATCCAACGTGCACACAATTTTCGGTAATTCAAGTTCTCGGTCACACTGCCGTACAAAACACTACGAGAAACATTAGGAAAGTCATCCCGCAAGGAGGAAATCGTAAAGCGTCTGTTTTCTCTCACCTTATTGTCCACTTCCTGCACCAAACTTCCATTAACGACCGAAGAACGCCCACTCTGTTGTTGATCATGCACATTTGTGCGGCCATCTTTAAATGCTCTCACCCACTTTCTTACCATTCCATCACTCATAATGTGTTCTCCGTAAACTGCACAGATCTGACGATCTATATCGATCGCTTTTAGGCCTTTAGCACTAAGAAATCTTATAACAGCCCGTACTTCACAGTCGGCGGGACTCACGACTATCGGAGGCATCTTAAAAACTAAGTACACAACGTAAACAAGGAAGAATCAGACTGTATTGGCGTCAGTGCGTAGACAACAGATGTGGGTAGCCAGTGTGCATGCGCAGAACGCTGACCACGGTGTGGCAAAACGGCACTTACTTAAAAAACACGCCTCGTTTATAGACACGAAGAATGAAGACGTAGAAAAAGACGTCTGTTTTATTTAAAAAGCTTTAATAGTTTACACATACAAAATCGGGAGGCATTACCTTTCCGCACGCCTTCATTGTGTAGATTTAGGTTTGAGAAGTGAAAGCTGATTTATTCCGTTTCGGCTGTCCTCTGAAAAATCAAGCCGATTAAGCCGATACAAAATAATTACGTCAACGTTTTTTACCAGGATCTCGCACCACAGTATTACAAGAAACACTTCTTTGATTTTAAAATTTTGTAATGAGGGTTCCTTTGTGGTGCGGGCAACTATGGTTCAGTCTAGGTAGACCGTGATTTTGATGCCAGACCACTTTGGGTTTGACTGGGATAAGGCATGCCGGCCAGCCGTATTCCAGGGTAGGGCGTGAGAACACTTGGTGTGGACGCCGCCGAAGAGCAGGCGCAGCTAGGTAGCTACTAGCTAGTTAGCCAACACCGAAGCTGTGCGGCGCCGCCCGCGACTTCGACCCCGAGCGGCGAGAGAAAGCACAGAGGGCGCTCTGCTCCACGGCGCCGCGCCGCTATAAGGGGGGGCGGACGTCGCGCCGGCCGCACTCTCAAGGTGCGTCGCTTCGCTCACGACCACACGCTGCGCCGGCGTCGCCTCGCCCACGACCACGACCACACGTCTCCCACACACACAGGCAGTGCGGCGCCCTGCTCCCGTCACCTTCCACACTACACCGCCGAGGACATGAAGCCAACACGGCAGGTAGGACAGCCGCTGCATTCATCTCCCTCACAAAATTACGCGTCTGTTTCTTTCCCACCGAAAGGGCAGGAAGGGTACGGTGGTTTTTCGATTAGTCCTTAACAATTCTGAGTTAAAGGTATCGGATTTGTAGGTCCGACTTCTGCATCTACATCTGCATGACTACTCTGCAGTTTACACTAAAGTGTTTGACAGTGTTTAGAGAACTGGTTGTAGACTGTTTCTTGACAGTTCCGCTCTTGAATAGTATGTGAGAAAAATGAGCATCTCTGTCTTTCCGTTCGAGTTCTTATTTCTCTTATTCTATTATGATGATCATTTCTCCCTACGTAGGTGCAAGCCAAGACAATATTTTCCAACACGGAGGAAAGATTACCAAATAAGCAGAAACCAGTCGCAAAATCATGATATCTTTATTTACTTTTGCAAATCGATTTCAACTGATTAACAGCCATCATCGGTGATTTCAACGAATGTCTTAAGCAGAGGTCAAACCTGCTTAAGACAGTGTTACTACTCAGGGCACATATTCGTTGAAAGCACCGGTGATGGCTGTTAATCAGTTGAAATCGATTTGCAAAAGTAAATAAAGAAATCATGATTTTGCGACTGGTTGCTGCTTATTTGGTAATTTTATGGTTTACGGTTGCTGCACGACTTGGGAACGACATGGAGCCCACCATTCACGCCGGCCGGAGTGGCCGAGCGGTTCTAGGCGCTACAGTCTGGAGCCGCGCGTCCGCTACGGTCGCAGGTTCGAATCCTGCCTCAGGAATGGATGTGTCTGACGTCGTTAGGTTAGGTTTAAGTCGTTCTAAGTTCTAGGGGACTGATGTCCTCAGAAGTTAAGTCCCATAGTGCTCAGAGCCATTTGAACCATTTGAACCTCAGAAGTCCCATAGTGCTCAGAGCCATTTGAACCCACCATTCACGGAGGAAAGTGTTGACGATTGAAATTCCGAAAAACAACCTCGCTGCAACGAAAAAATGTCTTTTTATTGGTTGACAACAAAACTCGCGTGTGATATTTGTGATCCTCTCTCCCCTATTTCTGGATGATACAAAGCGAGCTGTCCTTCTTTGAACTTTTTCGACGTCCTCCGTCAATCCTATCTGATAAGGATCCCACTCCGCGCAGTAAAATTCCAAAAGAGGCAAGACAATTGTAGGGTAGACAGTCCCACCTGCTGCATATTCTAAGTACTATACCAATAAAACGCACTCTTTGGTTCGCTTTCCCCGCAAAGTGATCGTTCCAATTTGAGTCGCCCGTAGTTGTAATCCCTAGGTATTTAGTTGACTCAACAATCTCTAAATTTGTGTATTTTCTAATGTAACTGAAATTTAACGGATTTCTAGTACTCATGTGGAGGGCCTTACACTTTTTATTGTTTAGACAACCTTACAGATATCTTGTCTAAATCATCTTGCAATTCGTTTCGTTCGTTGCTGACCTTACTAGACCAGGTATCGTCATCAGCGAGGACCCTCAATACGTCTTTGAGCACATCCAGATATCACACTGCACGCTACGACCTTTCTAGCTGGAAGTTTAAATACACATATTTTTATCGGGAACTGCTATTTACTGTATTTACTCGTCGGAGAATTATAACTTATTTCTCGTCCGAGAACGATAACGTATTTACATAAGTACACTGGAAACGCACAGAATTTCGTATAACTCGCTTTGAGTTCATTTTGAGGAAATAGCCTTCGCCCTTTTTTGTTTCTCTTTGCCATTGATTTTTTTCTTTTTCTTTCTTTTTGACGATTGTTCTCATTTTGTGGGTGTACAGAACATCGGTATATTCAAAAGAATTTTCTACTGCATGGTCTAATAACAGATCGACGCATTTCAGTGTCTCATTGTGCGCGATAACGAATTCCCTCGTTGCTTCCTTTTTGACAGAACCGCAAATCGAGTAATTCACAAACCTGAACGACATAGCATAATCGTAATCACGCAAAAACTCATCTTACGGGAACACTATCAGTTTCATTGTCATATATTCTAAAAACACACTTGTATGTTACCTGTTCAAATAATGTTCAGAAGCAGCTTGACTGACGTAAAATAGATTTTTAAAATATGCAAAGTAAGTATCTATAAAACATTAGGACCAAGGCATTAATCTTCACGTACCATTCACCTTTGAAGCATGCGAAGAATGACTTTAAATGCCTCTTTGCGCATTGTAATTAGCCTATTCTTGGGCTTGCTGTCCCTATGGGAGGTATATATTGGCGGTCGTTGTATATTCTTAGATTCACCTTTAAAGCTGGGTCTTGCAACTTTGTGAATAGATTTTCTCCTGATAGTTTTCTAGTCTAAGGTGTTCTTTCGAAGGCCGTACACTCCACAATCGGCATGACATTCAGACAAAATCACCGTGAGCACTGAAGTAATCGTCCCCAAACGCACCAGGCTGAACATATCCGTTTGGTAGCCGACGGACGTGGCCGAGCGGTTCTAGGCGCTACAGTCTGGAACCGCACGACCGCTCGGTCGCAGGATCGAATCCTGCCTCGGGCATGGATGTGTGTGCTATCCTTAGGTTAGTTAGGTTTAAGTAGTTCTAAGTTCTAGGGGACTGATGCCCTCAGAAGTTAAGTCCCATAGTGCTCAGAGCCATTTTAACCATACAGGAATCGTCGACACTTCAAGATCCTTTTTAAGGGGCCGAAAGCGTAATAATAGCATGGGGAGAGATCAGGACTACTGGGCGGGTGTTCGAGTGTCCCCCACTTGACCTAACTTCTGCGTTACGATATTTACGATATTCTGAGGTGCGTTGTCATGCAGCGGCGGCACCCCTTGTCGAAGTTGGTTTTCGACATATATGCTGCCCCGTATATATTCTGCATTCTCCACTGGATGTATACAGGTGTTTGTCCTTCGGCAGCCAAGAAAAGAATAACAGCAGGTTAGTCTTGCTTGTATGAATTTGGTAACGATGTCGTCATAATTCACGTTTCCGCATTTGGCGCAGGCACGTCGGAAAGACTAATCTCTTACCCGGACGTCGGTGCTTATATATCCGCAACGGAGTCGCTCTAGATTGTACATACGCTGCAGCAACAATCCCAAACGGAAACTTTTTGATCGGCCCTTATATGTTCAGATGTCTGGCGGTTCACTTTCTTCAGCGTCTCCACTGTAGTCCGCCATGGGTCAAACAAACATGTGATCATTCTTGTTACCCTTCTCCCTATACGTTCAATATTGTCTGATAGTCCTATTTGGTATGGGTCCGACACACATGAGCAATATACTGGCACGAATCGCACGAGTATTTTGTAAGCACTTGCTTTTGTAGACAGACTGCATTTCCCTGGTGGTCTGCCACTGAATCGAAGGCTGCTACCTGCCTTGTCTACGGCAGAGCCTATGTGATCGTCATGTCTACAAACTGTTACAGCCAGGTATTTCTACGAGTTCATCGATTTCAGTTGCGACTCGTTGATACTGTAGTTATAGGATACTATGTTTTCTTCGTTTTGTGAAGTGTAATTTAATGAGATAGAGAGCATCCAATTCTTCGTTTTTCTTTAGTATATATTACAGTGAAATTGATATTGTGTCTGTGAGACAGGTCACTGTTTAACTACGGATATGGTATGTCATACAAATTTTTTTGTTGTAAAGTGATGAGAGATATTTTAGATTTATAATAATTAAAACTCATGATAAGGTCCGTAATTGTCGTTTGTTTTTGCAGATTTTAACAAATGCGAAGATGGGTAACACTGTCTCCTTATTTCTTCTTGTTCCTTGCCATTATCCCGTATCTGCACAGCGTTGGAGTGTTAACTCTTTGATTTGACAATGTTAATGATCGAGGATGGTTGATTTCCGTTCTGTCGCCACCCCTCTCCCCCCTTGACGGAAACTGTGCACCTTATCTCCTTGCGAGTAGTGTTATCACGTGAAAATGTGTGGACGTTTTTCGTAAAGTTTCCGAATCGTGTAACTGAGGCGGGACGTAGGTCCGGGACGTGGCTCCGGGACGTGGGCACCAGCCCGGTATTCGTGTAGTCTCATGTGGGAAACAGCCTAAAAGCCATATTTAGACTGACGGTACGACGAAGGAATTTGATGCGGCGCCGGTGCGCCTTCCCGAGCGCCGGAGACTATCCGTGAGGATATGGGTGACAGTGTCTGAGACCGGTATTCTTGAAATAACAAACCGCGAACGACAGATTTAAAATAGTTTTTTCTTCCCTTTTCTAGAAATAAGGGTCACGGACCACTTGCTACTGACAAATATGTCCAGTTTCGAAGCGGAAAGGAAAACTAAATGAAAATTAGCTGCCTGTCGGAAAGTAACAAAATCACAAAGGTGATGTTGCAGTGCCCACTAAGACAAGGGATTACGTTGGTACCAACTATGACGCGTCATCCGCGTCGTTCTCGTTTCCTTCACTATATACAGTATCAGGAGTAATTCTCTGCAGTCTGTTGGTACAAATCGCCCTCCCCATAAGTTGCTGCGTGTGAACCTCTATTAAGATTGTTGGCATACATTCCAATTTCCACAACCTGTTTGATGATTAAGTCCCAGCAGGTTGAATCCTAGGTTAGAATCCATGTCTGCTCAAAACAGTGGCCGAGCGGTTCTAGGCGCTCCAGTCCGGAACCGCGCTGCTGCTACGGTCGCAGCTTCGAATCCTGCCTCGGGCTTGGATGTGTGTGATGTCCTTAGGTTTAAGTAGTTCTAAGGCTGGGGGACTGATGACCTCAGATGTTGAGTCCCATACTGCTCAGAGCCATTTGAACGATTTGTGCTTCCTTGTAAGGTTATGACAGCAACAGCACATTTTTGTAGGTTACTGTACTCATGTGCCTGTAATTTTCGTTATAATGCTGGGAAACGGTTCGAATAGACTGACCCACGTACATACTATCACTCTCACGTGGGGTATCATAAACACCTTAGACTCCGAGACCATGACTATCCCTGACAGGGCGTGACAGCTCTTTAATTTTCTTGAGAGGCTAAAAGACCATTTCAGTGCCACGTTTGTTTAAGATACGTCCATCTATACTTCATCTTCTATGGAAAGGAAGAAACTTGGTGTGCTGATCCTGTTGTATTGCTTAACTAGACATGCATATGCTGTTTCCGGAGAAAGTTGACTCGATTACATATCCTCAAAGGCCATGTTTTCTAAACACGGAGGTTAGATGGCTTTTGGCGTCGCCGCAATTGTTCTGGTGCGATGTGCTTTTAATTCCATGTATCAGAGTGTTCTGCCCAATTTCTTTCAGAATGGAAAGAGAGGCTGTGCCGTTGAGGTCGTGGTGTGTGTGGATCGTTTTACGATACACCTAGTGGCTAAGCCGACAGTCCAACCCTTTTTTCCCTTACCTGTTTGATGTGTCCTGCCACGAATTCCGCTCTTCTGCCACACTCTTCATCTTACGTCCTCATTTAGCAGTTATTCAGTAACGTCCTACAACTTATCCTACCATCCTGTCCCTTCTTCATGTCAGTGTTTTACACAATTTCTCTCCTTGCCGATTGTGCGGAGATCCTCCTTATTTCTTAACTTATTACACGAGTTAATTTTCAATATTTTACAATAGCACCACATCTCACTCCGATTCCCTTCTTTTACGATTTTCCTACTGTCCATGATTTGCTTCCACTCAATGCTGTGCTCCAGACTTTCATCCTCAGAAATTTCTTCCTTAAACTAAAGCCGATGTTTGATTCTACCACTCTTCTTCTTTTCCTGTGGTAGTCTGCTTTCTACACCGACGAGCCACAGTACTGTGAACCACCTATTTAATAGAATGAGATTTTCACTTTGCAGCGGAGTGTGCGCTGAGAGCTTCTGTGCAGTTTGGAAAGTAGGAGACGGGGTACTGGCGGAAGTAAAGCTGTGAGGAGGGGGCTTGAGTCGTGCTTGGGTAGCTCGGCTGGTAGACAACTTGCCCGCGAAAGGCAAAGGTCCCGATTTCGAGTCTCGGTCCGGCACACAGTTTTAATCTGCCAGTGAGTTTCATATCAGCGTACACTCCGCTGCAGAGTGAAAATCTCCTTCTGGAAACATCCCCCAGGCTGTGGCTAAGCCATGTCTCCGCAATATCCTTTCTTCCAGGAGTACTGGTTCTGCAGGTTCGCAGGAGAGCTTCTGTGAAGTTTGGAAAGTAGGAGACGTGGTACTGGCGGAAGTAAAGCTGTGAGGACGAGGCGTGAGTCGTGCTTGGGTAGCTGAGTTGGTAGAGCACTTGCCCGCGAAAGGTAAAGGTCCCGAGTTCGAGTCTCGGTCCGACACACAGTTTTAATCTTCCAGGAAGTTTCACCTGTTTAATAGCTTGTTTGTCCGTATTTGGAACGAAGTAATTCTCTGATTCTCAGTATCACTGATCCGACAGTTTGTTGGTAGGTTTGTGGAGGTATGTGGCGTCAGACGCTGCTGCTCATGTAATTCGCCACTGATTTACGTACGCGGTGATAGCGCTCGATTGCGATCCAGACGGGTTTCATAAGATTTGCATCAGGCGAATTTGGACGCCGAGACATCAAAGTAAGTTCACTATAATGCTCATCAAACCACATGTAGCACGGTTATGGCTCCGAGACACGGACAGTTATACCGCTGAGTGGTGAGATCGCCGTCGGGAAGACATCAAGCATGAAAGAATGCAGGTGCCTTGTAGCTGTCAGCGTTGTCTTCAATTATTACTACAGGTTCCACGCAAGCGCAGGAGAATGCCTTCCACAGAATAACACCGCTCCCAGCACCCTACGTCCTTGACGTGCTGCACGCTTCGAGCTCCCACACACCTCGATGACCGCGTTTGCGGAGGCGACCATCGACCTAGTGTAGCAGAAATGTGATTCACCCGAAAAGCCAACACGTTTCCATTTATCGGCGGACGATTCCCGATAGTCCTGTGCCCACTGCAGTCGTAACTGACAATACTGACAATGATGAACATGGGGTGGTCTGCTGCGGAGCCCCATGTTCAACAATGTAGTTGAATGGTGTGCCGCAAAACCCGTGCACGAACGTTGTGCTCTTTCGGCAGAGATGCCTCCGATCGCCAGCTATCCTGCTTTACAGAGTAGGGAAGTCTTCAAATCGCACGTTCTGTGAAGAATAGCGGACGTCCAAAACTTAAGCCTACCTAGTAATAGTTTCACTGTCCTACCTCTTTCTGTAGATGCTCACGACAGTAGCACGTAAAAATTCCACAAGCTTCGCCATTTTCGAGATACTCCTCCACAGGATTTGCCTAATGGTAATCTGCCCTTAGACAAAGGCTCTTATCTCAATGGAGTATCCTATTTGCAGCCCATATCTTCTCTAGAATCATCCCCATCCGTCTCTGCTGCGCTTACATATTTTTCGTAGCGCCTCATGTGTCCCCAACGCCACCTGGTGGCATCTAACCTCGCGTTGGGTAGTGGCAATAATGTTTTTGCTTATCAGTGTACAAAAACCTATCCGTCTTGCCATGGTTTATTTTGCTTCCAACTTAGCAGAATTCCTTCACTTCGTCTACTTCACGGTCCTCTATTTTTATGGTAAGACTCTCACTACCCTCAAGTATTACGTCTATGGTGGGTAGCTTTCCTTCCTTATACATTTTCGCAGCATGCCTTATGTTGGGCTGTATACTGTGATCAATGAATTTATTCAATGATTGTCTGCCATGAGGTCAAAGAAAAAGTTATCATCTACATAATGCCAGTAACAGGACGCAGCAGTCTTTAACTGCACGTGGAGAGAAGAGCCACCACGTGATATGGGGACACATGACCATACCGTCGGTCATTTCACAATATTTGCCATTATACAAAAACTAAGCGCTGGTCAATCTGTGTAACAGTAATTTGAAGTCTATTCTCAACGTATCATTAACAGGTACTTCAGTAATTAGAGATACCGCTTAAAAACTGCGCCTACTTTTGTTCGTTTAGTGATGTCGGCAAATATCCAGGAGTTCACAATGTGGTGTTCGCAGCTGCCAACAACAGATCCCATTAATTCTGTTAAATACTGAGCCAGTATGTTGGAGAGTCACTAGCGCTATCAGTGGGTCTTAGTACTTCGCCTTCTTTGTGCATTTGAGAAAGGCTGTAAACGTTGCGGCCTCGGAGCCAGTAGTCGAGATTTTCGTGTAACAACGACAGAAAACCCTGCCTTCTTCATTACTGAGTGTGTTCCAAAAGCCGGTATGCACTTTCCTGCAACAGTGCAGGGGCTTTCTCTTGATAATGTGTGGCATTAAGAAGAGCTATTGCATACCCCATATCGGCCAGCAACACAGTTAAAATCCTCGTCGTTCCGAAAAGGTCTGTTGTCTTTCCACTCTGCTAATATTGGCCTTTAGGAGCTTGGGAAATGCTAAAACTCAGCTAAGAAAGAGTGCCTGTTACTGAAATTTACTTCGGGCCTTAAATCTACGAGGCGAACCAGAACTCCGCCAACAAGATTTAGGACGCTGTTCAGGGATATTTTCAGAGTATTTAAGTGTAAGCGGACCCATGACTTCATGTGGCTCGCTGCAGAGTAATAATTTAACTACGATTTATTAGATTTGTTATCTTCGTTTCTGTGAAAATAATATCACAACAGTAAAGTAGCCTGTAATATGCGATCTCCAAAACGCGCAGTGAGAAACAATAAACAAAATGTAGTATAATTTATTTGCTGCAAAAGCAGAGGACAGTTTCGTTGTGCTGCTTTGCCAATGAGTTCAGTGAACCCATTCCCGACGTGTCTAGCCGGCCGAAGTGGCCGTGCGGTTAAAGGCACTGCAGTCTGGAACCGCAAGACCGCTACGGTCGCAGGTTCGAATCCTGCCTCGGGCATGGATGTTTGTGATGTCCTTAGGTTAGTTAGGTTTAACTAGTTCTAAGTTCTAGGGGACTAATGACCTCAGCAGTTGAGTCCCATAGTGCTCAGAGCCATTTGAACCATTTGAACCGACGTGTCTAGTGGCCAATTTCCCATCAGGAAAAGCATCCCTACTGCTGTGTATCACTATTAACGTGTAATTAGCATTGTCGCGAAAACAAACAAAATGAGATATAACTGAGGTGTATGGAATGAAAGCTTTAGAGTGAAGAGTAAAGTGGGCGTTACTGTTGTTAACAGCGAATACCGTGAGTGAATGGAACAAGTTTCTTTCCAACACATACCGTCGACGTTTATAGACGTTATGAAGAAATTTTCAGTGCAATACATATGAAAAGATAAAGGGAGGATAAGGAATAAAACGAAATGAAATTGTTCTACAACGAGCCACGAGAGGTCACAGATTCCTTTTACAAAAATATCAAGCCAATATGCCTGAACAGCCTACGAAAGTTTGTCGGTGCCATTCGTGTTAAGTTTGTACATCACGAAACTGTGAATCTGCGACTGTGATGTGACTGTTTGGTGATCCGTAAGAGATCAATACACGTGTTACTTTTTGCCGTGACTTTCTAGGAAAAATTTACGTTTAGGAGAATAGCTTAAGTGTGCAATGGAAAAGTAAAGTCAAGTCGTGTGTTATGTGATTGTCATTGAAAACACATATGGGAAGCAGACCGTTCACAGCAGTGCTGCTCTCGTTGCTGCAGTCCGCCAGCACAGCTGCCCCAAACCTCTGATGTGCAGCTCGTAGTCCAGTGCCTTCCTATGTAGGTGAAACAGCAGAAGGTCCTCAATTTCACATTTATGGAATAAAAATGCGCTTCATTTACCAGTAATTTTCTTAATTTATTCCACGACAGGTTTCGAAGCATAAAGATTCTTCTTCAGGTGCCTCCAAATAATTATGGGAACATAAATATGTGGCGGTCGGGCCAGTCAGTCATTGGGATAACACCCACGTCAAACAAAGGTATGGGAGTGAAGGGCCAGAGACCATAGTGTCTACCTGGACAGCAGTACCTGATTTCCGTCTCATGTTGCCCAGGTGGGCATTGTGGTCGCTGGTCCTATGCTCCCATGCCTTCGTTTGACATGGGAGAGATCCCCATAACTGAATGGCCCGACCACCACATATTTATGTTCCCATAATTATTTGGAGGCACCTGAAGATGAACCTTTAAGCTTCGAAACCGGAAGAGGAATAAATTAAGAAAATTACTGCCAAATGAAGCGGATTTATGTTCTATAAATACGTTCTTCAGTTGCGGATGTTCACCTGATCAAATATTCTGTATGGTTCCAGCTTGCGGCGGCGCGTGCATGAACGCGATCAGAATCGTGGCGCTCAGACAGGTGGAGGAAAGTAAAGATACATGTTTTCACCATTCATGTTACGGCTCTAGCGTGCAGCTACACGCCAGTTCCTGCACATAAATAGTGAAAACTGCGAGCAAGTACGCGTGACTACGTTGCGTGCCAAGTTTCATCACCTCTAATTTTGCGCGGCGTGGCAGTTAAATACAGCCACGCCAAAACAAATCTACACGTATTATTATCGCTACCGCAACTGTTAAGTATTGCAGTTATCAACATGAACACATGTACCGCCTTTGAAGATTCTCCGCGAGGTGGCTTACAGGCGTGGCTGGATCGATGCATGTACGTGTACGAAGTTACATCGACATCTACATCTACATATCTACATCTACATATATACTCCGCTAGCCACCAAGCGATGTGTGGCGGAGGGCACAATTTGCGCCAAAGTCATATTTCCCCCCCTCTGCTCCACTCGCGGATCGCGCGACGGAAAAACGACTGTCTGAACGCCTCAGTACGAGCTCTTATTTCCCTTATCTTTGAATGGTGATCATTACGCGATTTGAAAGTTGGTGGTAATAATATATGCTCTACATCCTCGGTGAAGGTTGGATTTCGGAATTCAGTGAGCAGCCCCTTCTGTTTAGCGCGTCGTCTATCTGCAAGTGTGTCCCACTTCAAACCTCCTATGAGATTTGTAACGCTCTCGCGATGGCTAAATTTACCAGTCACGGATCTTGCCGCTCTTCTTTGGACCTTCTCAATCTCTTGAATCAGACCCAAGTGGTAAGGGTCTCATACTGACAAACAATACTCTAAGACTGGACGAACTAACGTATTGTACGCTATTTCCTTTGTTGAAGGATTGCATCGCTTCAGGGTTCTACCAACAAACCGCAATCTAGAGTTCGCCTTACCCTTTGCTCGTATAATCTGATCATTCCATTTGAGATAATTTCGAATAGTCACACCCAGATACTTGAGTGATGTTACCGCTTCCAAACACTGATCATTTATTTTTTACTCATACATTAAAGGGGATTTTCGCCTTGTTATACGCAGTAGGTTACACTTACTAATATTGAGAGATAACTGCCAGTCATTACACCACGTTTTTATTTTCTGCAAATCCTCATTGATTTGTTCACAACTTTCGTGTGATACTACTATCCTGTAGACTACAGCAGCATCGGCAAACAGAGTAAGGCCGCTGTCAATACCATCAACTAGATCGTTTATTGTTGTTGTTGTTGTTGTGGTCTTCAGTCCTGAGACTGGTTTGATGCAGTTCTCCATGCTACTCTATCCTGCTACTCTATCCTGTGCAAGCTTCTTCATCTCCCAGTACCTACTGCAACCTACATCCTTCTGAATCTGCTTAGTGTATTCATCTCTTGGTCTCCCTCTACGATTTTTACCCTCCACGCTGCCCTCCAATGCTAAATTTGTGATCCCTTGATGCCTCAAAACATGTCCTACCAACCGATCCCTTCTTCTAGTCAAGTTGTGCCACAAACTTCTCTTCTCCCCAATCCTATTCAATACCTCCTCATTAGTTACGTGATCTACCCACCTTATCTTCAGCATTCTTCTGTAGCACCACATTTCAAAAGCTTCTATTCTCTTCTTGTCCAAACTGGTTATTGTCCATGTTTCACTTCCATACATGGCTACACTCCATACAAATACTTTCAGAAACGACTTCCTGACACTTAAATCTATACTCGATGTTAACAAATTTCTCTTCTTCAGAAACGATTTCCTTGCCATTGCCAGTCTACATTTTATATCCTCTCTACTTTGACCATCGTCAGTTATTTTACTCCCTAAATAGCAAAACTCCTTTACTACTTTAAGTGTCTCATTTCCTAATCTAATCCCCTCAGCATCACCCGATTTAATTTGACTACATTCCATTATCCTCGTTTTGCTTTTGTTGATGTTCATCTTTTATCCTCCTTTCAAGACACTGTCCATTCCGTTCAACTGCTCTTCCAAGTCCTTTGCTGTCTCTGACAGAATTACAATGTCATCGGCGAACCTCAAAGTTTTTACTTCTTCTCCATGAATTCTAATACCTACTCCGATGGTTTATGCAAATCGTAAAAAGCAGAGGACCTACTACGCTGCCCTGGGGCACACCTGAAGTTGCTCTTGTTTCTGTTGAAGTTACCCCGTTCAGGACGACATACTGCTCCATGTCTGTTAGAAAACTTTCTAACCATCCGCATATGTCATCGGATCGACCGTAAGCACGCACTGTTTGTAGCAAGCGACAGTGCGGAGCTGAGTCGAACGCCTTTCGAAAGTCGAGAAATATGGCATCAACCTGGGAGCCGGTATCCAGAGCCTATTGTATATCATGCACATCAGACCACGTCGTCTGGGTGCTCCATATTTTACACTCCTGGAAATTGAAATAAGAACACCGTGAATTCATTGTCCCAGGAAGGGGAAACTTTATTGACACATTCCTGGGGTCAGATTCATCACATGATCACACTGACAGAACCACAGGCACATAGACACAGGCAACAGAGCATGCACAATGTCGGCACTAGTACAGTGTATATCCACCTTTCGCAGCAATGCAGGCTGCTATTCTCCCATGGAGACGATCGTAGAGATGCCGGATGTAGTCCTGTGGAACGGCTTGCCATGCCATTTCCACCTGGCGCCTCAGTTGGACCAGCGTTCGTGCTGGACGTGCAGACCGCGTGAGACGACGCTTCATCCAGTCCCAAACATGCTCAATGGGGGACAGATCCGGAGATCTTGCTGGCCAGGGTAGTTGACTTACACCTTCTAGAGCACGTTGGGTGGCACGGGATACATGCGGACGTGCATTGTCCTGTTGGAACAGCAAGTTCCCTTGCCGGTCTAGGAATGGTAGAACGATGGGTTCGATGACGGTTTGGATGTACCGTGCATTATTCAGTGTCCCTCGACGATCACCAGTGGTGTACGGCCAGTGTAGGAGATCGCTTCCCACACCATGATGCCGGGTGTTGGCCCTGTGTGCCTCGGTCGTATGCAGTCCTGATTGTGGCGCTCACCTGCACGGCGCCAAACACGCATACGACCATCATTGGCACCAAGGCAGAAGCGACTCTCATCGCTGAAGACGACACGTCTCCATTCGTCCCTCCATTCACGCCTGTCGGGACACCACTGGAGGCGGGCTGCACGATGTTGGGGCGTGAGCGGAAGACGGCCTAACGGTGTGCGGGACCGTAGCCCAGCTTCATGGAGACGGTTGCGAATGGTCCTCGCCGATACCCCAGGAGCAACAGTGTCCCTAATTTGCTGGGAAGTGGCGGTGCGGTCCCCTACGGCACTGCGTAGGATCCTACGGTCTTGGCGAGCATCCGTGCGTCGCTGCGGTCCGGTCCCAGGTCGACGGGCACGTGCACCTTCCGCCGACCACTGGCGACAACATCGATGTACTGTGGAGACCTCACGCCCCACGTGTTGAGCAATTCGGCGGTACGTCCACCCGGCCTCCCGCATGCCCACTATACGCCCTCGCTCAAAGTCCGTCAACTGCACATACGGTTCACGTCCACGCTGTCGCGGCATGCTACCAGTGTTAAAGACTGCGATGGAGCTCCGTATGCCACGGCAAACTGGCTGACACTGACGGCGGCGGTGCACAAATGCTGCGCAGCTAGCGCCATTCGACGGCCAATACCGCGGTTCCTGGTGTGTCCGCTGTGCCGTGCGTGTGATCATTGCTTGTACAGCCCTCTCGCAGTGTCCGGAGCAAGTATGGTGGGTCTGACACACCGGTGTCAATGTGTTCTGTTTTCCATTTCCAGGAGTGTATTTCACGTGGCGGTGTATTTTAGCTGTTTGTGTATCATATTCTATGTGGTGTAAATTGGAGACCAGCTCATCACTTGCGTCTCAAACCGTCTAAAAACCGCGCTCAATCTTGCCGGTGCGCCAGTGACCATCGTTGACCCTCCGCGCCCATTCGATGCCGATCTGATTCGCTTTCCTGTACCGAATGTGGTAGCGCACTGGTCGGCAAGCTGGTCTCGCGCTAGGGAGGATGACGGTTCAGAGCACTCATCTGGGCATACAGATTTAGATTTTCTCAGATTTCCCTAAGTCAAATGTCGGAATGCTTCCTGTGAAATTGCACTGCTGGTTTCCTTCTTCATCCTTAAGCTGAGCTTGTCCTCGCTCTGTGACGACCCAGCTGTCGACTGGGCATTAAATACTGACTTTCCTTCCACTCCTCACCTTCCTGTTTTGCGAACTACGCTGAACCACATCAACCAAAACCACTAAAAATAAACGCAAAATATATCTGTTTAAAACAGCTGATATAAATTCGCTTAATGCCTTCCTAAAGAGAGAGTCTTCATTCCTTCCAAGCAAATTATGTAGGTGTAGACCAGATATGGCTCAAAGTCAAAGACACAGTATCGACAGCAATAGATAGATTCATACCGCATAAGTTAATAAGAGACGGGACTGATCCATGATGGTACACAAAACAAGTCAGAACTCTGTTACAGAAGCAACGAAAAAAGCATGCCAAATTCAGAAGAACGAAAAATCCCCAAGACTGGCTAAGATTCACGGAAGCTCGAAATTTAGTGCGGACGTCAATGCGAGATGCTTTTAATAGTTTCCACGATGAAATATTGTCTCAAAATATGGTAGAATACCCAAAGAGATTCTGGTCGTATGTGAAGTACACCAGTGGCAAAGAAAGAGTCAATACCGTCACTGCGCGATAGCGATGGAAATGTTACCGATGATGGTGCCACTAAAGCGGAGTTACTGAATACAGTTTTCCGTAATTCCTTCACGAAAGAAGGCGAAGTAAATAATCCAGAATTCGAAACCAGAACAGCCGTTAACATCAGTGATAGAAAAGTAGATATCTTAGGTGTTGCGAAACAACTCAAATCACTTAAGAAAGGCAAGTCTTCCGGTCTAGATGGTTTACCAACCAGGCTCGTCTCAGAGAATGCAGACGCAGCAGCGCCTTTCTTAGCAATCATATACTACCGCTCGCCTGACGAAAGGTCTGTTCCTAAAGACTGGAAAGTAGCACAGGTCACACCAATATTCAAGAAAGGAGATAGGAGTAACCCATTGAATTACAGACCCATATCACTGACCTCAGTTTGCAGTAGGATTTTGGAGCATATACTGTACTCGAACATTACGAATCACCTTGAAGAAAATGACTTATTGATACATAACTAACACGGATTCAGAAAATATCGTTCTTGTGCAACACACCTAGCTCTTTATTCCCATGAAGTAATGAGTGCTGTCGACAAGGGATCTCAGATCGATGCCATATTCCTAGATTTCCAGAAGGCTTTTGATACCGTTCGTCACAAGCGACTATTAATCAGATTGCTTGCATATGGAGTATCGTCTCAGTTGTGTGACTGGATTCGTGATTTCATCTCAGAGAGGTCACAGTTCGTAATGATAGACGGTAAATCATCGAGTAGAACAGAAGTGATATCTGGCGTTCCCCAAGGTAGTGTCATAGGCCCTCTGCTGTTCCTGATTTATTTGAATGATCTAGGTGATAATCTGAGCAACCCCCTCGGATTGATTGCAGATGACGCTGCAATCAACCGTCTAGTAAATTCCTCAGACGATCAATTCCAATTACAAAATGATCTAGAGAGAATTTCTGTATGATGCGAAAAGTGGTAATTGGCACTAAACAAAGAAAAGTGGGAGATCATCCACATGGGTACTAAAAGAAATTCGACTAAATACCTAGGAATTACAATTACGAGCAACTTAAATTGGAAAGACCACATAGATAATATTGTGGGGAAGCGAAACAAAGACTGCGCTTTGTTGACAGAACACTTAGAAGATGCGACAAACCCACTAAAGAGACAGCCTACACTACACTTGCCCTTCCTCTGCTGGAATATTGGTGCGCGGTGTGGGATCCTTACCAGGTAGGATTGACAGAGGACATCGAAAAAGCGCAAAGAAGGGCAGCTCGTTTCGTGTTATCGCGCAATTGGGGTGAGAGTGTCACTAATATGATACGCGAGTTGGGGTGACAGTCACTGAAACATAGGCGATTTTCTTTTCGGCGAGATCTATTTACGTCATTTCAATCACCAACTTTCTCTTCCGAATGCATAAATATTTTGTTGACACCCACCTACGTAGGGAGAAATGATTATCATAAGAAGAGAAATCAGAGCTCGAACGGAATGATTTAGGTTTTTCTTTTTCCCACGCGCCATTCGAGAGTGGAATGGTAGAGAAGTAGTATGAAAATACACTGCTGGCCACCGTAAATGCAACACCAAGAAAGACAAGAGGTAGCACAACAAAATTTATTTTGTAGATAACATGTTGACCAAGTATCAAATGATTACGTTTATAGACGTCTGTGACATGTGGTTCCTGCCAGAATCAGTAGCCAGAGTAGCCGCCATTGTTGGAGATCACCGCTGCCACACGTCTCGGCATTGAGTGAATGAGACGTTGGATGTGTTCCTGGGGTACAGCAGCCCAAGCAGCTTCCACACGTTGCCAAAGATTATCTGGTGTGGCAGCTGGGGATGTAATCTGGATCACTCGTTGAGCAACCATGGACCACATGTTTTCTATCGGTGAAAGATCCGGAGAGCGAGCCGGCCAGGGAAGCAATTCAATCTGGTTATTGACGAAGAACCTTTGGACAATGCGTGCCACGTGTGGTCGCGCATTATCCTGTTGAAATATGGCTGTGGCCGAGCCCTGAAGGTAAGGAAGGACAACTGGCTCCAGCACCTCGGATATGTAGCGCTGGCTATTTAAAGTACCGGCAATGCGTACTAGAGGCGTGCGAGAGTAATATCCAATGCCGCCCCATACCATAATACCCGGTGCAAGACCAGTGTGGCGGTGCATAATGCAGCTGTCCAGCATCCTCTCTCCACGGTGTCTCCACACTCGAATCCGACCATCCTGGTGCTGCAGACAGAAGCGTGCCTCATCAGTAAAGACAACGTCATTCCATTCTGCCGTCCACATCCGTCTGTCATCACACCATTGGCGACGGAGACGTCTGTGGTTCTGCGTCAATGGTAGACGAAGCAATGGACGTCTTGCGGACAGACCACTCTGCTGTAAACGGCGTCGAATGGTACGCGCAGACACTGGATGATGCGTTACAGACGCAATGTGCTGTGCTATGGTTCGGGATGTCACTGAGCGATCCGTCACTGTCATGCGCACAATTTGCCTATCAGCACGTGCAGTGGTGCACCGAGGTGAATGCGATCGACCACGTCGGTCCGTCGTACCCTCCTGCATCCAACGGTCACATATCCGCATTACAGTTGTTTGGTTTCGTCCAACACGACTAGCGATTTCTCTGTATGATAATCCACAATCTCGGTAAGCCACTATCCTTCCTCTGTCGAACTCGTATACTTGATCAAACGATGTTCGCTGTTGTCTACGAGGCATAACTGATCGTCTTGTGAAACAACCACAAGGTAAACACACGTGCCGAACGTACACTCGCCGAAATCGCCAAGCCTTAAATGGCGCTATGAGGTGGTGCCACAGGCGCGCGTGATGTGCGTCTGCGCTGAAATTCTAATCAGTTGCATATCTCATCGCTGCAAACCCATGGTGTAAATTTCACTTGATTCGGATGCTTCCTTCAGGGTGTTGCATTTACGGTGGCCAGCAGTGTAGTTCGATGAACCCTCTGCCAGGCACTTAAGTGTGAATTGCAGAGTAACCATGTAGATGTAGATGTAGAGGTGACGGAAGTCGTGGGATATCTCCTACTATCGTGACGGAACCCTTTTTGCTCGGCGTAGTGCGGCAGCTAGACGTGGCGTGGACTCAGCAAGTCGTTGGAAGTCCCCTGCAGAAATATTGAGCCATGCTGCCTCCATAGCCGTCCATAATTGCGAAAATGTTGCCGGTGTGGGATTTTGTGCACGAACTGACCTCTCGATATGGGTGGCTATATCATTTACCCGAACTGTCCAGAATTTTCTTCAAACCAATCGCGAACAATTGTGTCCGGGTGACATGGCGCATTGCCATCCACAAAAATTCCATCGTTTTTTGGGAACATGAAGTCCATGAAGGGTTCAAAACGGTCTACAAGTAGCCGAACATAACCATTCCCAGTCAGTGATTGATTGAACCAGGTCCATTTCAAGCAAATACAGTCCACACTATTCTGGGTCCATCTCCAGCTTACACAGTGCCTTGTTGACAACCCGTATCCATGGCTTAGAGGGGTCTGCGCCACACTTGGATCCAGTCATCTGACCAAGCCACGGTTTTGCAGTCGTTTAGAGTCCAATCTACACTCATGCTCATAAATTAAGGCTAATGCTGATACATAGTGAAACAACGCTCTGGTGAGTGGTTTGCGGGTTTAAATTACCTCGGGGTATGACCATGCATTGCATTTGACCTGCAGTCGTCGCACGATGGTGCTGGCAGCAGTCCACATATGCAGAGGTGTGTACGGTGCAGCGAGTAAGTGTGCAGACGTTTTCAGACGTGCTAATGATGACTGTGTGTTGAAAATGGCTCAAAGAACACATTGATGACGTTATGAGGGGTAGAATACTAGGGCGACTGGAGGCTGGTCAAACACAGCAGGTCGTAGCACGGGCCCTCTGTGTGCCATAAAGTGTGAGCTCAAGATTATGGCAACCATTCCAGCGGACAGGAAACGTGTCCAGGCGCTAGAGTACGGGACGTCCACAGTGTACAACACCACAAGATGACCGATATCTCACCATCAGTGCCTGCAGACGGCCACGGAGTACTGCAGGTAGCCTTGCTCGGGACCTTACCACAGCCACTGGAACAGTTGTCTCCAGACACACAGTCTACAGACGACTGAACAGACATAGTTTATTTACCCGGAGACATACAAGATGCATTCCACTGACCCCTGGTCACAGGAGAGCCCATAAAGCCTGATGTCAACAACACAGTACATGGTCATTGGAACAGTGGTCCCAGGTTATGTTCACGGATGAGTCCAGGTATAGTCTGAACAGTGATTCTCGCCGGGTTTTCTTCTGGCGTGAACCAGGAACCAGATACCAACCCCTTAATGTCCTTGAAATGGACCTGTATGGAGGTCGTGGTTTGTTGATGTGGGGTGGGATTGTGATTGGTGCACGTACACCCCTGCATGTCATTGACAGAGGAACTGTAACAGGTCAGGTGTATCGGAACGTCATTCTGCACCAGTATGTCTGCCTTTTCAGGGGTGCAGTGGGTCCCACCTTCCTCCTGATGGATGATAACGCACAGCGCCACTGAGGTGCCATCGTGGAGGAGTACCTTGAAACAGAATATATGAGGCGAATGGAGTGGCCTGCCTGTTCTGCAGAACTAAACCCAAATTAGCACTTATGTGATGCTCTCGGTCGACGTATCGCTGGACGTCTTCAAACCCCTACGACACTTCAGGAGCTCCGACAGGCACTGGTGCAAGAATGGGAGGCTATACCCAGCAGCTGCTCGACCACCTGATCCAGAGTAAGCCAACCCGTTGTGCGGCCTGTGTACGTGTGCATGGTGATCATATCCCATATTGATGTCGGGGTACATGCACAGGAAACAGTGGTTTTTTGTAGCACATGTGTTTCGGGACAGTTTTCTAAACTTATCACCAATACCGTGGACTTACAGACCTGTGTCGTGTGTGTTCTCTATGTGACTATGCTATTAGTGCCACTTTTGTGTAGTTCCACGTTGTGTTTCACCACATTCTGCAATTATCCTTAAATTATGAGCGAAGTGTTTATTGTCGCAAGCTCAGGAGAGGCGCTGCATGCGATGTCGTGCTATCAGTAAAGGCACTAACGTCGGTCGTCTGCTGCCATGTCCCATTAACGCCAAACTTCGCCGCACTGTCGGAATGGACCCGTTCGTCGTGCGTCCCTCACTGATTTCTGCGGTTATTTCACGCAGTGTTGCTGTTCGGTTGGCAATGACAGCTCTACGCAAACGCCGCTGCTCTCGGTCGTTAAGTGAAGGCTGTCGGCCACTGGGTTGTCCGTCGTGAGAGGTAATGCCTACAATTTAGTATTCTCGGTACACTCATGACAATGTGGATCACGGAATATCGAATTTGCGAAGTGGAATGTCTCAAGCGTCTAGCTCCAACCATTCCGCGTTCATAGTCTGTTAATTCCTGCCATGTGGCGAGAATCACGATGGATATCTTTTCACGTGAATCACCTCAGTAGAAATAACAGCTCCGCCAATGCACTTCCCTTTCATATCTTGTGTACGCGATACTGTCATCAACTGTATATGTGCATGTCGCTATCCCGTGACTTTCGTCAATTTATTGTAGCGCTCTGCGCATTACGCTGTACGAGCAGACAAAAAAATTTAGCGCACTAACCTCACTTATTCAGACAAGTGCTGGAGAATTCCATTTTATAAGCGAACGCGACACTGGTCTTTGTTCAGTTAACATGGAACACCAGCAGATTCTCGATGGAATATCTCAGTAGAGGGTAGACTTTCTCTTCAATTGCAACGGTCAAGGACGCCTTCAGACCTACATGAAACGTATAAAATAGCTTCAGAATTATTTCACTTCTTCCATTAGTGCTTCCTTCGTAGTGTTGGTGTTGAAAAAGTTGATATTCTCCTTTCTACTACCCACCAGCTTCATCTTCTTTGATTATTCTTAAGCCGCATTTTGTGCTAAGTATTGTGTCCAACACTTTTAACACTTCTCTCTTAGATCCGGCCAGAAGGATTATATCGTCTGCCAAACTTAGCACTGGTAACTCATATTGTACTTCCATTCTTTCATAGAAAGTTTGTTTCACTTCCTCTACTACTTTTCATAATAACAATATACAATAACGAAAAAAATCGCAGTACCAAGAAGGAATTGTGGGGCATAAACGAAAAATAGAACGCGTTTTTCTACATCTGAGCCGGACGGAGTGGTCGAGCGGTTCTAGGCTCTATAGTCTGGAACCGCGTGACCGCTACGGTCGCAGGTTAGAATCCTGCCTCGGGCATGGATGTGTGTGATGTCCTTAGGTTAGTTAGGTTTAAGTAGTTCTAAGTTCTAGGGAATTGATGACCTCAGAAGTTAAGTCCCATAGTGCTCAGAGCCATTTAAACCATTCTACATCTGAAAAATGATGTCAAAATTTCTCGCCAGTCGCAAAACAGTGGTGCTAGTAGCGTCAGTTTGAGGACGCAAATCAAGCTTGCTTTAAATACACGCTGCAAGGGTCGTGAGCGTCAGTTATCTTTGAGACTGGATATAGTGAGTTGATGTGCGTCAAGAACGCTTTAAGGCGACAAAGACGACATTATCAGCATCTCACTGAGTTTGAACAAGGTCGTGTAATAGGGCTACGAGAAGCTGGATGTTCCTTCTGCGATGTTGCAGAAAGATATGGCAGAGATGTAGCCGCCGTACATGATTGTTGCCAGTGGTGGTCACGACAATGTATTGTCGCAAGAAGACGGCTTCGGACGGCCACGTGGCACTACTGATAGGCAAGACAATCCTGTAAGCTGTACGTCTCTGATGTATGGTACTGTATCCGCAGCAGCAATCTGAGCGGCAGTTGATACCACAGTGATACAACGAACCGTTACAAATCGGTCATTTCAATGACAGCTCTGAGACAGACGCCCTGGAGCAAGCATTCCACTGACCCCAGACCACCGCTATTTGCTACTTCAGTAGTGTCAAGAGAGAGTTCACTGGGAGGCAGGTTGTGTTTCCTGGTGAAATCTGATTCTACAGGGTGATTCAAAAAGAATACCACAACTTTAGGAATTTAAAACTCTGCAACGACAAAAGGCAGAGCTAAGCACTATCTGTCGGCGAATTAAGGGAGCTATAAAGTTTCATTTAGTTGTACATTTCTTCGCTTGAGGCGCTGTTGACTGGGCGTCAGCGTCAGTTGATGCTAAGATGGCGACCGCTCAACAGAAAGCTTTTTGTGTTATTGAGTACGGCAGAAGTGAATCGACGACAGTTGTTCATCGTGGGGCATTGAGAATCCGCAGGAAACAACTCAGCATGAACGTCACTCGCCTAAGGTGAACGTTTTCTGTGCCATTTCAGCCAATAAAGTTTTTGGTCCCTTTTTCTTCGAAGGTGCTACTGTAACTGGACTACAGTATCTGGAGATGTTAGAGAATTGGCTGTTCCCTCAGCTCGAACAAGAAGCACAACAATTCATATTTCAGCAGGATGGAGCGCCACCACATTGGCACTTATCTGTCCGTAACTACCTGAACGTCAACTACCCGAGGCGATGGATAGGCCGCCAGGCAGCCCATGACAGAGCACTTCATCACTGGCCTCCAAGAAGCCCTGATCTTACCCCCTGCGATTTTTTCTTATGGGGGTATGTTAAGGATATGGTGTTTCGGCCACCTCTCCCAGTCACCATTGATGATTTGAAACGAGAAATAACAGCAGCTATCCAAACTGTTACGCCTGATATGCTACAGAGAGTGTCGAACGAGTTGGAGTATCGGGTTGATATTGCTCGTGTGTCTGGAGGGGGCGATATTGAACATCTCTGAACTTGTTTTTGTGTGAAAAAAAAAACCTTTTTAAATACTCTTTGTAATGATGTATAACAGAAGGTTATATTATGTTTCTTTCATTAAATACACATTTTTAAAGTTGTGGTATTCTTTTTGAATCACCCTATATCTCGGTGCCAGTGACGGCCGTGGCTAGGAGGAGGCCGATTAAGGGCCTACAACAGACCTTCTTTGCATACTAAGACACAATGGACCTAAATCTGCTGTTACGGTCTGGGATGCGATTTCGTATGACAGCAGGAGCACTCTCGTGGTTATCTCATGCATCCTGACTAAATTTGTCCGTCAATCTGGTGATTTGACCTGCTATGCTGCCATTCATGGACAGCATTCTTGGGGGGGGGGGGGGGGGGGGAGGCGGGGTTTCAACAGGATAAAACTCGCCCGCCTACAGCTATTGTAACCAACACGCCATACAGTGTCGGCATGTTGTCTTGCTCGATCGCCAGATTTGTCCACTGGAGTATGTATTGGACATACCCTGACAACTCCAACGTCATCCACAAACGACCGACCGAGTGCAACAGCCACTGAACTCCATTCCACAAACTGAAATCCGACACCTGTATGACACAATGCATGCACATTTAAAAGCTTGCATTCAACATTCTGGCGGTCTCACACATTGTTAATCTACCAGACTTTCACATTTACAATGGCTTACCTCACGTTTACATAATCCCATGATCTTGCAATGTTAATCACTTAATATCCAGAGAAATGTATTCGATAAATTTCACTTACATTAATTATCTTTTGGTGTTGCGATATTTTTTTCCGTCAGTGTATGATAATATGACGTACAGCGTGAGGCTAAAGTCTGGTTACGCGCCTATAAAAGTCGAACGTTGTAAGGAATCATAATGGCCTCTGATGTGGGGTGTCTGTAGGTGGGGGCAAAACTTTTCGGAGCTATGGTGACAGCGGTGGCCATCTTGAAATCCGCTGTCTTGGATTTGGGTTACGTTTTTTAAATGGGAGGGGCAAGTCATTTTAAGCTGCCTCTTTCTCAGGAATTAAGATTTGTTTATTTGTGTAGGAACTACGATCTGTAAAACTTAGAACACTTATCGGAGTCTGCATTACAGCATATGCTCAATATGACATCCGTTGCGCTGGAACCACAATCTGAGTCTTTTTTGAAGTCCTGCTACACACGTCGCTAGACCTGTGGGTCAACAGAGGCATTGGGCTACATCTTTGATTTTTACCTCATATAAACTGAGTCCCCACAGATAAACGTCGAGAGGTGTAAGATGATGGGACGTGTTGGCCATTCGATAGGACCAATCCTACCTATCGAGTGACCTCAAATCTTTTCATCCAGAAACTGTCTGTCTTCAGTAGCATAGTGTGGCGGTGCACCGTCTTGTTGGAAGAAGGTTCGGAAATAACCCCGGGGATTCAACAGCGTTGGAAGCACATAATCACGGAAAATGTTAAGATGCCTCTCCCCATTTCAGGTTCCCTCAATAAACACCGTACCCGCAATTATTGTGTCCCAAACCCCGCACCAGACCATCACTTTCTCACCACCAGCATCTTTACAGATATTCACCCTCGAGGGGTTCGCATATGACGAATAACAATGATTCTGTTTGTTTGTTTCTCCTTGCACATAAAAATTGCCTTCGTCACTCAGAAACATTCATCGTATGAAGCTTGGATTCCTATTACACTGATCCACATCCCATTCTGCAAACTGTATCAGCCAATCAGGGTCATCCTCCGAGCGATGACGTCGTACCTGTAAATTGTAACGGTGCCACTTCTATGTGCAATACACACAGATTTGAACGCTCATGACACCAGATATTGCTGATAACCGGCGCGTACTGCGATGTGACCTTTTTACAAACTATGCCACAATGGCTGTTGCAGTCTCCTCATAAGTGGCTGTTCTTGGAGGTCCACTGTGTGGCTTGTCTATTACAAAACCTATTACACGAAATTTGTTCAGTAACTTGGATACTGTCATATGTTAAATGTCTTTTTTTCTCAGGCTACCAGACTTTGAAGTCGGCAGAAATCACTCTGGTACTTCGTCCATCATTCATTAACACAATTTCAATGCGCTCCTGCTGTGCAAGAACCATTGTGGATCATCCTTAACAATAAACAGGACTTGCAATTTCAAACTTTAACACGCCATAACTCCTACGCTAATAAAGATATCTTAAAACAGATTTCACATATGTATTCCTGAGAAAGAAGCATTTCAAAATGATGTTACATGACCTTCTTCCCATTTGAAACATGTAACCCAAATCAAAGATGGCGCACTTCAAGATGGTCGCTGTTGTCGCCATATCTCCTCTAAGTTACGCTCCGACCGATAGACACCCCATACCAGACGCCATAAAGATTCCTCACACCGTTCGATTTTTATAGCGATGCATCCAGACTTTTGCCTCATTCTGTACTGTTCATGAGTGTTTGCCTGAGGACCCTGCAATACAGCTTTTCGACGCCCCAAAACAACACTAATGTTGCTGTTGAACCTATATGCCGCTAGCCTAACTCTTGCCTTTTATGTGTGAGTAGCGACGTAAGACGAACACATGCACACATTCACATTTATATAAAAACCGTTACAAATATGAAATTAAAGTGACAGTATATATAACTGCATGGATAGATACACTACTTCTCTGGATGCTACTAATTTGTCGTGTGTCAATATAGCTATATTCAGTGCTCCATGTACTGTGTGGACCAAAGAGGGTATAAACCAAGTGAATTATAAACGTCTATTGAGCAATCTGTACGTTATATGACAATTTGAATTAAGTTTGTCACAGGAACACCCTCTCGTACTACTGGTTTCTGGAATAAAGTCATGAATAGATAAATTGTTGTGAAGTATTGAAGTACTGAGCCACTTTCGTGAAAATTTCAAAGATCTCCCAAGAATCGCAACATGTAATGTCTATGTAAATAAGTTATACACAACTGCAACCAGTCACTTTTTTCCAATAATAATGCTTTACTACATGAATCGGTTTTCGAACCCTTTCGGGTTCATCTTCAGATGATTTCGGGAGGATCCGGGAAGTTACATCATTACTGGTAGTAGCATAATGCTGGGTGCTGGTTCTATGGCAGAAAGATGGGTCACACTTTAATGTATCGCCATGACTATAGCTTATCTGTCGATATGGATGTAAATTTAGTTTTTACTTACTGCGACAGTATAGACGGCTTTTTTCGTATCTGTCTGCCTATACTGTCGCAGTAAGTAAAAAATAAATTTACATCCATACCGACAGTTAAGCTATAGTCATGGCGAAACATTAAAGTGTGACCCATCTTTCTGCCATAGAACCAGCACCCAGCATTATGCTACTACCAGTAATGATGTAACTTCCCGGATCCTGCCGAAATCATCTGAAGATGAACCCGAAAGCGTTCGAAAACCGGTTCATGTAATAAAGCATTATTATTGGAAAAAAAGTGACTGGTTGCAGTTGTGTATAACTTATTTACATTCAATATACAGTCATGGTTCTAAAATATCCGTAATGGATAAGCATAATGTAATGTCTATTATTAGACTTCTGTCAGGAAATATATGTCAACTACATCTATTGCAAATGGACATGTTCACGAAACTACTTCGATATTGTAATATTATCCATTGCCGAAAAGGAAAAATTATTGTTCTGTTTAGTCCTCTAGAGTCACGCCTATATGCTTTCACGATCAACTTAAGTAGCTTGACAATAGCTTGTAACTTTGAGTGAATGGAAGTTTGAACGGAAAAAAAATGGTTCAAATGGCTCTGAGCACTATAGGGCTTAACATCTTAGATCATCAGTCCCCTAGAACTTAGGACTAGTTAAACCTAACTAACCTAAGGACATCACACACATCCATGCCCGAGGCAGGATTCGAACCTGCGACCGTAGCAGTCGCGCGGTTCCGGACTGCGCGCCTAGAACCGCGAGACCACCGCGGCCGGCTTTGAACGGAAAATAAAATATATTTTGCCTAATAATTATTCCTTTGGATTATTGTCTTTAATCTTCATCTAACTTTGATCTTCATCTAACTTTAGTCCCTTACAAGATAAATGTTCATTTGGATACAAAGAAAAATGTTCGGAGCCAGATATCAATCACTGTAATATTTCCTCAGCTCATCAGACATTTTGTCGCTGTAGCTTACTACTAATGGAGTCGTTGCGTGGCAGATGCTCGGCGATCCATGGGAAAAGGACGAGATGGAGGTACAACCCTGTCAATTATTTAATGAAATTAGAACTTGCAAATTATTACCCGCACCTGCTCCGGTGCGTCGTCCCATCGTAGATCTGTAACTGTCAAAACCTTTTGAATTCTTGTAAACAGGCTATGGGCCTGGGATGTGCTCAGGCTGAACTATGGACACTATTTTAGACAGCAGACGACAGTGTAACTGGGTGTCATCACTTTATTAATATTTCACTTTCAAAGTTAAAGCACGCTTTGGTCCTCACATAAATTAAATTAACGACAGAAACTCTGTTCGCAGTTCACTCATTCGTATACTAAATATTCTGAAGAGCTAAAGAAACTGGTACACCAGCATAATATTGTGAACGGCCCCCGCGAGCACGCTGAAGTTCCGCAACACACCGCGTCACGACGTGGCATGGACTCGACTAATGTCTGAAGTCGTGCTAGAAGGAATTAACATCATGAATCCTACAGGACTTTCCACAAATCTCGTATAAGAGTTCGAAGGAGTGGTTATCTCTTCTGAATAGCACGTTGCAAGGCATCCCAAATATGCTTAATAATGTTCATCTCGGGGGAGTTCATGGCCAGCGGAAGCGTTTACACTCAGAAGAGTGTTCCTGGAGCAACTCTGTAGCAATTCTGACCGTGTGGGGTGTCTCATTGTCCTGCTGGAATTGCCCAAGTCCGTCGGAATACACAATGGACATGAATAGATGCAGGTGATCAGGGAGGGTGCTTACATACGTTTCACCTGGCAGATTCGTATGTAGACGTATCAGGGTTCCCATACCCCTCCAACCGCACACGTCCTACACCGTTACAGAGCCTCCACCAGCTTTAACAGTCCCCTGCTAACACACATCAACACAATGGCTTCACGAAACCTAAAAAATATTTGATCCCTTATCCTATGGTAGTATTATTGCTGTTTTCTGCAGTATATTACATCTGTTGCCATTTTCGGTATCTTGTTTCTGGAATCGGTGTTCATGACATCTACATCCTCAAACCATGATACAGGTGGTTATCAAATGGTTCAAATGGCTCTGAGCACTATGGGACTTAAATTCTGAGGTGATCAGTCGCCTAGAACTTAGGACTACTTAAACCTAACTAACCTAAGGACATCACACATATCCATGTCCGAGGCAGGATTCGAACCTGCGACCGTAGCGGTCGCGCGGTTCCAGACTGTATCGCCTAGAACCGCTCGGCCACAGCGGCCGGCCAGAAATTTTCACGCTAACATTTCGCTGCAGGCATATGAACAGACAAAAAGTTAGTTGCGCAAATTAAACAGTAACAATTAACGCTTAGAAGTTCAAGAAGATAAAAATTCTGCAGATGGCACGTTATACTGAAACTCGCGCTAACCAGCAACTTACAACTGGAGCCAAGGTAATCTTTTAAATTGAATGGGTCAGTTGAAATTCACCTCAGGCTTATATCTTTCTTCACGTAGAAAACATAGTCTTGTGAAATTGGATGAATGTTTTGGAGGCCTCCTGTAATATATTGATTATTCTTTGCTACTGTTGTGTTATCTTGAAGCTATGGGAAAGGAGGATAGGCGTTTCAGGCACGGAAGCAATGATGATGCTGAGGGCAGACGAAACTAGGAGAGATATTGTTACATGAAGTAAATCGTAAGGGGAGAGCGTTGCGAAAATGCAGACGCCCCCAGACGCGGTCCCAGGGCGTTAGTTACTCTTCAAGGAATTAACATGTAACTTCATATGTCGTATAAACGCTGTAGTAGGTTGTCACCGTAGAACTTTGTAACCAACAGGCACGTACTAGTGTATAAAGCCAGCTTGATACCAGCCCTGAGAACAGCAACGTCAGTAGACTCACAAGGGTTAGAAAGAGAGCGAAAACGCCAAAAACTGTTGACCCAGCAGTCCCTACTCCGGGGAGCCAGAGGGGCGGGGCTAAATGAGTATAACAATAATGTTGCAAGCCTTATTTGGCACAGCAGTTACGTTTAGCTTTCTGCTGAACAATGCTGATACCAAATACGGACTGCATTAACATCCCCGCCTTAGGAGCAGTAGAGGGGACCTAACTAAATCATGATTGAGAGGCACCTGCAAGAGACCTACGGGATTGGCTGGGCGGCTTAAAGTGGGAAAAACAGTGCCCCCACGCGACTCTTTAAAACCCCTAGATTCCGCATTTTGGCAGAGTTCGCAGTCAGACGATCTGGGCGCCGAATCCGCGTCCTTAGACTCCAGCCACGGTCCAGCACCGTGTAAGTCTGCTCTCTCACTTGGAGTGCCTCAGTGAACAGTGTAACATTCAGTACGTTTTGTTTTGCAACTAAGTTGTTGCCTTAATGTGCTGCTTGTGTTTTACTGTGGTTAGCATCCACTCCTCGGACTTCTGCACTGGATTCTGTTGTAACGGTGTTATTCATGTTGTTTCTAACCCTAGAACTAGCCTCCAGTGTATTAGGTAGTCCTGTCTGGAATAAACAACTATTTAAAAACCCTTTTTGTCCAAGAGTCTCCACAACGAGTTCCCTACCGAGTCTCACCACCTGCATTTCCAGCAAATGCCTGTACCAGTGTTGGCTCACATAGAAGAAAACAATCAAATGCCTTCACTGTGAATTGTCCTTCTGCCTTTTGCTCCGTACCGCTCAGGAGCGCAGACTGACCAGCAACCCCTTTTTCCCTCTCCCACCTATGTCAGGACACCACACTCCTGCGTATTTTTGTTAGTTGATGACAGCATATGCATTGGACATCTACCAGTACATACGGCAATGGAGGCATTGTCGGAGCGTTTCATTGATGACATTCTTCTCTGTTTATCAGCCGAGTCATAGCAGCGTGTTGTCGCGACGTTTCGGCGAGTTTCCTTCTACAACTTCGCCTGAAGATGACAAGTAGGAAACTCGCTGAAACGTCGTGACAACACGCCGCTACTCCTCGGCTGATAAACAGAGAAGAAATTCATCAGTCTACCAGTACAGTTTCATTAGTCGCGCTCGTTGCTACGAAGGCAGACTTTCCAAAAACGGTCGCCCAGGGAACGGGTCGTTGGGTCCCTAGCACGCGCGGCTCTGCTTCAGAGGGCCTCGACCGACGCGGGGCGCTGCCTTCGCCTTGACATGCTGGGAGCAGAGAAAGTGCAGGGCTGGCTAGCGAGCTATCCCACCAGCTGTCGCTACTACACCCACTTCTGTTTCAAATACAACTGACAGCTGACGTGTTAGTGTTTTGCTACTCTTCAGTATCTTTTAAAAGACAAACTACACGCCTCTTGTTATTGTTATATTATTTTACTGTTAATTAGTTCGAAGCTGAAGGTTGAGACACAGTTTCAAGACTGTTCGTGAGATACACCGAAACAGCTTTCCCCAGTATAGCGTGTCATGAAAGTTCCTGTATCATGTGAGCGTCTGCGGTGACGGCTTGTGCAGTGTAGTGTCGTGTTTCGTGCCTTTCTGAATAATTAATTTCATGAGGTTGTACAGAGTTTCAGGGAGAGCATAAGGGAACAATTGACAGCAATGAGGGAAAGAAATACAGTAGAAGAAGAATGTGTAGCTTTGAGGGAAGAAATAGTGAAGGCAGCAGAGGATCAAGTAGGTAAAAAGACGAGGGCTAGTAGAAATCATTGGGTAACAGAAGAAATATTGAATTTAATTGATGAAAGGAGAAAATATAAAAATGCAGTAAATGAATCAGGCAAAAAGGAATACAAACGTCTCAAAAATGAGGTCGACAGGAAGTGCAAAATGGCTAAGCAGGGATGGCTAGAGGACAAAGGTGAGGATGTAGAGGCTTATCTCACTAGGGGTAATATAGATACTTCCTACAGGAAAATTAAAGAGACCTTTGGCGAAGAGAGAACCAATAGTGTGAATATCGAGAGCTCAGATGGCAACCCAGTTCTAAGCAAAGAAGGGAAAGCAGAAAGGTGGAAGGAGTATATAGAGGGTCTATACAAGGGCCATGTATTTGAGGACAATATTATGGAAATGGAAGAGGATGTAGATGAAGATGAAATGGGATATATGATACTGCGGGAAGAGTTAGACAGAGCACTGAAAAACCTAAGTCAAAACAAGGCCCCGGGAGTAGACAACATTCCATTAGAACTACTGACAGCCTTAGGAGGGCCAGTCCAGACAAAACTCTACCATCTGGTGGGCAAGATGTATGAGACAGGCGAAATACCCTCAGACTTCAAGAAGAATATAATAATTCCAATCCCAAAGAAAGCAGGTGTTGACAGATATGAAAATTACCGAACTATCAGCTTAATAAGTCACGGCTGCAAAATATTAACGCGAATTCTTTACAGACAAATAGAAAAACTGGTAGAAGCCGACCTCGGGGAAGATCAATTTGGATTCCGTAGAAATATTGGAACACGTGAGGCAATACTGACCCTACGACTTATCTTAGAAGATAGATTAAGGAAAGGCAGACCTACGGCTCTAGCATTTGTAGACTTAGAGAAAGCTTTTGACAATGTTGATTGGAATACTATCTTTCAAACTCTGAAGGTGGTAGGGGTAAAATACAGGGAGCGAAAGGCCATTTACAATTTGTACAGAAACAAGATGGCAGTTATAAGAGTCGAGGGGCATGAGAGGGAAACAGTGGTTGGAAAGGAGTGAGACAGGGTTTTAGCCTATCCCTGACGCTATTCAATCTGTATATTGAGCAAGCAGTAAAGGAAACAAAAGAAAAATTTGGAGTAGGTATTAAAATCCATGGACAAGAAATAAAAGCTTTGAGGTTCGCCGATGACATGGTAATTCTGTCAGAGACAGCAAAGGACTTGGAAGAGCAGCTCAACGGAATGGACAGAGAGTTGAAAGGAGTATATAAGATGAACATCAACAAAAGCAAAACGAGGATAATGGAATGTAGTCGAATTAAGTCGGGTGATGCTGAGGGAATTTGATTAGGAAATGAGACACCTAAAGTAGTGGATGAGTTTTGCTATTTGAGGAGCAAAATAATGGTCGAAGTAGTGAGGGTATAATATGTAGACTGGCAATGGCAAGGAATGCGTTTCTGAGGAAGAGAAATTTGTTAACATCGAGTATAGATTTAAGTGTAAGGGAGTCGTTTCTGAAAGTATTTGTATGGAGTGTAGCCATATATGGAAATTAAACATGGACGATAAATAGTTTGGACAAGAAGAGAATAGAAACTTTCGAAATGTGGTGCTACAGAAGAATGCTGAAGATTAGATGGGTAGATCACATAACTGATGAGGAGGTATTGAATAGAATTGTGGAGAAGTGAAGCTTGTGGCACAGCTTGACTAGAAGAAGGTGTTGGCTGGTAGTACATGTTCTGAGGCATCAAGGGATCACCAATTTATTATTGGAGGGCAGCTTGGAGGGTAAAAATGAGACCAAGAGATGAATACACTAAGCAGATTCAGAAGGATGTAGGTTGCAGTAGGTACTGGGAGATGAAGAAGCTTGCATAGAATAGAGTAGCATGGAGAGCTGCATCAAACCAGTCTCAGGACTGAAGACCACAACAACAACAAGAAGAAAAACTTCAATGACAAAGATCATACTGCTGTTTCTCGATTCTAATGACAGACACCGAAATAAGTGACCACATGATATAAAACCAACCGAAATCGCTCAACAGGTGAAAGGCAACTGGTCCAGGCGCCGATACGCGGTACGGTTTTGGGAGGGAGTTCAATTTCCCTTCTGCCCTTCCTACCTTTTCCTCATCGATTGTAATCGCCCTTCACTGCCACTTTGCGTCTACATCTACATTTACACAGATACGCCGCAAGCTACCGAACGGTGCGTGGTTGACGGTATCATGTAAGACTACTAGTCATTTCCTTTCCTGTTTCAGTCGCAAATACAGCGAGGGAAAACCGACTGTCTATATGCCTCTGTATGAGCCCTAATTTCTCACATCTTATCTTCGTCGCCCTCACGCTCAATGTATGTTGGCGGCAGTAGAATCGTGTGGCAATCAGCTTCAAACGCCGGTTCTCCAAATTTTCTCAACATTGTTTCTCGAAAAGAAGGTCGCCTCTCCTCAGGGAGTCCCATTTGAGTTCTCGAAACATCTCTGTGACACTTCCGAGTTGTTCGAACCCATCAGCAACAAGTCTAACATCCCGCCTCTGACCTGCTTCGATGTCTTACTTCAATCTGACCTGGTACAGATCTTAAACACGTGAGCAGTACTCAAGAATAGGTTGCACCAGTGTCCTATATGCGGACTCCTTCACAGGTGAACCACTCCTTCCTAAAACTCTCTCAAGAAACCGAAGTTGACTATTCGCCTCCCCGTCAGCAGTTCTCAAACACTCGTTCAAAAAATGGTTCAAATGGCTCTGAGCACTATGGGACTTAACATCTGAGGTCATCAGTCCCCTAGACTGAGAACTATTTAAACCTAACTAACTTAAGAACATCACACAGATCCATGCCCGAGGCAGGATTCGAACCTGCCTATCACACACATCCATGCCCGAGGCAGGATTCGAACCTGCTACCGTAGCAGCCGCCTGGTTATGGACTGAAGCGCCTAGAACTGCTCGGCCACATCGGCCGGCCATACTCGTTCTATTTCATATCGCTTTGCAGCATTACGTCCAAATATTCAAACGATTTCACTGTGTCAAGGTGGATATTAGTAATACTGTAGTCAAACATTACAGGTTTCTTCTTGTTACTCATCCGCATTAACTTACATTTTCCTACATTTAGAGCTAGCTGTCGTTCATCACACCAACTAGAAATTTTGTCCAAGTTACCGTCTATCTTCCTCCAGTCACTCAACTTCGACACGTCACCGTACACCTCAGCATCATCAGCAAACGACAGATTGCTACTTACCCTGTCCGCCAAGTCATTTATGTAGATAGAGAACAACAACGGTCCTATCACACTTCCCTGGGGCACTCCTGACGATACCCTTGTCTCTATTGTACATTCGCCGTCGAGGACAACATACTGAGTTCTATAACTTCAGAAGTCTTCGGCCCACTCACATATGTGTCAACCTATTCCATAAGCTCATACCTTATTTAACAGCCAGCAATGGGGCAAAGTGGCAAATGCTTTCCTTAAATCTAGAAATACGGAATCTGCCTGTTGCCCTTTATCCATAGTTCGCAGTAAATAATCTGAGAAAAGGGCAAGCTGAGTTTCGCACGAGCGATGCTTTCTAAGACCATGCTGATTCGTGGACATAAGCTTCTCAGTCTGAAGAAAGTTTAATGTATTCGAACTGATAAAATATTCAAGGATTCTGTAGCAAACCAAAGTTAGGGATATTGGTCTGTTCTTTTACCTTTCCTATACGCTGAGTCACCTGCACTGTTTTCCACTGACTTGGGACTTTGCGTTGACGGAGAGTTTCACGATAAATACAGGCTACGTAAGGGGCTAATGCCGTACAGTACTCTCTGTAAAACCGAACTGGGATGCCATCCGGACCTGGTGATTTATTTGCTTTCAAAACTTATAGTTGTTTCTCTACACCAGTAATGGTTATTACTATGTCGTTCATACGGGAGCCTGTCTGATGGTCAGATGACGGTGCGTTTATACGATTCTACTGTGTGAACGATTTGTTGAACGTAAAATTTAAAACTTCGGTATTCGTTTTGCTATCTACAACTGCCACACCAGACTGGTTAACAAGTGACCGGATGGAAGTACTAAGGTGTGACGGTGGTAGCTGTTATATACTTCGTGCGTACTTCTTTTCACAGACGCACGAATCTCTACTAACCTCCGCTTGTAGACATTTATGCGTTCCCTTTTGAACCAAGAGTGCAACAGCCTCTGCTTCCTCAGCATCTTCCAAATTTCGTTATTAAACCATTGTGGATCTTCTCCCTTCTTTATCCACTTACAAGGAACGTATCTCTCCAGACCACAATTTACAATGTGCTTAAACTTCGCCCGTAATTCAGGTCAACTTTGACCTCTACAGAGACAATATTTTTGTCAACTAAAATGAACTCTCCCCCTCCTATGGCCTCTAATCTATCTTTCTGATATCCATTCCACTACTCGCTAAATATCTCGGAGCTTTCCACTTCGGGTTTCAGCCAGCTCTCGGTCCCAATAATGATTTGAGCGCGAGAACTTTCCTGGAGGGCAGTAAATTCGTGAACTTTATTACGAATAGTTCTAAGTTTACTGGTAAATTTTGACGAAGTTTCTTTACTCTAAACGCGGTCTGACTTCCCTTGCTGCGTATCGACTGCCGAGTGTTCATCAGAGCACCTCAAACTATCGCCTAGCCTTAAAAAACCCTCATGTGCATTCCACAAGTATTCTGTTACCCGAGTAGGTGATTCCTTTGTATAGCACACCCCTGACCTACGAATGGGAGTCCTACAAATCCCATATCACTCCAGGGACAAAGCGCCAATCAATGGAATGGCATCATTCGCAATCCACAACGAAACCAAAAAAAGGAAAACAAATTTTGAGCACCGGAAGTATTATGGCAACGGTGTTTTCGGATCGTAAGGGTGTCCTGCTCATCGATTACATGCCTAGAGGTGAGACCATTTGTGTAGCATCCTACCGTCTGACGCTTCAACGACTTCACCGCGCCATTAGAAACAAGTGGCGAGGAATGCTAACCAGTGGAGTCATCTTCTTTCACGATAACGCCCGTGCGCATTCAGCCAGAGTGGCAGAGGACATGCCTCAACGGTTTCAGTGGGAAATGTTTCAACATCCGCCATACATTCCGGACTTAGCCCCAAGTGATTATAACTTATTGCTGTCATTGAAAGATTCTCGTAATTGATGAACTTAAGGAAGCCATTAATCATTGGTTCAAAAACATGGCGGCAACTGAGTATGTAGAAGGCTTAGAAAAGCTGGGAAAACGGTACGACAAGTGCCTAAATTTGAACAGTGACTACGTAGAAAAGTAGCTTGTGTATCAAATTTTAAGTAAAATACAGTTTCATTTAATAATAACAAATAAAAATTTCTGTAAAAAGAAACGTTCTTTACTTGCCGAATGACCCTCGTATATAAAATATTGTAATGTAATAATAATTAAGTATGGATATCAGTACATTGTTTTTTCGTAACGTCCAAAAAATTTGCAGTTCATAAAAAATATAGCCTCGGAGAAGCATACAACCGACAGTTTGAGGAGTAAATGAGTCATGCGATTCATTTAAGAACTATAACGGCAACAAACCTCTCACAACTTTCATATTAAAATTTACATAATACAGAATCAAATTGCATGTTTACAATTACCAGTATTTCGCTAAGCGCTACGATTATGAAAATTAGGAACACTGGCCGCGAATTATTGCTATGCGAAATGTAAAACGAGTTAATACTGCTTTAGACGTTTTCTGTTACCCGCGGGGAATTAGTTTTCTATTCCTTACACGAGGGTGTTTCCGTTTCTGTCTTCTCCCACCCAGCTTCCCTTGGCTTCCAAGTTCTACCTGTATTCACAAACCGTCCTGAATCTCTTATAGATAGCACATACGGCCACCCTGTGAATGTGGGCGTTCTCCTGGCTGAAGTGTTACCGGTCAGGGCTCAAGCGCATCCACGTGGACAGACTCTCACACAAGCCACTGAAACGTATCTTGTGTTACAGCTTGTAAATTATGAATTCCTTATCATACTCGACACTCTTAATTTTCGTGCCGTTTTATTCTCAGAGGGTAAGGTGCAAAATTTGGAAACAGCTATACAGGGGTTGCATAAAAATATGGAAAAACCGCCCGAAATGTATGCTCGAACGTAAATGCAGGAGCAAGATAAGTCTGCAGATTTGACTTGGAACGGTACCTGCGCAGTGTCCTCAATACGTAGCAAGTGTCAGTAATGGTCAGAATAGTGTTCTATGTAGCCTAGTAGTGAGTGCATTACGTCAGAGTTACACTACTGGCCATTAAAATTGCTACCCCACGAAGATGACGTGCTACAGACGCGAAATTTAACCGACAGGAAGAAGATGCTGTGATATTCAAATGATTAGCTTTTCAGAGCATTCACACAAGGTTGGCGCCGGCGGCGACACCTACAACGTGCTGACATGAGGAAAGTTTTCAATCGATTTCTCATACAGAAACAGCAGTTGACCGACGTCGCCCGGTGAAACGTTGTTGTGATGCCTCGTGTAAGGAGGAGAAATGAGTAACATCACGTTTCCGACTTTGATAAAGGTCGGATTGTAGCCTATCGCGATTGCGGTTTATCGTATCTCAATATTGCTGCTCGCGTTGGTCGAGATTCAATGACTGTCAGCAGAATATGGAATCGGTGGGTTCAGGAGGGTAATACGGAAAGCCGTGCTGGATCCCAACGGCCTTGTATCACTAGCAGTCGAGATGACAGGCATCTTAGCCGCATGGCTGTAACGGATCGTGCAACCACGTCTCGATTCCTGAGTCAACAGACGGGGACGTTTGCAAGACAACAACCATCTACACGAACAGTTCGACGACGTTTGCAGCAGCATGGACTATCAGCTCGGAGACCCTGCCTGCGGTTACCCTTAACGCTGCATCACAGACAGGAGCGCCTGCGACGGTGTACTCAACGAGGAACCTGGGTGCACGAATGGCAAAACGTCATTTTTTCGGATGAATCCAGGTTATGTTTACCGCATCATGATGGTCGCATCCGTGTCTGGCGACATCGCGGTGTACGCACATTGGAAGCGTGCATTCGTCATCGCCATACTGGCGTATCACCCGGCGTGATAGTGTGGGGTGCCATTGGTCACCTCTTGTTCACATTGACGGCATTTTGAACAGTGGGCGTTACATTTCAGATGTGTTACGACCCGTGGCTCTACCCTTCATTCGATCCTTGCGAAACCTTACATTTCAGCAGGATAATGCACGACCGCATGTTTTAATGGCCAGTAGTGTAATTGAACTCGAACGTGGGCAGATAGTTAGTTCTCGTATGGTGGGTGCTTACGTAAACAAGGTAGCCGAAGTATTTGGTGTTTCAAGAAGCATTAATACAGCATACAAGAAACATGGGAAAAAAACATCGTCCGCTATGTCACGAAGCGGACTAAAGTGTGTATTGAGTTATTGTGACAAGCGGTCATTTCAACGAAAAATAACAGGACGACAGCTGCAACAGCCAATGCAGAACTGGTTGCCGCGCCCGCGAACCCTGTCAGCAAAAAAAAAAAAAGAAAAAAAATCCCAAAGAATTCCATAAGCGGGGATCTGCAGGGCGAGACGGAATTCCAAAACAGCGAATCAGCGATTCCAAGACTGCAGGACTCCCGTTCACACAGCTCGTATAGTTCAGGACGGTTTTTTGAGGGCGAGGATGAACTGTCGCATCTCCCCTGGCCACCACAGTCGCCAGATGTCAGTATCACTGAGGCTTTGTGGTCTACTTTGGACAGAAACGCGCGTGATTGCTATCCACCTCCATCATCGTCGCCTGAATTTGCCACAATTTTGCGGGAATAATGGAAGAAGGTTGCCTTGAAAACGATATAGCACCTGTATTTACCCCATCGGAGACGATTGAATGCCAACGAGTTTCCTACGCCGTATCAGCTATGGTAATATTTTGTGTTTGTAGTATTTCCTTATTTTTGTCTACCCCCTGTATTTAAAACTGTAAACCCTGCTACTGGATGACACACATTAGCTCCCACCCTCTCCTGCCCTGGCCCTGCGACTAAACGTATACAGGGTGAAAAGTATTTAAACCGACAAACTCTGGGAGGTTGTAGGGGACATCAAAACAAATATTTTTCCCTAGTGTCATTTTTTACTATGAAGATTATTTAAACCGGTGGAGGCCGTATTACGCTCTTCAGTTGTCAGAGGGCGTATTACGCTCTTCAGTTGTAGGTAACTGCTGTCTACCAGTGTAGTAGTGCATTGTGTAGTAGTGCATTGTGTAGTAGGTCATTGTCTCTGTTTACTAATGGAGCGATACACCGATACACCTGGAGTGAGTACAGTGATATGGTTGGTGCGTACTACGTAGCGCACCACAACGGACGAGCTGCACAGCGCGTTTATCAACAACAATATCCTAATCGCCGTACCCCGCATCATACGACCTTCGCTGTTGTGTACCAACGTCTGCGTGAGACCGGGTCATTTAGCAGATTACCTGGACAGGGACGCCGTCGCACGGTAAGAACGCTGCAATTTGAGGAAGCTGTCTTGCAGCATGTGGAGCGGGATCCTTCAATCAGCACTCGTGCAATTGCACGTAACATAGGGACGAATCAGACGAACGTAAGAACAGTCCTTCGAGAGCAATTGTTACGTCCATTTCACTTACAGCGTGTCCACAACCTGGAACCAGGGCACAGTTTTCGCAGTAGTAACTGAAACAGTGCGAAATGCATCCTACATTTCCATTCTCTGTGTTGTTTACTAATGAAGCAACGTTCGGGCCTGATGGAGTCTTCAACATGCACAATTCGCATGTTTGGAGTGAGGACAACCCACATGCCACAGTTACTAGCGCTCATCAAGTGCGGTTCTTCGTTGATGTGTGGGTCGGTGTTGTTGGGGACTGTTTAATAATTGCACCGTATCTGCTACCTAGGCCATTAAACAGCAGGCACTATTACAATTTTCTCGCCAGAGCATTGCCATAATTACTGGAAGACGTACCACTCCCTACAAGCCAACGCATGTGGTTCCAACGTGACGGGGTGCCGGCACATTTCAGTCGTCGTGAGCGTCGATTCCTGTACGACGGTTCCCAGAAACGTGGATTGGCAGAGGTGGTCCTGTATCATGGCCTGCTCGATCTCCAGGTATGTCCCCTCTGGACTTTTTTGAGTGGGGAGAGATGCACAACCTTCTTTACGCAACTCCTGTTGCATCAGAAGAGGATCTGGTTGCTCGGATAGTAGCAGCAGCGGGAACAATTCAGGATATTCCTGGGGTTTTTGCCCGTGTCAGACAGAACATGATCCGACGGTGTAACATTTTTTTGCGTGTCAATTGAGGCATTTTTGAAAATCTACTGTAACTGAAACTGGGTTGTGTTAATGTGTTGTCCCTTGGTCATAAAAAATGGAAAAGTGTTTGTTGGTTTAATTAATTTGCCGCGCGAGAAATCTTCCTCTACCGGTTTCAGTACTCCTCATAGGAAAAAATGACATAAGGGAAAAATATTTGTTTTGATGTCCCCTACAACCTCCCAGAGCTTGTCGGCTTAAATACTTTTCACCCTGTATACGATCCCACTTAGAGTTTGCAGAGAAAGTTTCCCCTCCTCCAGTAGCAATCTACCGCAGGGTCGTTGGAGGCACGAAGCGTTCCAAGGGACTGGAAAAATCCATACGTCCTTCCCATTAAAAAGAAAAAAGCCATCGAATAGAAGCACACAATTGTAGCACTATATCGATCTCGCCGGTCTGTCGCCGAATTTCAGATCACATTTTATATTGGCGCATTACGAGCTTTCTGCACATCGAAAATCAAAATGAATTTCACAATCAACGACTGTGTGAAACCCAGATCGTTCTTTCTGTTCACGAGACTCACAAGGCAGTAGGTACCGTCGTCCAGATTGATGCCGTGTTCCTTGACTTCCGGAAGAGGTTTAACAAAGTTCCACGTTGTCGCCCAATGCATAAAATACGATAGTAGTGAATATCAGACCGCCTTTGTGACTGGATTCAAAAGTTCCTAGCAACTAGTATGTCATTTTAAACAGACAGAAAACTTCATATTTGAAAGGAAGTGCTATAGGATCATTACTGTTCAAAATATGTTTAAATGACCTAGAGGGCCGGCCAGAGTGGCCGTGCGGTTCTAGGCGCTACAGTCTGGAGCCGAGCGGCCGCTACGGTCGCAGGTTCGAATCCTGCCTCGGGCATGGATGTTTGTGATGTCCTTAGGTTAGTTAGGTTTACTTAGTTCTAAGTTCTTGGCGACTGATGACCTCAGAAGTTAAGTCGCATAGTGCTCAGAGCCATTTGAACCATTTTTTTGACCTACAGGGTATCATCGGAAGCTCGATGAAGCTGTTCGCAGAAGATTCTGTTATACGGGGTGTAGTATAATTAATTATGTATGTATACAGTTAAAAATACCCGATACCAGGAGCAAACGTCTCAGTAAACATATGTTCGCAAACGAACCGTTTCTGTGATAATTGGGACTTAATGGTTAGGGTTTTGCTACTGTCAACCACCACTGACATTATTCTGTTTAAATGTCATCCTAGTTAGGAAAGGATACAATACTGTACAACATTAAGAACAGTAATCAGAGATACTTTGGAAGAGGTGCAAGTGTTCTAAATGAACACAACAAAAGTTACATGATTGTACTCATAGTTAAAGTGGATGTTCAAGTTACGTCCTTATACCCGGCTGGCCTGTACCCGTCGCCGTAATGAGTTTCGGACACTACTGCTGGATCATTTAGAAATTCTTGACAACCACTGACAAATCTCTGCTCCAGTACAGGGTGTTTATAAACGAATATCGGAGTTTTAAAGCTTTATAATATTTATTATATTAAACTTACAGTTATAAATGATATGTCAAATGAAAGACAAACTCATCCAGTTTTACCAAGAACCTTATAAATGATCAATGTGAGCACCATTTTTCACACGGCACTCATCAAGCGCTGGATAGGCCGCAAGGGGCCCAATGACAGGGCTTGCTTTGCATGGCCTCCACGTTCACCCGACCTAACGCCATGCGATTTTATCCTTTGGGGCTTGGCTTCATCAAGGATCGTGTGTACCTACCTCCGCTACCAGCAGACCTCCCTGAATTAAGAAACCGGATTGAAGCAGCTGGTGCTAAAATCACTAAAGACACACTTATAAACGTTTGGGAAAAACTCGGCTATAGACTTGATGTGTGCCGTGTGACAAATGGTGCTCACATTGAACATTTATAAGGTTCTTGGTAAAACTGTTTGAGTTGCTCTTTCATTTGACATATCATTTATAACAGTAAGTTTAATGTAATAAATATCATAAAGCGTTAAAACCCCAAACTTCATTTATAACCTTGTTAACCGGAGAGGCGTACACTGTAGCATTAAGGTGGTCCTAAACACAGAAATCCGTGGGATTCTGATGAGGTGAACTTGGAGGCCAAACCATCTTCGGCCATATCGATGCGTTACGTGTCGTCTCAACATAGCAGCAAAATGTGCCGCTGTTCCATCATACATGTACTACATGCTCTGGCGTTGCTCTGACGGGACATCCTCATGCATTCCTCCAACATGATAATTCCGTCCATCTACTTTGTTTGGTGACTTGTACGGCCCAATAAGACAGTTACCTGCTATTATTAACCACATATTCAATGCGAAACTTCGCTGATGTGGAGACTAATACCCAGCAGCCTAGATGGCTGCGGACATGAGACTTGTGATATTTTGCACGCACCATCGTGAGTAAACGCTGTTTCATTTGTAAATAAAATGTTGTTGTCAAACGTAGGGTTGCCACAGCTTGTTCTTCCATCCACTGACAGAACATTGGTCTCGAACCAAAATCCGCCTCACTAAGACACTGAACTTGTTGGAAGTGGTAAGGGTACATCGCAATGAGATGCATTATTCTCCAAACACAACTGTGGCTCATTTCAGGAATTTGAGTGTTCGACTATTTCCAGCACAACATCTTCAAGCACAGGAGGAATCGGTGGAGACCCATCCACTCCAGCCCAGCAGCGTATGCAAAGCTCCCAGTTTCTCGGAGGCGTTGGTGCACCCTCGTAAACATTCGACTCGCAGGGCGTCTTTAGGCGGGGTGTACAAGTGGTACAAGTGTGCTGCCTCCCGTGCAATGTCGTTAACCCTACCATACATACGGATACCCGCACACTTCTCGTTACCGTAATGTTCCACATCACACCCACACCCGTACAACGCATCTGACGCTCCCCGAACAACTGACTCTGACTGCGTACTGCAACAATCTGTTTATCAGTTGAAGATGTAAACAGAAGCCGCACTACGGTCTGGCATGTGGCATTTTCACAAAATCACGTCGGTAGCAGTGGCGGGGCCGCCCGTATTGCCACCCGCGCCGCCCCCACCAGTCCGCCCGTACGCTATTCGTTCGTTTCTTCCGTCAGTCGACTCAACTGAATCGACATATCGCGTAGTTGTACTATCCTATGTAGCACTCGCGTCCGCGTCATCGTATATTATACGTTTCTGTGTGACACATAGATAGCTAACACATACCTACGACAAAAGTCGCGGCCATTCTAGTGATATCGAAACATTATTCTGTCTGGAATTTGTTCGAGAAAAGTGGGGAATATTTTACTGTTTTCTTGTACAGAGCGTTATAAATACGGACTATCGCCGAATATGAAGCTGCACTACTGGCCATTAAAAACGCTACACCAAGAAGAAATGCAGATGATAAACGGGTATCCATTGGACGAATATATTATACTAGAACTGACATGTGATTACATTTTCACGCAATGTGGGTGCATATAGCCTGAGAAATCAGTATCCAGAACAACCACCTCTGACCTTAATAACGGCCTTGATACGCCTGGGCATTGAGTCAAACAGAGCTTGTATGGTGTGTACAGGTACAGCTGCCCATGCAGCTTCAACACGATACCACAGTTCATCAAGAGTAGTGACTGGCGTATTGTGACGAGCCAGTTGCTCGGCCACCATTGACCAGACGTTTTCAATTGGTGAGAGATCTGGAGAATGTGCTGGCCAGAGCATGTCGAACATTGAAGGGTTTCGCAGGGATCTAATGAAGGGTAGAGCCACGGGTCGTAACACATCTGAAATGTAACGTCCACTGTTCAAAGTGCCGTCAATGCGAACAAGAGGTGACCGAGACGTGTAACCAATGGCACCCCATACCAACGCGCCGGGTGATACTTCAGTATGGCGACGACGAATACACGCTTCCAATGTGCATTCACCGCGATGTCACCAAACACGGATGCGACCATCATGGTGCTGTAAACAGAACCTGGATTCATCCGAAAAAATGACGTTTTGCCATTCGTGCACCCAGGTTCGTCGTTGAGTACACCATCGCAGGCGCTCCGGTTTGTGATGCAGCGTCAAGGGTAACTGCAGCCATGGTCTCCGAGCTGATAGTCCATGCTGCTGCAAACGTCGTCGAACTGTTCGTGTAGATGGTTGTTGTCTTGCAAACGTCCCCATCTGTTGACTCAGGGATCGAGACGTGGCTGCATGTTCCGTTACAGCCATGCGGATAAGATGCCTGTCATCTCGACTGCTAGTGATACGAGGCCGTTGGGATCCAGCACGGCGTTCCGTATTACCCTCCTGAACCCACCGATTCCATATTCTGCTAACAGTCATTGGATCTCGACCAAGGCGAGCAGCAATGTCGCGATACGATAAACAGCAATCGCGATAGGCTACAATCCGACCTTTATCAAAGTCGGAAACGTGGTGGTACGCATTTCTCTCCCTCACACGAAGCATCACCACAACGTTTCACCAGGCAACGCCGGTCAACTGCTGTTTGAGTATGAGAAATCGGTTGGAAACTTTCCTCATGTCAGCACGTTGTAGGTGTCGCCACCGGCGCCAACCTTGTGTGAATGCTGTGAAAAGCTAATTATTTGCATATCACAGCATCTTCTTCCTGTCGGTTAAATTTCGCGTCTGTAGCACGTCATCTTCGTGGTGTAGCAATCTTCATGGCCAGTAGTGTAGTTTACTTTCAGAAGCAGAAATATTAAGATTGAAGGATGAATAAGTAAAGAGTCCTAGTTGTAGCAAATGCAAGTGTGAAGATTAGCCAAAGCAAGTGATCAGTTGATTGTCAAGTAGTAATAATAGTAATTCAATGTCTTGTATATGTTATAACCAGATTAAATAAAATTTTCTTAAGCTTTGCATGTGACATGATTACTTTTTGTTACGGTAACAGTAAAGGTAGCTAAGGATACCTTTAGCGCCCCCTCCGTGAGGTTTTTCTGTACCCGCCACTGGTCAGTAGTGGCTGGTAAGCACGAAGTTGTAATTATCTCCCGAGCGGTTCGATAATGGACCTGTGTTAACTGAAATTTCTTTGTTTCTAATATCGTATATTTTCAAATGTGTGCGTACGCCATTAATTATGATACATCAGCTTATAGACGTCGTAAATCTTTAATGTTGTAGGGAAATGCAAGAAGACTTAATGAGGTTCGCCGCTCGGTGCAGGGACTGGCCTTTTACCTTCTACATAAATATATGTACTGCGGATAAATAGCTGGAAAGACCCGTTACGGTGAGATTACACGATCGTTAAGACACAGGACGCACTCATGTCCTTTAAATGGAGTGTACGGGCGGAGCGATTTGGAGGTGAACGATCACATAAAACCAACAGCAGTAAAGGCAGATGCCAAACTAATATTCATTCGAAGAATCCTAAGGAAGTGTAGCCCACCCACTTACAGTACCGTCGTTCGACGATTACTTGAGTATTGTTTCTCTCTAGGATCCTTACCAGGAAATAAAAAAAATCCAAAGGAGAGAAGTGCGTTTTGTACAGGTCCTTGTGGCACATGTGTGTCACGGAGATGCTTATCCAACTAATGTGGCAGACGCTGCAAGCGAGGCGTAGTGCATCACGATGTGGTTGGCAGTTAAAATTCCCTGAGCGTACTTTCCTAGCAGCGTCAACCAGTATACAAGTATTGCTTTCCGCTACATATTATTTCACGAAAAGCCCTGACGGTAAAATTTCAGAGAGTGGAGCTCACACCGAGGGTTAACAACAATCTTTCTTCCTGCGCACCATTTGCAACAGTGGTACACAGTGTACTCTATAGACAACAAGGTGGCTTGCAGGGTTTATATGTAGATGTAGAAAGATTGCGGGAATGAAAATAAGGAATCAGATAATTCAGTGCCAACAGGTAATGTATTGTAAACCTTCACGTTCTCCCGGCGTAGTTCATCATCGTTTCGTCCAGTTGGTCATCTACGCTTATCGGTGGTTGCAGCTATAAGCTGCGAAACCGGTCGTTACAATTAAGATCAGTAAACCGCGGTTGCGCTTCTTCAGTTTCCAATATGTTCTTCCTATGCGTTCCTTACTCTCCTCAGACCAAATTGTTCTAGGCTTGTCGTTTGGTTTTTTCCCTTGGTCAACTTGCCAAATGCAAATTTTGGACCTGAGTATTTCGCTGTTTTGGACATTTTTCTGGTGCAATTTCTGACAATTTCAGATAAGTTTAGATATGGTCAGTCCCTTTCATAGTGTCCATTTCGGCTTTACTCCTGTTGTCAAAGAATTCGACTGTTTATTTTGTTAGTCGGTCTGGGTTCACTATTTTAATATCACTAGCATTTTCATCTGCGTTTTTTAATGTCGTCATGGATATTTATCTAGTATTTCGTTTCCAGTTTGCCTCTGAATCGGTATTGTTCGTCTATAAGTTTTGGACCTCTGATTTTCTTACGATTTTGTGTTCCTTCTTCTCAGTGTCTTCGAGATGTAATGTCGAGAGCTAAGATAGCTAACTAGTCTGCTAATGCTAAGAATGTGTGGTTAGTGTAAGAGAAAGCCCGGAGCTCCTTATCTTTACAGGTGGACTTAACGGATAAATACATTAACGTTACTGGAATACCTGTGCGTGATGCTGTACAAGTGTCTAAGGGATCGGTCCTCGACTAAGCCGTTGTGGGGTGGGGGGAATGCTACAAGTAACACATGCAGGTAGCAGAGATGGCACATGAACAGCGAAACTGTAGGAACTCAAAGGCGATTATCAAGCTCCGTCTTCTGTCATCACCACCTATCCACTACGATCATTTTAGAAGACTTCGTGATCCTTTCACGAGAAAACGTGGCTCTCGCATAAACGTCATACATACATATTCGGACCCAAAACCTATTACAGTGCCACTAATACAAGCTACGCATATCTGCTCGAAGATAAGATCATAACGAAAGACACTAAAATGTTTTACACAAATCACGGAATAATTTAGATCAACGAAAGAAGTTTGGGAACCACTCGCCGTGTCGAGGATATATTGGTTACCGTGTACGTGTTGAAAGGTCCATGTTGGAATGATAGAGCGATCCATCACTATCAGAATCATCGAACATAAAAGCACTGCATGTAGGAACGGATGGAGAAATCGGCCGTAGTTGGGCGCGCACTGCGGAAGGCCGACCACGTAATGAAATTCGCCGACACGTAGGTTCTCGCTGTGGAGAAAAACTGCCGCGGCTGTTCGTTCAGGGAAGCCATCAAAATTTACAAGCACGACAGTTGTTTCAAGAAGAAAGAAGAAAGTCTCAAAGAAACACAAAGTCTATGGATTCCGCACTGCAGCGAACTACCGTTGCAGGTAACAAGGGGAGAAAACTGCAGAAGTAATGGCCAGAGAAAGGTTCTCAGCCGGCCGCTGTGGCCGAGCGGTTCTACGCGCTTCAATCCGGAACCGCGCTGCTGCTGCGGTCGAAGGTTCGAATCCTGCCTCGGGCATGGATGTGTGTAATTTCCTTAGGTTAGTTAGGTTTAAGTAGTTCTAAGTCTACGGCACTGATAACCTCAGATGTTAAGTCTCATTGTGCTTGGAGCCATTTGAAAGATTCTCAGAAGTACACATAACCTCCTCCCGTAAACACGATTCCAGTCCGCCACTAGCAATGGATGGCGAATCTTTGACATTGCCGGGCACTAGTGGTATCGACAAATCAGAAAAACCAATAAACGACCGGAGGGAAGGTCCCGAAAAGGGTGCCAACAGGCTTTATCACAGGCAATACCTTGCATAATTGTTGAGTGAGGTTAGTGGCGAATACAGCAGCTCGTAACAGCGTATGAATATTTGGAAATAATACCTACATGTTATATGCAGTGGAACGACACAAAAAAATCTGTAGTAGAGAATTATGTATGATCTGACAATCAGCACCTGTATGAAATGTTATTCCGGATTATTCGCTGAATGCGAATCGGTAGAGATGTACTGCCTAAATGTGACATATGAAAATTTGCACCGGACCGGAATTCGAACGCGGATTTCCTAGTTATCGCGAGCGAGAAGTCCGCTTTCGAACGCTGGTCTGGCACAAATTTTCGAATATCACAATTAAGAATGGTATTACAACCGAAATGTTCAGAGTCAGTTGTGAAATACAGCATTAGGTATATGTCAACCATTCACTTTTTGATAGTAACGAAACCCTAACGTAACATATTGCAGAGCCTTGATAAATGTCCGCGGGGTACTACGCAAACATTGTCTTTGCCGGTGGCAAGTGGCTGTGATTTATTCCTGTAGACTCTGTCCTTGAGAAGATCCAAAAGAAAAGATGAGGGGCCTGTAGATTCGGAGATCTCGGTGGCCAGCTAATGTTTCCATTACGTGATACGATCCGATCAGATAGGAAACAGCCGGCCGAAGTGGCCGCGCGGTTCTGGCGCTGCAGTCTGGAGCCGCGAGACCGCTACGGTCGCAGGTTCGAATCCTGCCTCGGGCATGGATGTGTGTGGTGTCCTTAGGTTAGTTAGGTTTAACTAGTTCTAAGTTCTAGGGGACTAATGACCTCAGCAGTTGAGTCCCATAGTGCTCAGAGCCATTTTTTAGATAGGAAACATCACTTGAAGAAGTGCCATGATCTGCTGAGCGACATGGCAGGTTGCACCATCCTGCTGAAACCAAAGTTTGTTGGTTTCCTTAGCCAATAATTGTCTAATGAAAGTGTTTACCATGTCGTGTTAAAGTTCACCATTCACAGTGACAGCGATCCGTTCTGCATTTGAAAGAAAGGATCAAAGGAGCGAACTCCCACACCACATTTGATTCGCTGAGATGCACGAGGACTTTTGAGTCTATCGGCAACATTGCTAGTGTCTTGAAACTGATTCAAGCATCTTCTTATGATGCGTTTTGATGGAGCCGGATGAACATCATATTTTCTTCTGTACGACCGCAGGGCTTGCAGGACACTTTGTCCTTTGTTAAGTACAGTTCAAGTACAGTATCAATTTCTTTACTACTCCACTTTTCAGGATTAATATTCAAGGTCATAGCAACAATCTGCAACAAACTAAAACTTTATAATTAATATATGAAACCTTTTATACGCATTTCAAATGGGTACTCTACTTTTAGTAAATCTTAGATTTGTTGGTTGTGCCTTGGAAAGTGCCGTTTGCAGAGGTAATCGCAGACAAGACGCAAGTGTGACCAATTCTACAGGACTGAAACGTTTGGAGTCCTTATGTAGCAGTTTCGGGAGAAGACAGCAGCAAATTCGATACCATGCTAATTTAGAGAAATGAAACTCCAGAAAAACTGTCCGACAATTTTGCTGCCTCCATAGCATATTTCTCGTAATGATCGTGGGAGTAAAACGAGAGAGATTAAGGCGTGTAGAGGAGTGCATAAAGTTTTCTATCTCTGGCTACGAGTGTGGAGTAGGACAGAAAATAGTTGATACTGATATGAAGTAGCCTCTACTACGCTCTGTAGAGTTCTCAGTACAAAAGGTAGTGTGACATATTTCGACAGGAACCAGTGTTGGTCAAAACTAGAAGAAAAATTCCTAGAGTGTCATATCCGGAAACCAATACTTGTTGAGATGTGGATAAAGCTGTCTTTTCATTCCCGTGTGTGTGTTACATCGAAGAAGACATTGTAGGCAGTGCCGCTTAGGATTACTACGCATACTGACAAAAATGGTTCAAATGTCAATGAGCACTATAGGACTTAACACCTGAGGTCATCATTCCCCTGGAACTTAGAACTACTTAAACCTAACTAACCTAAGGACATCACACACATCCATGCCCGAGGCAGGATTCGAACCTGCGACCGTAGCGATCGCGCGGTTCCAGACTGAAGCGCCTAGAACCGCTTGGCCACACCGGCCGGCACATACTGACACATGCTTCAAGCCTACTTTGCAGAATCACGCACTCTTTCAAATACACCTGCCTTCATTCGGAAGGGGTCACATACATTCGTCACACGCTCCTGTAACACCTGCACGTTGTCTGTGGGATGGGAATACACAAGTCCCTTTAAATGTCTCCATAGCCATAAAATTAACGGATTCAGATCTAGTGAACGGGTAGGCCGTGTTACCGGATCTTCTCGAGCAGTCTATCGCCCATGAAATGCTGCGGTGCAGTAATGTCACACGGTCCAAGAAAAGAGGGTGGAGCCCCGTCGAGCATAAACCAGTGTCGGTGTCTTTCTGCAAGTGTAACGTCCTCCAATACCAATGGTAATTCATCGCACAGAAATAGGTGATACGCAGCACCCGATATTCTGTTTGATAAAGTGTGTTACTACGAGTATGTCACCGACAATTCGTCCTCCTACCTTAAGGTCTCCATGGTTGTTCGACGTTTCGTATCTGATCACACTTGCGTTATGTTGAAATTTAATGTGCCGTCTCTTGAGAATCCCGCTTCATGTGTGAATAAGATGCAGCTTATGAATAGTGGATTTACAACGCCTATGTATCAATGGGTATTGGTCTCTGCACCTATGATCATTGGAATTTTTCTTCTAGTTTTGGCCAATACTACCTCCTGTATGAATATGTGACACTTTTTTTAAACACCCCAAGAACAAGGACATTTTACTGACAAGTGATGTTACAGGTAATTCGCTATTATGTGGTAACAGATTCAGACAACGTGAAGCACGCATTTCACAGTGAAGAGTGCCCAAAAAGTCGAATCAATACAGAGTGCAACCCTCTGGCGGCAACGCTGGCGTGTATTCTCGCATTCAAACGATCGTAAAGGTACCGAACAGCATTCTGCGATAAATTTTCCCAAGCACCTTTCACCTGTTGTTGCATTTCAACAAGGGTTCTTCGCCGCGTCCCATACGCATTCAGAAGGCGAGAGATCTGGTGATCTCGCTGACACGGGCAGTTGTTGAAGATCACGCTGCGTCGTAGCAGCCGTATGTGGACGTACATTGTCCTGCTGGAAAACCACTGCACCTTCGTGTCGACGAATTGTCAGCAGCACGAAGGTAACAATCTGTGCAGTGTAGCAGACACAGTTAACTTTATTTTGCAGGAACACTAAATGTGACCGCAAGTTGTGATACCTCCCCCTCCCCCGAAACCATGAAGTCTGGAAGCCTTGAGTCAGACCTATGTGTCGTGGGCGAGTACTCTCTGGAATAGGCCGCTCACCACGTCTACGTCATATATGTGTGCGACCTTCAAACAGATGAATAGAGTACCTATTTTTACAGTTTTGTACATGGCTGTCTTTTAGAAACCGTATATAAGTTTCAGTAGAGAAGTAACACAGCCAAGCGGTTGCAAATAATTGTTTAGTACATTGACCTACGTTTCGACAACTCTAAGGCTGTCTTCATCAGAATGAAAATTTAAAAGCCGTAAAATTAGATTGCGAGAAGGCAATAGTCAAAGTTTAGAGAAGACATGCTCAAGTTAAAAATTAAAAATTAAAAACGTACCAGCCTTTGGTACGTATACCTCGAACTTTTACGGCTTTTAAATTTTCATTCTGATGAAGACATCCTTAGAGATGTCTAAAACTAGCTCACAGTATTAAACAATTATTTGAAACCTGTGTAATTTCTCTATAGAGAAACTCTTCTCATCACTCTAGAGACGACTCTTTCATGACCCCAGAGCAGCCGTGCCTAGCGGTGTCGTGGAGTCGTGATAGCCTGCCCAGAGGCACACGCGATATTAATCATATGGCAAGTAGTGGGTTCACAGTGGTCCTCGGTGACACATCAGGTGCAACGAGTTAACTCTTTTCGCCGGATGTTCTGTCGGCCGCCAGCTTTCACAATGAGTCGAACTTGACGTGCGTGTCTTGTACCTGGAGATCCAGAACCCGGTCTACAGGTGTCGATATGTTCCACAGACCGCTGCTGAAAGCAGCGCCACAGCACCGATACATTGTGCCCGACATGTGCAGCAACCCATCTGCACACCTGAAGTTGTTCAACAGGAGTACATACTCGTTGGCGGGACATGGTTGCACCCTATAAAGTATGTTGCACGCAGTGTTGACCTCTAAATTCAGCACAGACATTTCCTGCAGAATCAAAACAGAGGGTGCCCAGACAGGCCCTCAGAGCATCATCTGATCACCGATGACCGTGACAAATGAATCACCAACACTACAACCCCTCACTGGGCACATATTATACGCTGGTGCCATTGAACACAACAGTTGGGGATGTTGCATTTTTCCGGCAGTGTGTATAAAGTTGTACTCCATACTTTCTTTTAGAATGGTTCAGGTAAATGACGGTCCAAAAACACATCCAAAAACTGAAAAACTACGCCATATGGTTTTGAGCAATAGATGATTACAGGTGTATGAAATATTAGACACCGTAGTCGTATCAGAAGACAGTGGGACAACGTGTAACATGAATATTTAACTGCAATAAAGAATTGTGTAACGTGGGTGCCACGCTACCGAATGCTGACCAAAATCAAATGAGAAAACGAAATTCTCAAGATTATTTTTAAAAATTTTTAGAAAAATGTGGTTTTAGCGTCTTTCGATGTCACAAATTTGCATTTCAGCATCCCGATTGGTAAGACCCTCAGCATTATCAGAAGTAATATCTTACGTAATGCCGGCATGAAAAGGATGCATTTTAGTTTATCTTACAATTACTTTAGCTGCGACGGCTATGTATATCAGCAGCCGAATGGTCTGACTATGGGTAACTATCGCTCGGGATCGCAAGCAAATATTCAGTTGAATGATTTAAAGAACAGAGTCTTCGGTTTGAAATTAGAACCTCTGAGACATAGTCTTCTACAAAAAGTTCATTGATGACGTTTTTATTATTGTTAAAGGCAACCAAGACAGGTTAACGGATATTTTCAATATTTTCAACCAGCAGCATCCGAAAACCAGATATACATTACAGCTATAAAAGGATAGTAAGGTCAGTTTCCTGGGTTTGCTTGTTACTAGTAGAGACAAAAGCTTTGGTTTTCCTATTTTCCGAAAGCCTACGATGTCAAACGCAACCATGTGCAATGATTAGAACCATCAAATTAGGCACAAAATTTACTTACTTTCAGCCAACGAGTAAGCGCTTATTGAAATTGCCATTGGATGAGGAGGAAATTAATAGAGAGTTTAATATTCTGAAGCAAGTAGCTATAGCCACTTGCTACAAAGAGTCGCTGATCACTTGGCTTTACAATAAATATAGGCGGGGAAGGCTGCCACGCGCTAACGGAGCTGTAAAATATCTGTTAATGCGGTAAAGGGGACGTATGTCAGCTTCATTGGTCAATGCTTTCCTAAAAAGACATAAGGTTGCATTTTGCACAAGCAAACAACTTAAACTCAAATTAAGACACGGGTTTGATGATCAGGGCAGGGATTCTCATGCCAAAAAAATTGGTTCCTCGGGATATATAAGCTACGCAAACAGCATAGTGAACGCATTATTGTGGCCAAGATAGACACGAAGCCCATGCCTACTACAGTAGTACAAGTTTATATGCCAACAAGCTCTGCAGATGATGAAGAAATAGATGAAATGTATGACGAGATAAAAGAAATTATTCAGGTAGTGAAGGGAGACGAAAATTTAATAGTCATGGGCGACTGGAATTCGTCAGTAGGAAAAGGGAGAGAAGGAAACATAATAGGTGAATATGGATTGGGGGGAAGAAATGAAAGAGGAAGCCGCCTTGTAGAATTTTGCACACAGCATAACTTAATCATAGCTAACACTTCGTTCAAGAATCATAAAAGAAGGTTGTATACCTGGAAGAATCCTGGAGATACTAAAAGGTATCAGATAGATTATATAATGGTAAGACAGAGATTTAGGAACCAGGTTTTAAATTGTAAGACATTTCCAGTGGCAGATGTGGATTCTGACCACAATCTATTGGTTATGAACTGCAGATTGAAACTGAAGAAACTGCAAAAAGGTGGGAATTTAAGGAGATGGGACCTGGATAAACTGAAAGAGCCAGAGGTTGTACAGAGTTTCAGGGAGAGCATAAGGGAAGAATTGACAGGAATGGGGGAAAGAAATACAGTAGAAGAAGAATAGGTAGCTCTAAGGGATGAAGTAGTGAAGGCAGCAGACGATCAAGTAGGTAAAAAGACGAGGGCTAATAGAAATCCTTGGGTAACAGAAGAAATATTGAATTTAATTGATGAAAGGAGAAAATATAAAAATGCAGTAAATGAAGCAGGCAAAAAGGAATACAAACGTCTCAAAAATGAGATCGACAGGAAGTGCAAAATTGCTAAGCAGGGATGGCTAGAGGACAAATGTAAGGATGTAGAGGCTTGTCTCACTAGGGGTAAGATAGATACTGCCTACAGGAAAATTAAAGAGACCTTTGGAGAGAAGAGAACCACTTGTATGAATATCAAGAGCTCAGATGGCAACCCAGTTCTAAGCAAAGAAGGGAAGGCAGAAAGGTGGAAGGAATATATAGAGGGTCTATACAAGGGCGATGTACTTGAGGACAATATTATGGAAATGGAAGAGGATGTAGATGGAGATGAAGACGAAATGGGAGATAAGATACTGCGTGAAGAGTTTGACAGAGCATTGAAAGACCTGAGTCGAAACAAGGCCCCGGGAGTAGACAACATTCCATTAGAACTACTGATGGCCTTGGGAGAGCCAGTCCTGACAAAACTCTACCATCTGGTGAGCAAGATGTATCAGACAGGCGAAATACCCTCAGACTTCAAGAAGAATATAATAATTCCAATCCCAAAGAAAGCAGGTGTTGATAGATGTGAAAATTACCGAACTATCAGTTTAATAAGTCACAGCTGCAAAATACTAACACGAATTCTTTACAGACGAATGGAAAAACTAGTAGAAGCCAACCTTGGGGAAGATCAGTTTGGATTCCGTAGAAATATTGGAACATGTGAGGCAATACTGACCTTAAAACTTATCTTAGAAGATAGATTAAGGAAAGGCAAACCTACGTTTCTAGCATTTGTAGACTTAGAGAAAGCTTTTGAAAATGTTAACTGGAATACTCTCTTTCAAATTCTGAAGGTGGCAGGGGTAAAATACAGGGAGCGAAAGGCTATTTACAATTTGTACAGAAACCAGATGGCAGTTATAAGAGTCGAGGGGCATGAAAGGGAAGCAGTGGTTGGGAAAGGAGTGAGACAGGGTTATAGCCTCTCCCCGATGTTATTCAATCTGTATATTGAGCAAGCAGTAAAGGAAACAAAAAAAAATTCGGAGTAGGAATTAAAATTCATGGAGAAGAAGTAAAAACTTTGAGGTTCGCCGATGACATTGTAATTCTGTCAGAGACAGCAAAGGACTTGGAAAAACAGTTGAACGGAATGGACTGTGTCTTGAAAGGAGGGTATAAGATGAACATCAACAAAAGCAAAACGAGGATAATGGAATGTAGTCAAATTAAATCGGGTGCTGCTGAGGGAATTAGATTAGGAAATGAGACACTTAAAGTAGTAAAGGAATTTTGCTATTTAGGGAGTAAAATAACTGATGATGGTCGAAGTAGAGAGGATATAATATGTAGACTGGCAATGGCAAGGAAAGCGTTTCTGAAGAAGAGAAATTTGTTAACATCGAGTATAGATTTAAGTGTCAGGATGTCTTTTCTGAAAGTATTTGTATGGAGTGTAGCCATGTATGGAAGTGAAACATGGACGATAACTAGTTTGGACAAGAAGAGAATAGAAGCTTTCGAAATGTGGTGCTACAGAAGAATGCTGAAGATAGGGTGGGTAGATCACGTAACTAATGAGGTATTGAATAGGATTGGGGAGAAGTTTGTGGCACAACTTGACTAGAAGAAGGGATCGGTTGGTAGGACATGTTTTGAGGCATCAAGGAATCACAAATTTAGCATTGGAGGGCAGCGTGGAGGGTAAAAATCGTAGAGGGAGACCAAGAGATGAATACACTAAGCAGATTCAGAAGGATGTAGGTTGCAGTAAGTACTGGGAGATGAAGAAGCTTGCACAGGATAGAGTAGCATGGAGAGCTGCATCAAACCAGTCTCAGGACTGAAGACCACAACAACAACAATAAAATTGTAAATGAACTGGTATATTTTCAGTTTAACAAATTCTTTACTCTCTTCAGGAATGTGTTGAAAACCATATTCCTGCAATTATTTAGAATGTTTGTGTCTCGCGCCTCCCTCCTTCCCTCATCATCCTAGTGCTCCCATTTTCCCTTTCCACTCCATTCCAAAATTTTCCTTCTTATTACCACTCTCCCCTTAATTGCAACTACAATTTTCCCACCCTTCAATTTCTCCTTCCCCACTTCCTTTCTTTAACCTCGTCCCTATCCTTTCTCCCCATCCTCACTCCCCACCTCCACTACGCCCGCCGCCTTCCCCTCATTCCCTTTTTTTAACTCTCACCTTCCCCACTTCCTCCAAGTCCCTCGTTGGCTTTGATATATTAATTTGTTCTATTACCTGATAACTATCTGCAGAAACTGCCTGTTGAATTGGTTTTCGGTGAGAAGTCTTTGTCTCCGAAATAAATTGGCAGTATTTGAGATAATCTGAAACCGGTTTTTCCAAGCGTCATGATTTTTTAACCTTGAAATTGGCTCATCCATGTTAGGTTGTATAGTTACTATAGCGTGCTGTTTTATTCACTTTGATGTATTCATTATATTCAGGTTGTAATTTACGCTCATTTGTTACCTATATATTTTAAATTCTTATCGTACCCGAATTGGCTACTATCTTTATCCTAGATGTCTCTACAATTTAGCTTCCCTCCTCTCTCTCTCTCCCCCGTGCACAATTTTCCTATTTACTTTAATCATTAATTACATAGCTGTGGGTGTCTCTTGCTAAGTTTCTGATAAGACTACACCTTCTCTAAAAGATCTGTGTGCTTACTCACACAACATTGTGGCCATTCGCAATATGGTCTGAAACGTTTGTCCTACGTGTCTTGTGAGCAGCCTATGCTTGGCAAAGTTAAATCCCAGGCATTATGTTTCGTCATTTTATTTTATGGTACACAGTTTCTCCAAAAATAATTTTATGTATAATCATGGAAAATATTTATTGTATGCTCATCATTTGTTCGCACTTTTGTAAATGAGCATTAGAGCTTACTCCGACATTCCTCAATCTAGACTCCGCCTTGCCACTTATGCCCTCGCCCCTACCCCGCTCCCCTCTTCCCTTCCTGTGTTCTTCTCGAACCATTTCATTCCATCTATCTCATCCACTTTCTTTCCTTGCTGTTTTTCTTTTTCCCCTCCCCCATTCCTTTACACCCCATTCCTCTCTCCACTTACCCTTTTCTGATAATTGTATTGAATGCTCAAGTGCTATTGTTAACATAACTACAATTTATTTTTCGTAGTTGGGTGGTTGGTTGGTTGGTTTGGGGAAGGAGACCAGACAGCGTGGTCATCGGTCTCATCGGATTAGGGAAGGATGGGGAAGGAAGTCGGCCGTGCCCTTTCAGAGGAACCATCCCGGCATTTGCCTGGAGTGATTTAGGGAAATCACGGAAAACCTAAATCAAGATGGCCGGACGCTGGGATTGAACCGTCGTCCTCCCGAATGCGAGTCCAGTGCCTAACCACTGCGCCACCTCGCTCGGTATTTTTCGTAGTTACTTCTGCATATGATCCTACTACCGTATCTCTCTTTATGCACAACGTAGACTAGGAAACATTCATTTCAGAAACGTTAAACTGACTAGGCTTGTGGATATCTTTTCATGGCACATTTTTATACTTTTTAACTTTTGTTTGCCGTTTATGCTCATGTTTGGCGTCCTTGCCACAGTTGTGCTACGAAACGGCAACACGATGCAGACTACAATGTAGCTATACTCCGTTGTAATTCTATGATGATGTACTGACATTTTTATTAATTGTCTCGCAGCATGGCACCTCTACAGTTTGCAATCATCAGTCAATTATATAAATACAGAAAACTGCAACGAGTCATTTTTTAAATAGTTATTTATTCCATTAACATGTTTTCGAACTATTTCATGGAATAAATAACTATTTCAAAAAAAATGACAGGTCGCAGTTTTCTGTATTTACACTGAAGAGCCAAAGAAAAAGGTACGCCTGCTTAATATCGTGTAGGGCGTCCGCGAGCACGCCGAAGTGCCGCAACACGACTTGGCATGGGCTCGACTAATGTCTGAAGTAGTGCTGGAGTGAACTGATGAAAGCCGGTGGAGCTCTCTTCTGAACAGCACGTAGTGTCGCATTGTCATGCTGGAATGGCCCAGGTCCGTCGGAATGCACAATGGACATGAACGGATGCAGCTGAGCAGACGTTTACGTACGTGTCAGCTGTCAGAGTCGAATCTAGACGCAACAGGGGTCCCATATCACTCAAACTGCACACGCCCCACACCGTTACAGAGCCTCCACCATCTTGAACAGTCCCCTGCTCACATGCAGGGTCCATGGATTCATGAGGTTGTCTCCATCCGTACACGTCCATCCGTTCGATACAGTTTGGAACTGGACTCGTCCGACCAGGCAACATGTTTCCAATCATAAACAGCCCAATGTCGGTGTTGGCGAGGGCACAGGCGAGGCGTAAAGCTCTATGTCGTGCAGTCATCAACGGGACACCAGTAGGCCTTCGATTCTGAATACCCATATCGATGATGTTTCGTTGAATGGTTCGCACGCTGACACTTGTTAATGGCCCAGCATTGAAATCTGCAGCAATTTGGGGAAGGGTTTGTGGGGCGGCAGGTGAGGAAAATAAATGTTGCTTATATAAATATATTTGTTTGAATGTTGAAACACTTCATTTCCCGGCCGATTAACCATATGTGCGGCGGCGGGTGGAATTATTGTTGTTAAAAATGTTCCTATTATTTAGAATGTTATTTATGCTGTCTTTCGCCGTTCTCAACACTGGCTCTCTAACTACAATATTGGCAACCAGAAAGTGATTAGCAAAACGTGAAGCCTGTAATTAGAATTCCTAGTGCCCACTTCATCTGAGAATACACTTATAGTTACAGCTTATAGCTCTGAGGAATTAGGAGATTGTCTGGGATTTATAATCAAAAACAGTCGTGAAAAAAACGTCTATTCTGAAAGTCACAGATGAAAACAAAAGAATCCACACAATCAAACTAACAGAGCAGTTCAGAGTCTAATGCGCTGATGCCACTATAACTGTCCAAATTAAATATTTAAATGAATGCTCGCCATAATTTGATGATAAGGTTCATCAAACGCCACGCTAAATAATTGGTAGAATGTCTGTCCCGCGGCGGCACGTGAAAATACGACATACGCAAACTGAAGATCGACAATTAAAGTCAACCCAGAATTAACACTTCACTCGAAAATGATTTCATGGTTACGCGTATTCCGAGTAACTTAATACGGCATCCGAGGCTGTTTGTAGCATTGATACCGACGCGACGCGACTCCCGACACAGATGACGTGCTATTCAGCGTCTGGAGAGAACTGGGGCCTTGCTTCCTCGCGCAGCGTTCTTATATATAAAGCCGCTGTGCGGACGGGTAAGGGAACGCCTGATCAAATCGGCTCTCCCGACTAGCCGCTGGGCTAGTAATGCACCACATTAAGTTACCGAATAAATCATAGCTTCTCTTGCTGATGGCCGATGAAGCTCTTAATTTAAATGTGCATTCAGCACACAGGTAAATAATCATAATAAAAGTGACGTGGCTAAGTTAAATATTCGGGGCGAGAGAATTAATTTAATTACACTGCACGCAGTAGACGAGCTCTGAACTGGCCCTTTGGAGATACGCTATCGCTATAGTTTTATAGGTATTCAAATGAAACTTTCCACATCTTCATAGTTATAGCGGATCTCCATTCTACTTAAATATAAACATCCTAGCCTTATTTATTAGCCTACTTAATCTATCTTGCTTCCTTAAGTTTTAAGACGAAAACCAGAAAATCATGAATTTCCACTAAAAATTTTAATTTGTGAAATCCAAAGTACTGTTTTTATTAAATTATTATGAAAGATGAATGTACTTATGAATTTATAACTCTCTAGCTCTTTTCTGTTGCGCCAATGATTTTTACAGAAAAACGTCCAAATTTCGAAAATGGCTAAAGTTATCGAACTGATATTCAACACATATTAATTTAGTATTACTCCTGACATGCTAGAAATGTTTTAGGTTATTTGCTTGATTTATAAAGTATTGCGCAACATTTATGACGTCAGAGCTAGTTACAGCGGACTGGCTGGCACACAATGGAAAGACTGATGTGAATTTACTATGGCGTGAGTAGGCTGCTTCCCTACAGGTTGCACTTCTGTCACGTTGAACGGTTCTCTTCATTCGTCGTTGACACCATTCCTTGCAGGATCTTTTTCCGTCCTCAGCTATGTCGGAAATTTGATATTTTGCCGGATTCCTGATATTCACGGTACACTCGTGAAGTGGTCTTACAGGAAAATCCCCACTTCATCGCTACCTCGGAGATGCTGTGTCCCATCGCTCGTGCGCCGAACAACATCACGTTCAAACTCACTTAAATCTTGATAACCCGCCATTGTAGTAGCAGTAGTCGATCTAAAAAGTGCGCCAGACACTTGTCCTGTGTAGGCGTTGCCGACCGCAGCGCCGTATGCTGCCTGTTTACGTATCTCTGTATTTCAAAAATGGTTCAAATGGCTCTGAGCACTATGGGACTCAACTGCTGAGGTCATAAGTCCCCTAGAACTTAGAACTACTTAAACCTAACTAACCTAAGGACAGCACACAACACCCAGCCATCACGAGGCAGAGAAAATCCCTGACCCCGCCGGGAATCGAACCCGGGAACCCAGGCGTATCTCTGTATTTGAAAGCGCATACCTATACCAGTTTCTTTGGCGCTTCAGTGTATATCGAATAAAGAGTTACGGGTTCTTAAACATACGAAATGGATAAGCTTAATCAATTATCATCTGAAAACTGTACACCCCGAAGAACTTGTGAACGGTCTTTCTCGTCGAACTGAACACCTCTCCCCTCTCCGCGGTATAAGTGATGTATCCGAAGACGGGGGGGGGGGGGGGTTTAGAGGGGGTAACCGGCTTGACTAATAGTGAATATCCTTGTTCTCACTGCGAATTAATTGGTCCATAAAACTACGGAAATTAGGCATAAACATACTTTACTGCTGATATATCGACTGTAAACCATTCGGTTATCTTCGGAGCGAGTCGTAAAGATTTTACGGGTTGTTCCGAAGAACGCGGAACGATTTACTACCGAAACATTAGCTGAAGTCCAAGTGCGATTACGGTTAAATTTCTGCAGTTTTACGGGTGACTAATTGTTCTGTCCTGTGGCTTCATGGCCCGTTTCTGCTCACATGTATTCGTTATGTCCGCTTCTCCTATTTTCCGTGTGTATTTCCTGCATCTGAGCCAAATTCTTGGCAAGTAATTCAAGAGTCATGGAAGCGTGTAATCCTGCCCTACAATAAGTTTTTTTTTTTTTTTTTTTTTTTTTTTTTTTTTTTTTTTTTTTTTTTTTTTGAAACCACTGCTGAAACATGTCTTGTGTGAGATTTCAGTTTTAATCGTGATACCCTTACGGAAGTGCTTACGCATTACGTTAACTGTTGAGTTGCCTAAGGAAAGTCGGCGAGTTGTGAGTTTTCTTCCTCGAAACTATTTGTGCGCTCATGAAGAGACGTTGGTTTTCCCATCACGGACTCCAAATAAATTACTCACAGCTCTGTCACTGTGAAACTAATGAGGCTCCAGTCGTATTGCTGTCTCGCTTAACCTCCACTGTCATGTGAGCTACAGACAGCTATCAATAAGCCCCTGTTCACCCGCTGCAGCAAAATAAGAAAAATAAAAGATGAACAGCTAACCATAAACATCAGACTGCTTGGAGTACTGATTACCAAGGACACAGGAGTCGTATTTCAACGTGAGAAAAGGCACTTAATGATTAACGAGTCATAAATTCCATTCTGTCATAGCAGACTGTTCTGAGTACTACAATAATGAGATCTGGTAGTCAAGGAAGGCAGGATTAGATTACGATTGTGGACGGAGCGGTAATCAGTTACTATTGGTTCCCTTTTGCAATTACACACATTTATTTTAAAACGGTAATTCCAGACTGAGCAATAAATAAAGATATCACACGTTATTAATGACAGAATAAACAACTGTGTAACTAATAGTGTTTTCAGTGCGTTACAATTTACCAAATGAGCATAATGTAGTGTCGGCAGACTTGCCAACACTACGCACACTAATTGAAAGAGGCGGCCAAGATGCACGCGCTAACTCACGAAGGATGGAGTGAGGTCTGAAACAGGAGACTTAATGAATGTGATAAAGAAAATACGTATCTTTGGAATATACTTAACTTTTAATACATCCTTGTATACATCGTTCTTGATGAGACATCTGGAGATTGTGGCGATACAAGTGACTCTTTATATACAAGCTATTTAAGGCTAATGGCGCCTTGCTAAGTCGTAGCCATTAACTTAGCTGAAGGCTATTCTAACTGTCTCTCGGCAAATGAGAGAAATGGCTTCGTCCGTATAGTCGCTAGCAACGTCGTCGTACAACTGGGGCGAGTTCTCGTACGTCTCTCGAGACCTGCCGTGTGGTGGCGCTCGGTCTACGATCACACAGTGGCGACACGCGGGTCCAACATGTACTAATGGACCGCGGCCGATTTAAGCTACCACCTAGCAAGTGTGGTGTCTGGCAGTGACACCACACATAAAATACAGACACAGCTTAACAGCTCATGCTCCAAGTTTCTGAGAAGAATAATATGCTGAAAAACGGAAAAGAAAACTGATAATGTATTAGATGACAATCAGTTTCGCTTTAAGGAAGATAAAGGTACCAGAGAGGCAATTCTGAGTTGAGGATTATAATGGAAATAAGACTAAAAAAGAATCAAGACATGTTCACATAATTTATTGACCTAGGAAAAGCGTTCAACAATCTCTAATAGTGCATGATTTTCGAAATTCTGAGGAAAATATGGGTAAGCTACAGTGGAAGACGGGTAATATATATTCTTCACTTGTGTGGCAATATTGTCCGTAGTTACTTTACAATTCCAGAGAATATTTTTGTTCCGTAATTACAACTACAAGAAAATGCGTATTTTCCTTAACAGACGCGTTTCGCTTTATTGAAGTAAAGTGGGATCAGCGGTCTGTAATTATTTGTTTTTAAGATCGAAAACAGCTTGTAATTCATTTGTTGGCTTTTACTTACGCTTGTTTCTGCTTGGTTTTTCGCCTACATCAGGAAATGCCGTGTGCTAGGAAGTCTTTGGTTTCTTTCTTCATTAGACACTGATACCTGCGATCAAATTTTTCGCTGATTTTCAGTACTATAATTCTTTACGTTTTCCACAGCACACTTTCTCGTACGCCACTGTTCGCTGTTTATTTGTCGTTGTGTTCAAAATGTTCAAATGTGTGTGAATTCTTAAGAGACCAAACTACTGAGGTCATCAGTCCCTACACTTACACACTACTTAAACTAACTGACACTAACTTATGCTAAGAACAACACACACACCCATGCCCGAGCGAGGAATCGAACCTCCGGCGGGAGGGGCCGCGCAGCCCGTGACATGGCGCCTCAAACCGCGGGGCTATCGTTGTGTTTTGTAGTGTTGCAAAGGTTGTGATTAGTTTGTCTTTGATCCATAATCTTTTTCTTTGTCTCTGTAGTTAATTATATGTGTGTTATTCTATCTCATTATATTGTTGTGTATTTACACTCATGGAAATTGAAATAAGAACACCGTGAATTCATTGTCCCAGGAAGGGGAAACTTTATTGACACATTCCTGGTGTCAGATACATCACATGATCACACTGACAGAACCACAGGAACATAGACACAGGCAACAGAGCATGCACAATGTCGGCACTAGTACAGTGTATATCCACCTTTCGCAGCAATGCAGGCTGCTCTTCTCCCATGGAGCGATCGTAGAGATGCTGGATGTAGTCCTGTGGAACGGCTTGCCATGCCATTTCCACCTGGCGCCTCAGTTGGACCAGCGTTCGTGCTGGACGTGCAGACCGCGTGAGACGACGCTTCATCCAGTCCCAAACATGCTCAATGGGGGACAGATCCGGAGATCTTGCTGGCCAGGGTAGTTGACTTACACCTTCTAGAGCACGTTGGGTGGCACGGGATACATGCGGACGTGCATTGTCCTGTTGGAACAGCAAGTTCCCTTGCCGCTCTAGGAATGGTAGAACGATGGGTTCGATGACGGTTTGGATGTACCGTGCACTATTCAGTGTCCCCTCGACGATCACCAGTGGTGTACGGCCAGTGTAGGAGATCGCTCCCCACACCATGATGCCGGGTGTTGGCCCTGTGTGCCTCGGTCGTATGCAGTCCTGATTGTGGCGCTCACCTGCACGGCGCCAAACACGCATACGACCATCATTGGCACCAAGGCAGAAGCGACTCTCATCGCTGACGACGATACGTCTCCATTCGTCCCTCCATTCACGCCTGTCGCGACACCACTGGAGGCGTGCTGCACGATGTTGGGGCGTGAGCGGAAGACGGCCTAACGGTGTGCGGGACCGTAGCCCAGCTTCATGGAGACGGTTGCGAATAGTCCTCGCCGATACCCCAGGAGCAACAGTGTCCCTAATTTGCTGGGAAGTGGCGGTGCGGTCCCCTACGGCACTGTGTAGGATCCTACGGTCTTGGCGTGCATCCGTGCGTCGCTGCGGTCCGGTCCCAGGTCGACGGGCACGTGCACCTTCCGCCGACCACTGGCGACAACATCGATGTACTGTGGAGACCTCACGCCCCACGTGTTGAGCAATTCGGCGGTACGTCCACCCGGCCTCCCGCATGCCCACTATACGCCCTCGCTCAAAGTCCGTCAACTGCACATACGGTTCACGTACACGCTGTCGCGGCATGCTACTAGTGTTAAAGACTGCAATGGAGCTCCGTATGCCACGGCAAACTGGCTGACACTGACGGCGGCGGTGCACAAATGCTGCGCAGCTAGCGCCATTCGACGGCCAACACCGCGGTTCCTGGTGTGTCCGCTGTGCCGTGCGTGTGATCATTGCTTGTACAGCCCTCTCGCAGTGTCCGGAGCAAGTATGGTGGGTCTGACACACCGGTGTCAATGTGTTCTTTTTTCCATTTCCAGGAGTGTATATCTTTCACATCACTTGCAGCGCCATCTGTTGTTGAAAATTGTAACTACTGTAATTTCGAAAGTTTGTCCGCCTGAAAATGTACTGTTGTCCCAAGCATATTGCAACAAACGGTGTATTTCTATCGCTGCTCGTTTAGTTTTTATTGCCGTTTCAAATATACCGGTCATTTTTGAAACACCCTGTAATATGCATGGTAGATAAACCTAAAAATAAAATAGAGCTACTACGCAGACATAAATACTGCTCACAAGAACATAAAGTTTACAATAGCACAAGAACAAGAAAACACACTCAAATTGCTAGATATAACCCTAAGAAAAGACATCACAAACACAGATTTAACATATACAGACCTACTATAACAAGTGACACTATCTTAAATGCTACCTCAAACCACCAGCAGAATAAGAAACACCCCAGAATCATATACATGTTAAACAGACTGAACAGGATTGCTCTAAACACGTCTGATTACCAGAAAGAGCTGGCCATTATAAAGCAAATAACATTAAAAACGGAGACAAGGAAACGCTAGTAGACACACTAAACAGAAAAATAAAGATAGAAATGATAAAATAAACTAATCAAACTACGCATCAACACATACAGTGTGCACTACCGCAAAAAAGGTATACAATGACGTACCATAACAAATTCTTGAGTAAAATAGGTAACGTATTCAAAAAACAAGGCATAAACGTTGCTTACAAAACCAATAACTCAAAACTAAAGCACATCCCGAAATTGAAATCAAAACGAGAGAGATATCAACAACCCGGTATCTGTCAGCTCATTTGCAGATTCTGTGAAAAAGTGTACGTTAGAGTGACTGGCAGAATATTTGACACAAGATACAAAGAAAACATCAGAGCACTAAAATACGGTACAAACCATTCAACATTTGCAGATCATCTAAAACAGGAATACTACAGACCAAGTACTATCTACGTACTATTGAAAAAGATATGAACATCACACGAGTCAGTAAAGACGGCTTTCCAAGAAAATTTCTACATGCACAAAGCATTAACACAAAGTAAATAGTTGCACAATGACCAAATAAATGCTGGAGACCAGACACTACATAAAATAAATGAATAAATCACACAAAAAATACAAGGGACTTTTTTCATCTTTCACCTTCTCAAAATGGCTCTGAGCACTATGGGACTTAACTGCTGTGGTCATCAGTTCCCTAGAACTTAGAACTACTTAAACCTAACTAACCTAAGGACATCACACACATCCATGCCCGAGGCAGGATTCGAACCTGCGACCGTAGCAGCCGCGCGGCTCCGGACTGAGCGCCTAGAACCGCTAGACCACCGCGGCCGGCTTTTACCTTCTCCCTCAATTTCATTTCACTCCTTGCGCCTCACGTTCTCCTCCAACTCAACCTCAATCACACTACTACGCAACTATATCCATTTATCTTTGCTTCTCCCTCCACCACTTATTCACAAAAGAACCTTCATCGCTATTCCTTCAGTGCTTTACACAGTACATAAATACACAACAATATAATTAGATAGAACAACACACATATAATTAACTACAGACCCAAAGAAAAAATACTGGGCAAAGACAAACTAGTGGCGATGTTGGCAACACTACAAAACACAACGACACATAAACAGGGAACAGTGGCGTAGGAGAAAGTGTGCTGTGTCAAAAGTAAAATAAAAGAAAAATGCATAGTTCCGCAAAGCCGCGAAAACTTAGAGCGCAAGTATCAGTGTCTAATGAAGAAAGAAACCAAAGACATGCTAGCAATAGGCATTTCCTAATGGAGGCGAAAAACCAAGCGGAAATTACCGTAAGTAAAATCCAACAAATGGTTAACGAACTGTTTTTCGATCTTAAAAACAAATAATATTTTAAATATCTTTAATTACAGACCACTGATGGTACTTTTCTTCAATAAAGCGAAACGCCTCGGGGGACAAGATCACGCATTTTCCTATGGTTGTAACAACGGAGCAAAAGTATCCTCAGGAAGGGTAATATACAATATTTACAGGAGCCAAGAGGGAACAATAAGAACGAAGTGTTTGGATTAAAGAGGGAGTAAGACAGATATGTAGTTTTTTGACTTTAATCTGTACGTCGAAGAGGCAATGACGGAAATAAAAGAAAGCTTCAAAGTGAAATTAAAATTCAAAGTGAAAGAATATCAATGATAAGATTCGCTGAAAACATTGTTATCCTGAGTGAAGGTAACAAGAATTACAGGATCTGTTGAATGGAATGTACCGCCTAATGATACAGATTATGGATTGAGAGTAGTTTAAGAAAGACGAAACTAACGGGAAGTAGCAGAAATGAGAACTGCAAGGAACTTAACATCAGAAATGGTGATCACAAAGAAGATGAATTTAAGGAATTCTGCTGTCTAGGCAGCAATACTACACGACGGACGGAGCATGATGGACACAAAAAGCAGACTATCACTGGCAGAATGGGCATTCCTGGCCAAGACACGTCTACTAGTATCAAACATAAGCCTTAATTTGAGGAGGAAGTTTCCGAGAACATAGTCTGAAGCACAGCATTGTTTGGTAGTGAAACATGGACTGTGGGAAACCCGCAAAAGAAGAGAATCGAAGTATGTGAGACGCGGTGATACAGGCGAATGTTGAAAATTAGGAGGACTGTTAAGGTAAGGAATGAGGTTTTCCGCAGAATCGGTGAGGAAAGGAATACATGGAAAACACTGAGAAGAAGAAGAGACAGAATGGTAAGACATCGGTTAAGACATTAGGGATTAACTTCCATGATACTAGAGGGAGCTATAGAGGGTAAAAAATGTACAGGAAACAAAGCTTGGAACACATCCAGCAAATAATTGAGGACATAGGTCGCAAGTGTCTGTCTTCTCTGGCACAACAGTTGAAAGCTACGTTTTAACATAAACGATGAGGCACTATGCAGAAGATGTCGACATTTTAGTCGCTGTGAAGTTCGTAAAGTTTGTCAGCTGTGGACTATCGTATGTAAAAGACATGTGAACTGTAACCCAAGTTCATTAAATCTCCTACCCGTAGTTCACAGCGCGCCACTTACAGGAAGTCGTAAAGCGTCCCCCAAGATGTACACGTTAATTACACGCTTTGTTATTTGCAGGAAAGCTTTTGAGTCCACTCTCATACATCCCGTTTTTTTCGCCCAGTATTGCTGTAGTGACAATAACAATTATTGAATATACTGCTGTTTTATCGCAGGAGAAATCGCATTCTCTCCATGTTCCGTCAACAGCCTTTCGAAAAGTGTGTTACACCCTTTCGTTATTTCTTATTGTTTCATACCTCCTCATCTGTATCTAGCTATTATAACTATTCCAGTGTTTGCCGAATCTCCAAATGACATTTTATTATTGTTAATTTTGTTGTTTCACGCATCTCTCTATGTTAGTCTATCCCGTGCAAACCACATAATCTGTGGATAACTATTACAACTTATACGCGTTTGAAACTGCATACTGTAGTCTACATTTGCTCCCCCCCCCCCCTCCGTTATTACCTCACCCCCCCGCCCTCACACAGACACATACACAAACACACACTTTCCTCCATAATGATGAATCAAGGAATATCCTACGCATCGATTCTTTGTCCTTGTCAAGTTGCACCTAATCTTCATGTATTCTATCTCCCCATATAATCTTCAGCACTGTTTACAGTATTACATTTGAAGGGCTTCTATTCCATTCTTCTACATTCAGTGTCTCATTTACAAGCTAATTGTCACAGCGGCACCTGATTTAATTCGCTACACTGTTCTTGTTTCATCTTTTAAACACTATCCATTCCGTGATGTGAGCTTCCAACTCAAAGCCAAAACATAAATATGTTACAACTTCTCCGTCAACTTTAATTTCCTTCACAAATTTCTCCTTCGTTTCCGTAACTGCTTACTGAGAGTACGGACTGAATACCATGGCAGGTAGCCTTCAACCCAATGTTACTCCCTTCTCAACTACCGCAAACCCTTTACGTTCTTCGATTCTAATAACTGCAGTCTAGTTTGTGTGCAAGTTGCACGTAACATTTTTCCCTTTATCTCATTCAGCTTCCTTCAAAATTTAAAAGATTTTATTCCAGTCAGCATTGTCAAAATTTTGCTCTAGATCTGTAATTACTATGAACATAGTTTTGCGTTTCTTGTCTGTTTTCTATGATAAGTCTCAGCGTTGGTATTGCCTCGCGTACTTCCATATGTAGACGTCGGATGTAAACAGAGGTAAGGTACATGTTTGCTGTTTTGGAAAACTGTTCAGTAAAATTTCAATAAAACCTCATAAATAAGATATTTCGAGTACATCCACTGCTATGTTTTTACCCAGACAAGTCATTGTTTTCAAGTATTCGTAGAGTAAAGATGTATTTTTATAATCGTAAATTTTATCCAAAATTTTATTTTTCAATATTCGTCAAAGAATACTTAACGATGTTTACTTACAAACTAATAGCACTTAACATAAGCAACAATTTATGTACTTCTGTTTACTCGCTGGCGAGGTAACGAAACATTACTGAAAAAACTATCATTGTTTCAGTTTGTGATAGTAAGAATTTAGCTATAATAAATTATAGCAACAATAGCAAACCTCCAAAATTAAACCATAATTCAGCACAATATAAAATTAATTTTATTGTCGCCTTGCTACAACGCATAAACAGTGTTAACGATGACTCTTAACATTTCTGCCGTAACACTGTCATTTAAATTCACGTAAACCGCGGTAAAGGACACAGCTTAACATTGTTTACTTGCTCGAGTAGCAACAACTTTTAAATCGCATTTGCGTTCAGCAAAATATTCAGGATGTTTATCTGAGTAGTAGTTATCCACGTCAACCTCGGATTAGTACAAATCGTCCCTGTAAAACATTTTCCTGGCGTCAATACCACATAGCTTACTACTGCTGGCAGCCATGTTCTTGTCACTTACCACTGTTTTCAAGAATTCGGCGTGACAGATTTGCCATTATTGATAATCTGAAGTTAGATATAGAGTTGCAGTTTCTTGGTGTATCGTGAAACTGTCAACTAATGTGACCAAAGCCCATCACGTACCATGTTTCACATTCCGTAACACTGTTTCTCAGCTTCATATGTTTCCGGAACCCAAACAGGCCGAGGTCAATTTTTACCAGTCTTTCTATTCTCCGGTACATAACTCGTGTTTTATTTTGTAACTATTACTTATTAAACATATGGTTGGGTAATATTCACACCTCTCGGCACCTGCCGTTTTGGAATTGTGATTATTACATTCTTATTGAGGAATTTCTCCTACATCTTCCATACCAAGAGGAATAGCTTTGGCGTGGTTGGTCCTCACAAGGACTTCAGTGGCACGGAGTGAATGCTGTCTACACCACGTGACTTTATATAACTTGACTGTCACTGCTCTGTTCAGTTACTCTTGCCCTACCATCACATTTTCATTTACTTTCTCTTCCCTTTCCATAACACTGCCTTCAGATCTGTTTCTTATGTATAGCCTTCACGTACACGGGTTCGACAGAAACAGGGAAAAACTGCGAGAAATGCACGCATCAACAAACGCAAATGCTAGTCAAGCCTGCAGGTTTCTCTGTTGTAATTGACCACGGTCGGCACCTGTGCAATGTCCTCGATGTCAGGACAGAGTTCTGTATGGCTGTGATTTTATCGGATCTAACTGAATTTGAACGTGGTCAAACTGTTGGTTCTCGCATGGTAGGTTGCTTCCGTAACCAACGGAGCCGAAGCGTTTGGTGGTTTCCAGAGGCACCTTATCGAAGATTTATACCACATACAGCGAAAGCGAAAATACACCATCAGCTCACAACTGAGACCAAAGTGTGTATTGAGTGGCCGTGACAGACATTTCGTGGTATTCCACAGACACTATGGTTACTGACAAACTGCCTATTGGCTTCTGTCTCGGGTTCTTCGGCCGACGTTCATCTAATGATTTTTCTGACGTTTCGCCAGCACGAGTGGCTGGCATTGTCAAAGCTTCACCCTCCATTGCCGGTGGTGAACTGGAGGCGAGCTCGCGGCCGCAGACTATATGTACCTGGCGCGCCAACGTCCGAGGGCTTCTCCGCGGTCATTTCCGGTGCGGTTCTCCTCTTGCTACCTGCGACGGTCGTTCGCCGCAGTACGGGAAGCCAGGATCCGTTTACCTTACGGCTTTCCTCTTTCTTGTTGAAACTGTTCGCGTGTTTTTGGATTTCTACAGCTTCTCTGAACAAGCGCGTGTGATAGTGCTTCTCTACAGCCAGAACTTTCGTGTCGGCGAATTTTATTACGTGGTCGGTCTCATTCAGTGCGTGCTCTGCCACGGCCGATTTCTCCACCTGCCCCAACCTGCAATGTCGCTTATGCTCTTTGATCCTGGTGTTAATGGATCGTCCAGTCATTCCGACATAAACTTTTCCGCATGTGCAAGGTATACGGTATATTCCCGACATTGCAAGTGGGTCTCTTTTCTCCTTCGCCGATCTAAGACACACTTTGATCTTCCTTGTCGGTTTGAAAATCGTCTTTACGCTGTGTTTGCGCAATATACGGCCGATTCTGTCCGTCACTCTGGGAATGTATGGCAGAAAGGCCGTACCCGACATTTCTTTTTCTGGTTCCTTACTTCGCCGAGTGTTTGGCTCTGTTACACTTCTAATGTAATTTGTGGAGTACCCATTGCTCCTCAGAACAGTTTCCAGGTGTTGCATTTCTCGTCTGAGGTGTTGAGGCTCACATATTCGTCCTGCTCTCGTTACGAGCGTACTAATCATGCCTCTTTTCTGGCTCGGGTGGTGGTTTGACAGTTTGTGCAGGTATCGGTCCGTGTGTGTCGGTTTTCGATACACGCTGTGTCCCAGGTTTTCGCCGTCCCTTGTGACCAGCACATCTAGAAATGGCAGTTTCCTGTCCTTTTCTACCTCCATGGTAAATGTTATGTTGGCATGGAGGCTGTTCAAGTGTCTCAGGAATTCACCGAGCTGTTCTTCACCATGGCTCCACACCACGAAAGTATCATCGACGTACCTGTACCACACCTTAGGTTTGCAAGTCGCCGAGTCCAGTGCCTGTGCTTCGAATTGTTCCATGAAGAAGTTGGCAACCACTGGACTGAGAGGACTACCCATGGCGACGCCTTCCAGCTGTTCGTAGAAATCGCCATTCCACGTGAAATAGCTCGTGGTGAGACATGCATGGAAGAGCTTTTTGATGTCTTGCGGGAACATGGAACCGATGTGCTCCAGAGCGTCGCTGAGTGGCACTTTCGTAAATAACGAAACAACATCAAAACTGACCAGGATGTCGTTTGGCGCAAGTTTCAGTTTCCTCAGCTTCTCAATGAAATGTCCTGAGTCCTTAATGTATGTGTCGGTCTTTCTCACGTGTGGCTGGAGCAGAGAGGCCAAGTGTTTCGCCAGTTTATACGTTGGTGAGCCAGGAGCGCTAACGATCGGTCTCAGTGGAACGTTGTTCTTATGGATCTTGGGTAATCCATACAGCCGAGGTGGTAGGGCTTCTGTGTTGCGCAGGTTTCTCTGTATGTCCGCCGGCAGAGAAGACGCCTTGATTAATCGATTCGTATTCCGAGTGATACGCTGCGTCGGATCTGCGCTTAGTTTTCGGTACGTCGTCGGATCTAATAGGTCTCGGATCTTTTGCTCATAATCTTCGGTCTTCATTACGACGGTCGCATTCCCCTTATCGGCAGGCAGTACCAATATACTCTTGTCGGCGTTGAGATTCTTAATGGCTTGTACCTCTTCTTTCTTCAGGTTGCAAGCTGGTGGTTTTGCTCGGCGCAGTATCCTGGCTGTTTCAGTGCGTATTTCCTCTGCCCTTTCACAAGGAAGGGTCCGAATGGCTGCTTCGGTGTTGGCAATGATGTCCTCCATAGGTATAGTTCTCGGGATGATAGCGAAATTCCCTCCTTTTTGAAGGACTGACACTTCCTCTTCGGTCAATTGTCGTTCAGTGAGGTTGACCACTGTGTGTGACATGTCGGGAATCGCCTTGTCGGTCTGCTTCCGGCATCTTTCAAACTTTTTCTTTTGCCGCTCGGTGCAGCGCTCGAGTTCGTTCTGCATGCTGCTGTGAGTGATGCTGTCGATCTTGTCCCAGTCGCCTCGATGCATTCTGCTACTTAGTTGATAGAAAATGTCCAGAAGTTCCTGATCCGTTCTTGCCAAGTCTCTCCGTGTTGTATGTATTCGCTCACGAAGGAAAGCTCGTTCCATTCTGTCGTAGATACGATGTGCTTGGGCGGTGGTGAATAGGCGCTTGCATCTCAAGAACTTCGGTGTAGCACATTCATCTCGGCACCGTGACAGAAAGGCGAGAGAGGACATCAGTCGCGCTTTCTTCTTCCGTCGTTGGTCAAGGCGTCGGTACAATCTGCAAATCTCCTCCCCGTAGAGGCGTAATACAAAATTGTTAAGGCTTTCGTGGCCACTTGTTGACAAACTGCCTATTGGCTTCTGTCTCGGGTTCTTCGGCCGACGTTCATCTAATGATTTTTCTGACGTTTCGCCAGCACGAGTGGCTGGCATTGTCAAAGCTTCACCCTCCATTGCCGGTGGTGAACTGGAGGCGAGCTCGCGGCCGCAGACTATATGTACCTGGCGCGCCAACGTCCGAGGGCTTCTCCGCGGTCATTTCCGGTGCGGTTCTCCTCTTGCTACCTGCGACGGTCGTTCGCTGCAGTACGGGAAGCCAGGATCCGTTTACCTTAAGGCTTTCCTCTTTCTTGTTGAAACTGTTCGCGTGTTCATTCTGCAGTGGAAAGTGTACTGCTTTGAAAGGTCTGCGGGACTGAGCCCCGCTTCGCTAGTAATCTGTCAGAACTCTTCACAACAACGCACATCCTACTGCTGAGTGAAAGAGTCACTCAGGAAACATTGTGGGTAACCCATCTCCGCAGTATCCTTTCTTCCAGGAGCTTCAAAGTATGCAGAAGAGCTTCAGTTACTTGGTTGGCTGGTTGTTTTGGGGGACGCGATCAAACAGTCAGGTCATCGGTCCTATCGGGTTAGGAACGGATGGGGAAGGAAATCGGCCGTGCCCATTCAAAGGAACCGTCCCGACATTTGCCTGAAGCGATTTAGGGAAATCACGGAAAACCTAAATCAGGACGCTGGACGCGGGTTTGAACCGTCGTCCACCCGAATGGGAGCCCAGTGTGCTAACTACTGCGCCACCTCGTTCGGTAGAGCTCCTGTGAAGCATGGAATGCAGGAGAGAGGTACTGGCAGAACCGAATGTATGAGGGCGTTCTAGGTCAGTAGGTAGGGGCATTAACTAGAGATGGGCAAACTCGTTCATCCTTGGGAACTAGTTCACTGGCATCGCTCTTTTTTGGGAACCTATCTTTTTTACTCGTTCACCATTCATTTGCGTTTGGTATATGGTTCTCATCAAAAACTGAAAATTTGTAATATAGGTAACTGAAGATGGAAGGCGCCAAGAGGGGACACATGCCTCCCCCTTGGAGTACAGAGTTTTTATTAATAACAGAATTCTCACACACTTGTAATTTTCGTGATTCTGTAAAACCTTTCGTTTAGCCAGCTGTAGCGTTATGTGGCTGACTGAAGTGAAATATTAAGGTGGCACACGAATAACCAGCCCCGAGTACAGACTGCTCGCCAGTTACGCACGATTTCTTGACCTCTACAAGCAGAATAGATAAACATGTAATAATTAGGCAATAAAGAAATAACAAATAAGCTAATGCAAACAACAACTTCATAACAATAGATGACGATTGGTCGGCGACAATGAGCAATCTAGGGCTCAGGGCCGATTTTTCGTGCGTCACCCTGTACAACTGAAATAATATTGTAGAGGTTGTTAGTGATGGGGAGCTCGTGAATGAGTCGTTCAAATGAACGCTTCACTCAACTGAAGTGTGAACTAACCACTCAATTTCAATGAACTGGTACTTCAAACTCTTCACTGATAGTACACTCCGCACTTTTTTCTAGTTCACTCACTCTCTTCCCCTCTCTTTCTCCCACAACATCGGCGCTACGTCACTCATCCTTCCTTCAGTTCAGTCCTCCCTCTACTGCCTATCGACGAATCGCGCGGTGTTTGTGGGGAACGATAGGTTCACGAGTGGTTGGTGAGGTGAGGGGAATGCAGCGTCAGCTGCTTCCTGCAGTGCTGACATCATTACCAGGCAGTGACTATTTGTGCAGTTAAACTTCGCGTCTACGGGTAGCCTACCGTTGGCAGCGCTTGCAGACAAATGAATATTAAAGATATAAACGAAGAGGCTGGCTTTGTGAGCACGCACAGCCAACATGAAAATAAAAGGTTTGTTAATATCACTGAAAGAGGGATTTTACCTGAAATCTTACCAATGACTACAGGTGACAGTTTACGTTTTGAATCTGGAGTGTTATTATTCTCAACAAAAATAAAATCTACAGGAAAACTTCTGAATAATTACTTAATGTAGGTATATAGACTTTGTGACAGTGGTAAACATACTCATTCTATTTTGGATTAAATTCTAAAAGGAACATAAAATTGGACTGCATTTCGTTGGTAGCCATAGTTTTCAGTCCATGAATACAACAAATAATGTTTCATTTAGCAGATAAAGACTTTTTTGGGCGCTTCATGGGAAAATGACGAGCAAGATTAAATGTAATACCTTCTTTATATGTGATAGGCTTCTCTGTTTATCTTTCCTTTGTGCCCTTCGACCATGCTCTATTGAAGTTAACTCAGACGCTGTAAGAGCGTAAAACGTTGAGTACCCGTTACTGCATAGTTCGGCCATCTGTTGGTAAAATTATGAAGTATTACGAAGCTTTATTGCACGAGCGAGGCGAAGCGAGCGTAGCCGCGGCTGAGCGGCGAACTGGGCAAACTTCGCCAGGCTTCCGTACTTCATGAATGAACTACTTCATTTGAACGCTTCACGGCAAAGAGTGAAATGAATAAAGTAGTTCACGGGAATGAACGCGTTCGACCCATCTCTAGAGGTTATCACATTCTCTTTTAAAAATGTGACAGCAGACACTCGATTATGGAGCACGGGCTTCATTCGGTTGTTAAGTCGGTCTGCCTTCCAAAACAATGAACATACTTTTCTACAGTGCATAAAAAAAAGACGGAAAATGGCTACTCATGTGTGCCGTGCCGACTGCCTTTGCATGTGTAGTAACAAAAAATCTTGCCTTTTTACAAGTGTTTCTTCTGCTGTTTATCGAAATAGTGAAGTAAGCTGATATGCCTTTTTGTTACCTGAAAAGATGTATGTATTACACACCACGTAATAATTTTTATGTAATTTACGTAATTATAAAATACATTTTAATTATCGGTCGTGTACGCTGAATAGAATACGAAAAGAACCAGAAGTTCAGAGGTCAAGAAAGGTTTGAAACATATCAAGAATTGGCGTGGGCAGCGAACGAAACGAACAACAACTCGGTAGTGAACTAACTATGAGCAGACGGCAGTGGAACTGCGACGAGTGGCCACGCGAAGGAGGACGAGTCCGGCCGAGTGAGACCGAGACCGAGACAGGCGGGAACGGGTCCCAGGCTGGAACGAGACCGGCCGACGTGTCGTTGCGGGAACGAGACCGACCGTTTCCCGTTCCCGGGAACTATAAGTAGAAAGCTGCGACCGAAGTGAACTATGAAATACCGTTCCCTTTGAATTCGTTCCTCGCTCGTCCAGTTCATCTTGATGAACAGTTCCTTTGGACCCGTTAGTTCGCGAAAGACCCACCTGTAGCATTAACAGCAAGAAACATGGTTCTGGGTTCATGCCTAAGTCGGTCGATAAGGATATTAACCGCCAGAAACATAGTCCCGGTCGGGTCGACAGTTTTAATCTATCAGGAAGTTTGGATCATATTTAGCCGTCCGTGCAGCCGCAGGACTTCGCAATTAGGTGGGCTAGCGACTCTTTGGCTTCCTGGGCTCGGATCTCGAGGCACTGGCTTCGAAACCAGTTGAGAGCTGTTCTTGTCCTCTTTGACTGTCTTCTCCACTGTATTTTTATTCGCTGACATAGAAAGCAACAAGAAGACTTCTTGGGTCATATCTCAAGAAGCATTACAAGCAATAGCTTTCGGATATGTGCTCGCACAATCATTGTCTATATTTAAATGTACATCTACATATTTACTCTTAAAACTACTGTAAAGTCTTGGCGTAGGGTATGTACAATACTGACCATTAAAATTACTACATCAAGAAGAACTGCAGATGATAAACGGGTATTCATTGGACAAATATATTATACTAGAACTGACATGTGATTACATTTTCACGCAATTTGGGTGCATAGATCCTGAGAAATCAGTACCCAGAACAACCCCCTCTGGCCGTAATAACGGCCTTGATACGCCTGGGAATTGAGCCGAACAGAGCTTGGCTAGCGTGTACAGGTACAGCCGCCCATGCAGCTTCAACACGATACCACATTCATCATGAGTAGTGACTGGCGTATTTTGACGAGCCAGCTGCTCGGCCACCATTGACTAGCCATTTTCAGTTGGTGAGAGATCTGGAGAATGTGCTCGCCAGGGCAGCAGTCGGACATTTTCTGTATCCAGAAAGGCCCGTAAAGGACCTCCAACATGCAGTCTTGCATTATCCTGCTGAAATGTAGGGTTTCGCAGGGATCTAATGAAGGGTAGAGCCACGGGTCGTAACACATCTGAAATGTAACGTCCACTGTTCAGGCCGGCCGGTGTGGCCGTGTGGTTCTAGGCGCTTCAGTCTGGAACCGCGTGACCGCTACGGTCGCAGGTTCTAATCCTGCCTCGGGCATGGATGTGTGTGATGTCCTTAGGTTAGTTAGGTTTAAGTAGTTCTAAGTTCTAGGGGACTGATGACCATAGATGTTAAGCCCCATAGTGCTCAGAGCCATTTGAACCATTTCACTGTTCAAAGTGCCGTCAATGCAAACAAGAGGTGACAGAGTTGTGTAACCAATCACGCCGGGTGATACGCCAGTATGGTGATGACGAATACACGCTTCCAATGTGCGTTCACCGCGATGTCGCCAAACACCGATGCGACCATCATGATGCTGTGCACAGAACCTGGATTCATCCCAAAAAATGACGTTTTGCCATTCGTGCACCCAGGTTCGTCGTTGAGTACACCATCGCAGGCGCTCCGGTTTGTGATGCAGCGTCAAGGGTAACTGCAGCCATGGTCTCCGAGCTGATAGTTCATGCTGCTGCATAGGTCGTCGAGCTGTTCGTGCAGATAGTTGTTGTCTTGCAAACGTCCCCATCTGCTGACTCAGGGATCGAGACGTGGCTGCACGATCCGTTTCAGCCATGCGGATAAGATGCCTGTCATCTCGACTGCTAGTGATACGACGCCGTTGGGATCCAGCACGGCGTTCCGTATTACCCTCCTGAACCCACCTATTCCGTATTCTGCTAACAGTCATTGGATCTCGACCAACGAGAGCAGCAATGTTGCGATACGATAAACCGCAATCGCAATAGGCTTCAATCCGACCTTTATCAAAGTCGGAAACGAAATGGAACGCATTTCTCCTCCTTACACGAGGCACCACAACAACGTTTCACCAGGCAACGCCGGTCAACTGCTGTTTGTGTATGAGAAATCGGTTGGAAACTTTCCTCGTGTCAGCATGTTGTAGGTGTGGCCACCGGCGCCAACCTTGTGTGAATGCTCTGAAAAACTAATAATTTGAATATCACAGCATCTTCTTCCTGTCGGTTAAATTTCGAGTGTGTAGCACGTCATCTTCGTGGTGTAGCAATTTTAATGGCCAGTAATGTAGCATAGTACTACGAATTAAAGCTTTTTTTTACCATTCCAATGGCCTGTGGTGTGCGGGAAGAATAATTTGCCTTCGCGCTCCCTGCAGCAGCTGTATGTACGGGACTGAAAAATGTTTCTGAAAACTTAATACGGAATCGCGCAATAATTGGCTTCTATGTTCTAAAGTCTGCTGGTTCATGTTTCTCAACATTTCGTGGCGCTATCTCGTGACTCAAACAAACCGGTGACAATTCGAGCAGCCATTCTTTGTGTACGTTCAGTACTCCCTGTTTGTCCTGTTTGTCCTGTTTAATATGAGTCCTCCACACTTGAACAATAGTCTAAGATGGGACACACCCATGATTTGTACGCGATCTCCCTCGTAGACTATTTTCGCAGTATCCTGCTGAAGAGACAGAGTATTGTTTTGTGAATTAATTTACATGGACAGCTGTAATGGTTTGCTCGTGATTCACATTTTATTTTGAGATAACTGAGAGACTCATATAAAATATGGACTTGAGTTGAACGTTGTGCAAATATTTTTTTCTTTTGTCTCTCTTCCTTCTCTTCTTACTTCCTTATCTGTTATCTTCCTAGCCTCTATCTGTACAGACGTATTAAAAGTGTAAATTATTTATGATAATAACAGTTACCATCAAACAGACATATCGCATTATACTTCTCGTTTTTCCTTACGCTAATGCCATTTATGTATTTTCAGCAGCCGGTTTCAGGATCATAATTAGTCGGCATGGACGTTATCTGTTTAGCCGATATCATGGCTATCTCATTTAGAAACTACTAATTGTAGTAACTGTATAGGGCCTGCTTTCTATATTACGTACGACGTCCAATTCGCCAGTGCGAAAAAAATTTGCGCTGTAGAGGTATTTAATTCTCATGGTCGCAGAATAATTGACCAAGCCATCTATTTCTAAAGCGTAATATTTCATGTTCTCAGTATTTGGTTTGAACCGACTGTGTGACGCGTATCCTAAAAAAAAACGCGATACGCTGCCGATTAACCTTACTTTGTCGTCTGTCTTACTTACGACTGAGCTATGTGATCATTCCCTTTCATATCCCTACAGATGTAATACTCAAGCATATTCACGACTACAACTTAATTGTGACGCATTGGTATTGCAGTCATACGACATTAATTTGCTGTTTCCTTTTTTGGGAACAGTTTATTTCTCATTTAAAACAAATTTCCAATTTATGCACCAATATGACATGTTATCGAGATCTGACTGGACATACACTATGTTATCAAAAGTATCCGGACACCTGGCTGAAAATGAATTAAAAGTTCAAGCCGCCCTCCATCAATAATGCTGGAATTCAGTCTGGTGTTGGCCCACCCTTAGCCTTGATGACAGCTTCCACTCCCGCAGGCATAAGTTCAATTAGGTGCTGGAAGGTTTCTTGGGGAATGGCAGCCCATTCTTCACGGAGTGGTGCACTGAGGAGAGGTAACGATGTCGGTCGATGAGGCCAGGGTCGAAGCCGGCGTTCCAAACCATCCCATAGGTATTCTATATGATTCAAGTCAGGACTCTGTGCAGGCCAGTCCATTACAGGGATGTTATTGTCGTGTAACCACTCCGCCACAGGCTGTGCATTATGAACAGGTGCTAGATTGTGTTGAAGATGCAGTCACCATCCCCGAACTGCTCTTCACCAGTGGGAAGCAAGAAAGTGCTTAAAACATCAGTTTAGGCCTGTGCTGCGATAGTGCCACGCAAAACAACAAGGGCTGCAAGCCCCCACCATGAAAAACAAGACCACACCATAACACCACTGCCAATGAATCTTACTGTTGGCACTACACACGCTGAAAGATGACGCTCACCTGGCATTCGCCGTACCCACACCGTGCCATCGGATCGCCACATTGTGTACCACGATTCGTCACTCCACACAATGTTTTCCACCATTCAATCGTCAAAATGTTTACGCTCCCTACACCAAGAGAGGCGTCGTTTGGCATTTACCGGCGTGATGTATGGCTTATGAGCAGCCGCTCAACCATGAAATCCAAGATTTTTCTCCTAGCGCCTAACTGTCATAGCACTTGCAGTGGATCCTGATCCAGTTTGGAATTCCTGTGTGGTCTGGGCAGACGTCTGCCTATTACACATTCCTACCCTCTTCAACTGTCGACGGTCTCTTTTCAGGCAACAGACGAGATCGGCCTGTACGCCTTTGTGCTGTACGTGTCCCTTCACGTTTCCTCTTCACTATTACATCGGAAACAGTGGACCCAGGGATGTTTAGGAGTGTGAAAATCTCGCGTACAGACGTATGACACAAGTGAAACCCGATTACCTGACCACGTTCGAAGTCCGTGAGTTCCGCGGAGCGGCCTATTCTGCTCTCTCACGATGTCTAATGACTACTGAGGTCGCTGATATGGATTACCTGGCAGTAAATGGCAGTACAATGCACCTAATATGAAAAACGTATGTTTTTGGGGGTGTCCGGGTACTATTGATCACGTCTTTTCTAATAACTGCAACAGTAGTAATTCTTAGGTTACAATCAATATTGTCTTTTAGATCATTAATATACATCGTGAACAACACGGATCCCAACAAACTTGCCTGAGCAAGACTGAAGTTAGTTCTATTTCTGTTGATGACTCTTCATCCAAGACAACATGCTGCGTCCTCCCTACCAGAAATCCTCAGTCCAGTCAAAAAATTCGTTTGATAACTCAGTATAATTATGTTTTTATTAATAAACGTTGGTGTTACCTGCTCTAATGGTTTTAAACTACTAGAAACATTACGTCCATCTGGTGCCCTGATCAGCGATTTTCATGATGTCGAGTGATAAAAGCACAGCTTCGGATTCGTAACAGCAATGTTTTCTGAATCCATTCTGGTTGGCATGGGGGAGGTTATTCCGTTCAAAATACCTCAGCGTCACTCTCTCTCCAGTTAGTTAGTCAGCCCATTCGGAATGGAAATATTTTAAATCTTGTAACTACAAATACCATGGTCTAGAGGCAGCGTCCTTGACTACAAATCAAGACGTCCTATCCGCAGCTCGTGGTAGTGCGGTAGCGTTCTCGCTTCCCGCGCCCGTGTTCCCGGGTTCGATTCCCGGCGGGGTCGGGGATTTTCTCTGCCTCGTAATGACTGGGTGTTGTGTGATGTCCTTAGGTTAGTTAGGTTTAAGTAGTTCTAAGTTCTAGGAGACTGATAACCATAGATGTTAAATCCCATAGTGCCCAGAGCCATTTCAACCATTTTGAACCAAGACGTCCTGCATCCCGAGTTTTAACCTCGCCACTTCTTAAATTTTGAACAAAAATCATTTGCAACGGTTTCCGAAAACTTCCGGTATAGGAAGTCTTGTTCTGCCAATGGACAGAAGAGCGGACAGAGGTTTGGTGCACTCTCTTGCCCGTGGGGTGGGAAACTGCTCCTAAAAGGTGGAAGAATCAGCAGTGTTCAACGGCAGGAACATGCAGAAGGCCAATGGAAACCACAGCATTAAACACACAAACACTGACGTGTGAGGGGATAGTGACGCCCCCATATTCAGATGGGCGCAGTATCGCGTGCACAAGGCATAAAAGGGTGGTGCTTTGGCGAAGCTGACATTTATACGCAGGTCATTCATACGTGATTATGGCTGCAAGACGGGATTAACAAACTCTGAACGCGGAATGGTAGTTGGAGCTAGACGCATGACCCATTCCGTTTCGGAAATCGTTAGGGAATTCAATATTCCGAGATCCGCAGTGACAAGAGTGTGCCGAGAATACCAAATTTCAGGCGTTACCTCTCACCATAGATAACGCAGTGGCCGACGGCCTTTACTTAAAGACCAAGAACAGCGGCGTTTGTGTAGTGTTTTCAGTGGCAACGGATAAGCAGTAGAGATGGGCAAAACTGTTCTTTTCAGAGATCGGATCAGAACTGTTCACTCCCTGAAATGAACTAGCTCTTTTTCATGACTCACCACTCATTCACAATAGAAAATAAATGGAAGGCACATTGCCCTTTAAACTTGGTTTATTCCAGTACTATACCTGTATTTTGATCTTACGTATTTGATCCTATTTCAAGTAACACAGATGATGAGTCAGAATTTTGTATTGTTTATTGAAATTTCCACGATATGACAAAGTTTTGGATTATTGATTTATTTGGCACTATCATGGTTTTTTGGGTGATCGGAAAATGTTGTAACTTGAGATTTAAATTAACAATATATTTGGCTATAATGTATTAAAATTTCATTAACCTCGTACAAATACATCGCAAGCCATATATTTTTAAAGTGAACGTTTCCTTCTGAAGACGCCTAAAATCGTAAAATCCGTACCAGAATAAGAAAAAAATATACATAAATTTGACTGTAAGACTAAAGTGCTGCATATAGCCTTATGCAGAATAAAACAAGGAAAATATTGGTGTATCACATTTTGCGATACGTTTATCGGTTCGCTCGTAATTAAAGCGTAAATTCGAGTGTCTGTAATAAAAATCCTGTAGTAAGAGGAGTCGTCAGGAACCTAATCTGATCAGTTTAAACAAATAAAAACAAATGATGTATACATAACATAATAACGTAATATACATAGCGGTATTACTACGAAGAACAATATCCAGTAGAGACGAACTCCGATGCAGAGGCGCTGAGTCAAGCAGGTCGAGCCGCGAGCTGTATTACTGCGTGAGCTAAGACCGCAGAGACCAGAGTGACACCTGAGTTGCTTTGCTCAACGCTCTGGCTAGAGTCGAGAACGGTGGGGTGAGCGTTGAGCGGGCGAGTTCTGAGGGTGGGGGGAGCGGTGAACGGCCACCAGTCACCCGCTCCGAGACAAATCGTCCGTTCTCTTTCGAGCAGGTTGTTGCAAGCAGTTGTTATGTTCTCCGCTAGGAGGCTCTCTGTCCTGTTGCTCGCATCAACTGCCCAGAGGGCAGGACGTGCGACTGAAACGATCGCCGACGGAGTGCGATGCTAAGTTAAGCTGCTCCAGACACTGCACGCGGCAGAGGAAGCACAGAGATGGCACGGCACGGCATATGTGAAACACAAAATCCAGTGGGGCACTGCACAATGCAGGCAGCCAAGGCAGAAGCAGGGCAGAGGCCGGTGCTGGCTGTGTTGTGTGGCGTGCAGTGTGCTCTGACCAGCAGAGGCCCCGCTGATATGCTCCATCTCTCTCTCTGCTGTGGGAAACGTTTGGAGCTACCGTTCTTTTTTTCTGAATCACTGATTGTACACTCCTTTGAAAGATTCAACTCTTTGAATCAGTTCAGGAGCGGATCCCCCATCTCTAGTAAGCAGTACTGCTTCATATAACAGTGGAAATCAACGTCGGACGTACGACGAACACAGCCGTTAGGACAGTGCAGCTAAAACTGATCTTAAAGGGCTATGGCAGCAGACGACCGACGCGAGTGTCTTTGCTAACAGTACGACATCGCCTGCAGCGCCTCTCCTGGCCCCTTAGCCATCTCTATTGGACCCTAGACGACTGGAAAACCGTGACCTGGCTAGATGAGTCTCGATTTCAGGGTAAGGGATAATGGTAGGGTTCGAGAGTGGCGCAGATCGCAAGAAGCCGTGGAGCGAAGTTGTCAACAAGGCACTGTGCAAGCTGCTGGTGACACCATAGCTGTGTGGGCTGTGTTTGCATGCTATTCACTGGGTCCTCTGATCCCACCGAACCGATCGTTCCCTGAATATAGTTATATTCGGCCACTTGGAGACCCTCTGCAGCCGTTTATGGGCTTCATTTTTACGCATAACAATGTACTCAAAATATTGTGGACAAACCGAGCGAATGATTTGGCCACCCAGATCGCCCGGCATGAATCAAGTAGAAAATTCTCGAGACATAGTCGAGAGATCAGCTCGTGCACAAAATCCTGCACCAGTAATATTTTCACATTTATGGACAGTTATAGAGGTAGCATGGCTCAATATTCCTGTAGGGGACTTCCAGCGACTTGTTGAATCAATATGACGCAGAGTTGCTGCCCTACGCTGGTGAAAAGGAGCCCGACACGATGTTAGGAGGTACCTGATGATTTCTGCCACCTCAGTGTAACTTGTATCCACAGGACATGTGGCCTGTAACTGAAAAAGTGTCATGATAATCTCTCCATTGGCAAAAGATTCCGAACTAATCCCTCCTTCGGACCTCTGGGAGGAGACTGCCACGGGTGAGGTGACCATAAGAAAAAGTTGAATAACGAACGAAAGAGTAACGTTCTATGAATCGGAGCGTGGAATGTCAGAAGTTCTTACGTGGTATTGGTGTTATAAAACTACCATAGGTTGCCGTAGACTATCATAAGTAAGCATTGAGTACAGTTGTTTTCCTAGCACTAACGGCGTTACTTGTGCGGTATGTGTGTTGCATATCTATTAGGCGTTACCTCTTTTCGTTGGCTTTGATTCCATATGTGATCAGTGTCTTACTAGATACCTTAGAAACCGAAAGAAGTGAACTGCCGGAAACTGAGTGAGGATGTATAAAGGATCGCGTAACCCATGGAACATTTTTGTTCTACATAATTATCCTCCTATGTGTCACTTAAAAACAAACAGTAATTATAGCGAAATTGAAATTTTAATTTTTTCATTCATATTTTATTCGAAAATGGTAGATTTGTAACGTGAAACAAGGAAATTGTACTAAAAATTAAAAAATACAGATTTATCATACAGCCATAGAAAACGGAATATCCTCAAAAAAAGGTAAAATTTTAAAAAACGCACAAAAAACACATCAGACACCTCTTCAAACGTTCGTTGAGCTTATATAAATTATATTTCTGTTAGTCACATCAATAGTAACAAGAGGCTCTTGCCTTTGATCATGATGAAGAACGTTATATTGAGTATAAAATAACAACGCTAATTATAGAGATACTCTGTATTTGTGCATGTAAGCTATATCTGCATCAGAAGCAATTGCTTCGGTTATCTAAGAGCGCCGACGTTACGCGATCAATTACTTTTTATTACTTCTAAAATGGAATTTACATTTTGTATGAATACTGCACACTGGACTAACACTGAACGATGTGCAGTTCTAATTATGTGCAAAACACAAACAAAAAAATTTTCTCTCACATTTATTTATATTTCCTTTCCTACCAAAGCAACCAATACTACCGGTAATCCAACCATTTACTACGTCATTTATGTACTGCACCGAAACTACTGAACTACAGACATAGTAGTGTGGCGTATACCTGTTTATTGGTTAGCAGTTGCGAATAACAGCTGTGCTATAGGGACCAGAAATGAAAGTCGGCAATATATTTAGGCGCTTCAGAGATGTTCTCCTTTTACTAATGACAGATCTCACCTATATGAACAGATATGCTTTTTCCACAAAGATTTCACATCAGCGGCAATATCATTAAAAAATCAGGTAAAGGAGAAAGTATATCAGGATACGGAAAGCGTAATTCAGTACGTAAAGGGAAATGAAAATCTAATAGTCATGGGAGATTGGATGCGGCTGTAGAGGAAGCAGTAGAAGAAAGAGATACGGGAGAATATGAGCTTGATAGTAGGGATAAGAGAGGAGAAAGACTGGTTGAGTTCGGCGATAAATTTCAGATAGTAATAGCGAATACTCTGTTCAGCAATGACAAGAGAAAGAGGAATACTCGAGAAAAGCAGGTAAATAAGGGAATATTTCAGTTACATTACATCATTGTCAGGCAGAGATTCCGAAATCAGATACTAATTGGAAGACGTACCCAGGAGCAGGTATAGACTCAGATCACAGTGCACTGTAGTAGTGATGAAGAGTAGGCTGAAGTTTAAGAGACTCGTCAGGAAGAGTCAATGCGCAAAGAAGTGGATACAGGAATACTAAGGAGTAAAGGGACACTCTTGAAGTTCTCTGATGCTATAGATACTGTGATAGTGGATACCTCAATAGGCAGTTCAGTTGAAGAGGAACTGCACATCACCGAAACTGTAAAGAAAAACATAGGTATAAAGAAAGTAACTTCGAAAAAGTTTTCTGAGGCTAGAGATACTCCGATAATGAATACCTCAATAGGCAGTTCATTTGAAGAGGAATTGGACATCAAAGAAGTTGGAAAGGAAAACTTTGATACAAGGAAGGTAGCTGCGAATTAACCACGGGTAACAGAAGAAATAATTCAGTCGATCGACGAATGAAGTAAGTACAAATATATTCAGGGAAATTCAGGAATACAGAAATACAAGTCGTTGAGGAATGAAATAAATATGAAGTGTAAGGAAGCTAAGGCGAAATAGCTGCATGTGAAAAAAGAAATCATTGTCGGCAGGACTGACACAGGATATACAAAAGTCAAAGCAACGGCGGTATCGTTAAAAGTTCAATGGGAATCCGCCTGTTAAAAGGAAAAGATAGTGCGAATAAGTGTAAGAGTACACTGTAGACCTCTTTGAAGGGAAGCACTTGTCTGATAACGCGGTAGAAGAAGAAACCGGTTCAAATGACTCTGAGCACTATGGGACTTAACATCTGAGGTCATCAGTCCCCTAGACTTAGACCTACTTAAATCTAACTAACCTAACGACATCACACACATCCATGCCCGAGGCAGGATTCGAACCTGCGACCATAGCAGCAGCGCGGTTCCGGACTGAAGCGCCTAGAAGTGCTCGGCCACTTCTGCCGGCTAAGAAGAAACCTGAGTCCACAGGAAAGAGATAGGAGATCCAGTATTAGGGAGAGAATTTAAAAGAGCTTTGGACGACTTAAGATGGAATAAGGCAGAATTTCTAAAATCACTGGGGGAAGTGGCAACAAAACGATTATTCACGTCGATGTCGTACGAGACCAGTGATATACCTTCAGACTTCCGGAAAAGTATCATCCACATCATTTGGAAGACTGCAAGAGCCGATAAGTGCGGGAATTATTACACAATCAGCTTAACAGATCATGCATCCAAGTTGCTGACAAGAATAATGTACAGAAGAAAGGAAAGGAAAATTGAGGATCTGTTAGATGACGATCAGAAGAAGAACGACAGGATGTGTTGAATGTAATGAACAATCTAATGACTACAGAACATGGTCTGAGAGTAAACCGAAGAAAAACGAAAGCAATGAGACGTATCATAAATGAAAACAGCGAGAAACTTAGTATCACAATGTGATCACGAATTAATGAAGTTGAAGAATTCTGGTACCTAGACAGAAAAATAACCTATGATGGACGGAGGAAAGAGGACATAAAAACCACACTAGCATTGGCAAAAAGGGCATTCCTGGCCGTCAGAAGTCTACTAGTATCATTAAACACAAGGTAAGAAATCAGAATGTTACCCGAGGAAAGGAATAAATGGAAAGCATTGGCAAGAAGAAGGGATAGGATGATAAGACATGTGTTGAGACATCAGGAAATAATCTCCATGGTAGTAGGAGCTATAGAGGGTAAAAACCATAGGGGAGGATAGAGATTGGAATGCATCCAGCAAGTAAGTGAGAACGTAAGTTGAAGTGCTATTCTGAGATGAAAAGTTTGGCACAGGAGAGGAATTCGTTGCGGGTCGCATCAAACCAATGAGAAGACTGATGACTGGAGAAAAAAGAAGAAGATTGTCAGTTCGAAGACCTCCTCTTCCTTGTCTACATTGTCAGTATAGATATAGAGATTAATGATAATGATGTCAACATAGCGACGATGGTTACTAAATCCACAAGAAGTCAGGGGGAATGTTTATGCTGGAAAGCGAAGGTAAGCAGTTTTTAGCACCCTACTTAAACAATGGCTGGGTACCACTTAGTTCCAATATGGCCAAAGTTTAAACTGATTATAAATCGCAGTCTCGGGGATTATGTGCTGAGTAAGTAGATTAAGGACGGAAAATACCCACCGTGGTTTAATAACACAATTCGTAAAACGCTGAGGAAGGAGAGATTGTGACAATGTCGACAGGCAAAAGCTGGTCTATAAAAAGATCATTGCACGAAGAGTACAACTTCCACGTCTTACCTTAGCGACGTATCTTGCCGAGAACCCTACCTAAAATCGCTAAGAGGGTAGAAGGTTTCTATCCAGTCACTCATAGACAAGTCTAGTGTGGCAATAGAAGACTGCAAACGGAAGGCTAAACCTTTAAATTTCGCATTTGAAAAATCATTCACGCTGGAGGATCGTGCTGACGTACCATGGTTTGACTGTCGAACAGACTCCCGTATGGAGGATATGGAAACCGGCATCGCTGGCGTTGAGAAGCAATTGAAAGAGTTAAAAAGAAATAAGTCGCCGTGTCCGGACGGAACGGCAGTTCGGCTATGCAGAGAATACTCTCTGGCATTTACTTAGGCTGCATTCATAGCGATTCTCTCGACAGCGCAAAGTCCCATGCGGCTAGAAAAAAGCGCTGGTGATTCCTGTATATGGGAAAGGTAAAAGAACGGACCCGCAACATTACAGACCTAGATCCCTAGCATTGATATGTTGCAGAATTTTTGAACACATTCTCAGTTCAAATATAATAAATTTCCTTGAGACATAGCTCTCGTCCATGAATCAGCACGGATTTAGAAAACATCGCTCTTGCGACATTCAGTTTGCCTTTTTCTTTTACAATATCCTGAGAACCATGGGTGAAGGACAACAGGCAGGTTCCATATTTTATGATTCCCGCAAAGTAGTTGATACGGTGCCCCAATCCAGACTATTAACGAAGTTCCGAGCGTACGGAGTAGGTTCCTTGATATGTGAGTGGCTTGAAGCCTCGTTAAGTGGTAGCAGCCAACACGTTGTCCTTGACGGTGACAGTTCATCAGGAATGCCCAAGGCAAGTGTGACATAACCGCTCTTGATTTCTACCTACATAAATAGACTGACGGATACGGGAACCAGCAATCTGCAACTGTTTGGTTATGAGGCTGTAGTATTCTGGAAGGTATGTCCTTGACTGTCTAGGATACAGAATGGTTTAGACAGAATTTCTGTTTGGTGTGAAGAATGGCAGCTTGTTGTAAATGTAGAAAATGTAAGTTAATGCAGACGAGTAGGAAAAACAATCCTGTGATGTTTAAATATAGCATTAGCGGTCTGCCGCTTGTCATAGTTACGTCAACTAAATATCGAGGTGTAACGTTGCAAAGCGATGTGAAATCGAATGTGCACTTACGAATTGTAGTAGGGAAGTCGCATGATTGCTTCGGCCTATTGACAGAGTTTCAAAAACGTGTGGCTCTTCTACACAAGCCAGAATGTTTGGGGTCCCCTTGATATCGGATTAAAGCAAAACGTTAAAGCAATTCAGAAGCGTCGTGTTAGATTTATTACCGGTAGCTTCGATCACCATGCTTCGTGAACTCAAATCAGAATCCCTGGAGGGAGGACGACTTCTTTTCGCCAAATACTGTTGAGAAAATTTAGATAATATACATTTCCAGTTGACTGCAGAACGATTCTACTGCCGCCACAGTACATTTCACGTAAGAGTTTCGAAGACAAATACGAGAAATTAGGGCTCATACGGAGCGTATAGACAGCCGTCTATCCCACGTTCCATTTTCTATTGTAACCGGGAAAGAAACGACTAAAAATAGTACAGGACAACCTCCACCAGTATATTTGTAGATGTCGATAGTCAAAATAAACCCTTAATACGGTGACACGACTGTACGACCTTGAATAAGGATATGTCATGCATCTAGAGCCCACTATTTGATCCGAATCAAAGGTTTCAATTGGTCTATCAAACTGATTCCGCATTCGACTGTCAAGCCGACGACAATACAAGACTGACAACCGAATCATGTGACATCCAAAGTTATGTCGTTGTATTTTCCATGTGCATTCTTTCTAACACTGCACCGCCACGCTGGCGAATATTTAACAGCGCCGAAGCCTAGGCTATACGAGGGCGCTCACGAGGTGGATGCAGGTGTTTTACCGCCAAGAGAAACGACGCCTGTGCTTAGAGTCGCCTGTGACACGTACATGTGGAGCGTGTGTGGCGCCCGACGGGAGACGGGAGAAAGCACTCTCGGCTAACCACCGCTTGCAGCCGGAGGGACACGCAGCTTAACCGCAGCCTACGGTATACCTTACCGGGTCTCAGCTCTCCTGCTAGTCGCCACGCCGCGAAGAGGCTCCTTTGGAGTGTCAAGTGTGCTGCTGCTGCCAGAAGCAGGACCCAGCGAGGTGACGCAGTGGTTATCACACTGAACTCGCATTCTGGCTGAGACAGTTCAAATCCCCTTCCGGCCATCTCCATTTAGGTTTTCCATGATTTCCCTAAATACAAGATCGTTCCTTTGTAAAGGGCGTGGCCGATTTCGTTTGGCATCCTTCCCCACTCTTAGCTTCACGCTCCGTCTCCAAACGACCTCGTTGTCGATGGGACTTTCGACTCTAAATCTTTCTTTCATTTCCAGAAGCAGATCTACAGTATTTCAAGACAGGTGTTAAGTCTACCGAAAAGTAGTTGCTCTAGTTGAGGACAATCTCTCAACATTATCATCATCACGGCTTCACAAAGTTATTCTCATCTTTTCTTAGGTCATTCAGGATCTCTTCTTTCCTGTATCTGTTTTGGCAGTCTATCTTCATTCACTGTGTTAATGTGTTGTTTTCATTTCCTTCTGTAAGCGTTCAGTCTTCTCCCAATAGTATCAACATTAATTCTGTTCATATGTCTTCGCCTCGTATTCTTGAGCATCCTTTAATCTTCCTTAAAAATCTCATATCTGCGTTTGGATCTTACTCGTGCTCTTCTTCGTAGCGACCTAAACATCTTTCGTTCTGTTTATAGTACCACATACGGACACAAAACGTTGAATCTTAGTTTCTGTATTTCGACCTTTACTGTAACTTTTATCTGCCCCTAAACAGCAGAAATAAGAGATTGTTCTATGTATTTTCTGTAAATAATCATCTCTGAAAGGACTGGTGTTTTCCCTGAAATGCCATTACTCTGGTTTTAGGTAGTGATATGGTATATATTGGAAATTTATTCTTTCATAATTATATTCTTTGAAAATTCAAGACTATGCACAGATCTTTGAAGATCAAGTTTCTCTTTTTTGTTTGCCTGTAAGATTATCCGCAAACAGCAAAACATTTATTGTTGTACACTGATTTATTTTATAACGGGGCTTAGGGTCAACGTATGTGTTAAATTATGTGGGTGAAATGTTATACCCTTGTCCAGTCTTTGAGTAGTTTTTAATTTAATATTCTTAATATTTCCTGTATTGTTTCGTATATCAACTATATGGTATAGTTTTTTAGCGTATTAATTAAATGGCGGGGATAGCCTTTGTTGCTCATAATTTCCAATAGTTTAGATCTGTTTACATTATCAAACGCTTTGTTACAAGTCGATAAATGCAATGTTGGTTGTCAAGTACTATTTGTTTTTGTACTATTTGTTTTAGAGTGAGATTATCTGTGTAACAACGACCTTTTCTAAATTGTGCTTGTTCTTCTTCTAACATCACATCAACTATTATCTTAAACTGATTATTTATTATCCTGGCGTATACTTTACAGGCGAAGTTGAGTAGGTTTATCCCCCTGGTATTTCCGTATGTTTTTCTTTCACTTTTCTTAAATAGAGATATTAATTCAGCTTAATTCCAGGCATAAACATTCGTTTATTAAGTGTAAGAATCGTAGTTCGAAAAACATTCCCCCATATTTCAAAAACTCAGGGTTTATTGTGTCCAGACCACAAGTTTTCCTATTTTTTTATTCTTTAAGTGCTTATCTTAGTTCTAATGGTACTGCTGGGTGTGCTGCATTTAATTTTCTATAAATGTTATCTCCTGACTACACCACAACCATTCGTAGTAGTTTTTCCATGTTTTGTCATCAATTTATTTAATCTTACTGTGTGTTTTTCTCTAGTATTGAAGTGATGGCACTTTGTAACCTTTTCATTGTCGGCTTTAATATCATCTTAACGAAAAGTCCAGTGCGAGTCCAGACGAAGTTGGGGATCTGACAAAGTTATGTGTCCTTATGTTATGGAACCTGTCGATGACAAATATACTAACTCCAATCAGGGCGGGATGGGGGTTAGAGATTGGCAGGGGTAGAAGACATGCAGATACAGGGAAAACCAGGAAGGTTGAGAAAAATTACTCAGTCCATGTCAATACAATGACATTAATACTACACGTATTGTTTGTATTCAGTAACAATGAATGAACAAAATACATCAACATTCCTTATTTGAGAAGTATTTTAACCCTAACACATCCCGCTTGCTCTCGCACTATAATTTGTGTCATTCTGGATTGTTCCTGATAAAAACACTACTGTTCCTTACCATTTACACGCGATTGTTAACTATAAGAACTTAAACCATTTTAAATCTAAACACAACTTCCCTGGACCTAAACTTCTCTGGACCTTCTCCTTTGGGGATGCATAAAAGACGTTGCTTGTCGCGATATTCAACAACTTCAGAGAACATGCAGGAATTTATCGGGCTTGCTTGTAATTCATTTCAGCAGGCAACACTGGAAGCAGCGATGAATTCTTTCATCCAACGCGCGGACCAGCGCATCAATGCCTATGGTCAACACTTGTAACACCTTCATATATTATATCCGTTTTCGCGCCCGCAATGCATTACAGTGCTACAAAATGGTATTAATGGTTCTCGTTTCTTATTCAGTGGAATGTCTTGTTTACGTAAATACGTTATACGCTTTTGAGCAGGTCTTGAGGATGGGAAGTGGATTATCGAATAAGTAATATAGGGTGTTATTTGAAAAAGACGTAGTGCCTTTCATGTCTTTGTAATGAACAAAGATACAAAAGCAAACATACTGTCTCCTGTGAGCTAAACAACATTTGCTTGATACTTTTTCTTATTTTGTTGCTGGATAAAAAGTTACTTGGGCTGCTTAAGATAAATGAGACAGTTTCTCGTTGTTGTGGTCTTAAGTCCGCAAGGTTGGTTTCATAAAGCTCTCCATGCGGCTCTATTCTGTGCAGACCCCTTCATCTCTCATAATCAGTACTGCAAACTACGCCCTTTTCAACTTGCTTACTGGAGTCAACCTCGGTCTCTCTATACAGTTATTACAGTCTACTCTTCCCCCTATTGCCAAATCGAGGATTCATTGATGCCTCAGAAAGTGTCTTGTCAACCGATCCCTTCTTTAAGTCAAGTTGTGCCATAAATCTCTTTTCTCTCCTGTTCGATTCAGTTACTCTTCCTTAGATATTAGAGATCCCAATGTAATCATCAGAATTATTGTGTATCACAATATTTCAAAAGCTTCTATTCTCTTCTTGTCTTAAATGTTTTTCTTCCACGTTTCACTTCCGTAAAAGGTTACACTCCAAACAAATATATCCAGTTTAATTATTTCCAGTCGAGAATTCGTCTACGGCACAGAAGGAGTCGTTAAAAATAAACAACTTTAATATATTGTGTACAAGTCTTTTCATCTCTGCATAACTACTGCAGCCTACATCTGTTAGATCCCGCTTACTGTAATCAGAATCAAGCCTTGGTCTCCTCTCTAGAATTTTTACTCCCCCTTCGCCCTCCCCCCCTCCCCCCTCAAACAACCATCCTCTCTCTCTCTCTCTCTCTCTCTCTCTCTCTCTCTTTCACACACACACACACACCTCATTTAACAAATTTACTATTTTTGGTGCCTGCGTATCCATGCCAACAATCAAAACGTCCTTTTAGTCAAGTTGTACAATAACGTTCTAAACGCCACTTCTAGTTCTCACGCATTATGGTATTCACATTTACGCAGCCGCGTTGCTCGTGCCTGTTAACTATTTGAATGTAACCACATTTCATTAAGTCGTAGTCGCTTATGTCTTGAAACGCAGCAGATCATTTCCTAGTTTAATCCACAACCCACTTGTCTGTATACATTCCTATCTACCCTATGTGGTTCACTAGGGTGACGACTACGTCTTTCACTCCAGTAGGTACTCCGATCCATTTGTTCATGGAAGACATCTTTTGTATACCTGTTCTTAGTGGCAAGTATCGCCGATTTCTTGCCGCAGCAGGTGAGGTGGGTGACACTGTAAATTCCGACTTACAATGTTGTTAATTAACTGAGTTATTCAGACCACTTATATAAATAATTAAAGCAACGTAATGTATGTTACAATCTGACGCAGAAAAAAGCCTGTGCTTCTCACTGTACAGCAATAACACAAGGTTCTGGTTTTGTATCAAAAAGAGTTGCATTTTTCGATAAAGATTTTAAGGCCGAATAATTCATACAACAAATTCGTAGCAAAAAGAAGTTTATGCACGTACTTTTCTCGTGTTTTGGTGGCACGGATATACATTACACTTTTAACAACAATAGGAATTGGTTAAACTACTTCTGAATGTCACACTTTTCCACTTTCTTGTTTTCTTCTTTACTGCATCTGGCTTATGACAGGTTTCAACTTTCAGTTCTTTTTCTACCTCTTCTTCCCGTTTATTCCACTTTTCCCTCTACAATTCTTTGTTGCAGACAATTCCTACGCTGTATACGCCCCAGCCAAGATTTTTTCCTCTTTCTGATCACTTCCAGTAATCTTCTTCCTTCCCCTGTTATCTTCATTACTTCTTCATTCTTACGTCTGTCAGTCCACTTCACTTAAGCATTCTTCTCCAAGGTCACGTTCCAAAATTTTCTTAATGTCTTTCTTCTCTCTTTTTAACTTCCAGGATTCACTGCTGTATAACACTACACTCCAGACATAATTAGCAAATCTTTTCCTCAGTTCCAATGCAATTCTTCTAGATGCTGCTTCACCTTTCCAGATGCTCTCCTTCCCATAGATATCCTCCTCTTTATTTCTTCTCCACAGCATCCATTCCATGTCACTAAACTTTCCAGTTACAGAAAAAATTTTAATTATTTTATTTTGTTTCCCTGTATGAATAAGTTAACTGGAGCTTCCTTTTTACTTACTCTAATCACTTCTGTCGTTCCTTCCTTTCTTGAAATACTTTCCAACATGTTCTGTAGCTCCTCTTCTAATTCCATGAGCACCGTTTGATCATCCGCGTATTTTAGAGCCGTTATTATTTCTCGTCAAATTACAATGCATCCTGCACCATCTAAAGCTTTACCTATCAGTTTCTCTCCATTGTTCTTCTCCATACATCTTGAGCAGCTTCGGTGACAGTAATAATCCTTGCCATACACCCCTTCCGATGTTGATCCCTTCTGTTGTGGACTGGCATGAGAGCCAACCCACTAATGGTAGAGGAAGCCGAAAGGCACGCGTTTAAGCTCACGCAGGCTGGCGTGTGGTCTGGAACAGGACAAGGAATTTAGACTTCAGAAAAAAAGGAGGTAACTGGTGGAATACTTAACTTTAATCCATTAATGTTGAACGTAGCTCTTGTCTGTACATTCTTTACAATATCAATAGCAATTGATAATGGCGCCTTGCTAGGTCGTAGCAAATGACGTAGCTGAAGGCTATGCTAACTATCGTCTCGGTAAATGAGAGCGTATTTTGTCAGTGAACCATCGCTAGCAAAGTCGGTTGTACAACTGCGGCGAGTGCTAGGAAGTCTCTCTAGACCTGCCGTGTGGCGGCGCTCGGTCTGCAATCACTGATAGTGGCGACACGCGGGTCCGACGTATACTAACGGACCGCGGCCGATTTAAAGGCTACCACCTAGCAAGTGTGGTGTCTGGCGGTGACACCACATTCCTCCCCCGCAAATCGGCGTACGGTTGTGTGATAAGGCTTCCGCCCGCCGTGGGGAGGACCCCATGTTGACGTATGCGAGGAGGTGGGAGCCTAACAACAGGCGAGGCTGTGCCACCCGCACCCTGCCATTCGGTCCGAGGGGAGCTAGGAAACGCCTGAAAACCTGCTCCAGGGTGCACGCCAACATGCGCAGAGAGACAGGAGGGGCCGAAGGGTCGACCTCCATCGGGCCGGGGCACCCAACGGGCGAAGACGCCATATGGTCCGGAGCGGGCAAGAGGTCAATGTCGGAGGACAACTGGGCACGGGAAGCGATCGGCGGCGCGTGAACCAGGGAGGCGCCCGGCGGTTTCAGCGAAGCGTCCACTGCGGGCGTCGCCGGCGGGAGAACAGGCGGCGGCGGCGGCGCGTCGGCATGGGGCAAAATGGAAGGCAGCGTCGGTAACACCTGGGGCTGAGGCGAGCCAGTAGATGGGTCCCCAGGGCGCTGACCGGATGGCACCGTCGCTGAAAGCAGACGGGGAGCGGCAGATCCCGTGCGACGACAGAGGCGCAGCTGGTTGAGATGCCGGCCCACCTCACCAGAGGCCCCCAAAACCAGATACATAGCGCGGCCGAGGCAGCGAAGAATGCGCCCTTCGAGCCAACGCTGTGAACCTTGATAGTGACGATAGTAGAAAACGTCGCCTGGAGCAAAAGCAGGTGTCTGCCGCTGCACAGGAACCTGATGCGGCGGATGTAGCAAAGACATCAAGGTTCGATGAGGACGACCATGGAGCAACTCAGCCGGCGAGCGACCATCTCGGGGCTGAGAGCGATACGAGGACAAAAAGAGCATTAACGCGTCCTCCCGAGAATGTGACTCTTTCAACTTCAACATCTGTGACTTGAAAGTCCTGACCAATCGTTCAGCGGCACCGTTTGACTGTGGCGAAAACGGCACGGATGTCAGATGTTGAATACCATTGGCCTTGCAGAATGACTGAAATTCTTTGGACATGAATTGTGGGCCATTGTCGGAAACAATAGTCTGTGGCAGACCTTCAATGCAAAAGATAGCAGATAACGCTTGGATGGTGGCAGATGATGTCGTGGAAGACATCCGGACAACAAAAGGAAAATTACTGAATGAATCTATCACAACCAACCATCGAGCATTCCAGAATGGACCAGCAAAATCGATGTGTAAGCGTTGCCAAGGGGAAGTGGCTGTTGGCCATGCAAAGAATTTCCATGGTGGTGCGGATTGTTGTTCGGCACACGCCATGCAAGAAGAGCACATATTCGTAATCGCAGCATCGATTCCGAACCAAGTACAGTGCTGAAGAGCAAGTTGTTTCGTTCTCACTATACCCCAATGACCTTGGTGGAGAAGCCGTAAGACAGAGGACTGTAACGAACGTGGGACCACGACCCTGGACTGATCATTATCAGAACGCAACAGCAAAACACCACGTCGTACAAGAAGTCTCCCCTTGTGAGCAAAAAATCGGCGAACCAACGGATCCCTGATCCGTGACTTTGACAAGGGCCATTGCGTAGCAACAAAACGCAGAACGGTAGCAAGGACAGGGTCAGCAGTTGTGGCTGTAGCTACACGACGAAAATCAATCGGAAACGATTCGACCACGTCATCGGTTTCCGCATCAATGAACATGCAAGCAAGTTCGGAGGAATCGAATGTTCTATCCGCAGCAACAGGCAAACGGGACAACGCATCGGCGTTTCCGTGCGTAGCAGTGGACCGATACAAGATATCGTAGCGGTACTGCGAGAGGAAAATAGACCAGCGAATGAATTTCTGCGCTGTACGTGGAGTTACAGGCTTGTTCGGATGAAAAAGCGATGTCAAAGGTTTGTGGTCTGTGATGATGGTAAAGTGACGACCATACAAGAAATCATGAAACTTAGTAACACCAAATACGCTATCTGTGAATAATTTCTTTGCGCAGACGAGAGCAATTTGGACGCAAAGGCAATAGGGCGATCGTGCGATCCATCTGTGTGCGCAAGCACAGCACCGATCCCGAAATCCGATGCATCCACCATAAACAAAAGGGGTTTCTGGGGATCGAATGGCGTAAGGCAAGTATTGGAAAGCAACGCCGATTTCAACTGGCGAAAGGCGCGTTCGCATTCCGTCGTCCAGACGGACGGAACACCTTTACGGCGTAAGCGATGAAGCGGAGCTGAAATAGAAGAGGCGTGTTGGATATATTTATTATAGTAATTTCTTTTTCCCAGCACACTCTGTAGCTGCTTCAAATTCTGCGGCGAAGGCAAGTCTTGTATGGCACGGAGGTGCTCAGGACTGGGATGTATGCTTTGGGCATTGAGTACATGTCCCTGATAGGGTAAGTCACGAGCAAAAAACACACATTTGTCCTTCCGCAAGCGAAGACCATTTTGTCGCAAGACCTGAAATAATGTTCCGAGATTGGCTAAATGTTCTTCTTCCGTCTTTCCGGAGATCACAATATCGTCCAGATAGTTTGCTGCAGTAGGGACCGACACACAAACAGTTTGGAGATATTGCTGAAATAATGCAGAGGCTGATGCACACCCAAATGCCAGTCTTTGGAATCGATACAAACCAAGATGCGTGTTAACCACCAAAACGCGCTGGGATTCTTCGTCCACCGGTATTTGCAAGTACGCATCTGCTAGGTTCAACTTCGAAAAATATTTACCCGGGCACAGTTTGTCAAAAAGATCTTCCGGGCGGGGTAAAGGAAAAGTAGCAGTCACTAGTTGTGGATTCACTGTTGCCTTGAAGTCCACACAAAGTCTCAATTTTCCAGAAGGTTTTCGCAAAATTACTAAGGGTGATGCCCAGAGAGAAGCCTGCACACGTTCAATCACACCTTGTGATTCCAAATTGTGTAATGTTTTTGCAACCTCATCACGCAATGCGTGGGGAACATCGCGCGCTCTGAAAAATTTCGGTTGCGCGTTTACTTTCAGTTCCAAATGTGCTTTATACTTCTTAGCGCAACCAAGGCCTGGTGCAAAATGTCTGCAAATTCCTCACAGAGACGAGAAACACTGTCTGAAGGGACAGTCTGGTTCACTGGTAGGACCTGATTGACTATAGACAAGTTAAACAACTGAAATAAATCTAAACCAAACAAGTTCACAGCAGAGGAAGAACGAAGGACGTAAAATGACACAAGTTTTGTTTGTCCCCTGTATGTTGCAAGAAGGCTGCACCGTCCTAACACAGGGAGCCCGTGACCTGAATATGTAGTTAGCTTAACATTTGTGGCACGCAACGGAGGTGTGCCCAGCTGTTTGTACGTGTCTTGATTGATCAGTGAAACTGCAGCTCTGGTATCGAGCTGGAATGGTATCACTTTGCCGTTTATGTCCAAGTCGACAAAAAGTTTTTTGTCCTGCTGACAACAAGAGCGACTGTCTCGTGCAACGTGAACTGACACTGGTACAGAATCACTTGCGACACGACGGGATTTCCGGCGACGTCGACGCACACTATTTGTGAGACGAACACAGTCACTGTTAGAGAGAGTGGCACTGGGCGGAGTGGAATTAACTACAGGAATTTCCATGGGCGAAGTTTCACGAGCCGGAGTATCCTTGGTTCGATTCCGATTCCGGCGCGAAGCAAAGGGCTTGGAATGGTTGTGAGTGTCCGTTCTGAGCTTTTTCTGGCAAACACTTTGAACATGTCCTTTTTTATTACAGAAAAAGCAAGTAGCTTGGCGTGACGGGCAATTCTCACGCGAATGACTAGTAGCACACCGCGGGCATCATGATATTAGCACTGCATTTGCTTGCCTGCGCGACACACATGGCTGAGAGCCAGGCGGCAGCTGCGCCAATGGGCGCGATGGCTGTTTACTGTTCCGTGCAGCGCGCCCGGCGGGCCGGTTAATGTGACACACGGCTGGTGAAGTTTCAAATGATTTCTGAACAAAGTCAAGTGTGTCCTGCCGATCCAATATGTCTATCACATGTTGAAGGGAGGGACTGACTAGTTTCAAAATCTGTTCCCTTATACGAACATCAGAAACGTTCTGTGCAATTGTATCACGTACCATAGTATCTGAATAAGGGAGTCCACATGGACACTCAAAAGCACAATCCCTAGTAAGGCCTTGCAAGGTTGCAACCCACTCCCGATTAGTTTGACCGGTCGTATGTTTTGTACGAAAGAAGGTATACCTTTTTGCAACTACATTGAATGATTCTTTGAAATATGCATCTAATGCAGACAAAATTTCGTCGTAGGACAGAGTTGCTATTTCGCGTCGGGGAAATAATTTCACAATCACACGGTACGTTTGGACGCCTACAGAGGAAAGGAGAAAAGGCTGCCGCTCATTACCTTGAATTCTGTAGGCGGCGAGATGGAATCCAAATTGGCGTGACCACTCCGTCCAGCATTCCAGTGCAGCATCAAAAGGACGAAAAGTTGGTGCAACAGCGTGTTGTGGCTGCGGTAGCGGTTGAGCAGTGGCTGCCGCATCGTTTTGCATTGCACGTTGACCCTGGACGAGCTGTCCAAGGGCATCCAATAAGGCCTGCGTCTGCTGATTCTGTAAGCGATAAAATTCGGACACTACATCTGGAGATTGTGGCGAAGCCATTACACAAGTAAATCAGGGCAATATCGACAAGAACGCGGAAAACCTCGTCGCCAAAATGTTGTGGATTGGCAGGAGCCAACCCATGGAGTTTGGAGGAAGCCGAAAGGCACACGTTCAAGCTCACGCAGGCTGGCGTGAGGTCTGGAACAGGATAAGGAATTTAGACTTCAGAAAAAAGGGAGGTAACGTGGAATACTTAACTTTAATCCATTAATGTTGAACGTAGCTCTTGTCTGTACATTCTTTACAATATCAATAGCAACTGATAATGGCGCCTTGCTAGGTCGTAGCAAATGACGTAGCTGAAGGCTATGCTAACTATCGTCTCGGTAAATGAGAGCGTATTTTGTCAGTGAACCATCGCTAGCAAAGTCGGTTGTACAACTGGGGCGAGTGCTAGGAAGTCTCTCTAGACCTGCCGTGTGGCGGCGCTCGGTCTGCAATCACTGATAGTGACGACACGCGGGTCCGACGTATACTAACGGACCGCGGCCGATTTAAAGGCTACCACCTAGCAAGTGTGGTGTCTAGTGGTGACACCACACCTTCCGTCTCCTGATTCCCTACTCTGTCATTTTTTACTTTGTATACACCTCCTTTATTATCCTATCTCGCCAGTCGATACCTAAATCATTTACATTCTCAACAGTACACTCCAGTGAACTTTCGAAAGCCTTCTCCCTGACAATAAAAACAAACACACACGTCTGTTTTGGTTTCTATCATTCTTTCTCCAATCATTCTCAAACAACCTACAGCATCTCTCGTTCTTTTACCTGTTCTGGGACCGGACTGGTCCACCCCAGCCAAAACAGAACGAAATGTAGCTAAATAAATTGAGAAATTGTTTAAAACTACACGAAAATCACTCCATATTTACAGTCTATATTATAATGTGTATAACTTGAAAATGATGAGAGTTATTATATATGAGAACAGAATTTAGGTCCATTTAGAGGCCTTTAAACAAAGTGTGCAGTATTTTGAGGTCAACATTTACGTTCTCAAAATCGTGACCGGTATCGTAGATTCTGACGATTCTTTTTTAGTATGTCACCTAGAAAAACATTTATATTTTCCTTGAGCCTAATGTGAAAATCACGGCCAGTTTGTTCTATATACTAGGCTAACATTCATTGCGCGTAATTTTATAAATTCCAGACTTATTAAATTTGTCAAAATAAGTTTTAAAATTGCGGGGCAATTTGTTTCTAGCTTGTTGTAGGTTTATAAGGCTATTTTTATTTTACGCCATTTTAAGTTTTTGCGAGTTTGGCCATTTTGGGGGAATTATTGTTTAGATATGGGATACAAGCAGTGAGTATTTTTCTTGTATTTTCCTTTATTACTTACTTGTTTTCTTTTCTGTTTTGTCTTTCAAATTATCTGTTAATTTGGGTGAACAGCTATTAAATGAAGCTAGCTGTTGCAAGAAACTGCCGATGTTTGCCACTAGGAGCAAATGTGTGACAGATGCCTGAAGTCGTTACGACGAAGACAGAAGAGCATTTTTTTTATTTCCATTAATAAATTTTGATCAGTAATGAATTATCAAGATAATTATGTCATAAAACATTGTGGCTTCAAATATGCAAAAGACTCTGATTTGTTTCTTTTCCAAATCAGCAATTAGACGAAGAGCAAAGTTGCTCAACTTCGCTCTTTAAGAAGCTCAGTAACATGTTTTTGGCCAGTTATACTGACTCAGTGACTCCTGTTCATGTGCTATATTGTTCTTTTTGTTGTAAAGAACTCAACAAATTATGGTTTTTTAGGAATTAAGGCGTAGTCTATTCGCAGATCAGTATTTATCAAATCTTTGAAATACCTAATTTATACTGTCGTCTGTTGCTGCGTCTCTAACCAGGTTAACTGTAAAACTTGTCAACTGCAAAAAGTTACAAGATTGTCTGACATATCTTTTAGATACACGAGAAATAAGACTGAACCCAAAACTGCATCCTGCGGGACTTCGTAATTTCTTGCAAAAAACTAACATTTTGTCCCTTCCAGACTAACATAACATCTCTTTTCGAATTTTTTGATTGTGTTTTTGAGCCACAGTTAATAACCTGTCAGTGTAAAATTATCCATTTGTCGGATGTGAGGTAGTGGTTGTTTGACTTTAATAACTGGCAGCAATATAAGTACATTACGGATGAAATAAATGGGAAATGCAGGACAGCCAAGGAGATATGTCTGAAGGAAAGATGTGAAGAAACCGAAAAAGAAACGATCGTCTGGAGGACTCATTCAGCATACAGAAATGTCAAACCAACATTTGAGGAAATTAAAAGCAAGGTTGGTAGCATTAAAAGTGGAACGGGAATTCCACTGTTAAACGCAGGAGGGAGAACAGATATGTGGGAAAAGTGCGTTGAAGGCCTCTGTGAGGGCAAGGGCTCGTCTGATGACGCGTTAGAAGAAGAAATTAAAATCGATAGGCCTGACATAAGGGAAGCAGTATTTGCGTCGGCATTTAAAAGAGTTTTAGATGGATTAAGATCAAATGAGACAGAAGAGATGGATAATATGTCAAAATTTCTAAAATCATTAGAGGAAGTTGCAACAAACCGACTATTCACGTTGGTGTGTAGAGTAGATGACTCTGGCGATATACCATCTGACTTTCGGAAAAACGACATCCACACAATTTCCAAGATTTCAAGAGCCAAAAAGTGCGAGAATAACAGCGCAATCAGCATCCAAGTTGCTGAGAAGTATCAGGTACAGAATAATGGAAAACAAAATTTAGGAGCTGTTAAATGTCGATCATTTTAGCTTAGGGAAAGGTAAAGGCACCACAGAGGCAATTCTCACGTTGTGGCTGGTAATGGAAGCAAATTTGAAGAAAAACATAATGTTCTCCGACCCAGAAAAGTGTTCGCCAATGTAAAATTGTGAAAAATGTTCGAAATTCTGAGAAAAATAGGAGTAAGCTACAGGAAAAGACGGGTAATACACAATAGGTACAAGAACCAAGAGAGTACAATAAGACTCGTAAACCAAGAGCGATGCTATTAAGAAGTGGGTAAGACAGAGACGTAGTCTTTCGCCCCTACAGCGAAGAAGCAATGACGGAAATAAAGGGAAGTTTCAGGAATGGAATGAAAACTCGGGATGAAAGGATATGAATGTTAAGATTCGTTAAAGACATTGCTATCGTCAGTGGAAGAGAAGAAGAATTACAGCATCTGTTGGATGGGATGAAAAGTCTAAGGAGTACGGAATACGGATTAAGAGTAACACGGAAAAAGATAAAGGCAACGAGATGTAGCAGAAATGAGAATAACGAGGAACTTAACATCAAAGTTGGGAAATTAGTCTAAGTTAAAGACTTTCTTGCCTTGGAAGCAAATTTACCCACAACGCAAGAAACAAGGACATAAAAAGCAGGCTAGCACAGGCAAAGAGGGTGTTCCTGGCCAAGAGAAGTCTACTAATTTCAAAAATTGGCCTCAATTTGAGGAATAAATTACTGAGAATGTACTTTTGGAGCACAGCATAAGCTAGTGAATCCCAGGCAGTGGAAAAACCTGAAAAGAATGGAATCGAACCGTTTGAGACGTGGTGCTACAGAAGAATGTTGAAAAAAAAGGTGGACTGATGCGAAATGAGGAGGTTATCTGCAGAATTGGAGAAGGAATATATGGAAAACACCGACAAGAAGGGACAGGATGATAGGATATGTGTTAAGGTATCAGGGAATAACCTGCAATAGCACTAGAGGGCACTGTAGAGTTCAAATCTCTATCTTTTCCTTTGCAGCTTTTACATACATCCAATAGATATTCAACTTGTAGGGTGCAAGTGCTACTCTGTCATGAAGATTTTAGCGCAGGAGAGAAATTCGTGGCGGGCCGTACCATAGCAGTCAGAAGACTGACGACAGAAAAATAAAAATAAAAAATCCTTTAACTACTTTGACTGTACTTCACACAATACAGCAACGTGATTCGAGAGACAAAGCTCTTCTCATGTTGTCGACAATCATGCTTAAAGCAACAACCGACAACATTTTGATGAGAGCATGGTCTCTCGAAAGGCGTTGTGTACAGTCAAAACAGTTGAATGCTCTCAAACATTCTTCGTAGCGTGGCAGTCAGATGCAATATCTAGAGCTGCAGAGAGGCGTTTAGCTCAGACCCTTGTGGCAATAGTTAATCTGTGTAAGTAGACGCCGGCCGGTGTGGCCGTGCGGTTAGAGGCGCTTCAGTCTGGAACCGCGTGACCGCTACGGTCGCAGGTTCGAATCCTGCCTCGGGCATGGGTGTGTGTGATGTCCTTAGGTTAGTTAGGTTTAAGTAGTTCTAAGTTCTAGAGGACTGATGACCACAGAAGTTAAGTCCCATAGTGCTCAGAGCCATTTGAACCATTTTTTTTGCAAGTAGACAACAGTATTATTGCACCTGGGACTGAGGACTCATCGGCCGGCTTATTGAATCAGCGTTTAATCAGCGTTGACAGTATTTGCACACCTGACCTTAAAACATTCACAGTGCGATGCATATTCCTTAGTGACCACTGTAACGTCACCATGTGTTTCCGATAACGGCGGAGTGCAGTAATATCGTGGCTGAGTACTACGTGGTGTTAATTATGTTCATCATGTTGATAGGGAGGTGGCGTGACGACCTGGACTAATTTCACTGGTTATAACGTGGACCATTTAGCTTTGGGCGACGTAAAGATAAATGCAGTTGGTTACGGATGAGTCAGTTTTTTCATAATTAGACATCACATCCTTTGTAGCAAATGGAATGACCTCAGGAATATATCTATTGAAATAACGAGGAAACACAGCTACATGAAGCATGTCATTGACTCACAGTGTGGTACTGGTTTTTAATACTAAATTCAGAGGTCCTTGTCTTATTGATCATTCGCTTTAGATATAAAATATTTTTGTTTATTACTGTTGGTATACCAATGGGAGTTTTCCCGGTAAACTGTCATCCCCAACAAATATTTGGTATAAGTCATCTATCGCGTTGACATCCTCTTTGTTTCTATAAGATATGATTAGTAACAACAATTGAAAGGTCTCTGTTGGATTCCTTTCATGTTTAATTTCTCAAATTTGTTGTCTTTTAAGGAATAAATTCCTCTTCTAAATTTACTGTGGCGTTTCTGACTATCTGGGAGGAGACTGAGTAGTGGAACGTGTTACTTTTACACGTAAACAAGAACGATCTCTCACACTACTACACTTTAAAGCACAGTTTATATGTAATTCTTATATGTAATTCATGTCACACAGTCTCATACGGAACCTACATCCGCTTTCTTTTATATACTGTGTATGATAAGATACTGTCATCCCCCTTCCCTTCTGTGTGAGAGGATGAATGATCAAATGTGTTTGTAGCTGCATGCTTGAGGGTAGCAGACAAGGCTGTCTGCTAGAGAACAGTAGGACCAACGTTGAAACAGGTAGCTACCGTTCCTAAAAGCAGAGAGGTTTCCGTTCTTAGTATGGTCCGGTCCGTCCCCTGTCATGTTGGTATAGGAAGCTGCCCCTCTGGCGCCTTCCGTTTGTCTTTGTGAGCGACTCTCAGGAGCACGCTGGGTAATTCAGTAGGAGTCTGGCAGCTGGAGAGTAAGCAGTTGGAGTCCAGTAGTAGCGCAGGGCAGTCCAGCAGTTGCAGTCTGGCGGTGCGAGCGTCTGAAGTGGTAAGATCTCCGGCCAAGCGCGTGTCTGTTAAGTCCATAGGACAATGGATTTGTTAAGTTCAGGTTAACTGAGAATTTAATCATTTTATTTCGGGTTAGCTTTAAAATAGCTAAGGTTATCTTTAATTGCAGCGGAGTGTAATTCTCGTGTCCAGTTCAGATTAATTGGCGGTAGTTGCTTTGTTATTACTTTGTGAGTAAAGTGGAACCACGTGTTGGTCAGTAACTCTAAGTAAGATCAATCTTAAAGGCAAATGCTTGTGTGATTATAACGTATCGTCTTGAAAAGATTTTGAATATACCAACTTTTCTTTATGTTCAACCCACGTGGCGTGTACTTTGTGAGACCAGTACCACGTGCTTATATAACTGTTTGACCCATCAGGTTAGTAGTAAGACGTTAGTAACCAGTTCGAGGTTTTTCTTTTGTAATTTGCTTTTCGATCGAATGTATTTTTATTATCTAAATTATTGTGGAGTTATACGCTTTCTGTAAACCAAGTTGACCACGTGGAGCATGTGGTGTAATCACCAAAGTAGCCATCAGCTATTCTTCTTGGGAAGATTTCACAAAGATTTAATGTGAATTTAGTATACCAGTGTGTGGTAATTACATGACGGACAGGATTGTGCTTCGAACGGAAATTCTTTGGGTAAAAATTTGAATCTGTTTGTAGTGATTAACTTTCTCTTGCATGCGTTTCAATGTTCTTTGTGTGTTGTTTTATGAATGCAGTGTTGTATCCAGTCTCCCAATCTTGACTCCATATTTTATGTGTTCCGTAATATTCCAATCTCACAGTCTCACAATCGTAAATAAGGCACCAGCTCAGTTATAACTCACGTATAATATGCTGAAATTTCAATGAACAATCTTTAAAATAAATTTGCAAATATAAACTGATTTCTTTCTTTTTATTTAAATTCTCCTTTTATATAGATATATTACCGGTTGTTGTATGACTGTAAAAGATTATAATCAATGTTAGTCTGATTGGTAAGGTGGTAAACCTAGACTAGTTACCTGCTGAAACAGTGGCTCAGTAAACGCTCGGTTAACCTCCCAAGACAGCTCACAGTTTTAAACCGCTTTCATGGTCTAATTAGCACCCGATTTCTGCATACCAAATTCAAGTCACAATCTTACGCTATTCAGCAAAGCAAATTAGAGTTACAATCTTTCACATGGCGACCCTGTTCTGTGATTCCGCTAGACTCTGGAATCTCTGATACGTTAGATTGCGAGCGTGTTATAATCTTAATTTTTTTTCCCTACAGCGCTCAAACAACTTTTGCGTTGTTTCCGAGCAGACGTTCAAAAGATTCACGGCGTTGTTGAGCGGCGTTGTGTTGTTTGTCTTGTTTTGTTTTCTATATTTGTTTGTTCTATATATGTGTGTTGTTTTTTTTTTCTCTTCGCTTGTAAATTCCACGGTTTCGAACAAAGATAAAAATTTGTTTTGCGTATGAAAAATTGCGTACTAGGTTGGGTATCTTTCTTGTGACTGTCGTAATTTTTGGGGGACACATTTATTGTGATTAGTGTGTTACGTACTGGGTGTAAATTGCACTAATGCTGACACGTAACCAAGCTAAAAGTAAGCGGTCCGACAACTTAAGCAACATGGACCAAGGGGATAATTTGATTTCCAATATTAACGCGTCGGGCGGTTCCGAAAATGCAATGGGGAATACTTCAGACGAAATGCAAAACAGCACGAACGGGGTCACATCAGAGCCAGAAATTAATTCGCCTCCAACTAAACAAATTGATTTGGCAGAATTCATGAAAGCCTTATTGCAACAAAATAAAGAAAACGCAGAGAAATCTGAAAAATCGATCCGCGAGCTAGGCGAACAAATAGACAAAAAATTAATCCAGCAGACAAATAAAGTTGACAAGTCGATGCAGAGAGTGTCCGATGATATCTCACAAAGAATAAACAATCTGGCAAGTGAAATAAAAAGTGACATTATGAAAGAATTAGGCCGTACATTTGAACAAATCGACGACCGTCTGCAAGCCCTAGAACAGAGCAAGCGGTGTGGCGAGGCCGAATCTAAAGAAAGCGAAGAACGGCTACTTAGGAATTTCCAAGAGCTGAGAGAACAATGCCAAAGAGATCGTCAGCAGGTACTGTCGAGGGTCCAAGAGGCTGAAACGCATTGTCCCACGGCCGTTAGCAACACAATAGCGGACAACAGTTTAGCGATCCACGCGTTGGAACAGCAGGTCGAACAATTGAAACAGACTGGGGCGGAGGACAAGAGACAAATAGATGAGAAGATCGCGGCATTAGCGGACATTGTAGGCACGATGAAGCTGACGGAAAGCGAGAACAATATCACACAGGTAGCGGCCGCAGAGACCGAAGAAGTGCGTTCGCTTCTTAAATTCCAGAAGGGACAGTTTGAAGTAAACAGACAGCACAAAGCTGTAACAGGCGATTTACAAGAACGCGTGGCGCATCTGGAAAACCGCATGGCGTGTGATTCCGAACTCGCCAATAGCAATAAAAATAGCCGTACGAACAGTGCAGAGAGGGACTCCGGCCACGAGGGAGATTGTGACGACAGGGAAGAATGTAATTTAAGGGGCAGACATGAGACAAATAGAAACGTTCAAGGGCCTCGCCAGGAGGAAATGCGGGGATTTGATTTCAAACATTTCCTTACGGTAAGAAAGTTTGAGATATTCCGAAATTCTCAAAAAGGCATACATCCACGAGCATGGCTCGAGCAATTTGAGTTCTGTCTTCCTCCCGACTGGGCAAGTTCACATAAAATAGAGTATATGTGTGGCTATTTGGAAGGCGAACCGGCGAGTCGTATGAGGTCGGCAGCGCGTCACTGCAACTCCACTCGGGAGTTTCGACAAGCCTTTCTCTCCGCCTATTGGTCGGAAGCGGCACAAGATAGGGTCAAACATGGCATAATTATGCTGCCAAATTTGAACCAGTCTGGTTTCGGCAGCCCTGCACGCCTATTCGACCACATGCTGCAGGCAAATCAATTTTTATACGACCCATACGGACCTGCGGAACTAATTAGGATATGCATCACCAAATTGCCGATGCACTTGCGGCACGTCATTCTTGCGGGACGATGCAAAGAGGACGTGGAAACGTTTAAAACGCTTCTCCAAGAGTTGGAATACAATACACCAGAATGCCCGCCTAATCAGGCACAAAGTTATTACGGGGCTCAGCAGCGCGATCGCAGTCGTGGCCGTATTACTAATCAACGGCGTGACTGGTCGTCGCGACGCGAACGAAACAATAATCGAGACAGGCCGTATAGAAACTGGGGTAACAGTCGCGAACACAGATGGAGCAACAGAAATGATAGAGGATGGGGACAAGATCGTGAACGCAACAGGTACGGCAACCAGCATCGTTACTACGATGAACACGGTGGGAGTAGAATTGTAGGCGGAGCCCCACATGATGTCGAAATTCGGCCGGCCAACCCCAGACATAATCCAACAAATGGGAATGAGCGAAACCGGCAATGACAAATGATCAGCCCAGAAGGCGCCAATCGGAACAAATGAGCGACATGGCAAATGAGTACATAGGATTTATAGAGAGGAGAATGAATTGATTAGTTTAAATTTGTGGCGTATGAATTTTGAATAATATGTTAGCAAAAATAATGATAAAGATATTTTTATGTGATTGATTGAAGTGATGTTGTTAATTTGTTTTCTTTCCTTGTGCAATTAGGATTTAGTTTGATTCAAACGTAAAGATAAAAGGTTTCCTTGTGAACAAGTGAAATGCTTTTTTTTTGTGTCAATTGAAAAGAGTTGCTCCTGAGAGAAGCAAGATCGTTGCTGAAATTAAAAAAAAAAAAAGAACTCAGGGGAATATCCGATCTGTGGGTATTATGGGTCTGGCAAACCCAGGTCCCCAGCTGTTAGTAGCCTTGTTTCCGATTTTCTGTTTTCAGTGCTACTATCTATCTATTACTATTCTATATCTGTCAGTATAAATGAGGATCTCTTACTATAGTATGCGTGCTGTATGAATATTTTAAGATAGGAGAACTCTGAGAAAGGAATGAGAAAGTTTGGAATCTTGAAAACAGGATGTGATAATACGATTGTTTAACCAATGGCTTCCCAATATGCGATGATATGTTAATATTGATGATATATGTTTTTTTTTGTTCTTTATAGCTGAGTACGTAAAGTGCTGTCTGTGGATTTCGTAAGTATATTGATTCCCTTCAACGTGAAAGAAGAATTGTGGTTTGTGTAATTTACGTGGTTCTAAAATATTATTGTGGTAGTCAAATATGAGAAGTTTTTTTTTTTCAGCAAATGGAGAATGGAACGGAAATATGGATCCTTTTTGTAATCTTGATTGATGTTGAGCCAAAGCCTGAAAAATTATTCTGCGTTAATACTTGTCCTAGAAAAGCGACGTTTATGTGTTTTGCTGATGCTGTGAGCATTGCAGCTTATTGTTTTCGCTGGTGCGGGATGCACTGCAGCCTATAGGATTTGTACTGAGGAAATTTCCCTCTTGAAGGTAGAGGATGATTAAATAATTTTGATTATGGGAACGAAGGAAAGCTTGGTTTAAGGTAATAAGGATGAAGCAAAACATTTGTCATTTAAACCACAGGAGGATTCGGATCTTTTGTGTCTGTTGTAAGTTCAAATATGTAAAAGATGAAACTGTTTTACAGAATAGAGGTGACCACAATTTTGCCATTCATGAGAAATGAATCCAGAATAACCACCACAGGCGAAATAACTGATTTGAAGGCGAAAGGTAACGTAAAGAAGGAACGAAATCGAAGCAAAATGGGTAAGAAAATGTAATATAACCTGTATAATTAAAATATTTTACCTACTCAGAGCCATCTGTGTGATTAATTCTTGTAATAACGTAATTTTAGATGAAATTTTCTTACTGTGTTATGTGTGAAGATATAAGTATGATAAATGTATAATTGCGAGTCTCTTTTCAGGTGTGCGAACTGGTATAAATGTTTTTGCGTGTAAATAACCATTGTTCTTTTTACTGTGTATGTTTAAGAAAAGTTTCTACATATTTATCATGTGACAAGACGTATGCCGCGAGCGTCAAGAAGAGGGCGAATTAGAACATTTCTGTAGTGGTGTAAACACTTTGTTGAAGTAGCATTGAAGTGGCTTGTGGGATTAATTAGTAGTGGATAGAAGTAGAATTTTGAGTAATGCATGTTTATGGGTAGTTAGTTTGTAGAATAGACAACAGGTGTGCATGTGTGTGTGTAAATAACATGTGAACCCCATGCTCTCCTAACCTATACTTGCGCAAGGCATAACCCTATTCATTTTAGTGGATTAATAAGTGGCATTTGATTTATTAAAACACAAGTGAACCACATTAGTGATGTGGATTTAAATATTATGTTGTCAGTTCATTTAATTTATATTTTTTACATTGTAAAGTCATTTCACTTTTATTTTTTTTGCATTGTCAAGTCATTTAAATTTTATTTTATTGTCGATTCATCTAAATTTTTTTATTAAAAAAAAAAAAATTAATTAAGTCTCACTTTGTTCTTAAAAATTGTGAAAGACAATACTAAGTGATATTATGTATGACATTGTGTAATCACATAAGGATGATGAAAAATTTCTGTGAATGCAGTTGAGAACGTGAAAGCGAACCGGCAAAACTCTTAAGAGACAGCGGGAGCAGCCAGCTAGTTGTAAACTGGCGGGTTTCCCAGCGGGACACGCTGTCAGCCAGGCCACTTCGGGAGCGCGGCCGACAACAAAAGACCCTACGCCGCAAACACTTTCCCTAATACCTGCAGCTAATGGAGGGCCGCCCCGCGCGACCCTAGCTGAAGGGAATGACCTGAGATGGGCGAGCGGTCCACCGCGCGGAAATCCATCTCCTGGCAACGCACCTCACGCACGCGACCGTGACGAGACGGCTGCGGTGTAACAACACAAAGGGCGTGGAGCCTTTTGACAGGTACTGTCCAAAGAAACTTGCAGACGTCAACGACGCCTATCGACATTTCCTGACGGATGCCTACTGTCAAGCGACAGTAATTCATGGTTAGATGTTCTCTGGTCGCTAAGGGTGACACGAAGAAGAGCCATTGAAGTGTCATCCTTGCCCAGGAATATCAACCTGGCATGTCAATCGAGGATACTGCACGAATTTGACAATACAAACATGGAACAAAATCGAGATGTTCGTGACACAAGAGAAACTTCATGAGAGGGCAGAGACGGCGGGATCGCACGCAACAGATGGACAAAAATCCCTACTGACAGCTGCGGCGACGAACCCCCTCCCCCTCCCCTTATATTGTGCCACGGAACAGTGGAACTAGTGAGTGTATCAGTGAACAGTGATTATACGGTTCTTAGTTCAATGCATATACGTGTGTTTCTGTCACAGAAACTTTGACTCGTGTGTTTTGCAGGAACTCGATTTATTGGTCTTTATTAAACTTTGACTCTTGTATTTTGCAGGTGTTCTATATTTTTTTAAAAAACTTTGACTATTGTATTTTGCAGGTGTTTTATTTATTGGTGTTTTGTTTTAGATGTTGACTATTGTACTGTTTTATTGATCAATGTTTGTTCTTGTGTTAGGTATTAGATTTGTGATATTTTGTTTCATAAATTCATTACTGTGGCACTGCTTCCTTTATCAGTCAGATTGCTATTCATTCTCATTGGGCTGTGATCGATTAGCCTTTGCATGGGGCATATTTATTGTGAGGAACCCCTTAAGGGTAACAATCACACAATTATTGTACTTTCAGTATAATGACACAGTGCTCATTGTTTGCTAACTAACTGAAATATTGTAGAGTGATTAAATTAGTGCCACATAGTTAGATTAATTCTACAGATTATTAGTTTTATAAGATATAGAATTTTTTTGCGATAACCACTTAGTAAAACATGTTTTTTTTTTGTCGATTTTTTGCTTCTGCGAATTGTGCATTGTAATGTTCTACTTTATGATACTGATGTTATTTGATGTTCTTTTTTTAATTGCTGTGGCACCTTTGCTATTTTCATAAATTTTGCCTGTTAATAAACAGTCATAAATTTGCCTGTGATCAGTTGGCTCTTGCAATGAGCAAATACTGGTGAACTCCATAAGGGTAACAACCAGAAATTGTTTTCATATTAATGACACAGGAACCATTGTTTTTACTTGCTGACCGATTTAGGTCTACATGATCTTTTAAATAGGTGTCACAGATTGTGTGTTTTTATTTTTTTTCTTTAAAATTGGTAGATTGTAAAGATGTTTGAAATTATTGTGTTTTAGCAAGTAGCTGGTGACCTTTTGCCTTTTTCTTTACACTTTTGGTTTAAGTAGGGTGTGAGAAGCCTGCTTGGGAATGTCCTAGCATGGCCAGAAAATTCCCTGCACAGTCTTTTCCCGGAGCGTTGGGGTTATGAAAGGTCTCTGTTGGATTCCTTTCATGTTTAATTTCTCAAATTTGTTGTCTTTTAAGGAATAAATTCCTCTTCTAAATTTACTGTGGCGTTTCTGACTATCTGGGAGGAGACTGAGTAGTGGAACGTGTTACTTTTACACGTAAACAAGAACGATCTCTCACACTACTACACTTTAAAGCACAGTTTATATGTAATTCTTATATGTAATTCATGTCACACAGTCTCATACGGAACCTACATCCGCTTTCTTTTATATACTGTGTATGATAAGATACTGTCATCCCCCTTCCCTTCTGTGTGAGAGGATGAATGATCAAATGTGTTTGTAGCTGCATGCTTGAGGGTAGCAGACAAGGCTGTCTGCTAGAGAACAGTAGGACCAACGTTGAAACAGGTAGCTACCGTTCCTAAAAGCAGAGAGGTTTCCGTTCTTAGTATGGTCCGGTCCGTCCCCTGTCATGTTGGTATAGGAAGCTGCCCCTCTGGCGCCTTCCGTTTGTCTTTGTGAGCGACTCTCAGGAGCACGCTGGGTAATTCAGTAGGAGTCTGGCAGCTGGAGAGTAAGCAGTTGGAGTCCAGTAGTAGCGCAGGGCAGTCCAGCAGTTGCAGTCTGGCGGTGCGAGCGTCTGAAGTGGTAAGATCTCCGGCCAAGCGCGTGTCTGTTAAGTCCATAGGACAATGGATTTGTTAAGTTCAGGTTAACTGAGAATTTAATCATTTTATTTCGGGTTAGCTTTAAAATAGCTAAGGTTATCTTTAATTGCAGCGGAGTGTAATTCTCGTGTCCAGTTCAGATTAATTGGCGGTAGTTGCTTTGTTATTACTTTGTGAGTAAAGTGGAACCACGTGTTGGTCAGTAACTCTAAGTAAGATCAATCTTAAAGGCAAATGCTTGTGTGATTATAACGTATCGTCTTGAAAAGATTTTGAATATACCAACTTTTCTTTATGTTCAACCCACGTGGCGTGTACTTTGTGAGACCAGTACCACGTGCTTATATAACTGTTTGACCCATCAGGTTAGTAGTAAGACGTTAGTAACCAGTTCGAGGTTTTTCTTTTGTAATTTGCTTTTCGATCGAATGTATTTTTATTATCTAAATTATTGTGGAGTTATACGCTTTCTGTAAACCAAGTTGACCACGTGGAGCATGTGGTGTAATCACCAAAGTAGCCATCAGCTATTCTTCTTGGGAAGATTTCACAAAGATTTAATGTGAATTTAGTATACCAGTGTGTGGTAATTACATGACGGACAGGATTGTGCTTCGAACGGAAATTCTTTGGGTAAAAATTTGAATCTGTTTGTAGTGATTAACTTTCTCTTGCATGCGTTTCAATGTTCTTTGTGTGTTGTTTTATGAATGCAGTGTTGTATCCAGTCTCCCAATCTTGACTCCATATTTTATGTGTTCCGTAATATTCCAATCTCACAGTCTCACAATCGTAAATAAGGCACCAGCTCAGTTATAACTCACGTATAATATGCTGAAATTTCAATGAACAATCTTTAAAATAAATTTGCAAATATAAACTGATTTCTTTCTTTTTATTTAAATTCTCCTTTTATATAGATATATTACCGGTTGTTGTATGACTGTAAAAGATTATAATCAATGTTAGTCTGATTGGTAAGGTGGTAAACCTAGACTAGTTACCTGCTGAAACAGTGGCTCAGTAAACGCTCGGTTAACCTCCCAAGACAGCTCACAGTTTTAAACCGCTTTCATGGTCTAATTAGCACCCGATTTCTGCATACCAAATTCAAGTCACAATCTTACGCTATTCAGCAAAGCAAATTAGAGTTACAATCTTTCACAATTATGTCACAAATTTGTTTATTTTAGGAGCAGATTCATTCTTAATTTATCTATTGTCACCACCACTGGAACTCCAACATTGAATTAATCTATGTTTGGACTGTAACCTCTAACAATGTCGCAATTACACAATGTACATCAGCAGCGGGGCCTATTCTTTTCACTGAATGGGTGGGTATGGCGAAACTGTCTGAGGACTAAGTGTGTCACGTAGCGTCAACACAACATGAACAAATGGCTGCGAGTAAGGTATACATACGAGGGTTGGAACTTTAATAGTGGCAACTATTTATTTACACCTCGTACAAAATAGATACGTGTTTCAAAGTTTTACTGACCTTCAAAGTAGTCACCAGCATAGTGTAACCCGTTGCTAGCGATGTGGAAGTCGTAGGATACTCTTAGCAGTGCCAGTTGTGTTGACAGCGGCGTGGTCTATTGCTCGACGAATTTGTAGCAGTTCTGAAGCGAATGCCGTGGAGTGTTTCCTCCAGTTTAGAAATCGAGTTGAACTCACGAGCGCTTGAGTCAGGGGAGTACAGTAGATGGTATAGCACGTAGCACCCCCATCAGTCAAACAAATCAGTAACCGCTTGCACTGTACGTGCTTGAGCATTGTCAAAAAATGTTCAAATGTGTGGGAAATCTTATGGGACTCTGCTAAGGTCAGCAGTCCCTAAGCTTACACACTACTTAACCTAAATTATCCTAAGGACAAACACACACACCCATGCCAGAGGGAGGACTCGAACCTCCGCCGGGACCAGCCGCACAGCCCATGACTGCAGCGCCTAAGACCGCTCGGCTAGTCCGGCGCGGCTGAGCATTGTCCTGCAAAATGATGGTCAGGCCCTGCAGAAAGTGTCATCAGTTGTGTCTCTAAGCTGGTCGTAGGTTGTGTTCCAAAAATGTCTCGCACTGCTGTGATCCCGTGTTCTGTTCCGTCTTTGATTAGTCTTTGGTTGGATGCCAAATTATAATATGGCTTTATCTTTGCAGAAATCCTTACAAAATTAGTAAATTACTTTTGCAGTAGGTTACGGGTCTTCGTAACCTCCAACATACACTTGTATGACAAATAAACTCAAATCAATGTAAAATTTTGTGCGTAGCACAGGACTGAAACCGAGCGAGGTGGCGCAGTGGTTAGCACACTGGACTCGCATTCGGGAGGACGACGGTTCAATCCCGTCTCCAGCCATCCTGATTTAGGTTTTCCGTGATTTCCCTAAATAGTTTCAGGCAAATGCCGGGATGGTTCCTTTGAAAGGGCACGGCCGATTTCCTTCCCCATCCTTCCCTAACCCGAGCTAGCGCTCCGTCTCTAATGACCTCATTGTCGACGGGACGTTAAACAACACTAACCTAACCTAACAGGACTGAAATGTTATAAACTCTCAAATCAATTAACTACACGTTCATAACCAAGCAAAAAGCAATAAAAAAACACATAGACATTAAGTTCCACACAATCGTTATTATTCACTGTTGTTTTCTGGAACAACCACAGTTACATGACTAATGAAAAGTAAATAATGTCTCCATATTCACTTAACCGATAGACACTGAATTTTTTGTATGCTGGTGGCATGCGCCTATATTAACATCAGTTCTTCTGAGACAAAACTTGTTCTTTCAGCTTTATACGATAACTTTTTACCTGTGTGTCACTTTCTCTTACCGCCATCACCATTATTACCTTTAACCTTCCAAAACCAACAATAAAATAAATAAAAATAAATAAGAAACAGTAAATTTAATTAGTGAGTTTATACAGGGTGTTAGGGGTAAGGTGCAGATATTTCTATACGTGACTGATTGAGTGTACTGAAAAACATTATATCAGTGTATATTTGCCGAATAGCATGCTTTTAGGTTGGTTAGAACCTCTGCTGACACATGTCACAAGCAAGCCAGTAATGGATATTTTCCCTGGGCAGCAGGTCAGATACTGAAGCGCAGACACGTGGACCCAAAACAAATTGTCGATACTGAAAGGCATAGTCAAATTGAAATGAACTCCCACGCTTCTTTACAGAGCTTAGGGGAAGATGCGGGAGACCCGCACCGCCGCACTAGGCAAGGTCCTAATGGAGGTAGTTTGCCGTTGCCTTCCTCCGACCGTAATGGGGATGATTGATGATGATGACGACACAAAACACACAGTCATCTCGAGACAGGTGAAAATCCCTGACCCCGCCGTGAATCGAACCCGGGACCCCGTGCTCTGGAAGCGAGAACGCTACCGCGAGACCACGAGTGGCGGACATAGTCCAGTTACGACCGTGCAAAAAACACCAAAGTAATAAATTATGTGGTGTGTTTGTGGGAAGACTGCTAGATGCAGAGAAAGAACAACTGGCGGAATGAAGTGGGTAAATATTAAAGTACGAATTATCACAATATCTGTCCCCTTACTCCTACCATTCTGCATTTTGACGACCCAAACAACAGATGGGGGGTACAGTGTGTTTCTTTACAGTGTGAATGTAAAGGTGGTTGTTTGGCGCTATCCAAACCCTCCCTACCCCGCTTTTCCCTCGTAAACTTCCACCAGTGTCCAATGGTTCAAATGGCTCTGAGCACTATGGGACTCAACATCAGAGGTCATCAGTCCACTAGAACTTAGAACTACTTGAACCTAACTAACCTAAGGACATCACACACATCCATGCCCGTGGCAGGATTCGAACCTGCGACCGTAGCGGTCGCACGGTTCTAGACTGAAGCGCCTAGAACCGCTCGGCCACACCGGCCGGCCCACCAGTGTCAGTTTTATAAACTATTTGTAGTACCCCCTGTATAAAAATCATATACTTGGGGGCCCCTGGAGTCCCTTTCAGCTTGCGACCAAAGCGGCCGCTCGTAATTGCGCTATGCCCTGCATAGAAATCTTACAATTGATGCTTGTGTGGCACACCTCTCACATTAGCGCCCCAAGCGGCGGTTTTTGTCACTTGGATCTTAATCCGGCCTTGACAGCCTTCTGACGAACAAGTTTGGACAAAAATAAGGAAACACCAAACATATAATACATTTCGATGCCGAATCCGGTGTAGGAAACCTGTTGGCATTCAAGACAGCTGACAGTCGTCTCGGAATGGATAAACGAAGATTCTGTATAGTGTTCAGAGGATCCTTGCGCCATTCTTCCTGTAAAATAATAGCAAGTTCAAGTACGACGATGCAGGTGGATAGCGATCGCACACCCTCCTCTTCAAAGTAGACCACAGAAGCTGAGTAACATTGAGATCTGGTGACTGCGGTGTCTAAGGGTAAAGCAAACGTCAACCTCTTCCAATGGCGTCATTGGTTGCGGCATGCTTTCTGCCCTACCTTCCTATTCATAACGAATCCTACTCCTGTTATACCATTTTCTGCTGCTGTTGATACCCGATACTCATCTGACAAGAAATCCATGTCTTCTTTCCTTTTCACTTCACTGACCCCCCACTGTATCTAGATTGAGCCTTAGAACTTCACTTTTAAAATTTTCTAGTTTCACTACCAGGTTCAAACTTCCGACATTCCACGACCCGATTCGTAGAGCATTATCCTTTCGTTGGTTATTCAGTCTTTTCCTCATGGTAACCTCCTCCTTAGCAATCCAGTCCCGGAGATCCGAACAGGGGCCTAGTCTGCAATATTTTGGCAGTGGTGAGATCATCACGAAACTTTTCAATTACAGGGCACATGTCCTGTGGATAAACATTATGTGTCTTTAATACAGTGGTTTCCATTACATTCTGCATCCCCACGTCGTTGATCATTGCTGATCAGCCACGATGTGGCTGCTCAGATCATCACTGAACGCCTATCATGTTTCAGTCTTGGGACTTTTGCATTTCTGGTGAGTGGTTTTTGATTCCCAACTCCTCTTGAAATTACCAGTTTGCGGAGCTCCCTTTGTATTGTTTTGGTGCTGACTGGGCACGCGTGTAGGACGTTCAGTGCTGCGGTGAATTTTGCGCCTGTTGTCCTCTCATTTTTCGTCATCATCCTCTTCAATGACAGTCTGTCACGATCACTCAACATGCATTTTCGTCCTCGTTGTGATTTAGTGGGCGATGTTTCTCTGCTTTCCCTGTATGTGGTACAATTCTTCGATATGGTGCCTCTTGAAACACCACTCAGTTCCCTTTCTGAACGAAAGCACCCACTATATGAGCACCAACGACTTGGTGCGCAGCTCCTGGTCTAGTGGCCAACGTTGCTGCTTCTGGACCACGGGGTCGAGCCGGCCGAAGTGGCCGTGCGGTTCTAGGCGCTGCAGTCTGGAACCGCGAGACCGCTACGGCCGCAGGTTCGAATCCTGCCTCGGGCATGGATGTGTGTGATGTCCTTAGGTTAGTTAGGTTTAACTAGTTCTAAGTTTTGGGGACTACGGAACCTTAGAAGTTGAGTCCCATAGTGCTCAGAGCCATTTGAACCATTTTCTTGACCACGGGGTCCCGGGTTAGATTCCCGGCCGGGTTGGGGATTTTCTCTACCGGGGGACTGGGCGTTTGTGTTGCCCTCATCATTTCATCCTCATGATCATCATTCGTGACAGTGGCTACACTGAATTGTGTACAAATTGGACTGTGTAAGAATTGGGTCTTTGTACGGGTGCTGATGACCGCGCAGTTGAGCGCCCCAGAAACCAAACATCATCATCACCAACGATCTGCCCGCGATCGAATTCTCTTAGCTCCGACATAATGCGCTCACAACTACATAGAACACTTTTCTGATCACAACAGGCACTTGCAACGTACAGAAAACATTGCACAAGTGCCGTTCGTGGTCAGATACAACAGCGCAACTGCAGGCTTGGCTAGTTACTGCATTTATGTTCTAGCATGCACATCTCACGGTGTTCCCCCTCTCTACCTTTGATCGCTAAATGGACTTGTTTGTAGCAAGATAAGTGTCCAGACGGACAGTGCGACGACATCTCTACCACGGTGACGACGTTTGTGGCTTTCCTAAACGCGGCGGCAGAGAGACACACGCCGAGAGTGGCACGCACGACAAATACACCGGACACAGTAGGAGACCCTTGTCGTCTTTTCAGAGAGTCCCTTTTCTGTGTACAGTCTCACGATGGTCGTGTATCCGTATTTGGAGGCTATGAGGAGATTGTATTCACCATCGTCATACGTACACAACACTATCACCTCTGGTTCACCTAGCTGGTAATATGGACAGCAACCATTACATTCCTCTTTCGTTAAGACAGGTGGCTGTGGCCCATCTTTGAGGTCTCTGTTAATCTCTCCTTCAGCGAAATAACGCAAGACCACATGTTGCCGTCTTGTCCTGACCTGCCTCGATGTAGAGGGTTCTCGAATGTTGCAGAAGCCAGCTCGAACTCCATATCTCTCAGCCACTGAAAGTGTATGGTTTCTGGTGCAGATCCCTAGCGTCCGGAAGATGTTCAACCAAACCAATTTGGAAGTCACTCGGGCGGTAGAAGAAACAGCCGACCAGTTGCCCCACGGACCTGCGCTGTCCGTGCTGCTTCACACAGTGCCTCTACCAGGAAAAACCCTCTCAACAGCAACCGCGGCAAACGTGCCACGCCCCTTTACGGCAAAGATTGTTTGTCAGGAACGTTGCCGTGTGTTAAAAACTGGAACCCTGGGGGACGAGATAGGTTTCACAAAGGACAAAGGAAGCTTGATTACACTACCTCTCTTTAACGTGGCTAAGGTGCTCCCGCAACTCGTTTCCATTCTCTTCGTTAAGGAGCCTAAGCATGACCGGCGTGGACGCCTCCAAAAGCATCTAAAAGGATAACAGTTTCCGGGAAGCCTTACTCGGATAGTCTCTGCTCCTAAAATTTCTCACGTAGACTAAATCTCCAACTTGAATGTTCCCCCGACGTCGGCCAAGGTTGCACCGCGCCACTTTCCTTTTATGGGCGCTCTGAATATTTGCCCTAGGTCTACGACAGTTACCCTTGATTAACTCAGGACTAATATCATTGGGCAGTTAAGGGGGTAGGCAAATATGAGAGAAGCAGGGATAGCTCTGTGCGCCCCATGTGTGGCGGTACTAAAAGGCTAGGTTCAGCCATGGTAAGGAAAGATCTCATTTAATTTGAGCCTCAGAGGGAAAACAATCAAATAGTACATCAAATTACGATTAACCCCCTCCGCGAACGAACGTTGCGGATGCTAATGTGTCGTGGTGACGTGTTTAAAGCCGGATGGTGAACAGAAATTCCGAAACTCTCTCGAAGAGAAACAACGCGCAATATCGCTGACAATCACCATCGGATAACCGAACCAAGAGATAATCTTACTCAAATGGCTAATACTTTGTCCCGCAGTAATACCACCAATAGGGAACAACCAGCTGTACCGAGTAAATTCATCAACCACCACAATTATATAGAGGAAATAAGTGTTACAGAATTCGAATCAAAACCAGCTGTCAGCAAGAGTAACTTAGAAGTAGACATCTTCGGTGTAGCGAAGCAGCTTCAATCACTTAATTAAGGCGTCTTCCGATCCAAATAGTCCACCAATTAGGTTCTTTACAAAGTATATTGACACAATAGTCGTATACGTAGCAATCGCACTGAACCGCTCGCTCAACGAAACATTATTCCTACAGACTGCAAACTTGAGCAGCTCATTCCAGTACTTAAGAAAGGATATAGTAATCCGATGAATTACTGACACATATCACTGACGTCGATTTGCCTTAGGATTTTGGAATACATACTGTGTTCGATGTTATGAATTATCTCGAAGGCAACGATCTATTGACAAATCGTCAACACAGATTCAGATAATATCGTTCTTGTGAAACACAACTGGCTATTTATTCGCACGAAGTAATGAGTGCTATCGATAGGGAACCTCAAATTGATTCCATATTTCTAGATTTCAAGAAGGCTTCTGACACCCCGACTCACAAGAGCCTTCTAATCAAATTGCGTGACTATGGAGTACCGTTTCAGCTGTGCGACTGGATTCGTGATTTCCTGTCAGGAAGGTCACAGTATGCAGTCATCGAGTGAAACAGAAGCGATATCTGGAGTTCCTCAAGGAAGTTTTATAGGTCCTGTGCTATTCCTGATTTACATAAGCGCTTTTGGAGACAATCTGAGTAGCTCTCGTAGACTGTTTCGAGATGATGCTGTCATTTGCTGTCTTACAAGGTCATTAGAAGATCAAAATCAGTTGCAAATGACTTAGACATGACACATGTATGGTGTGAAAAGTAGCAATTGGCTCTGAATAAGGAAAAGTGTGAAGCCAACCCCACGAGTACTGTAAGAAATCCAGTAAAATTCGGTTACACAATGTCTTACACAAGTCTAACGGCTGTGAATTCAAGTAAGTACCCAGGAATTATAATTACGAACAATTTTACTGGAGCGAACACACAGATGATGTTGCGGGGGAGGCAAAGAAAAAGACAGCGTTTTATTGACAAAACACTAAGAAAGGTCTACGAAAGAGACTATCTACACTACGCTTGTCCATCCTGTTCTGCTAACAAAGTATAAGACACTTACCAGACAGGACTGAAGGAGGACATGGACAAAGTCCAAAGAATGACACATTTTGTATAGTTGCGAAATAGGTGAGAAAGTGTCACGGATATGACAAGTGAGTTGGGGTGGGAATCTTTAGAACTAGGGCGTTTTTCATTGCTGCGAGATTTTTTCACGAAATTTCAATGACCAACTTTCTCCTCTCACTGTGAAAATATCTTATTGTCGTCAAGCTGCACAGGGAGAAATGATCATCGTAATAAAATAAGAGAAATCAGGGCTCTTACGGAGAGTGAAGTAGAGTAGTAGAAAGAGTAGTTCAAAGAATCGTCTGTTGGGCACTCAAGTGTTGAACTGCAGAATAGTACTGTGGATGTAGATGTAGAACTATGGTCGCCACTTATGACCTTGTTAGGTAGCGCAGTAGTTAAATATACTCTTAAATCCACTGTTAGTTCATTTCATTTCTGATCGATGTGTTACAAGTACAGATGATGTGTAGCCATTCATTGTGAGGGAGGTATATACAGTAAGTTTACTGTGGGTAAAATAGGTAAGTGAACGCCTTGTAGTAGCCTCTTCACCGGACGATGGTATTCTTACACTCTCTCCCTAACTGCGGCAAGACTGAATTTTAGATGAACTGCGATACTGTAAACCAGAGTGATAGAAGAAATAATCTCCATATAAACTACACGTCCCTATCTTGGATTTAGAATGATATGTTACATTCTGTTGCAAATCCCTTTAACAAACTGCCGGTACATAACAGGCAGGAGATTATAAATCCTCTGGCATTCAGAAACAAAGTAACAGTCTACTTATTTGCCGCGGCATCCACAACTTATCACAATATTTCAACTCACAGATGGTAAGGTGCGGTTTGTGGAAGAAAAACCTGCGGTTGCAGGAGGCGTATGAAATGTGGAAAAAGCGTCGATAGCGGTGTCATATTTTGAAAAAAAAAATTCATTGATTTACTCGTGTAAGATTGCATCTATTTTTATGACTTCAGTCCTATTACATTTTTGACAAATTACGACCTACTACCCTGACGCAAAGAGTTTGCTTTAGAAGCAAATAAAATCCTGGAAAACTGATTGGAGCATCATAAAGCTCTTTTAAACAAAGGAAAGCGGCGCTAGTTTCACCTGCTATGTGTCCAGTGGCTTGGGGGAGTCGCCAGTACAGGTAACCCAGAGCACATTAGGCAGCCGTGCGCGACGTGGTTTTCTAAGGCTCGACTTTCCCCGTCAGGCTTACGGCCCCTTGGGTGGGGGCGGTGGAGGGGGGGGGAGGGGGAGGTAAGGGAAGGTTAAGGTAATAGCGTCCGGTGACGACCGCCTGTCACTGGGGAGACGCTGATTTGCGTGCGCCTACTGCAAGTATGAACACGTCACCGCAACTCTCTCCAGCACGAAAATTGCGCACACGTCACATCCGCGCTGTCGGGTCGCAGTAACATGACCAGCTGCAGGCCTCATGTGTGGGTGTCACTTGCAGCACCTAAAGCACGCGGATGAGCTGAAAATGGTCACACAGTATTGAAATGGGTTGAGCTCTGAAGAATTTGGGATGACACAAGAACTGTCTCGATCGGCTGTTTTCTGGTGCTTTCAGCAGTGCAGTAAAGCGCATATCTTACTGAAAATTCCCCTACTCCCCAGTGACAACAGTCGTGTTGCTAAAGAACACGACGTATCAGGATGCCTTTGCATGTACATCGTTCATGCGTGTCTTCTACGTCGGTAAATGGTGCGAGAAGATGGCTGTGACGCTGCTTTGTGTTCTTCAGACAATAACTGTAGAGTATCTCTTGTTTATCAACGAGCACCCTGCTGTCCATAAGTCCTATTGTAGTAAAACAGCAATGCATGAAAAAATGGTACTCAATCTTTACCTGTACAACTTACAATGGTGGTCCATTTATCGTGACCGGGCCAAATATCTCACGAAATAAGCGTCAAACGAAAAAACTACTAAGAACGAAACTTATCTAGCTTGAAGGGGGAAACCAGATGGCGCTATGGTTGGCCCGCTAGATGGCGCTTCCATAGGTCAAACGGATATCAACTGCGTTTTTTTTTTAATAGGGACCCCCATTTTTAAATTGCATATTCGTGTAGTACGTAAAGAAATATGAATGTTTTAGTAGGACCACGTTTTTCGCTTTGTGATGGATGGAGCTGTAATAGTCACAAACGTATGCCTTACAATTTTAGACGAACAGTTGGTAACAGCTAGGTTTTTTTAAATTAAAATACAGAACGTAGGTACGTTTGAACATTTTATTTCGGTTATTCCAATGTGATACATGTACCTTTGTGAACTTATCATTTCTGAGAACGCATGCTGTTACAGCGTGATTACCTGTAAATACCCCATTAATGCAATAAATGCTCAAAATAATGTCCGTCAACCTCAGTGTATTTGGCAATACGTGTAATGACATTCGTCTCAGCAGCGAGTAGTTCGCCTTCCGTAATGTTCGCACATGCATTGACAATGCGCTGACGCATGTTGTCAGGGGTTGTCGGTGGATCACGATAGCAAATGGCCTTCAACTTTCCCCACAGAAAGAAATCCGGGGACGCCAGATCCGGTGAACGACCAATCCACCTGTCATGAAATATGCTATTCAATACCGCTTCAACCGCACACGAGCTATGTGCCAGACATCCATCATGTTGGAACTACATCGCCATTCTGTCATGCAGTGAAACATCTTGTAGTAACATCGGTAGAACATTACGTAGGAAATCAGCATACGTTGCACCATTTATATTGCCATCGATAAAATGGGGGCCAATTATCCTTCCTCCCATAATGCCGCACCATACATTAACCCGCCAAGGTCACTGATGTTCCACTTGTCGCAGACATCGTGGATTTTCCGTTGCCCAATAGTGCATATTATGCCGGTTTACGTTACCGCTGTTGGTGAATGACGTTTCGTAGCTAAATAGAACGCGTGCAAAAAATCTAATTTCTCTTGTGCCCAGTGGCAGAACTGTACACGACGTTCAAAGTTGTCGCCATGCAATCCCTGGTGCACAGAAATGTGGTACGGGTGCAATCGATGTTGATGTAGTATTCTCAACGCCGACGTTTTTGAGATTCCCGATTCTCGCGCAGTTTGTCTGCTACTGATGTGTGGATTAGCCGCGACAGCAACTGATTTTGGCAGCGCCATCTAGCGGGCCAACAATAGCGCCATCTGGTTTCCCCCTTCAAGCTAGACAAGTTTCATCCTTTTTAGTTTTTTCGTTTGATGCTTATTTCGTGAGATATTTGGCCACCCTGTATAATTAATTGGGTTGATAAATTTGATAATGAGTAATTACTAAACTGCATTTGAAGTAAGTAGGTAAAGAATTTTCCGAAATTTTTTCTAACAACGCTTCCTCCTTATATCTTGCATAAATATTTATATAGAACATATACAGGGTGTTACAAAAAAAAAAAAAGTTCCACGATTTCTTTTCGCCTTGTTACTCTCTAAGTCTCCGATTTTATCGCCGGTTTTGTTATTATTTGTTCTCTTGATCTTTGTCACAAAATCTGTCGGCTGAAGAGCGGCATACTAAGCTGCTGCCAGCCCGCCCCCTTCGGGGGGAATTGAAATTCAATAAAGGAAAAAACAAAAAAAATAAAAAAAAGGTGTTACAAAAAGGTACGGCCAAACTTTCAGGAAACATTCCTCACACATAAATAAAGAAAAGATGTTATTGACATGTGTCCGGAAACGCTTAATTTCCATGTTAGAACTCATTTTAGTTTCTTCAGTATGTACTGTACTTCCTCGATTCACCGCCACATGTGTGGGCTGACGAGAATCCGCACGCAATTGTGCAATCAAGTGATCAACACAGATTTTCTGTGAACGTTTGGGCAGGCATTGTTGGTGATGTCTTGATTGGGCCCCATGTTCTTCCACCTACACTCAATGGAGCACGTTATCATGATTTCATACGGGATACTCTACCTGTGCTGCTAGAACATGTGCCTTTACAAGTGGGTGGAAGAATAATTGGCCCCCATTTTATCGATGGCAATCTAAATGGTGCAATGTATGCTGATTTCCTACGTAATGTTCTACCGATATTACTACAAGATGTTTCCCTGAATGACAGAATGGCGATGTAGTTCCAACATGATGGATGTCCGGCACATAGCTCGTGTGCGGTTGAAGCGGTATTGAATAGCATATTTCATGACAGGTGGATTGGTCGTTCACCGGATCTGGCGTCCCCGGATTTCTTTCTGTGGGGAAAGTTGAAGGCCATTTGCTATCGTGATCCCCCTTCAAGCTAGACGAGTTTCGTTATTTGTAGTTTTTTCGTTTGACGCTTATTTCGTGAGATATTTGGCCCGGTCACAATCAGTGGACCCCCTTAGGCGGCCTGTTACATCATGAAGCACCAGTACAATATTTATCACACTTAATGGAAGTGTTCATCTTATAACGGGTAGTAAATTCGTAAAATTTCATTCAATTTGGAGCTGATCATCACCATCAGTGTGAGATGTGTTCACCACGGCAGTGAGTACATATTCGCCCTGGCATGGAGTTAAACTGCCTCCCAGTATCAGCCTAAGGAATTTCTTTCCATTCTTGGAACACACGGTGTCAGTACAGGGAAATTGTTGACTGGAGCCTGGTACGAAAGTGTGCGTCTTCGCACCGCATCCCAGGCAAGCGCTGTCGGTGGCAAATCAGGGAGTCGTTCGTACCAATCAGCGATACGTACGTTCTTCAAAGCGGCTGTCGTGTGCACTGCAGTGTGCGGTCTTGCATTATCCATCTGGAATACTCCTTTAAAATCCTGGTCGTGAAACGTATGAGACCAGGGTTTATCATTCTTCCCACGTACTAGCGAGCATCCAGCCTCCATTCATCAGTACTACCAAACAATCCTGTCGTCGTATCCAATAGCCCCCCCAAGCCATGATTTCAACAGTTGGAGACGTAGGGTCTCGATAGTCCCTGCTTCCTGTGACCTTTCACTAACTCTTTTACGGATAGGTTGGCGTAGACCTGACAGCCACACATAGAAGGGAAACATCGCTGCCGCCACAGAATTCCACTCAATGCATCAGTTAACCCGAGCTATATGCCATGCAATTCTATTTTCTGTAGTACTGCGTAAGCGGCGAACGACACTTGACTGTTCGAGATCTCATAGTCGTTTCAGGTAATCTGCTCGTGACACTTTGAGGTGACACTCTTCCTGAATCCTCTGCCATGATTTTAGATTTTGTTATCCGTCTATTCTTCGGAGTTGTCCCAACAATCCTCCGAGTTTCTAGCGCTATAGACCTTCTGATATTACTCGTTCCTACCCTTCTTAACCCACTGTTATCCATCTCGTCACGTATCTTTCTACAGTCATTGCTTTATACCCAAACTGTCTTTGCGATTTGTTGTAATAATTGACTGATGCCTCCACCCGATGGTTTGATCTTTCTGAAAGTTCGAAAGATGGCGAAAAATTGCATGTGCTCGTCCTCTAGGCATAGTGTGTTGAGTTCTCCACACCGTAATAAATTATTGTTTTCTGATGAAGCAACATGCAGAGAGAGACGTACATAGTTGATCTCGACGTTTCAGAGTCAACAGATTACTTTCGTTAGCCTTTTATAACAAAACAAAAGAAAGTTCCTTAGAGTACTACTTACTACACAGTGTCTTCTGTCTACATGCATGTAAGAGCCCCGTGTTTGTAGCTTTAGGTTATTTATGGGTAGTTATCTTGCTATTGAATTAAAATGACTTACTATTTATTGAATATATACCTTAAGTATCACTAAGCTATTACATGTTTCAGAAGCTTATACCGTTGGAAAGCGAAAGTTTGATGTGTGACGGTTACCCAACATCGGTGTGCCATCAGAAGCATATTTGCGTCATTTATCTTAGAATCTGCAGTCTAAATTGTCGACCTTGCACTGTGACACATATCATCGCATTGTGCTGTATTTTAACCCCTTCAACCATCACCCAACTCATTGCTCTCTTACAGCGGTCTCTGTGTCTGGTTTCATCATAATGGGAAAAATAATGGCAACAATGTGCAGAATAAGATTCAGCTAGCAGTTTGTTCAAACCATATTTTAACACCAAACTGAACATGATCATTTTCACACCCGCTGCAACCTTTGTGATTTATCCCACGTCAGAACTATTAGTATTATGAAGCACAATGCAATATACATCATTCGATCTTTATTTTGATATTTACGCGAAAAAAAAAATCACAACACCCAATAGGCACCAACTCCCAACTGTAGAAACGGATTTTTTTATTGAAAATACCGGAAATAAGCTCGCATAAGTATAAAATTTCAATAAACATATCTCACAGGCTTGCAAATAGTGTAGCATCAGTTTGGTAGCGTGTTTTAGATTAGCCCTTTTCGATTCTCCCACAAAGCACATTTTGCTTGCATTAGAGCCCTCTACTTCAAACTTAAACTATCAGATACTTATTCCTCAGTGGTACACAAATGTTCAGTGCTGAAAAACTATTATCATTAAGACAGCTCTCTTTGCCTGTGTCTTTCTTACTTCATCTTTTGTCATGTTTATCATTTTGTAGCTCGATCAAGGACAAGTTATAATATGACTGCGTAAGCAGAGGAAACTAACGATCAAAGTCCGAAAACAATTTATTGGACTGTTCAGTTAACCAAAACAAATTCTCCAAGTTAAACACCAGCACAAAACAGTGATCAGTCTTCTAATCACAACTACATACAAGAATAATATAGAAAACAACTGAAATAATTTCCTACTAGTCTCCGCAAGAGACTTCTCCGATATGCCAAGCCTAATCCAGAGATCAGCGAGAAGATCCGAGCCGGGCTGCCGGGGCGGCAGCTATCCACGTCTGCTGGCGGTCGATGAACTGCCGATGTGCGGCCGAGCGCCGGCCTTTATACCGCTTCGGCGGATGAGTGCCTCGGAACTATTTTCCATCACGTGGTTTGACGTGTGAAAATAGCTCCGGGATCTGCAGCGACCTCTTCCTTATGTTCATGTGGGCCGGTAGTGGCCCCTGGTGGCCGCTGGTGTCTATGCTGTGGTGTTGTTGTTGTTGTGGCTCTTCATCAATATTGCCTGTCGGTTGTGTAGTGCTTCGGTGTGCCTGCGAAGCGGGCAACCCGCGGCTGCAGGCTGTCAGTTTGGTTGGTGACACTCTAGGCGCCGTGATGTCTGGTGGAGAAGGCCACAGCAAATTATAATCTGATAATTGAAATATTTTTGGGGATACGGCCAATAAGTTGTAACGCACGTGCTGCATCGGTGAAACCGAATTCCACCGACAAAATTTCAGGGATTGATTGGGAATATTTACAGAGTATTTTTATGTAAGGTACTCGTGGTCTCCAGTAGTTCATAACTGTGATAATGCAATTATGATTCATTCAGTTTGTTATCATAATTATCTTCGTTTCTGTAGAAATACATACACAACAGTCAAAAAAATCTTTAATATGTAATCACCAAAACATATAACATAAAGGCAAAAGTAATATGCTGTCACTGTGAGCGCACCCTAGTTTTTAAATCATGTTAGATATGGTGCAGTTTCTTGCGTCTCGTTTTTATTTAAAATGATAATTAAGCACAATACTCCTTTGTTGTATGTTTGGAAACATAAGCCCTCATGGGTAAAAGAAAGAAATGCTGCTGTGCTTCTCACATCCATGAGTCCTCGCGCCCATCATTCCGTCTCTCTCTCTCTCTCTCTCTCTCTCTCTCTCTCTCAACTACTAAGCGTATTACAGTGAGATGACAAAGTCATAGGATACCGATATTCACATACACAGATGGCCGTAGTATCGCCTACACAAGATATAAAAGGGCAGTGCATTGGCGGAGCTGATGTTTGTACTCGAGTGATTCATGTCAAAAGGTTTCCGGTGTAATAATGGCTGCACGACGGGAATTATACAGTAACAGACTTTGAATGCGGAATGGTAGTTGGTGCTAGACGCATGGGACATTCCATTTCGGAATTCAATATTCCGCGATCCACAGTGTCAAGAGTGTGCCGAGAACACCAAATTTTAGGAGTTACCACTCACCACGGACAACTCAGTTCCCGACGGCCTTGACTTAACGAGCGACAGCAACGAGTTTTCTTAGAGTTGTCAGTGCCAACAGAAAAGCAGCACTGTATGGAATAACCGCAGAAACCAATGTGGGACGCACGACGAACGTATCCTTTTGGACAGTGCGGCAAAATTTGGCGTTAATGTGCTACGGCAGCAAACGACCGACGCGAGTGCCTTTGCTGGCAGCACGACATCGCCTGCAGCACCTCTCCTGGGCTCGTGACCATAGCGACCGGACCTGTGGCCTGGTCAAATGAGTCCCGATTTCGGTTGGTAAAAGCCGATGGTAGGGTTCGAGTCTGGCGCAGACTCCACGAAGCCATGGACCCATGTTGTCATTAAGACACTGTGCCTGGTGGCTCCATAATGGTGTGGTCTGCGTTTGCACCGACCATGACTGGAAATGGTTATTTTCGGTTACTTGGTGACCATTAATAGCCATTCATGGACTACATGTGCCCACAAAATGATAATTGTTATGGATGACAAAGCACCATATCACCGGCCGTATTTGTTCGTGATTGGTTTGAATGATATTCTGGACAATTCGAGCGAATGATTTGGCCACCCAAATCGCCCGACATAAATCCCATGGAACATGTACAGGACATAATCAGTTCGTGCACAAAATCCTGCACCGGCAACAGATCCGCAATTATGGGCGACTATAGAGCCAGCATGGCTCTGCAGAGGATTTCTAATGACTTCTTAAGTCCCTGCCACGTCGAGTTGGTGCACTACACCGTGCAAAAGGAGGTCCGACTCGATATTAGGAGGTGACCCTTGACTTGTCACCTCAATGTTTACTGGTCACGTAATGTATTTGCTCATGTAGTAAATTTAGGAAGTCGATGGCTTTTCTCAAACATTTCAGATCGTCTGCAGTCGTCAATTCAAAGCTTCTATCGTGTAATCAAATTGTTTAAATATTACATAATTGTTACATCCTTCGTCTATTCATTGAATTAAACTTTCCCTTTGTGTGAGCGTCAAACCACACGGGTTTGCTTGTTATATCGCTAGTGGATTTCTCTTGACTCTCTGTCACATTTAACGGATCTTCTATTATGAGAAACGCACACATTTTGAACTGCCATATTCTGTGTTTTGTATTACGTAATATGTTTAGCTCCACGGTAAGTTCTGGTACCGCAATCTATAACTGATCGTAATTCCGTCGGCAGTCACGAATTAAGATTAGTCCTCTATGAAATTTCGTCGATAATTGTGAAGGTTTAAAAATGCATGTCGTTGGATACCTAGATTCAGATGTGCTGACTGCAAAGACATTTGCACTGCACGAGTCTTCATCCATAGCGTGGCACATATTACGGAGTAGTCATTAGCATTGCAGAATTACATGTAAGATTATTTAATCAATCTCCTTTAGAAACACATCTGTGAAACCTACGTTGCGGTTGGGAAAGTTTAACCATTAGTCGCTAAATATAGCGACTAATGGTCGCTTAATATAGCAGATAGCGGTACCACAGATTTCTGCCTGAAAAACTGCCATAAATATTTTTTAAAATTTGTTTCAGTATTTCTGTTTGACATTTTAAGTGAACTTACAAGAGAACTGTTAGCTTTGAAAGAGAAGTGGGGGCAAGAAATCAAACACGCACTTATTATGTAACGAGCCACCGAAGACCGCGGGCCCATTATAGCGAAAGATTCTGGAAGTATCCGTGAACAACTTTCGAAATTTGTCGATGGAATTCCACCTCTCCCTAGATAGATCGACGCGTCCGAACAGCCTTACCACTCCCGCAAGAAATTTATTCTGCACACTCCAACGCACGTAACTCACCCACGACACTGTTGGCCACTTCCAGAATGCCCTAAATGAAATGTGCACCCATCTTCACTACGTACCTATCTCTAATGTCCGGAGAACCAAAGTTAGAGACACTACACTCTTACAGTATGCCACAGACATATCTTCATGCGTTCTCAGTCTTACTGCTGTAGCCTGTGTCCTTCTCTATGTATAAATGTTGTCGGTATTGCTCCATCAACGGCAAACACTCCAGCCAGAAGGCTTTATCCGCTGGCATCGCTAAGCAGTCTGTTCTGTCACCGACTTTACTCAGTGTGTACGTCAGTGACCGATCCTTAGAGACCGGTGTGAACCTCGCTCAATGCGTGGACGATATCGCGATTTTTATGGCTGGTAGGAAACACTTTGCCAGGGTTTCCCGTCTGCAAAAACAAAGGACACGTGTAACCAAGTAGTGCAGAGCCAAAAAGATGATCCGCAACGGCACCAAAACAACAGCTGTCTACTACCCGAAGGAACGACCCAGACTAGATCAGTTAATAGGGCCACAGGATTCCATGGTCCGCCCAAGCTAGACGCCTTGCGGTCGCTTTAGATGTCGGCTTACTTCTTTTCAAGATAAGCGTCAGAAATTCTCCAGATGGCGAAAGCGGTCGCCACATTCTTCATTAGACACGACTTGGAACAAAAGACAACAATCCACCTCTATAAAAAAGTCATCTTCCCGGACCTCCTCTACAATAGTATCGCTTGGGGAGTCGCCTCTGGCATCCACCTCCATAAACTTCAAGTAATACTGTTATGTATCTTCAGTGTACCCCGCCGGGAGCGGGGCGTGCGGTGGGTGGGGGGTGGGGGTTGCATGCGGGACATACGAGGTGTGACAATAAAGTAATGAGAGTGATTTTCTTTGCAAGATGTGGCAACCCTGCAGGCTTGCGTAGGCACAATATCTTTGACTGTGGTCTATAAGCTGCTTCTAGTCCAAGTGGCACATCGATGCAACTGATCAGTCGTGAGTTGTGCTGTAATAAATTAACACGTGTTTACGTCTCTCATCACGGAAATGGAACCACATAATATTGCGCAACGGTATGCCATTTCTTTTTGCGTTAAATTGGGCAACAACGCGACGACAACTTACCGTAAGCTTCAGAAGGCTTTTGGAGAGGAGGTTATGTCAAGATCTCACGTTTTTCGTTGGCATAAAATGTTTATTGAAGGCAGAACGAATGTTGAAGATGAAGACCGCAGTGGACGACCATCAACCTCACGGATGGATGTCAGCTTGGCCAGGGTGCGTGAACCCGTACGATCTGATCGGAGATTATCCGTGAAAATGATTGCAGAAGAACTGAACATCAATCGAAAAACGGTTCGTCTAATAATAACTGAAGATCTTGGTATGAGAAAGATTTATGCAAAAATGCTCCCCAAAAACCTCACACCACAACAGCGAGAAACACGGAAAAATGTGGCAGCCGATCTGTTAAAGCAAACGGAAATCAATCCAGAATTGTTGAGCCGTATTATCACTGGTGATGAAAGTTGGTTTTTTCAGTAAGATACAGAGACAAAACGCCAAAGTTCGCAATGGTGCTAAAAGGGATCACACAGACCAAAAAAAGCTCGCATGCCAAAGTCAGAAGTGAAAGGTATGCTTGTGTGCTTCTTTGATTCCAAGGGAATTCTTCATAAAGAGTGGATACCTCCTGGACAAATAGTTAACCAATATTACTACAAAGAAATTTTAGAAAGACTTCGTAAAAGAGTTCTTCGTGTCCATGCCAACATTGCTGATAATTGGATTCTGCATCACGATAATGCGCCATCCCATACTGCTCTATCAGTACAGCAATTTTTAACCTCAAAACAAATTTCAGTATTGCCACAGCCACCTTATTCACCAGATATCGCTCCGTGCGACTTTTTTCTATTTCCAAGAGTAAAAACGGTGGTCAAGGGACACCATTTTCAAACAAGATGTCCAAAAACCTGTGACGAGGGTCTTGGAGGATATTACAGAAGATGAGTTCCAGAAATGTTACCATCAATGGCAGAAGCGCTGGAAAAAGTGTGTGCAATGAGAAAGGAACTACTTTGAAGGAGACAACACTAAACGTGACTAAAACGGTAAGCAACATTTTTTTTTCACATCAGTCTCATTGCTTTATTGTCGCACCTCGTATATAAAGCCGCCCACCTGATCCGATTGTATAAGACATACGAAAAGAGACAGCCTACCTCTCTTATAAAAAAAACTAACAATCTGCGACACACGTTACCGCAGCTCCAGGAAACATCCCTCGCATACCCGCAACCAGGCCAGCGTCAAAAGGTACCCCTCTGTCCAATTACCAAAAACAACTAATAACAGATTCTAGATTCCTTAACCAAGGGAAGACCATCAAGGACGTATCATCAATGAATATCGTCTCATGACACCTGAGGTGCCACACAGTCTGTTACTTCACAGTAAACATAAAACTTACAATCTTTAGCCACACCCAATACAAAAATGCATGGCAAGACGCAAGGGCGATAAGCCTGTTAACGACGAGACTTTTTTAAAAAAATGGATATTTGTAGCTCACTCTGGTGACCATGGTGTTGGTATTGCAGGTGGTGCTCGCGCTACTGGTGCTGATCTTCCTGGCCGTCCTCTGCACCTGCGAGACGCTGCCACACTCCAGGACCAAAAGGTGAGAAACTTTTACCACCTCGTGTTTCAGCTTCCCCAACAGAGTTACACTTTTGGTCGACTGTTTTAGTTTCCAGTCGCATCAGATTTCCTATAATCGCCTCCAGTCAGCTGCATCCTGATAAAACTTTCTTATCAACTCCACAATGGGCGATGGATCGCAGCAATATATCACCAGGTCGTCTGAGCTGCCCATCGATCGCACATGTTTGTGTTTATTTGTGTGTGTGTGTGTGTGTGTGTGTGTGTGTGTGTGTGTGTGTGGGCGTGTGTGGTGTAAATCGCAACGACAGACCAATGATTCAGTCATGGACTGTGCGGCTGGTCCCGGCGGAGGTTCGAGTCCTCCCTCGGGCATGGGTGTGTGTGTTTGCCCTTAGGATAATTTAGGTTACGTAGTGTGTAAGCTTAGGGACTGATGACCTTAGCAGTTAAGTCCCATAAGATTTCACACACATCTGACATTTTTAGACCGATGATTGCTCGTAACTGCCAAGCAAAATGATCGGTAGCAGGCGACGAACCGCCAAAGTGTGGCGATATGGCTTGCCGGCTGCGTATCGTTTGTCTAGATACTAAGTAGCAGTCAAATTGTTGCTTGCGAGAATCTGGGGACGTTCGTCTGGTGCTGAACACAGGTGGAACGACGCGCACGCCATATCTAAGCATTTATTATCATTTTTCTTTTTTTTAGGTTGGGATTTGAGAGTTTGGAGTCTTATCTACAGAATTAACACGATTTATATTCATATGCCTATAATACACACACATAATAATTTTTTGCAATTGTGACATACTCGTATATTTTCTTAAAATAAAAGTAAAAGCGATAATTTGCTGCTGGAGTTGTTTTCTGTTAATTTTGAAGCACTGAAAACCTCAAATTGTTACCTTGCATTATTTACAAGATACTTTTGTTCGTTTCCGAACACAATTTTGCTCACGTATCCGGCATGTCGTGTACTTTTCTCATTGATATAGGTACTGTTGCTTCTACTTCTTCGATTTTCCTGCGTCAGTGACATTCATATTTGTTTAGGTGTTCACAAGATTGTTCCACGCGTGTTTGTTGTTCTATCATACAGCCAACAAAATATGATCTGGAGTTGTATACCAGCTGTCGTCGAACAACCAATGACCATCATTCAAATATGCTTCCAGTAATGTGGTAACTGTATTTCCAGCTACTCCAGTGTCATTATTGTCTGCTTCTGCACAAAAAAAAAAAATCTAGTACATAATTTATTTCCAGCAATCTTTGAACGTTATTAGTGATTTGTCAATATAGAATTTTCGAAGGCGTAGAAAGTTTCCTTGAAAACTTCTCGAAAATGTGATTAATAAGTCAGATTTTGAAAACATTATCCGCGTTTTAGGTGTCATTAAAGTGCAGCACACTTAGCAACAGAATATCTTTTGGAAAAAATGGGATTTTGCAACAAACGATCTGTTGATCAATATTCACTCGAATTTAACTGCTTTTCTTATGCAACAAACCGCAAAGACGCAGTGAACACTATTTCAGAGGCATTTGTGTCAGTCCACTCGTTACTCTCGAATTCTCTTTGTTTCGTTATTGGGTAATGGATACGTATAATAATTGTTTCCTGGCAAATATATCCAACTATTTTTGAATTTGCAAAAGTATAGAGAAACACAGATAACTTTCATTTGCATTCACCTGAGCTTTCGGACCTGATCAGAATCTGTTCAAAATGGCTCTGAGCACTATGGGACTTAACATCTTAGGTCATCAGTCCCCTAGAACTTAGAACTAGTTAAACCTAACTAACCTATGGACATCACACACATCCATGCCCGAGGCAGGATTCGAACCTGCGACCGTAGCAGTCGCGCGGCTCCGGACTGCGCGCCTAGAACCGCGAGACCACCGCGGCCGGCTCAGAATCTGTCAAAAGGCTACTACGTTGGATTTATATTAGCACCGTTTCATTTCATTTGAGGAGCGCCGGAACAAAAACCGATAAACCCGCATTTGCTGTTAATACAGAAAGTAACAAATAGTGATCTCTAAATGGCTCCACAAGCTATAAAAAGAAGAAACACACCATAAAACACTTGATGTCGCGTTGTGCTGAAAATTATTTTGTGGCAGTACGTATTTTTGCTCTCGTATCTCCCCCTTACAGCTCAAACCCGCGACTACAGCAAAAGTGGAAATATCGGGTTTTGTTCCGGCGCTCCTCATTTGTGTTTTGCATGTTGGCTGTGCTACTTCTTCATCCCAGGATGACGACTTCGTTTGACTGTAGATCGCGGCGTTTGCCTTCTTGATGTGGTTAGCACTGCAGTAGTAATTACAGATTGTGAAGACTCAAAATAAATACGTGTTGATAGAAAACATTTCGCAAAAGAATCTGCTTCCGAAATCTTCTCTGTTGATGAAGACAGCGAGTCTTCACTATCACTTTCCATCAATATCTCAGCTATCGCGTTGGAGGTCAGGAGCTTTTTATGCGTCATGACGATCTGAAAGTAGTGCTGCAGTCGTATTCCACTAGCGATAAGCGATAAATGACCGCTTGTCTTAAAACTTCTACAGCAGTCGAAAGCACCATGAACACGTCAACACTGGACTAGTGTGACAGTTAACGGCAGTCAAAGGGTTAATCGTGATTGCGTAGTTTTGTTTCGTTTTAATATGCCCACCTGCAGTACATACCTTTCATTAGGATTTATGAGTATTCAGAGAACGCAAATCGCTCTGAAAAATGAAGCTGAAAGCATAGCTTCCATTTATGTAACGTAGGAATACAATTAGAGAAACATTGATACTCCCAGATTTTGGGGAACACAATTTCAAGCTTCTGCTGTTCAAGCACAAATCCATGGGAAGCTCTTAGTAATAATCACAATATACTCGGCTCCAAATGGTGAACGGAGATTTTCATGATATAATTTCATGCATCATTAAACTTCTTAACTACTAAACAGAAATAATTGAATTTTTATTGCTAACTATTATGACCTATGCTTAAGTCTCCTGCATTTCATACAATGTAACCCTTCCCGTACATCTACGTCCATACTCGGTATGCCACCTTATGGTACAAGGCGGAGCGTACTTTACGTAACACTGTCATTTCCTTCCTTTCCTGTTCCAGTACCAAATACTCCGCAGGAAGCCTCTTTGTGAGTTCGAAACTCTCAAGTTTTAGCTTCAGAGTCTTTTTGCGAGAGATACACAGGAGGAATCAACATATTGGTTCACTCTTCTAGGAACGGACGCTCTCGCAGCTTTAACAGTAAACCACTCCATGCTGCATAACGCCTCTCTTGCAGTGCCTGCCACTCCATTTGGCCTAACATCTCCCTGGTTTCCCGCTTACAAAATTAACTGGTGACGAATAGTGTTAGTATTATGTTGATCTTATTTATTTCCTTTATCAATACTACCCTGTACGGATCCCATACCGAGGAGCTATATTACAAGTATTGGTCGGACAAGGGTTGTATAACACATCTCATTTGTGGATGGACTACATTTTCTAAGAATTCTTACAATGAAACTGTCTCGCACCTGTCTTACCTGTAGTTGGTTCTTTGTGCTTGATCCGCTTTAAATCGCTCCGTACTTACACTATGTGATCAAATGTATCCGAACACCCGGCTGAAAATGACGTAGAAGTTCGTGGCGCACTCCAGCGGTAATGCGGGAATTCAGTATGGTGGTGGCCCACCCTTAGCCTTGATGACAGCTTGCACTCTAGCAGGCATACGTTCAATCAGGTGCTGGAAGGATTCTTGGGGAATGGCAGCCCATTCTTCACGGAATGCTCCACTGAGGAGAGGTAGCGATGTCTGTCGGTGCGGCCTGGCACGAAGTCGGCGTTCCAAGACATCCCAAATGTGTTGTATAGGATTCAGGTCAGGACCCTGTGCAGGCCAGTCCATTACAGGGATGTTATTATTGTGTAACCACTTCGCCCCAGGCCGTGCATTATGAACAGGTGCTCGATCGTGTTGAAAGATGCAATCGCCATCCCCGAATTGCTCTTCAACAGTGGGAAGCAAGAAGGTGCTTCAAACATCAATGTAGGCCTGTGCTGTGATAGTAGCACGCAAAACAACGAGGGATGCAAGCCCCCTTCATGGAAAACAAGACCACACCATAACGCCACCGCCTCCGAATTTTACTGTTGATACTACACGTGCTGGCAGATGACGTTCAACGGGCATTCGCCATACCCACACCCTGCCATCGGATCACCACATTGTGTGCCGTGATTCGTCAGTCCACACAACATTTTTCCAGTGTTCAATCGTCCAATGTTTACGCTCCTTCGCTACGGTCGCAGGTTCGAATCCTGCCTCGGGCATGGATGTGTGTGATGTCCTTAGGTTAGTTAGGTTTAAGTAGTTCTAAGTTCTAGGGGACTGATGACTTCAGCAGTTAAGTCTCATAGTGCTCAGAGCCATTTGAACCATTTACGCTCCTTACATCAAGCGAGGCGTCGTTTGGCATTTTCCGGTGTGATGTGTGGCTTATGAGCAGCCGCTCGACCATGAAATCCAAGTATTCTCACCTGCCGCCTGACTGTCGTAGTACTTGCGGTGGAGCCTGATGCAGTTTGGAATTCCTGTGTAAGGGTCTGGATAGATGTCTGTCTATTACACATTACGACCATCTTCAACTGTCGGCGGTCTCTGTCAATCAACACATGAGGTCGGCCTGTACACCTTTGTGCTGTACGTGTCCCTGCAGGTATCCACTTCACTATCACATCGGAAACAGTGGACCTAGTATGTTTAGGAGTGTGGAAATCTCGCCTACGGACGCATGACACAAGTTACACCCAATCACCTGACCAAATTCGAAGTCCGTGAGTTCCGCGGAGCGCCCCATTTTGCTCTCTCACGATGTCTAATGACTACTGAGCTCGTTGGTATGGAGTACCTGACAGTAGGTGGCAACACAATTCACCTAATATGAAAAACATATGTTTTTGTGGGTGTACGGATACTTTTGCTCACATAGCGTGTGCCCCTAGATATTTTATGGAAGTGACTGCTTCCGATGACTCTCTTGCAATAGTGCAAATCACAGAAAATGATACTTTCTTTGGTGTCACCGCCAGACACCACACTTGCTAGGTGGTAGCTTAAATCGGCCGCGGTCCATTAGTACATGTCGGACCCGCGTGTCGCCACTGTCAGTGATCATACCGAGCGCCACCACACGGCAGGTCTAGAGAGACGTACTAGCACTCGCTCCAGTTGTACGACGACTTTGCTAGCGACTACACTGACGAAGCCTTTCTCTCATTTGCCGAGAGACAGTTAGAATAGCCTTCAGCTAAGTCCATGGCTACGACCTAGCAAGGCGCCATAAACCATTTCAAGATAGAGTCTCACGTGTATCATCAAGAATGCTGTATACAAATGATGGAATAAAGTTAAGTATTATAGCCGCTACGTACTTTTCTTTATAGCATTCATTACGTATCCTGTTTCAGACCTCTCTCTAGCCTACGTGAGATTAACGCGTGCCTTTCGGCTACTTCCGTGTGGCATAGCGGTCTTGTTACGCCACAACACTTTCTTCTAATAAATGCACAATATGTTACATTTGTTTATGTCGAAAGCCAGCTGCCAATCCCTGCACCAAGCGTCGATCCTCATGTATCTCGTGACAGTGTTCTGTCCTTGCAACCTTCCTGTACAGAAGCGCAGCGCGCTTAGTCTCCGAATAGCCTCACGGAGACTCGAACGTTATCAACCAAACTTTTCGTCTCAGAAAAGTACCAACTGCAATCTACGTCCTCAGTTATTTGCAGGATGTATTCGAATTTCTGTCTTCCTCTACACTTTTCACCTTTACTGCTCCCTGTAGTAACATACAACTTATTCCTTAATTTATAAACAGATGCCCTATCATCCTGTCAGCGTTTCCCATATATTCCTCTCCTCGTCGATCCCGCTGATAACTTCCTCATTCCTTGCCTTATCAGTCCACCTAATTTTCAACATTCGTGAGTAGCACCACTTCTCAAAGGCTTCGGTTCTCTTCTGTTCTGTTTCTCCTATAGTCTATGTCTCAGAACCATACAATGCTGCCTTCCAAACAAACATTCTCAGAAATTTCATGCTCAAATTAAGTCCTATATTTGATACTAGCAGACTTCTCTTGGCCAGGAATGCCCTTTTCGCTAGTGCTAGTCTCCTTTTTACGTCCTACTTGCTCTGCCCATAGTTGTTTATTTTGCTGCCTAGGTATCAGAATTATTTAACTTGGTCTACTTCGTGGTCCACAATACTGACGTTAACTCTCGCTGTACTCATTTTTCGTCTTTCTTCGAGTTACTCTCGATCCATATTCTGTATTCATCAGACTGTTCATTCAGTTCAATAGATCACGTAATTCTTCTTCAATTTCACTGAGAATAGCAATGTCATCAGCAAATCATCATTGACACTTTTCACCTTGAATTTTAATCTCACTCTTGAAGCATTCTTTTATTTCCACCATTGCTTCATTTATGCATAGACGGAACAGCAGGGCGAGTGACTACATCCCTGTCTTACACCCTTTTTAGTTCGACCACATCGTTATTGGTCTTCCAATCTTCTTTTTCCCTCTTGGTTCTTGTACATGTTATGCATTACCCGTCTTTCCTGTAGCTTATTCGTATTTTTCTCAGAATTTCGAGCATACTACACCATTTTCCATTGACGAACGCTTTCTCCAATTCTACAAATCCTATGAACGTGTCTTGATTTTTCTTTAGTCTTACTCCCATTTGTACGGCTGGTCCCGGCGGAGGTTCGAGTCCTCCTTTGGGCATGGGTGTGTGTGTTTGTCCTTAGGATAATTTAGGTTAAGTAGTGTGTAAGCTTAGGGACTGATGACCTTAACAGTTAAGTCTCATAAGATTTCACACACATTTGAATCTTTTTTTTTTTTTTTACTTCCATTATCAACCGCAACTTCAAATTGCCTCTCTGGTGGCTTTACCTTTGCCAAAGGGAAATTGATCGTCATATAACAGATTCTAAATTTTCTTTTCTATTCATCTGTCAGCAACTTGGATGCACCAGCTGTAAGGATGATAGTGCTTTAATTCTCACACTTATCGCTTCTTGCTATCTTCTAAATTGTGTAGATCATGTTTCTCCGAAATTCTTGTGGTATATCGCCAGTTTCATACCTTCTACAAACCAACGTGAATAGTTGTTTTGCGGAAACTTTCTCCAATGATTTTAGAAATTCCAAAATATCATCTATACCATCTGCCATGTCTGATCTTACATCGTCTAATGCTTTTTTAAATCCTTTTTCTAGTGCGGGATCCCCTCTCTCTTCCCTGTCGACTTTTCTCACTTATACAGGCCTTCAATGCACTCTTTCCGGCTATACGCTCTCTCTCCTGCGTTTCACAGTAGAATTCTCATTACGCTCTTAGTGTTACCGCCTTTGCTTTTAATTTCACAGAGTCAATCCTTCTGACAATTACTTCTTTGGCCGGTCGGTGTAGCCGAGCGGTTCTAGGCGCTTCAGTCTGGAACCGCGCTACCACTACGGTCGCAGGTTCGAATCCTGCCTCGGGCATGGATGTGTGTGATGTCCTTAGGTTAGTTAGGTTTAAGTAGTTCTAAGATCTAGGGGACTGATGACCTCAGATGTTAAGTCCCATAGTGCTCAGAGCCATTTGAACCAATTACTTCTTTTTCGATTTCTTCGCATTTTCCATACAGCCATCTAGCCTTAGCTTCCCTGAACTTGCTGTTTATTTCATTTCCATATGACTTGTATTTATGAATTCATGCCTTTCCCAGAATATTTTTATATTTCCTTCTCCCGCCGATCATTTTAAGTACGTCTTCAGTTTCCTACGTTTTCTTCCCAGTTATCCTCCTCGTACCGATCTTCTTATTCCAGCTTCTATCACTGGTCTTTTTAGAGATATCCATTTCATTTCAATTGAACTACCTACTGAGCTATTCGCTATCGCAGCGTCTGTAGCGTCAGAGAACTTAAAGTGTGTCTCTTCATCCATTGGTATTACCGTATCCCAATTCTCTGAGCACTGATTCTTCCTGTCTGGTCGTTTAAATATATGCCTGCTCTTCAGAATTACTAAATTGTAATCTGAGTCTTTATCTGCTCATGGATACGCCTTACAACCCAGTATCTGATTTCGGAATCTCTGCCCGATCATGACGTATTCTAATTTAAATCTTCACTTATCTTCCAGCCGTTTCAAAGTATACCTTCTTCTCTTGTGATTCTTGAACAGAATATTGGCTATTACTAGTTGAAATTTGCTGTAGAACTCAATTAGTCTTTCCCCACTCTCATTCCTACTACTAAACCCATACTCTCCCGTAATTCTTTCATCAATCCTTCCCTAATACACCCATTCCAAAGCCCATGACTATTAGATTAACTTCTCCCTTTACGAATTGAATTATCTGTTCAATATCCTCAATACTTTCTCCATCACTTCAGCTTCGGCTTGCGACTTCGACATGTATACCTGAACTGTTGTTTTCTGTGTTGATTTGCTGTCAGTTCTGATGAGAACAATCCTGTCAATGAACTCTTTACGGTAACACACTCTCAGCCCTACCTTCCTCTTCATTACGAATACCATTCCCGTTACATGATTTTCTGTTCCTGTTAATATTACGCTATACTTATTTGACCAGAAATCCTTGTCTTCTTTCCATTTCACTTCACTGACCGCCACTACATCTAGGTCGAGCATAAGAATTTCGTTTCGTTGGTTATCCAATCTTTTTCTCATGATCACCTTCCCCTTGGCAATTCTAACGAGGCGATCCAAATGGAGAGATCATCAATACACTGTTTAATTACAGGCCACGTGTTCTGTGGATACACGTTATATTCTTTGATGCAATGGTTTCCATTGCCTTCAACTTCCTCATGCCGTTCATTACTGCTGGTTCTTCCAGCATTCAGGAGCAGTTTCCCACATCAAGGACAAGAGAGTGCCCAAAACTCTGCCTGCCCCTCCACCCTCTTTGACAAAGCCATTGGGAGAGCGAGGGTGACTTCTGTTGTGAATTGGCAGGAGCCAATTCACGGGGTTTGGAGGAAGCTGAAAGGCACGCGTTTACGCTCACGCAGGCTGGCGTGAGGTCTGGAACAGGTAAAGTAATTATACTATCGAGAAAAGTACGTAGCTTCAGGAATACTTAACTTTAATCCATAATTGGTGAACATCGGTCTGACTGTACATGCATCACAAGATAAATAGCAATTGATAATGGCGCCTTGCTAGGTCGTAGCAAATGAGGTAGCTGAAGGCTATGCTAACTATTGTCTCGGCAAATGAGAGCGTAATTTGTCAGTGAACCATCTCTAGCAAAGTCGGCTGTACAACTGCGGCGAGTGCTAGGAAATCTCTCTAGACCTGCCGTGTGGCGGCGCTCGGTCTGCAATCACTGTTAGTGGCGACACGCGGGTCCGATGTATACTAACGGACCGCGGCCGATTTAAAGGCTACCACCTAGCAAGTGTGGTGTCTGGCGGTGACACCACATTCCTCCCCCGCAAATCGGCGAACGGTCGTGTTATTAGGCTTCCGCCCGCCGTGGGGAGGACCCCATGTTGACGTATGCGACGAGGTGGGGAGCCTAACAACAGGCGAGGCTGTGCCACCCGCACCCTGCCATTCGGTCCGAGGGGAGCTAGGAAACACCTGAAAATCTAGTCCAGGGTGCACGCCAACATGCGGTGTATGCGCCCGTATAGAGACAGGAGGGGCCGAAGAGTCGACCTCCATCGGGGCGGGGCACCCGACGGGCGAAGACGCCATGTGGTCCGGAGCGGGCAAGAGTTCCATGGCGGAGGACAGCTGGTCACGGGAAGCGATCGGCGGCGCGTGACCCAGGGAGGCGCCCGGCGGTTGCAGCGACGCGTCCACTGCGGGCGTCGCTGGCGGGAGAACAGGCGGCGGCGCGTCGCCATGGGGAAATGGAAGGCAGCGTCGGTAACACCTGGGGATGAGGCGAGCCAGTAGATGGGTCCCCAGGGCGCTGACCGGACGGCACCGTCGCTGAAAGCAGACGGGGAGCGGCAGAACCCGTGCGACGACAGAGGCGCAGCTGATTGAGATGCCGACGCACCTCACCAGAGGCCCCCAAAACCAGATACATAGCGCGGCCGAGGCAGCGAAGAATGCGCCCTGCGAGCCAACGCCGTGAACCTCGATAGTTGCGATAGCGTACAACGTCGCCTGGAGCAAAATCAGGTGTCTGCCGCTGCACAGGAACCTGATGCGGCGGATGTAGCAAAGACATCAAGGTTCGATGAGGACGACCGTGGAGCAACTCAGCCGGCGAGCGACCATCTCGGGGCTGAGAGCGATACTAGGACAAAAAGAGCAATAACGCGTCCTCCCGAGAATGCGACTCTTTCAACTTCAACATCTGTGACTTGAAAGTCCGGACCAATCGTTCAGCGGCACCGTTTGACTGAGGCGAAAACGGCGCGGATGTCAGATGTTGAATACCAGTGGCCGTGCAGAATGACTGAAATTCTGCGGACATGAATTGTGGGCCATTGTCGGAAACAATACTCTGTGGAAGACCTTCAGTGCGAAAGATAGCGGATAACGCTTGGATGGTGGCAGATGACGTCGTGGAAGACATCCGGACAACAAAAGGAAAATTACTGAATGAATCTACCACAACCAACCATCGAGCATTCCAGAATGGACCAGCAAAATCGATGTGTAAGCGTTGCCAAGGGGAAGTGGCTTTTGGCCATGCAAAGAATTTCCGCGATGGTGCGGATTGTTTTTCGGCACACGCCATGCAAGAAGAGCACATATTCGTAATCGCAGCATCGATTCCGAACCAAGTACAATGCTGACGAGCAAGTTGTTTCGTGTGCACTATACCCCAATGTCCTTGGTGGAGAAGCCGTAAGACAGAGGACAGTAACGAACGTGGAACCACGACCCTGGACTGATCATTATCAGAACGCAACAGCAAAACACCACGTCGAACAAAAAGTCTCTCCTTGTGAGCAAAAAATCGGCGAACCAACGGATCCTCGATCCGTGACTTTGACAAGGGCCATTGCGTAGCAACAAAACGCAAAACGGGAGCAAGGACAGGGTCAGCAGCTGTGGCTGTAGCTACACGACGAAAATCAAGCGGAAACGATTCGACCACATCATCGGTTTCTGAATCAATGAACATGCAAGCAAGTTCGGAAGAATCGAATGCTCTATCCTCAGCAACAGGCAAACGGGACAACGCATCGGCGTGTCCGTGCTTAGCAGTGGACCGATACAAGATATCGTAGCGGTACTGCGAGAGGAAAATAGACCAGCGGATGAATTTCTGCGCTGTACGCGGAGGTACAGGCTTGTTCGGATGAAAAAGCGACGTCAAAGGTTTGTGGTCTTTGATGATGGTAAAGTGACGACCATATAAGAAATCATGAAACTTAGTAACACCAAATACGAGAGCCAAAGCTTCTTTCTCGATCTGAGAATAATTTCTTTGCACAGACGAGAGCAATTTGGACGCAAAGGCAATAGGGCGATCGTGCGATCCATCTGTGTGCGCAAGCACAGCACCGATCCCGAAATCCGATGCATCCACCATCAACAAAAGGGGTTTCTGGGGATCGAATGGCGTAAGGCAAGTATTGGAAAGCAACGCCGATTTCAACTGGCGAAAGGCGCGTTCGCATTCCGTCGTCCAGACGGACGGAACACCTTTACGGCGTAAGCGATGAAGCGGTGCTGAAATAGAAGAGGCGTGTTGGATATATTTATTATAGTAATTTATTTTTCCCAGCACACTCTGTAGCTGCTTCAAATTCTGCGGCGAAGGCAAGTCTTGTATGGCACGGAGGTGCTCGGGACTGGGATGTATGCCTTGGGCATTGAGTACATGTCCCAGATATGGTAAGTCAAGAGCAAAAAACACAGATTTGTCCTTCCGCAAGCGAAGACCATGTTGTCGCAAGACCTGAAATAATGTTCTGAGATTGGCTAAATGTTCTTCTTCCGTCTTTCTGGAGATCACAATATCGTCCAGATAGTTTGCTGCAGTAGGGACCGACGCACAAACAGTTTGTAAATATTGCTGAAACAATGCAGGGGCGGATGCACACCCGAATGGCAGTCGTTTGAATCGGTACAAACCAAGTTGCGTGTTAACCACCAAAACGCGCTGGGAGTCCTCGTCCACCGGTATTTGCAAGTACGCATCTGCTAGGTCCAACATCGAAAAATATTTACCCGGGCACAGTTTGTCAAAAAGATCTTCCGGGCGGGGTAAAGGAAAAGTAGCAATCACTAGTTGTGGATTCACTGTTGCCTTGAAGTCCACACAAAGTCTCAATTTTCCGGAAGGTTTTTGCAAAATTACTAAGGGTGATGCCCAGAGAGAAGCCTGCACACGTTCAATCACACCTCGTGATTCCAAATCGTTTAACGTTCTTGCGACCTCATCACGCAATGCGTGGGGAACATTGCGCGCTCTCAAAAATTTCGGTTGCGCGTTGACTTTCAGTTCCAAATGTGCTTTATAGTTCTTAGCGCAACCTAGGCCCGGTGCAAAAATGTCTGCAAGTTCTTCACATAGACGAGAAACACTGGCTGAAGGCACAGTCTGGTTCACGGATAGGACCTGATTGATTATAGACAAGTTAAACAACTGAAATAAATCCAAACCAAACAAGTTCACAGCAGAAGAAGAACGAAGGACGTAAAATGACACAAGTTTTGTTTGTCCCTTGTATGTTGCAAGAAGGCTGCACTGTCCTAACACAGGGATATGCTGACCGGAATAGCTACTGAGCTTAACATTTGCGGCACGCAACGGAGGTGTGCCCAGCTGTTTGTACGTGTCTTGATTGATCAGTGAAACTGCAGCTCCGGTATCGAGCTGGAATGGTATCACGTTGCCATTAATGTCCAAGTCTGCAAAAAGTTTATTGTCCTGCTGACGACAAGAGCGACTGTCTCATGCAACATGAACTGATACTGGTACAGAATCAAGTGCGACTTGACGTGATTTCCGGCGACGTCGACGCACACTATTTGTGGGAGGAAGACAGTCACTGTTAGAGAAAGTGGCACTGGGCGGAGTGGAATGAACTGCATGAATTTCCATGGGCGAAAGTTCACGAGGCTCAGTATTCTTGGTTCGATTCCGATTCCGTCGCGAAGCAATTGGCCTGGAATGGTTGTGAGTGTCCGTTCTGAGCTTTTTCTGGCAAACACTTTGAACATGCGCTTTTTTATTACAGAAAAAGCAAATAGCCTAGCGTGACGGGCAATTATCACGCGAATGTCTAGTAGCACACCGCGGGCATGATTTTAGCACTGCATTTGCTTGCTTGCGCGGCACACGTGGCGGTGAGCTTGGCGGCAGCTGCGCGGACGGGCGCGAGGGCTGTTTACTGTTCCGTGTAGCTCGCCCGGCGGACCGGTTAACATGACACACGGCTGGCGAAGTTTCAAACGATTCCTGAGCAAAGTCATGTGTCCTTCTGATCCAATATGTATATCACTTGTTGAAGGGAGGGATTGACTAGTTTCAAAATCTGTTCCCGTATACGAACATCAGAAACGTTCTGTGCAATTGCATCACATACCATAGTATCTGAATAAGGGAGTCCACATTGACACTCAAAACCACAATCCCTAGTAAGGCCTTGCAAAGTTGCAACCCACTCCCGATTAGTTTGAGCGGCCGTACGTTTTGTACAAAAGAACGTATACCTTTTTGCAAACACATTGACTGATTCTTTGAAATATGCATCTAATGCAGACAAAATTTCGCCGTAGGACAGAGTTGCTACGTCGCGTCGGGGAAATAATTTCACTATCACTCGGTACGTGGACACGCCGACGCACGAAAGCAAAAAAGGCTGCCGCTCATTACCTAGAATTCAGTAGGCGACGAGATGGAATCCAAATTGGCGTGACCACTCCGTCCAGCTTTCCAGTGCAGCATCAAACGGACGAAAAGGTGGTGCAACTGCGTGTTGTGGCTGCGTGAGCGGTGGAACGGCTACCGCCGCATCGGTTTGCATTGCACGTTGACCCTGGACGAGCTGTCCAAGGGCATCCACTAAGGCCTGTGTCTGCTGATTCTGCAAGCGATAAAATTCAGACAGTACATCTGTAGATTACGGTGAAGCCATGACACAAGTAAATCAGGGCAAATTTGGTACAAACGCGATTTAGCTCATCGCCATATGTTGTGAATTGGCAGGAACCAATTCACGGGGTTTGGAGGGAGCCGAAAGGCACACGTTTAAGCTCACGCAGGCTGGCGTGAGGTCTGGAACAGGTAAAGTAATTATACTATCGAGAAAAGTACGTAGCTTCAGGAATACTTAACTTTAATCCATAATTGGTGAACATCGGTCTGACTGTACATGCATCACAAGATAAATAGCAATTGATAATGGCGCCTTGCTAGGTCGTAGCAAATGACGTAGCTGAAGGCTATGCTAACTATTGTCTCGGCAAATGAGAGCGTAATTTGTCAGTGAACCATCTCTAGCAAAGTCGGCTGTACAACTGCGGCGAGTGCTAGGAAATCTCTCTAGACCTGCCGTGTGGCGGCGCTCGGTCTGCAATCACTGTTAGTGGCGACACGGGGGTCCGTCGTATACTAACGGACCGCGGCCGATTTAAAGGCTACCACCTAGCAAGTGTGGTGTCTGGCGGTGACACCACAACTTCTTATGCCAGAACTAGTACGCTGCCATTGTTAATGATTTTTATTTAAAATTTAAGCAGTAGCGAGTTTCCAACCAGGGACCTAGGACGTTTTGGTTATTGGTTACAGACTCTGTCCCTAGACCACAGCTGCACCGGATCACTATTATAAACTGTGAATAGTACTGGCCCTTTAGCACTCTCCTGGGGCACTTGCTAAATTATTAACACTCTCCTGGGGTACTTGCTAAATTATCTTTACTTCTATTGATTTTGTTAATTTAAGAATGAAGTGTTTCGACCTGTCTGCAAGTAATTCCCAAATCTAATCACCAACTTGGTCTGAGTCTCAATGAGTTCACTACACGAAGTGCAGACCTGTATCAAATGTCTTCCGGAAGTCAAGGAACATGGCATTAACCTGGATCCCTTTTATTTCGACGCTCCGGATCTCATGAAAGAACAGAGCGGGTTGAGTTTTGTTAGATCTCTCTTTGTAGAACTTTTCAGCTCATTGTCTCCTGTAAAGGTCAATATGTAACGCTTTCCCTTTAGATTTAGAGTTACATTAAAAACTTAGCGTAATATGTTTATCTCTTACTTACCACCATAAACTGCTGATAACACTAAATATTATACACTACTGGCCATTAAAATTGCTACACCAAGAAGAAATGCAGGTGATAAACGGGTATTCATTGGACAAATATGTTATACAAGAACTGACATGTGATTACATTTTCATGCAATTTGAGTGCATGGATCCTGAGAAATCAGTACCCAGAACAACCACCTCTGGCCGTAATAACAGCCTTGATACGCCTGGGCATTGAGTCAAACAGAGCTTGGATGGCGTGTACAGGTACAGCTGCCCATGCAGCTTCAACACGATACCACAGTTCATCAAGAGTAGTGACCGGCGTATTGTGACGAGCCACTTGCTCGGCCACCATTGATCAGGCGTTTTGAATTGGTGAGAGATCTGGAGAATGTGCTGGCCAGTGCAGCAGTCGAACATTTTCTGTATCCAGAAAGGCCCGTACAGGACCTGCAACATGCGGTCGTGCATCATCCTGCTGAAATGTAGGGCTTTGCAGGATTCGAATGATGGGTAGAGCCACGGGTCGTAGCACATCTGAAATGTAGCGTCCACTGTTCAAAGTGCCGTCAGTGCGAACAAGAGCTGACCGAGACGTGTAACCAATGGCACCCCATACCATCACGCCGGGTGATAAGCCAGTATGGCGATGACGAGTACACGTTTACAATGTGCGTTCACCAAGATGTCGCCAAACACGGATGCGACCATCATGATGCTGTAAACAGAACCTGGATTCATCCAAAAAATTACGTTTTGCCATTCGTGCACCTAGGTTCGTCGTTGAGTACACTAACGCAGGCACTCCTGTCTGTGATGCAGCGTCAAGGGTAACCTGAGCCATGGTCTCTGAGCTGATAGTCCATGCTGCTGCAAACGTCGTCGGTTCGTGCAGATGGTTGTGGTCTTGCAAACATCCCCATCTGTTGACTCAGGGTCCAGACGTGGCTGCACGATCCGTTACAGCCATGCGGATAAGATGCCTGTCATCTCGACTGATAGTGATACGAGGCCGTTGGGATCCAGCACGGCGTTCCGTATTACTCTCCTGAACCCATCGATTCCATATTCTGCTAACAGTTATTGGATCTCGACCAACGCGAGCAGCAATGTCGCGATACGATAAACCGCAATCGCGATAGGCTACAATCCGACCTTTATCAAAGTCGGAAACGTGATGGTACGCATTTCTCCTCCTTACACGAGGCATCACAACAACGTTTCACCAGGCAACGCCGGTCAACTGCTATTTGTGTATGAGAAATCGGTTGGAAACTTTCCTCATGTCAGCACGTTGTAGGTGTCGCCACCGGCGCCAACCTTGTGTGAATGCTCTGGAAAGCTAATCATTTGCATGTCACAGTATCTTCTTCCTTTCGGTTAAATTTCGCGTCAGTAGCACATCATCTTCGTGGTGTAGCATTTTCAATGGCCAGTTGTGTACGTTCAATATGGTTGACATCACTGTTACCGACTTACACTGATCAGCTGCAACATTATGACCACCTACCTGCCGGCAGTTGTGGCCGAGCGGTTCTAGGCGCTACAAACTGGAACCGCGTGACCGCTACGGTCGCACGTTCGAATCCTGCCTCGGGCATGGATGTGTGTGAAGTCCTTAGGTTAGTTAGGTTTAAGTAGTTCTAAGTTCTTGGGGACTGATGACCTCAGATGTTAAGTCCCACAGTGCTCAGAGCCATTTGAACCATTTGAACCACCTACCTAATAACCGGTATGTCCACCCATGGCACGGATAATAGTGACGACATGTCGTGAAATGGAAGCAGTAAGGCCTTGGTACGTCACTGGAGAGAGTTGGCACCACATCTGCACACACAGCTCTGTGAGCTCTGATGCCACGTTCAATCACATCTCGGATGTGTACTATCGGGTTCGGATCCGACGAGTTTGGGCTCCAGCACATCAACTGGAATACGCCACTGTGCTTCTCGAGCCACTCCATCACACTCCTGGCCGTGTGACAAAGCGCATACCTCGCTCAAAAATGCCATTGCCGTCAGGAAACATAATCGTCATGAAGGGGTGTACATAGTCTGCAACCAGTGTCGGATACTCCTTGGCCGTCATGGTGCCTTCCACGAACAGCACTGGATCTATGGATTCCCACATGAATGTTCCCCAGAGTATAATGGAGCCGCCGCCCGCTTGTCTACGTCCCACAGTAAAGGTATCAAGGAGCTGTTCCCCTGGAAGACGACGGATTCGCATCCTCACATCGGCATGCTGAAGAAGGTACCGAGATTTATCAGACCGTGCAACGCTCTGCCACAGCGCCAACGTCCAGCGCCGATGGTCACGTGACCATTTCAGTCATAGTAGCTGATGTCATGGTCTCAACATGGGCACGTGCATCGGTCGTCGGGTGTGGACGCCCATTGTGATGAGTGTTCGGTGAACTGTGTATTCAGACACACTTTTATTCTGCCCAGCATTAAAGTCTGATGTTAGTTCCACCACAGTTCGCTGCCTCTCATGTTTTGCCAGTCTGCCCAACCTACAATCTCCGACATTTGTAAAGATGGATGGTCGCCCAACACCACGACGTCTGAATGTGGTTCCATCTTGCTTTCATCACATGCTGATGACACTCACCACAGCACTCCTCGAACACCCGACCAGTCGTGCAGAGTCTCTGGCCCATCACAGTCTGTCCTAGGTCAAAGTCAGATAGATCGAGCGCCTTCCCTGTTTCTACACACAGACAGCATGCTCACTGATACTACATGCACCGTGCGTGTGTCTGACTAGCAGTCATTTCTCGCTAGGTGACCCTGCTATCGCCTGGGCTTATCTATAACGATAGTAGGTCGGTGGTCGTAATTTTCTGGCTGATCAATGTAAAATCTGTCCTTAACACACCGATAGCTACAGTGTAAGAGCTGTGGTACACAATTCATCTGAACCTGAGCATGGTGGCATGGTAGCAGTAGAAAAAATAGAATAACGCATATACACATACACTCCTGGAAATTGAAATAAGAACACCGTGAATTCATTGTCCCAGGAAGGGGAAACTTTATTGACACATTCCTGGGGTCAGATACATCACATGATCACACTGACAGAACCACAGGCACATAGACAAGGGCAACAGAGCATGCACAATGTCGGCACTAGTACAGTGTATATCCACCTTTCGCAGCAATGCAGGCTGCTATTCTCCCATGGAGACGATCGTAGAGATGCTGGATGTAGTCCTGTGGAACGGCTTGCCATGCCATTTCCACCTGGCGCCTCAGTTGGACCAGCGTTCGTGCTGGACGTGCAGACCGCGTGAGACGACGCTTCATCCAGTCCCAAACATGCTCAATTGGGGACAGATCCGGAGATCTTGCTGGCCAGGGTAGTTGACTTACACCTTCTAGAGCACGTTGGGTGGCACGGGATACATGCGGACGTGCATTGTCCTGTTGGAAAAGCAAGTTCCCTTGCCGGTCTAGGAATGGTAGAACGATGGGTTCGATGACGGTTTGGATGTACCGTGCACTATTCAGTGTCCCCTCGACGATCACCAGTGGTGTACGGCCAGTGTAGGAGATCGCTCCCCACACCATGATGCCGGGTGTTGGCCCTGTGTGCCTCGGTCGTATGCAGTCCTGATTGTGGCGCTCACCTGCACGGCGCCAAACACGCATACGACCATCATTGGCACCAAGGCAGAAGCGACTCTCATCGCTGAAGACGACACGTCTCAATTCGTCCCTCCATTCACGCCTGTCGCGACACCACTGGAGACGGGCTACACGATGTTGGGGCGTGAGCGGAAGACGGCCTAACGGTGTGCGGGACCGTAGCCCAGCTTCATGGAGACGGTTGCGAATGGTCCTCGCCGATACCCCAGGAGCAACAGTGTCCCTAATTTGCTGGGAAGTGGCTGTGCGGTCCCCTATAGCACTGCGTAGGATCCTACGGTCTTGGCGTGCATCCGTGCGTCGCTGCGGTCCGGTCCCAGGTCGACGGGCACGTGCACCTTCCGCCGACCACTGGCGACAACATCGATGTACTGTGGAGACCTCACGCCCCACGTGTTGAGCAATTCGGCGGTACGTCCACCCGGCCTCCCGCATGCCCACTATACGCCCTCGCTCAAAGTCCGTCAACTGCACATACGGTTCACGTCCACGCTGTCGCGGCATGCTACCAGTGTTAAAGACTGCGATGGAGCTCCGTATGCCACGGCAAACTGGCTGACACTGACGGCGGCGGTGCACAAATGCTGCGCAGCTAGCGCCATTCGGCGGCCAACACCGCGGTTCCTGGTGTGTCCGCTGTGCCGTGCGTGTGATCATTGCTTGTACAGCCCTCTCGCAGTGTCCGGAGCAAGTATGGTGGGTCTGACACACCGGTGTCAATGTGTTCTTTTTTCCATTTCCAGGAGTGTATAATAATAATAATAAGAAGAAGAAGAAGAAGAAGAAGAAGAAGAAGAGATGGATTGACATAATACATGTGATAGTCTTCTTCTTCCCAGCTGCTGCTGCTACTGTGGGCGGCACTTCATTCTGAACAGCAAACCACGATGTGCAGGCAATCACATTATTATATAAAAATTTCTGAAGGGGTGGGAAGCTGAGTTTGCACACCACTCTGTAAATCACAGATGCTCGTGATGGGGTGTGCTCCAAGCAAATTGTAGTGACATGGGGCGTGAGGGGCACTCCCCTCCTCTCCCGTGCTGGTCTTGGCACGTATGGCCTTGGAGATAATGAAGTGGTGATGCTGGCGTCAGTGAAACATGACATACGCAGTTGTCTCAGCTGTAATACGACAGCGAGTAATAAAAGTACTGACAGGTGCTGAGTCAGCATTTTCCACCAGAACTCTCCTTGCCATCGTACTAACTTGTACTTAAGACATACTGCTTACCTTCAGTTCAGGCAGAATCTTTTTAAATATTGGTTCGTGGCGTATTTATTAGTGTCATTCAAGTTTTACATTATAACGATGACATAATTTCCAATCTGACTGATGTATTGTAAATCGTTAATTTAGGCGGACTTATAATTTACCGAATTGTGGTGCGGCGGGTGGAATAATAGTTAATGTTCCTATTATATATTTGATGCTGTTGTTTGCCGTTCTCAACACTGGCTCTCTAACTACAATATTGGCAACCAGAAAGTGATTAGCAAATCGTGAAGCCTGTAATTAGAATTCCTAGTGCCCACTTCATCTGAGAAATACATTTATAGCTACAGCCTATAGCTCTGAGGAATTAGGAGATTCATAATCAAAAAACCATTCTCTCTAAAATGTTCACTATATTCTGAAAGTCACAGACCAAAAGAATCCACACAATCCAACTACCAGAGCAGTTCAGAGTCTAATGCGCTGATGCAACTATAACTGTTCAAATTAAATGTTTAACTGAATGCTCGCCATAATTTGATGACAATGTTCATCAAACCCCACGCTAATAATGGTAGAATGTCTGTCCTGCAGCGGCACGTGAAAGTACGACATATGCAAACTAAAGATAGATCATTAACGTCATCCCAAAATTAACACTTCACTCGAAAACGATTTCATGGTTACGTGTATCCCGAGTAACTTATTACTGCATCCGAGGCAGTTTATATCAACGATACCGACGCGACGCGATTCCCGACACAGATGGCGTGCTATTCAGCGTCTGGAGAGAACTGGGGCCTTCCTTCTTTCTCGCGCAGCATTCTTACATATAAAGCCGCGGTGCGGACGGCTAAAGGAACCCCTGATCAAATCTGCTCTCCCGACTAGCCGCTGGGCTAGTAATGCACCACTTTAAGTTATCGAATAAATCATTACTTGCTTTGCTGATGGCTTATGAAGCTCTCAATTTAAATGTGCAATCAGCACACAGGTAAGTAATCATAATAAAAGTCTGACGTGGCTAAGTCAAATATTTTGGGCGAGATAATTAATTTAATTACACTACACGAAGTAGACGAGCTCTGAACTTGCCCTTTGAAGATACGCTATCGCTATAGTTTTATAGTTATTCATTTGAAACTTCTCACATATTTATGATTATAGCGGACCTCCCTTCTACTTAAATTTAAACAACCTAGCTTTATTTATTCGCCTACTTAATCTATCTTGCTTCCTTAATTTTTAAGTTAAAAACCAGAAAATCATGAATTTCAACTAAAATTTTAATTTGTGAGATCCAGAATACTGTTCCCTACAGAATGATTTAATAATTAATAATGCAAAAAAGTAGGTCCTCAAAGAAAGTCGATTATATGCGTACAAGTCATATGTATGAGGTATTAACTGAACGAGATTACATGACAAAGACTAATGAAAAACAAAATTATCATTATTTTAACAAAGTATAACTGAAATGTACTTCATTGTTATGTACATCAGACGAAAGTATTTGACTCGTGGATATGAATCAGGAACCAGATTTCCTCTAGCCAACTGCTTGGTAATCCATGCTTCCATTTTAATATTTTAATTAATTCGAACTAATTAAAATATCGTCTTGTGTGTGAAACTAGACATCTGCTGTGAGGTATTTTAAACTCATGCTTCGACTGAAATAGTTGAATTGCTTTAGTAAGCAGCTGCTAGTAAGGTACTGATACCAACAGGTGTAGTGCTCTCATATCACATTTCGTGTGATTTGATCATGGAAGGTATCCCTCCATAGAACGTATTACCTCACTGCGAATAAATGGTGGCCCTAACCATCGGTAAATTTCAGCAGATTTAGGCATAGTTGCTAAAAAGGAAATCAAAAGCAAAAACTTGAATCACATAATTATCACACAATTACAGCAGAGTATATATATATATATATATATATATATATATATATATATATATTACAGAAATAAACAGGAAATAACAAGTAATTTTTGTTACAGCTGAAAGTGTAAAATACACTATCAGGTGAAAGTTACGTGGGCATTCCTATATAATGCGAAATTGAAAACTATATGTCACGAGAGCCTGAGCCCCAGTATAAAAGATGGCAGGGAATATTGTCCCATTGCTAGGGAGAGATCAGTGACTTCGAATGTTCACTGGTTATCGGACGTCATCAGCAGAAATGCGAAGAAATAATGAGGGCTAAACCAAGACCTGGCAGACATCACGTGCTGATACCCAGGGACCATCGAGCATTGCAGAGAGTGGTTGTAAAAAATGGTATGAAATCATCGGAATGAATCACACGAGCGTTACAGACTGCTACCAGCATTCCTGCTAACACAATGAAAGTGTTGTTGCGGAGTCGATGTGTCGAACCCAAGGCTCCAGTTGGCAGAACTGAGGCCGGGACCCACCGCGCCGTATTTTGTCAGGAGGCTGAGCACGTTCAGGAGCGTTGAGGGACAGTGCACAGTGATACAGCGGTATTTGGTAACTTTCATTTATTCAGCTAATTTACAGTATTCGATGGGTGAAGCATAGTGTCCAGCCGGCTCAGCAGACTCCTGGTAACGCCGCTGCTGCCATCATCAAGGCTGCTCCGCTGGAAGTCAGCCGCGCTCTCCCGGTCGCCACCCACTGGAGTGTTGCGACTTGTGCCACGCTGCTGTCCGCAACTCTGGAGACTGCTACAGTCCCTGGTCCTCGCTGCCCTCTGCCCTGTTTGGCCTGCTCTGTCTGACCATGGGGCGAAGGCGGGTGTACTGGTCACCCATGGCCCTCGGGCCACCACTGCTCCCAGGACAGGACCGGACTCGAATCCGCACCCTCCTGGACGCAGTGCTGCAACTTGCCACTAGTGGTGCTTGCCAGATGGCAACACCCGCTGCTGTCTCTGGTGCTTTCGCAGTGCTGCTGCGCCTCCCACAGCGTGTGCCTCGCCTGGACCCTGGTACACCAGATGGGAAGCGAATGTCGCCCGTAGACTCGAATGGAACTGAGCCGCTCCTGGACCCATTGCAGATGGCTGTCACTGCCCTCCTTCAGGCAGACCGTGCAATCTCCAAGTTCCAGGCTCCCATTCCGTCCTGCCCCGGTGTTGTGTCCTCGGAGGTGGAATATACCCCCAAACAAGTACATAGAAACAAAGTACAAGTTTATGCAGAATACTTATAACATTGCTGCCATACTGGCCCCTATAAGTGTAGACCAGCACAGGTCCGTCCCGACACTCGACTGACCCAGCACACTCTGTCCCAAGCTAAAATTGTCCTTCTATTTATATTGGTTTCTCCCTCGCTTCTGACGTAGTCACAGAGAGCATGTCAGCCACTTACAGATCGCGATTCTTGGCTCTGGCCTAGTGCCCCGCCTCATACATCACAATAACCTAAAGCGACGCTGCAGTTTCCTGCCTCATTGTTGCTCCACTCAACACAAATCGTGCGTCCAATACCGCCGTCGGAGCTTTGCGCCCGCAAGTGCTCTGGCCTGCTGGCTGTCGACTGTTACCACACACTGCCAGCGGCCCCAGATTTCATCGCCCAACCACACCTTCATTGAATTTTGGTAAAATTTCCCTTTCCCTCGACTAGGACTAACACTAGCGCAGCAGTGCATAGGGAGTTGAAAAGAATTGGGTATAATGGTCCTCATAAGCTACACATTTATGTAGTCAGTGCTATGGTAGGTGGTGTCAAGATCGACGCCACTGGAATGTGGCTGACTGGAAACGAGTGAACTGGAGTGATGAATCACGGTATACCCTTCGGCAATCCGATGGGAGACCTTGATTTGGCGAATTCTTCGAGAACGTTATCTGCCATTATATGTTGTGCCAACAGTGAAGTACGAAGGAGAGGGTATTACGGTATGGGGTGTTTTTCATAGCGAAAATGTGGCTCCAATAATGTTCAAATGTGTGTGAATTCCTAAGCGACCAATCTGCTGAGGTCATTGGTCCCTAGACATACACCTACTTAAAATAACCTATGCTAAGAAGAACACATACACCCATGTCCGAGGGAGGACTCGAACCTCCGGCGGGAGAGGCCGCGCAGTCCGTGACATGGTGCCTAAGACCGCGCAGCCACTCCGCGCGGCCTGTGGTTCCCTATTTGCACTTAAGAAAACATTATATGCGGAAGGATTTGAACAAATTTTACACCATTGTGCACTGCATACAGTACACAATTTTCTCTGGTTTCGGCTCTTGAGGGAAAATGTTCTGCCATTCGTCTGCAGACATTCAGACACAACAATGAAAATGTCCCCATCAAACTCCCAGGCGTCATACGGACTAAGTTTGGACAAAAGCCATACTAATGTCCGCTAATAGGTGTTCGGATACTTTTATTACACCAGAAACAACCTTTTCTATATGAAAATTCTAGCTATTATTCAGAGAAATCGATAAGATAACGATCTAGCACCTGCTGTAGATCTTTGAATGTCGAGAGTGACAGAAGCACACTTTTGTACATCACTACTATTACAGCTTTCTTACTACTATCTCATTACTTCAAACATTCTCTACGGAAGCCTGTTTTTTACGTACTGCGCATTTTACTGTGTAAGGTGAGAGGATCTGAGGATAAATTAATGAAGTTATTCTTACTCGTCTGAATCAATCTGAAAAAATAGTGGGGAGATGGTACATTGACTCTAGCTGCTTATGAATAAGTAATGCAGAGATGAATTACACAGAAGTGAAACTTTTATACCAGTTGAGATTATCGGTTGGACTCGTACCTCGTAAGTGGTTGTAGTTTCGTAAGATTGCTAAGTAGTGATACGAGGATCATTCAATAATTAAAGAGACAAATTGGTCTGGAGGAAAAAGCGTTTATTTTTACATAAGAGTTCAAATGGTTCAAATGGCTCTGAGCACTATGCGACTCAACTTCTGAGGTCATTAGTCGCCTAGAACTTAGAACTACTTAAACCTAACTAACCTAAGGACATCACACACAGACATGCCCGAGGCAGGATTCGAACCTGCGACCGTAGCGGTCGCTCGGTTCCAGACTGTAGCGCCCAGAACTGCACGGCCACTCCGGCCAGCTTACATAACAGTACATTTTCTACTTTCCAGCATAATGCCCGTGAACATTCATGCACTTGTTCCAACCGGCTACAAGCTTTTTTATTCCAGCTGCACAGAACTCTTTATATTGATCTTTGAACCAATTTCAGACAACCTTTCTCACGTCTTCATTGTCCTGGAACCTCTTTCCACGTAATGCCTCATTCACTGCACCAAACAAATGGAAATCACTAGGTGGTAAATCAGGACTGTAATGGGGATGAATCAGTACTTCCCAGCCCATGTCGATGGTTTCACAGGTTAGTTGCTCAATATCAGGACGTGCGTTTTCTTGCTGGAGAATCACAACTCTCCTCTGAGATCCACGACGTCTCTCTCTCATGGCTGGCTTCATCTGGTTGAAAAGCAAATCCGAGTGGTATTGGCTATCATTGTACGCTGTTCTTCGAGATAATCCCAAAAAATTGGACCTTCAGCATCCCAAAACACCGTCAACATCTTTCCTGATGATGCTTGGGTTTTGAATTTTTTCTTGACAAGTGAGTTGGTGAGCTTCCACTCCATGCTTTGTCATTTTGATTCACAAGTTGAAATTATGTAGAGGAAGCAATCACCTTCTCTTTCATAACTCTGCATACATTCTCAACCTTTTCCTTGTGTAGCCGCGTCAACTGCTTTGGGACCCATCTTGTACATGTTTTGCGGTGCTTCAGCTTGTTATGAACTGTACCAATGCTAACTTGATCCTTATCAACTATCATTTCCATAGTCACACGGCGGTCAGCACGAATATGTCATCAATTCGACTTTCAAGTGAGGGAGTTGAAAATGCAACTGATCGTCCAGAACGGTGTTCGTCAGTCACTGAGCCGCGACCACTTTTGAACTGCTCTACCCACTTGTAAACATCTGCACGATTCATGCAATCTTCACCATAAGCTTTAGTGGCCATTAAAATTCTACACCACGAAGATGACGTGCTACAGACGCGAAATTTAACCGACAGGAAGAAGATACGGGATATGCAAATGATTAGCTTTTCAGAGCATTCACACAAGGTTGGCGCCGGTGGCGACACCTACAGCGTGCTGACATGAGCAAAGTTTCCAAACGATTTCTCATACACAAACAGCAGTTGACCGGCGTTGCCTGGTGAAACGTTGTTGTTATGACTCGTGTATGGAGGAGAAATGCGTACCATCACGTTTCCGACTTAGATAAAGGTCGGATTGTAGCCTATCGCGATTGCGGTTTATCGTATCACGACATTGCTGCTCTCGTTGGTCGAGATCCAATGACTGTTAGCAGAATATGGAATCGCTGGGTTCAGGAGGGTAATACGGAACACCGTGCTGGATCCCAACGGCCTCGTATCACTATCAGTCGAGATGACAGGCATCTTATCCGCATGGCTGTAAAGGATCGTGCAGCCACGTCTCGATCCCTGAGTCAACAGATGGACGTTTGTTAGACAACAAACCATCTGCACGAACAGTTCGACGACGTTTGCAGCAGCATGGACTATCAGCTCAGAGATCATGGCTGCGGCTACCTTTCACGCTGCATCACAGACACGAGCGCCTGCAATGGTGTACTCGACAACGAACCTGGGTGCACAAGTGGCAAAACGTAATTTTTTCGGATGAATCCAGGTTCTGTTTACAGCATCGTGATGGTCGCATCCTTGATGGCGATATCGCGGTGAACGCACATTGGAAGCGTGTATTCGGCCTCACCATACTGTCGTATCACCCGGCGTGATGGTATGGGGTGCCGTTGGTTACACGTCTCGGTCACCTCTTGTTCGCATTGACGGCACTTTGAACAGTGGACGTTACATTTCAGATGTGTTACGACCCGTGGCTCTACCCTTCATTCGATCCCTGCGAAACCCTCCATTTCAGCAGGATAATGCACGACCGCATGTTGCAGGTCCTGTACTGGCCTTTCTGGATACAGAAAATGTTCGACTGCTGCACTGGCCGGCACATTCTCCAGATCTCTCGTCAATTGAAAACGTCTGGTCAATGGTGGCTGAGCAACTGGCTCGTCACAACAGGCCAGTCACTACTCTTGATGAACTGTGGTACCGTGTTGAAGCTACATGGGCAGCTGTACCTGTACGCGCCATCCAAGCTGTGTTAGACTCAATGCCTAGGCGTATCAAGACCGTTATTACGGCCAGAGGTGGTTGTTCTGGGTACTGATTTCTTAGAATCTATGCACCCAAATTGCATGAAAATGTAATCACATGTCAGTTCTAGTACAATATATTTGTCCAATGAATACCCGTTTATCATCTGCATTTCTTCTTGGTGTAGCAATTTTAATGGCCAGTAGTGTATTCACTGGTTGCTCGCCTTCAGCAAGTAAAAACCGAATGTCAGAATGATGTTCATTAATGCGGACGTTTCAAGCGGACTCGCTATCTTGAAATGTATTTTTGAGGTTATAATCAAAACAATTTTGATACATCAGCTGATCAGAGCTCATCCCAGTGATGCCAACTTAAATCTATAAAAGTACCAAACTTGCCCTATTAACAGTTTTTTCCCCAGACCAATTTGTCTCTTTAATTACTGAACGACCCTCATATGTGTTCCTCACAGGTCTTCAGAAATAACAGAAGGTATTATCCTAAGTACTGTACACGGAAGAAGCACGTTAAAACCAAAAAAATGTCCCCTTTCGAGAAAGTAGAGTGAAGGACGCCATAATGAAGAAAACAATGGAAGAAAATGATATTTTTAACAGAAATATAAAACATCACAGTCTGATAAAAGCAGTATTTTACGTGTTTGCGTGTCACGCACAAAGTTATATGGGCGCGAAATATTGGCTGTACTGACGAGAGATAGTAATGGTAAGAAAAAAGAAAAATTCTTTCCGGCAGTGCTCCAAAGCGGATCCTTAGCTGAGCAGTCAGACTGCTATGCGGAGGACTCGAGTCCAGTTCCCAGTACTGCCAGGACTTTTAGTTGGTAGGAGGTCAGTGGTACTTCTTGTGAAACCAACTGAGGCGTCGCATATGAGGAAAGTAGCCTGGCAAGCAGAGCGATATGCTGACCTCAGTGCCTCTCTATACCACACGCAAATAACGCCATATCGCAAAGGATGACATGGTCGCCGGCCGGGATCGAGAGGTCCGCTGGGCTCGATCCCAGAGATCTTGTAGGTATATGATACGATCTAAAATTGTAGACGTTTGAATATGTTCTAAAACCGTAGACATTTAAATATGTTCTAAAATTGTAGACATGTGATATAGACAACAAAAAATTGAAGTCTGTCAGAAGATTTCAATGTCGAAACTAATTGAAGCGTATTGTGGTTTTACAACAAAATGTCACACACACACACACACACACACACATGCATGCCAGATCATTATGATAATCTGTAAAATAGTGAGCTGGTCCAACCTTGAAACACAATACATCGGGGATTCTGCGTGGCATACGGTCTACAAGTTCTTGGCAGGGTTCCGGAGGTACGTATCACCATATGTCTACGCAGAGGTCACGCAATTCCCACAAGTTACGGACTGGTGATTGGTGCGTGCGAGTGAGGTGCCCGATAGCGTTCAAGATGTGTTGCACGCACTTCAGATTAGAGGAATTTAGTGGTCAAAACATCAGCATGAGTTCCGTATCATGCTCCTCGAAGCACTGTAGCACGATTCTGCTCTCGTGACAGGGACAGTTATCCCGGTGGAAGACGCTGTCGCTATCGCCGAAGATATCTAGTATGAAGATATGTACAGGGGTTGGGCAAAAGCATAGAAACACCAAGCGAAACACTTGATTTAACATTATGAAACGTCCCCTTTTTGAACAATTTTACTCGACTGTGCTTAAACTGACACACAATATTTTTTAGCGCAACGCAATCTGACTTTCACAAAATCCCTACAAAAGAATGGCCTTGACTAACATTAAACTATACCTTTCACAAATCACTAAATCACTTACCTCACAATAATCTTCGTTTCTCCCACTACTGCAATACAGCAAGCGCCACTACTGCCAGCTAAATAAAAGATTCAAACTATGGAAGGCACTAACTACTGATAGGGATGGTTAGCAAATGAAAGATATTAATAGAGAACAAACAATGTATTTACCTTCATATATATATATATATATATATATATATATATATATATATATATATATATAGAGCAGTTCATGACAAATTTCAAAACTCCGCCATCTCTCTCCCCACATCCACCACTGCTGGCGGCTCACCTCCAACTGCGCAACGCTACGCGCTGTTCACAGCCAGCTGCCTAACACTACAATGGCGAGTATTACAACAATGCAAAGCAGCCACAGACTGCACACAGCACAGCCAGTGATTTTCATACAGAGGTGGCGTTACCAATAAAAAAACCTAAACAGCCTACTTACAACATAAACGTAGATGTCAGTCAAGGTTGCAGGTAACGCTGTTGTAAGTGACTGCGAACGGCATCCGCGGAATGTCTTCAATGCCTTGCAAGTCAGTGCAATTTTCTGTGTAGTTGTGAGTGAATTATGTCAGATATAAGTGAATTCGAATGCGAGAAAATTGTTCGTGCCCTTATGGCAGCTCCCATGACCAAGGTAGCCGAAATGTTTGGTGTTTCAAGGGGTACCACGTCGAAGACCTATACCGCATACAGAGAAAGGGGGAAAACGTCATCCGACAAGTCATAACGCGGACGAAAGTGAGTGTTGAGTGATCGTGACAGATGGTCATTGAAGAGGATTGAGACGAGAAATAAGAGGATGACAGCTGCAAAAGTTGCTGCAGAACTGAATGTCGAACTAGCTAATCCTGTCGGCACAAACACGAAGGGAGCTCCAAAACCTGGGAAATGCAAGGCCAAATGGAATTCCAAACCACTCGTTAGTGAAGAAATTGCCCTTAACAGGAAGCCATAGAGGGTTGCGCAAAAAGTAATGCACCGCATTTTTTTTCTCACCCGAAAACAATGCTACGAATGTGAAACGTTACATATATACTGTTTGAAGTCTTCTGAGTGTGCGCGACAAGTTTCCGTCACTTCCGACAGATTGCGTAGCTGCAGGACAGTTTCAAAATGTCGTTACAAGCAACGTACAGTCATTGAATTTCTTACTGGAGACAGAGAAAATGTGGGGAATATTCACAAACGCTTGTTCAAAGTCTATGGAGCATCTGCTGTCGACAGAAGTACAGCTAGTCGCTTGGCATGAAGGCCGAGGTCATCAGAAGGCTGCCCGGCGGAGCTCTCGATTTGCAGCGGTCGGGGAGACCATCCACAGCTGTCACACCTGACATGTTGCAGCAATGTTGTCATTCGCGAGGACAGACGCATTACGGCTCGGCCGTTGGCGCTGCATCCGTCAATGAGGAGGTGATTCACACAGTGAAGCACTGGCTCCGCCAGCAGGACAAGGATTCGTACAGACAGGGCATACACGCCCTTGTTTCGGCTGGAGGAAGGCCATAGAACAAGAAACAGATTAAGGAGAAAAATAGGGCGTGTGGATAAAAGATCATTCTTCTGTGTGCATAATTCTTATTATGTTCAATAAAGAATTGTTAAAGAAAAAAATGTGATGCATTACTTTCTGAGCAACCCTCGTAAAACCTGGACTGTGGAGCATTCGTTTTACTTTGTTTTATTTGCCGTCATTTACAGAGATCTGTCACCTAGATGCTAAGACAGGCCGCGCTTCTAGAATATCAACTTTTACTTATATAGAACAAGCGAAATCTTCTTATTTAAGTGTAACGATGTTGCAAATTTAAATAATTGTAAACTTAAAACCAATTGCGGAATGGAAATACTTAAACCTACAAATTTATGTAACAAAACGGAAACATAAAAAGGATAGGGAAAAATTTAGATTCAATGGATGATAGGTTAGAGTAGAAGGAAGAGGTTAGTCCCATCATCTTAGGCGTTCAGGGGTGAAGGTCTCGGTATGTTCGTAGAGCCGTTGACTTCCGAACATCTTTAATTAGCTGAGTTGGTGTAGCCCCCATTTTTAATCCTAAACTTAGTTTATATGCGTTATGTATCGCATGTCTGGTAATGTTACTGTAATGTGATTTTTTGTAACTATTGTAATTCTACATACCTAAGTACAAGCTTAGAGTGGCTCTCTGCGATAGAGTCAATCTAATTCTACCACATACGTTTGACAGGGTACTAATAGGTTTATTTTCTGGTCACTTTATGTGTCTAAGCTTACTTAATGTTTAGGTTACATCTACATATTTGCTTATGTGGGTTTTGTGCCATGTGCATACTGATTCTTGATTTTTTTCGTCTATGGTCCGTATTCGTCTATCCTGTGTAGTTTATCTTGGTGCTGCATATTACGTTGTCTGTGGTTTACTCGTCTATTCCGATACACAGTGCACAGTGCCGTAGTGGTTGTATTGGCTAGTATGTTGAATGTATTCATGTGTCTTCGTTACGCACTATGGTGTGTACAGTGTTATATGTTAATGTATTTCTGTGTTGTCCTGTTTGCCCTAGAATGTTCAACAGTCTACAGGTAAGGACGGTGCTTCCTGGGGTTCCAGTTTCCCCATATGTACTGTTTGAATCGTTGCTGACTGTGGGTACGCGGGATACGGCCGTATCCGGTCAGAAAGTGAACCATGCCACGGCTGGAGTTGGTGCAGCTCACTTTCAGCCGCTCGTGAATATCGGGGAGTGTATTGCGTACACAGCGCTCCTTATCACTAACCTCTCATTCTTGTTCCCGGGTCTTCATCTGCCAGAGTTTAAATTGGCGCTTGTTCATAACTGGTACTGGGGTAATTTGCTGAATCCTGTCAGATCTGCCTCTCTTTAACCAATACGATGTTGCACGATATCTGATCGTAATATCGACTGGGTATATTAATGATGTGGCAAATGCCCCAGATGGTCTTAGCAGTACACTTCACTGCCCCCGCCTGCCTGCTGACTCATTCGCAGCGAGTTTTAGTCGGTGTGCCCGAGCACTCGCAGCAAAGCACAATACTGAATCAAAGAGCGCACAGCGTTATATTCGTATCAGTGTGGTTGGTAGTCCGTAATTGGGTGAGCATATGCCTGCTAGTTCGTGTAATATTTTCTGCTTTGTCTGTCGTCATTTTTCAGTGATCCCTTCATCAGAATGTCTGCGACTGTTAGTTTGTTCGTGTTGAATCATTCTATAATTGTAGAAAAATATTCCACTTGCTTTCTCTTCTAGGTGGTCTCTGTCGTCAGCTGATATGACAACAAATTCATCATCTGCATATGCAATTACTTCATCTGCTATCGTGTCTGTTTCAGTAGATGAAGGAGGGGTTCAGTGGAGATATCGCAGAAAATGGACCCAAAGGTCCTTGCGGGCAACCTTTAGTTATTTTCTTAATAACCTTGCGATCGCTCGAGCGCCATTCTACGACCCGTGTCCCTACATTAGTGTAGGAGGCTGTGTACTGGGTGTCAGGTACCTGCAGTTCTTTAAGCCTCGCGAAGACTGCAGGCCACCAGAGATCGTCAGTGGTACCTACGGTGTCCATGGTTACTGCAATCGCATACTTTGGTGTGGTTGCTGAAACTGCTGTGAGTGTTCTGCTTATAGCAGCATCGACTGATTTATCTTACCAGAAACCAAAGTGATGTGCACTAGGGCCACTAAGGGAACTGTGCGCCTGAAGTCGGTTACAGAGGAGCCTCTCCTGGATCTTTCAAATGTTCAAATGTGTGTGAATTCCTAAGGGACCAAACTGCTAGGGTCATCGGTCCCTAGACTTACACACTACTTAACCTAACTTAAACTATGCTAAGAACAACACACACACACCCATGCCCGAGGGAGGACTCGAACCTCCGGCGGGAGGGACCGTGCAATCTGTGACATGGCGCCTCAAACCGCGCAGACCTGGATCTTTGCTACTGTGTTTATTAGACAGACTGGTCTGTAATATTTTGGATCTGAAGGGTCCCAAACGCGGATTTCTTGATCATTATTGAATTGGCTGGCTTCCAAACGATTGGTACTCTGCCCTGTCTTAGGGCATCGTCTAGTATGCCGGTTAACATTGGGATAAACTGTAGTGGATTCCATCTGGGTCAGGTGCCTTTTTCTTTTCAGTCTTGCAATCGCTAATGCAATCTCCTCTTGCTCAAGTGGGCAGATGACACTTGTGTGGTACAGTCCCTCAAGCTGTTGTCGTATTGTGGTGTGTTATTTCTGGTCTGTGGTCATGGCATCGTCGGGGAGGAGTTTATCCAGCAAGTACTATGCTGTTTGCCTCCATCCCTGTATCATGGAACCGTCTCCCTGCCCCCATACTTCATATTAAACATTTTAATTGGTTTGTAATTTTCGGGAATTCCACAAAAACCACAGTGCTGTGCTCAGAATTAAGCTGTAAAGCACACAAGACTGTTTCACGTATACGTAGCATCTTGAACCTGTTGTGAAAGGTCGAAATGAACTCTCCCATGAATCCTAAAGTGATACTTACATATTTTATCTAGGTCAAAGTGTTCGGATCTTCTAATGCAAACTTGGTGCGTTAGATTTTGTAGCGTTTCTGCAGCAACTGGCAGATTTTTCTGTCCTCAGAATGATTCTGTTTGTTCGTTTCGTGCCGGCCGAAGTGGCCGTGCGGTTAAAGGCGCTGCAGTCCGAAACAGCAAGACCGCTACGGTCGCAGGTTCGAATCCTGCCTCGGGCATGGATGTTTGTGATGTCCTTAGGTTAGTTAGGTTTAACTAGTTCTAAGTTCTAGGGGACTAATGACCTCAGCAGTTGAGTCCCATAGTGCTCAGAGCCATTTGAACAATTTTTTGTTCGTTTCGTTGTCAGAAAACGCAGAGAATCGCTATGGATCAATGGAAGAAAGTCTTTTGGTGGAATGAGTCGTGTTGCATACAGTTTCCCGCTATCGGTTCAGTTTACTTCATAAGAGTGGAACATCGTTGGTGTTAGGTGATGATTTGGGGAACTACGTCATGCCGTTCCATGAGCCTCACAGGTACCCTGCGAGAACGCATTGCAGCCAAGGATAATGTGACCATTTTGGCTGATCAGGTGCATCCCATGGTACAAAGTTTGTTACTCAGTGGTGATGCTGAATTCCAAGATGCTCGGACCTTGTTCACACACCATAACTTTTATTGAGTACGAGGATGGAGTTTCGCAGTTCCCTGGACACTCCATTCATCAAATCTCAGTATTATTGAGGTTTTGTGGTTCACTTTGGAGAGAATGGTGCGTGATCGCTCTCCACCTCGATCATTGTTACCTGAATTTGTTATTATTTTGGAGTAAGAATGGTATAAGATTCCCTTGAAACCCGTGTAGGCCCCGTATTTATCCATTTCGGAACGGCTTAAAGCTGTTTTGAATGCCAACGGTTTTCCCACCCCCTATGAGGCATGATAATGTGATGTCCATATTTTTGTCCATATCATTTATGCGGTACACAATAATGTTCACATAGTTCATAGCTGTCATGGGGCCTTCGATTACGACCTCAGGTCCCATGGGAGTCGTGGTGAATGTTCCCCATAGTATAATACTGTACTAGCCATCCTGCATTCACGGAGCGATGTATGCTCAAGCAGTCGTCCGCCTGCTGGACCTCGTATCCTGGTGTAACAAGAAACGCGATTCACTCGACCAGCCGGCACGTTTCCACTGATTCACGGTCAAATCTCGATAATCCCATGAACACTGCAGTCTTAATTGACGGTGTAGTTTGGCTATGACATAAAAAGGTAATGCTCGTCTGCTACAGAGCCCCATTTTCAACAATGTGTACTCAAAGATTTGCTCCGAGAAGCTTCAGCCTGCACCAGTTTTTTACTCTGTCCTCATATGTGCTACAAATCTTTGCTTACCCTGCTTTACGGAGTAGGGAAGCCTCCGCTATCCACATTCTGTAATGAACTGTAGACATCGAACATCTCGCCTATTCTGGTTTCACTGTCCTGAACAACTTTTGGTACATGATAACGATAGTAGCACGAGAACAGCCAACCAGCTTCTCCATTTCCTGGCAATAACAACCTGTCAAAGTCGCTCCCAATTTGCGTTCCTTGTCGACAGTAAAATGATTTGCCATTCGTCTCTGCTCTTCTCATTCACTTTCTTCACTGCGTCACATTACTGCAACGACACCGGTTAGCCAAGGGTCTTGCACTGAGGAGTGTCTATGTGTGTGGGGAGGGGGGGGGGGTTATGGGTGGGTGGTGGTGCATGGACCAGTGAGTGGATGTGTTTCTATCAACAATATACACTGCCCAAAAAACTGATCATTTTTTCGGTGCCCTGTAATTGTCTCCCAATGAGATGCAGAAGTTTAAATTGGGCTCAAAGATGCCTCTAACCTTCCTCTGCAATGGTTGAAAAGTGCCGCGCCCTGCGGCGTCAGTTTCAGACATGGCAACGCTTCAAACAGCAAGGTGTTGACACATGAGAAAAATGGCCAGAGCTCAGAAGTTCATGTGAGTTGCAAGGTGGATTAATTATGACACATTGGCACCAAACTGTCACCCCACATAAGTGGTGTCGAAGAGGTTGCCTGCCCTCAGGCTTTAGAGCAGCCGTGAGGCACCACTCAGGTGAATGGACGTCGAAATCTCTGAAGGATACAGTTTGACCGTGCTCGACAAAGGTGTGTGAGTGACTCTGAGGGCGTTGCCGAACTGGGGAATCTTGAAGGACCCTCTGCCGTTTTATTCATGTCAATGTTGCACACTTCCGCGACACCGCGACAGGAGGGCTGGAAAAGCGTCACCCTTTGCTGCTTGGATCACGTCCAGATTTCGTCAATTGGTTTTTAATGGTCCCTAGTGGTTCCACCTTTGTATACCAGGGCAAAAATGCAGTCGTACCACACTCAAAAGGGGTCAGCTGATGTTCACGGGTTTGCAGCTCTGCTCCACAGTGGCCTGAATATAGGGTTGTTGAACACCCCAGGGGGAGGGGGGTGTCAGCAGTGCTGAATGTCGTCAAGAACGTCACACTGTTTCAGTTCTAAGCAGCGGTGTGTGTGAAATGTTTCCCTTGGCCGCCCATAAGAAAAAAGCGTGATTTCATCGCTGAGTGTCGCGGTCCTGATTCCATCGCAGAGGCGTCAGAGAAGGGGTAAAAAGGGGGTACGACGGCGTGTGACGACATTCCCATCGACTAACACATACACCATGCCGTTGGACAGAATTGTGGCGAAATTTGGTACCAGACATTATTAACCCAGCTTACATCTCATATGAACTTCTGAGATTTTGCCTTTTTATCCGCGTTATTCATCGACAGTCCTTAACGGCTGTGGAATTCAACAAGATACGGCATGACGATATCTCACGAAATAAGCGTCAAACGAAAAAATTACAATGAACGAAACTTGTCTAGCTTGAAGGGAGAAACCAGATGGCGCTATGGTTGGCCCGCTAGATGGCGCTGCCATAGGTCAAATGGACATCAACTGCGTTTCTTTAAATAGGAACCCCCATTTTTATTACATATTCATGTAGTACATAAAGAAATATGAATGTTTTAGTTGGACCACTTTTTTAGCTTTGTGACAGATGGCGCTGTAATAGTCACAAACATATGGCTCACAATTTTAGATGAACACTTGGTAACAAGTAGGTTTCTTAAATTAAAATACAGAACGTAGGTACGTTTGAACAATTTATTTCGGTTGTTCCAATGTGATACATGTACCTTTGTGAACTTATTATTTCTGAGAACGCATGCTCTTGCAGCGTGATTACCTGTAAATACAACATTAATGAAATAAATGCTCAAAATGATGTCCGTCAACCTCAATGAATTCGACATTACGTGTAACGACATTCCTCTCAATAGCGAGTAGTTCGCCTTCCGTAATGTTCGCAGATGCATTGACAATGCGCTGATCCATGTTGTCAGGCGTTGTCGGTGGATCACGATAGCAAATATCCTTCAACTTTCCCCACAGCAAGAAATCCGGAGACGTCAGATCCGGCGAACGTGCAGGCCATGGTATGGTGCTTCGACGACCAATCCACTTGTCATGAAATATGCTATTCAATACCGCTTCAACCGCACACGAGCTATCTGCCGGACATCGCTATTCTGTCATGTAGTGAAACATCTTGTAGTAACATCTTTAGAACATTACGTAGGAAATCAGCATACAGTGCACCATTTAGATTGCCATCGATAAAATGGGGGCCAATTATCCTTCCTCCAATAATGCCGCACCATACTTTAACCCGCCAAGGTCGCTGATGTTCCACATGTCGCAGCCACCGTGGATTTTCCGTTGCTCAATAGTGCATATTATGCCAGTTTACGTTACCACTGCTGGTGAATGACGCTTCGTCGCTAAACACAACGCGTGCAAAAAATCTGTCATCGTCCCGTAATTTCTCTTGTGCCCAATGGCAGAACTGTACACGACGTTCAAAGTCGTCGCCATGCAATTCCTGGTGCATAGAAATATGGTACGGGTGCAATCGATGTTGATGTAGCCGACGTTTTTGAGATTCCCGATTCTCGCGCAATTTGTCTGCTGCTGATGTGCGGATTAGCCGCGACAGCAGCTAAAACACCTACTTGGGCATCATCATTTGTTGCAGGTCGTGGTTGACGTTTCATATGTGGCTGAACACTTCCTGTTTCCTTAAATAACGTAACTATCCGGCGTACGGTCTGGATACTTGGATGATGTCGTCCAGGATACCAAGTAACATACATAGGACACGCCCGTTGGGCATTTTGATAACAATAGCCATACATCAACACGATCTCGACCTTTTCCGCAATTGGTAAACGGTCCATTTTAACACGGGTAATGTATCACGAAGCAAATACCGTCCGTACTGGAGGAATGTTACGTGATACCACGTACTTATACGTTTGTGACTATTACAGCGCCATCTATCACAAAGCTAAAAAAGTGGTCCGACTAAAACATTCATATTTCTTTATGTACTACACGAATATGTAATAAAAATGGGGGTCCCTACTTAAAGAAACGCAGCTGATATCCATTTGACCTATGGCAGCGCCATCTAGCGGGCCAACCATAGCGCCATCTGGTTTCCCCCTTCAAGCTAGACGAGTTTCGCTCTTTGTAATTTTTTCGTTTGATGCTTATTTCGTAAGATATTTGGCCCGGACACTATCAATGGACCACTCTATATATATATATATATATATATATATATATATATATATATATATATATATATATTCGTCAGATATTCATCCGGGTGACGACTCTTAGCGCCTTCTGGACAACGCCACTCGACTGAATATTCGAGAAGTATGCAAAATTTGCCCTCGCCCAGAAAACCTAAAATCACACAACATACATTTATTTGGAGATTACGGAAGTTTACTAATTTTTGTTACTTGTTGAACTGAACGTACGTATTACGACGGAGCCACATCGTTCGTCATCTACTGCAAAAGAAATATGAGGGCTGTTCGAAAGTAAGGTCCGACCGGTCATGGTATGATAACCACAGTGAAAATAAAAAAAACTTTATTCGAAACAGTGTGCCACAGCCTCCACCTACTTCTCTAAATAGTCACCGCTCCTACGTAGACATTTGTCGCGGCGTTGTACAAACTTTCCAGTACCCTCGTCACAGAAAGCAGCCTCCTGTGCTTTCCGCCAATTCTCTACACTGGTCTGCCTTTCGTTGTTTGTGGTAAAATGTTGTCTTCGTAGCCAGCGGTCAGATATTAACAACGGAGGGAGCCAATTTACGAGTGTATTGTAGGTGATCAAACACTTCCCACCGAAAACGTTCCAAGAGCGTCTTCATTGCCCCTGCAGAATGCGGCTGAAAATTGTGTTGAAGAAAGAGACGCATGAAATTTACTTTATGTGGGCTGCATAGCTTAAGGCGAAATCTCTCACCAGATCCACATACTTGGCGGGAGAAATGTTGTTTTAGGCATTTACATGTAACCACTTTGGGCTCTGAACTGAAAACAGCGACGGGAAGCGATCAACAGACACACTAAAGACACTGCCTAACAGATCTGTGCAAAGTTCCATCGAATTTTCGCAGTGGTTTCCGTTCCGCGGCTAATCGGACCATACTTTCCGAATACGCCTCGTAAGTCACGAAGCTTGCACACAGACAAAATAAGTAACGAAGAGATTTGCTCTCCAACAGCCCGTATACACCGTTAATTAAGTATAAGGAATCACGTTGTAACCTCCCCCTCTCTTATCGACCTTTATGACAGTGAAAAATTAAACCGCGTGTACCTAATGGGAAATTTGGGAAAGCAATCGTCACCGAAGTTAATCTGTCGGTAAAGAGGGAGGAAAGGGTTACATCTAAATGAAAGGAAAAATGCAAATGAAAACTTGTGGAAATTAATTTTGAAAAGGGGTAAAGTTAATAAGGAAAGTAAATGTGCGGCCGTTACGTCAACAATTAACTAGCGGTAATTAGATATTTGAGATTTGGGGGAAATCACGGTCGCCAGTCCTAAGGACAATTACTATAGTAACTGAAAAAGAAAGGTTATTACACATATAATTGGCACCAGAAGCGTGGCAACTGAAGGTTGACACGTGTAGTGTGAAAACTGAAAGTTTGTCAGAAGTAATAAATTTCGCTACACTCTGACTTAATTTAGCAAAAGAATTAATAAAACCGGAAAATCGAAAGTTAATTTAGTGACTGAAGTTAATAGTGAGCTTTCTTTCTGAAGCACATCGAAATCCAGCAGAATACGGTTAGTCTTGGACTACCTCAACAATCATTTCAAAAGTAACTTGACTCTACGCAATTTAGAAACAAGAGATTTAACTTTGAACTTGAATTAAATGATTCTGAATAATTAACAATAGTAAAATTTAGTACGTACCAAGCTGAGCTGCAGTCACAGGTAAGCTAAAATATGCTAACAAAACTCGCACTCTTAATTTGTGCTTGTGTAATCTAACTATTGTAGCCAGCTATGAATGCTTTAACTGCACTTTGAAACTAAAGTAATGAAATGCAATGATAGTACTTTAATGCTGGCGTCTGAATTTCAACGACACTCGGGTTCATTTCGGAAAAGGAAGGGACCCGGCTTGGTAATGCAATTGGGACAATGAGCAACAAAGGTTCATGCTAAGTTGCTGTAATTTTGCGAGGCAAATGGAACAATTTGACAAGCTGAGGTCTGCCATACAGTTCTGAAACTTTACGTGCTTTTAGTCTTCCTTGTTGGTCGATTGAAGGTTTGAAGCCGTCGATCGAGGAGGTGGCGACGGTCACTCATTGTCGGCCGTCGCTGTTGCAGAAGCTGGATGTTGGCGCGCCTTCTTCTCAACACGGTCACCAGACGAAACGGGCTCTTGATGTGCACCAGCTAATGCTTCCCGTCCGCGACACCATGTCAGAAACTATCATCGCAAGTCGAGCGCAATTACATGCTGCTAAACCCCGAAAGCGCGGCAACTCGCGGGAGCGTCACACCACACACCTGCTCCACTCGCTACTCCAGCCAGACTCTAACTGCCCTGCCCGCGCTCCACGCGGCAGAGTTAACACTACCAAAGATCCTACACCCTTTGATTCTTCACACGACCTATCGATGTAATCGTTCGATAGCAGTTTTCCCTAGGCAAGACCCAGCGTAAAAATACAAATAATATTTACGAAACAAACCAATTATACATCGACATAAATGCATATATATATATATATATATATATATATATATATATATATATATATAGTAAAACAATTACAATATATAAAGGCACAGAAATGTCATATATTCAGGTAACAAAATAAGGAAAAAACTTACAGTACAATAGATGGAAATAGGAGGATATGCATTTCCGGCGTTACACGTGCCCCACATTGTCTGAGGATGTTCGTGTAACCTAAACAGACTCAGAAAATGTCCCAAAAAATAAACAGCGGAAATGCATATGCTCAAAACATCATCAAAATTTAACATTCGTCTAATTAAGCATAAATCAATTTTTTAGACCATAAAAATTGAGTGGAGACAGTCCTAATCTTATTCCACTCTGTCATCTTGCACAAAATAAAACAGGTTGACAACATATTAAAATTCATAGAAAGCATAGAAAATGGTTTAGCTATTCCAAAATCATTAAAATTCGTAATACTATAAGAAATGGAATACTATTTGCAAAATTAATTAGAGTACATGGTCATAAAAACAGGTAGATCAAAATACGCAAATTAATTATTAATTACATAGAATACACATTTTATATAACCTTTTCATAATTATTATCTCGTCATGAGAGTCCACTTACCGCTAAACAAGAAAATAATATACAGTAGATCGACAAAAACATAAATATTGACAGCAGAATTCTTTCACATCAGCTGCCCGGGAAGAAAAACAACTCCGCCTTCCGTACTCGCAAGTACAAAGAATGCCGACAGCGGCACAAGAGCCGACAGCGACCCAAGAGCCGACAGCGGCTCCACCTTGCCAGTATTGTTGCGCCCGCCTGTGCAGCACGCTTGATCTCACTCGCCTGTGTAGCGGCATTTCCAGAACGTCCGTTTCACTGAATTCTTTAGGAAAACTCACTCCCGAGTAATCTCAAGGAGTCCCTTAATACTATCACAGTGGATAACTCAACACTGTCCATCATCACACGCATGTACTAGCCTGAAACTTAGAACAGCGTCTAAGTACATCGGCAATGACTAGTAAAACACACATTCATGCATTCATGAAATCTGACAGCTAGTTACAAAAGCATATTTACATTCCTTAATCTACTGTGACTCAGCTGAAAACTCAAACTAGCAGCTTGGATTTTTCAATTGGTTAAAACGTGATTAAATTGATTAAAATTAAATTGATTAGTCAAAATTAATTACTTATTAATTACAACTTCTTTAATGACCTTGGTCAGTCAAAAGCATGGCAATCTAGCAAATCTTAAATCTTACACTCTAAATTTACACACTGTACAAATTACCCATTGTGTGGTATTAATCGATCCTAGGTTGGTACAATTTCAGGTCTACAATGTTCCGTATACCTAATAGTTTTCCAGAGCTTGGATACTCTAAGCAATAAGCATTTGTGTGAGGTATACCAATGACTTTATATGGTCCATTATAAACAAACTTAAATTTAGAGATTTCATTGTCTATCTCGCTCGTTTTCTCATGAGCTTTTACAAGTACTAAGTCTCCGATTGCAAACTTAGCAAAACGCGCTTTAGCGTCATGACGACGTATGCGAGCATCAGCTTTTAGCTTCATTACTTCCCGCAAACGATCTTTTTTCACACCAATATTAATGTCAATCCGTGGAGGGAATTTGATTATCTCTTCCAATTCACTTTCTACACTTTTGTCAATGCTGAGATTCCTCACATTACAGTAGTTCAAATTCATACCTACATCAATACCATTCGGCCAGTTAACAATGTGTATAGGCTGGTATTGCCTATGCACACCGTCTCCTGCCTCGTCAAAGCTAACTACTATTGTTTTATCTTGTGACGTACATGTCAAAGTTTTGCTTTCGCAATTAATCACTGCACGGTACTTTAATAGCCAATCTAACCCGATAATTACTTCCGTAGTTAAGTCTGGCACGACGACAAACTCTTGCTCAAATCGTGCCCCACATATCTCGAAGTTGACAAAAATCTGTTTTGTGACCGGTTTACTGGCCTTCCCAGTAGCACCGATAATTTTCACTCCTGTTACTGGCATAACTACGATACCAGGTCTGTCTTTCAGTAACTCAAATATTTTCCCAGATACAGCACTCAATTCTGCACCGGTGTCAATCAACACGTTTAGTTGTAGGTCGTGCATATTAACAGACACTACTATCTGTCTACACTTGTCCTCGACTGTTTCTTTATTTTCCCACAGTAAATCCTCGTCTATATCCAGGTCATTCCAGAAAAAACCATCCGGCTTTGATCCTAAATCCGGTTTATCTGGCGGCTTTTTCAGTCTCTGTTCACATACAGTTTTAATTTCAACACGTTTGTCCTGAGGCTTAGTCTGTAGCTTCGCCTCCAATACCGAAACCTTATCCTGTAACTCGTCAACTAGTGAGTGTTGCTTTGCTATCAATTCACTAATTGTCACCTTCGTTGATTCCTCTTTAATCAGATTGATCTCATCTGCCAATCTACCTGGAGAAATGTGCCCAGTAGTATCTGCAATTACTTCCTCTAGATCTGCGCAACCCACATTGCTACCGTCTGACCGTATTACGTCAGCTCTAACCTCATACACGCTGTAATCTACGTGCTTTTCTACCAATCGTGTCCGGCTATCACTAAAATTTTCGTAATCTTTCTCCTTAATACTCTCGCAATGTTTAAACTGGAGGTTTGCGTCGGATGGGTCGGCTACTTTTACCACTATAACTTTCGGTAAAGTCTGCCGGTTAGGGCCAGAACTTTCCTTTACTACTTCAACATTCAACTCCTGCGGGACGAAACACGACGCATCTTGCTCGTGCTCCCGATTAACATCAACTATTTCTAGTAAAGTCTGCCGGTTAGGGCCAGAACTTTCTATCACTTCACAAATACTATCTTCCTGTGGGACGAAACGCGGGAAATTCTGACCGCGCTCCCCATAAATACTTCTCCCATACAGGCACCTATAATCTCTTAGTTCGTCGTATAAGCGACCGAACTGCCTTAACCAGACCTCATCCCTCTCTGCATCCCCTCGCTCAATGACGGACGTGTTATCCGACATCTGATCTTCTCTCAACAATTGCGAATCATTCTTAAGCTCAATCTCCATTTCCGCTGTGGGTGTTACAGCTGCCACTTTATAATCGTTTTCCGGAACACTACTTAAATTGTTCTCACGGACAGTGAATGTACTTCCTACTGCCGTGTATACAGCTGATCTACTACTTGTGGGCGCACTCCTTTCTCCTAACACTGGCACACTCTCCCGCCGTTGATTATTCCACACGGAATTTTCATAACGACGACACCTGGGTTTTCTCTTGTTATTGGGCCTCCAAAATTTCTCCACGCCCGGTCGGCCCCTCACCGGCGCGGCTAATGGTTTCCCTGTCTCGTCCCAGCAGATACGGTCCCCGGATGCTGCTGAGGCGGCTGATCACACCCTCTGGCGTTATTACTATTCTGTGAAGCTCGTATCACGTCAGTACGATACTGGTTTCCGTCATTCCTGTTATATTTGCATTGTATCGATTGTCATTACGGCCCGAACCACTATTGTTACTGCTGCCAAGATTGCGGTATGCATTATTCCCATAGTTATGATTGTTGTGGTTGCTGTGGTACCCGTTGTTGTTACCACAGCTGCTACCACTATCGCGATTATTGCGCCAATAGTCCTCGTCCTCAACTCTTTCCAGGAAATCATTGATTGTCCTGTAATTGCTTCCTACGTAGCGTTTTGTATCATCTGGAAGCTTCTTGTAGAGTTCCCAAACTATTTCGGTTTCCGTGCGACGATCACGCAAATATTCCAACTTGCGGATCCAGCCCTCACAAAACTCCTTCATCGAGCCGCGCGAATTCGCATCGAAAGGCCTCGATACGACAAATTCGCGCCAGACACTTTGCTGTTTTTGCTCTGACCAGTATTCAGCCAGAAACAAATTTTTAAACTCGTCAAAGGTCAGGTTCGTAATGTTGAGGTTTAAGCCCCAACGCTTGGCATCACCAGCCAACACATCAATAACCGCATTAATTTTTCTCTCATTAGTCCATGATCTGGGTAAAACTCTTTCACAGTTTTTAATGAAATCCGTCGCGTGTATACCGCCCTTTTTCAAGGGGTCGAACCGCTCCTCTTTCGTCAACAATTCCGAACTATGTGCACAGATTGGCACATAGCTCTGTTTTTCTTCAAGTTTCTTTTCTAATTCCGACACTCTCGTAATCACTTGGCAAGTGGTTGTCGCGAGCGTTTCCACTTCCCTCTTTTTCTCTTCGCAGGTATTAGCCTGCTTCCTCACTTTGGTATCTACTTCGGATACTAAAACCTTTAAAGTTTCCACCTTCCGTTGATCGTCTTTTCTCACTAATTGAATTTGTTCCGTCACCTTATTCTCGATGATCGGAGCAACTGCGTCTCCTACACTTTTCTCGATTCTGCTAATTTCGGAATTAAAACGCGTATTTATGCTCGCAATTTCCGCCTGAACGCCTATCATTTCCTGTTTAAGATTTCCGATTTCGGTATTAATCACAACAATATCTTCTTTGATTTTATCAACTTTTGTGTTAACAACTCCAACATTGTTGTTAACAACATTAATAGCTTTGTTCTGATTGTCTAGCTTCCTGTCAATTTTTTCAGACTGAGCTTCTTGCTTGGCAGCCTGAGCTTTAATTTCTGCCGATTGAGTTTCTATCTTGCTAGACTGAGCCTTGATTTCGTTAATCAAAACATTCAATAAATCAGTTAAATTCCCGGAAACTACCAGTTTTACTTCCGTAGCGGCTTCCTCTTTAATTGTCCCCCCGTATTCGTCATCAAGGGATTCCGATTTGATTTTCACTTCCGATTCCGAAACATTTTCTAATGTTTGGAATTCCATTTCTGCTCTTTGTTGCGTCTCGGCGGTCGCGTCTTTCATGCTAGCCGCCTGCCCCTGAACAATGGGTACCGCGGTGCGCGTTTCCCACTGTTCGACCGATTGTTCCGTACCCAAGTCTACCAAATTTTGGTAATTGTTGCCTTCACTCATTTTAATAATTTTCAATATAAATAACAAATCTCAAATCTAATTAGGATTCCTCAGACTAATATTCTCGATGACGTATCGACCATTTCGTAACCAGTACTTTGTTACGAGATTTGCACAATGCAAAATTCGTGTCCAGAACAACCTCAAATTTGAAGATCGTCCTGTCATCAGGTCGCCACGTGTCACCTCCCCCTCACTTATCGACCTTAATGACAGTGAAAAATTAAACCGCGTGTACCTAATGGGAAATTTGGGAAAGCAATCGTCACCGAAGTTAATCTGTCGGTAAAGAGGGAGGAAAGGGTTACATCTAAATGAAAGGAAAAATGCAAATGAAAACTTGTGGAAATTAATTTTGAAAAGGGGTAAAGTTAATAAGGAAAGTAAATGTGCGGCCGTTACGTCAACAATTAACTAGCGGTAATTAGATATTTGAGATTTGGGGGAAATCACGGTCGCCAGTCCTAAGGACAATTACTATAGTAACTGAAAAAGAAAGGTTATTACACATATAATTGGCACCAGAAGCGTGGCAACTGAAGGTTGACACGTGTAGTGTGAAAACTGAAAGTTTGTCAGAAGTAATAAATTTCGCTACACTCTGACTTAATTTAGCAAAAGAATTAATAAAACCGGAAAATCGAAAGTTAATTTAGTGACTGAAGTTAATAGTGAGCTTTCTTTCTGAAGCACATCGAAATCCAGCAGAATACGGTTAGTCTTGGACTACCTCAACAATCATTTCAAAAGTAACTTGACTCTACGCAATTTAGAAACAAGAGATTTAACTTTGAACTTGAATTAAATGATTCTGAATAATTAACAATAGTAAAATTTAGTACGTACCAAGCGGAGCTGCAGTCACAGGTAAGCTAAAATATGCTAACAAAACTCGCACTCTTAATTTGTGCTTGTGTAATCTAACTATTGTAGCCAGCTATGAATGCTTTAACTGCACTTTGAAACTAAAGTAATGAAATGCAATGATAGTACTTTAATGCTGGCGTCTGAATTTCAACGACACTCGGGTTCATTTCGGAAAAGGAAGGGACCCTGCTTGGTAATGCAATTGGGACAATGAGCAACAAAGGTTCATGCTAAGTTGCTGTAATTTTGCGAGGCAAATGGAACAATTTGACAAGCTGAGGTCTGCCATACAGTTCTGAAACTTTACGTGCTTTTAGTCTTCCTTGTTTGTCGATTGAAGGTTTGAAGCCGTCGATCGAGGAGGTGGCGACGGTCACTCATTGTCGGCCGTCGCTGTTGCAGAAGCTGGATGTTGGCGCGCCTTCTTCTCAACACGGTCACCAGACGAAACGGGCTCTTGATGTGCGCCAGCTAATGCTTCCCGTCCGCGACACCATGTCAGAAACTATCATCGCAAGTCGAGCGCAATTACATGCTGCTAAACCCCGAAAGCGCGGCAACTCGCGGGAGCGTCACACCACACACCTGCTCCACTCGCTACTCCAGCCAGACTCTAACTGCCCTGCCCGCGCTCCACGCGGCAGAGTTAACACTACCAAAGATCCTACACCCTTTGATTCTTCACACGACCTATCGATGTAATCGTTCGATAGCAGTTTTCCCTAGGCAAGACCCAGCGTAAAAATACAAATAATATTTACGAAACAAACCAATTATACATCGACATAAATGCATATATATACAAGGTTGACTACCTTTGAAAGTCAAACATGGAAGGAAATCTTTCAAGGAATAATCCACCGCTTGGCAATAACCAAGGAAGACTGCACTCGGATACGGTGGGCAGTCACCTGAAAGATAACTTGGATGAGTCGGAGCATCTGAAAATACCCAAAACGGACAGACGACCAAAACTCAAGACAGGACAAATAAACTACATTGCGACACACAATATAAATTCCCTCATACAACCAGGCAAACTCAAAATTCTGACGGATGAAATGGATCACAAGGGGATTCTCATAACCGGACTTCAAGAAATTAGAAATACTGATCAGGAGCCGATAGAATCACAAGGATATAGGATTTATAAGGGAATACCAGGGAAAAGAGTCATGAAACAGTGTCCACAATTTGGAACAGGATTCGTGGTGAGTCTGAAAATAATAGAGTCCATAATAGAATTTAAAGCACAATCTCCCAGGCTCTCAACATTAACTCTAAAAGCTGCAAATAAAATGTACACAATAATAAATGCCCATGCCCCGACAAATGAGAAAAATAATAAAAAAGATCACAGAGAAGAGGTAGAAAAATTTTGGGAGCTCTTAGATCAAACGACGAATAACATTAATAAAAATCACATCAAAATTTTAATTGGATACTTCAATGCCCAGTTAGGAAGGGAAAAGAGATATAGAGACATAATAGGGAAATGGACAGCACAAAGAAGAACAAACAAAAATGGCATAAGACTAGTGGAATTTTGCAGAAACCATGACATGATCTCAAAGTCGACGTATTTTAAGAGAAGACCAAGTAAACTAAAAACTTGGAAACATCCAGACTGGAAAAAAGGAGAATGGCAACTGGACCATGTCTGCATGGATAAGAATTACCACAAGGAAATTTACAATGTGAAAGTACTGAGAGGGACAGATACCGGATCAGATCATTACATGATAAAAATTAAAATTAAATTAACCCCATTAGCAAAGAAAAAATCCCACCAGAAGAAGAAGAGAACCTATGACCCTCATAAACTGATACAAAATGAGGATTATGAAGCACAAACCATGGATATAAAAATAACAGATGATCTGGAAGAAATAATTCCCAAATTGAAACAAATAGCTGAACAAGTTGCCCCTATAAATCCAAGGAAAAAACACCAGTGGTGGAACGATGAATGTGATGAAGCAGTGTTGGATCGACACCAAGCCTGGTTAAGGCATCAAAATGAAAAAACAGAAAAATCATATTTGGAACTCACAAAGCAAAGGAAGACAACACAAAAAATAATAAGGAGAGTTAAACGTCAGTACCAAAAAGATATACTTCTAATGATAGAAACAAATAGTGAAAAAACAAACTCAAGAGACTATTACAAAATATTTGGCAGACAATTACAAAGATATGATCCTCCAACATTAATGTTAAAAGATAAAGATAATAACCTAGCCCATAGCAATAGTAAAAATACAGAAATTCTAGCAGAAACATTTAACAAGTTACTAAATTGTGAAGACCCCCCAGAACTTCTTCAGATAAACACAGAAATCCCAATTAAAACACCAGCAGAAAATATAAATCCACCTACAATTAATGAGGTCTACAGAGCTTTGAAAGAACTCAAAAACTACAAAGCAAGTGGAGAAGATCAAACGTTTGCTGAACTTTGGAAATATGCAGCAGAACCAGTAAAGATAGCATTACACCAATGCATATTAAAAATCTGGAATGAAGAGAAATTACCAGAAAATTGGACTACTGCTATAATACATCCATTACATAAGAAAGGGGAAAAATCAAATCCAGACAACTATAGAGGAATTTCCCTTTTGGACTGCACGTATAAGATCATGTCAAGAATACTATACAACCGCTGTAAAGATCAACTAGAACTGGAACTGGGAGAATATCAAGGAGGATTTAGATCCTGGAGAAGCTGCCCAGAACAGATAATCACCTTGAAGTTAGTTATGGATGTCTACAAAAGAAGGCAAAAACAACTAGTCATAACCTTTGTAGATTTCAAAAAGGCATATGATTGCATCCATAGATCTTCAATGATGAAAATATTAAGGAATTTTGGACTTCATCCTAAATTAATAAAAATGATACAGTTAACCTTAACAAACACCAAATCCAAAGTAAAATTTAGAGGAGAAATATCTGAACCATTTACGATTAAAACAGGATTGAGACAGGGAGATTGTTTATCACCATTGCTATTCAATTGTGCTCTTGAATATGTAATGAGAGAATGGTACAAGGAAAATCCTATGAATATTAAAATTGGAACTAAGAAAGATAAAATAAACCTAAATTGCTTGGGATTTGCTGATGACCTAGCATTACTAGCTAATAATATTCAGGAAGCCACGAAACAAATAACAAGCTTACAAAATATAGCACAAAAATTAGGACTCCAGATATCATTTGAAAAGACTGAAATAATGGTAACGGATCCACTTGTAATAGATCACATCACAGTGAATAATAGGGAAATTAAAATAGTGAAACAATTTAAATACCTGGGTGAAATTATAACACATAAATTGGACGAGAAACCTGCATGGCGAGCAAGAACTAATAAAATGATAAAAGCTCAAAAACTAACATGGTCTACGTACAATAAAAAATGTCTATCAATTAAAACAAAATTAAAACATTACAAGACGGTGGTTCAACCAGAGGTTACATACGGAAGTGAAACTCTTTTTAAAGTCACCCAGAAAAACAGAATTGACAAAATTTTAAAAGTAGAGAGAAGAATTGCTAGAACATGCATAAATAAGAAATATCAAAAAGCTGGGCAATGGCGGATAGTTCCAAATGAAGTGGTATACAGAGAACTGGAGCCCATCACTGATACTATACGAAAGAAAAGGATCTCTTTTTGTGGTCACATTCTGAGGACACCAGAAACCAGATTATCAAGAAAAATTATTGAGAAGCTCTGGAAATTGAAACAACAAGGAGGATGGCTTAAGGAAATAAGAGAGGATATGGAAGAACTGGAAATAACTCTGGATGATTTGCAGAACAAAACGCCAAATTTAAAGAAGTTGAGGGACACAGAAATAAGATTTAAACCAAAAATTGACAAACGACATACAATGAAAAGGGTATTTACAGATAAGGAACGACGAAAAGCATCGGAACCAATGAAGAGATACTGGGCCACTCGGAAGGGGAAAATACCAAAGAAGAGGACCAGAAATGATTGACTGAAGTGGTCCAATGAGGCCGTAAAAGCAGAAGAAGAAGAATATATATACAAATAGTAAAACAATTACAATATATAAAGGCACAGAAATGTCATATATTCAGGTAACAAAATAAGGAAAAAACTTACAGTACAATAGATGGAAATAGGAGGATATGCATTTCCGGCGTTACAACGTAATGAAAACGAAGCTTCCTTCTGCCTGTATTATTGACAATGCAACAAACGACTGAGCACAGTATCCGAGGCAGACATTTCCTCCGTTCACCTCCACTCGTGGCCTACCGCCTGGAGTATTTCGATACCACTACGTGTGTCAACTCTATGTGGCCTATTAACAACTGATTTTCTCTCTTAATGCTTAATATAATGTGCCATAAATTTATTACTTTTCAGCAGATTGCATTGTGTATAAAATATATTTTGTAAGTTAATGTTGTAAAAAGACGTAGGGTCACATAAATGAACAGATGCAATAAGAGATTCCCCGCTATCTGGCACGAGCAGAAAAAAATGGACGGGATGCACTGTTATACTTTCGCCGTTAGACCTTCGCCGTTTCACTCTATGGCCTCGAATAGTTAGCTTTGTTTTATTGCGCTAGCTGTGCTCTCGCTTGCGAGTAAATTGCTAGGTTTCACTGCGAGCTGTAACTGTCGTCCTACACCCCGGCGTCGTGACATGCATATGCTAATACCATGATGGTGCATATTTTCGGACAAGCCACTACTCAAAAGAGACAAACTAATGAACCAGTACTAATTATTTAGGTACTTATGTTGTGCATAGGTAACGTTCCAACAGCAGACATGTTTGCGGGACAAATTACAAGCTTGGGTACCATCTTTGTTTTTTGGGAAACATTAATTCAGCTTTCTCAAGGTTTTTTGCCAAACACCTTTCAGTACATTTTTCCCGTCGTCAGTAAGTTCTTATTTCACTGAAGCCTGATATATTATGAGAACATTTGTATATGAAAATCAGCCCTAAAAACTTTTTGGATCTGTTGCGATATTTTAACTTAATTACATGTTATTAGGATTTTTAGGACTCTTTAACGTGCTGGAGAGCTTGTCAACTGCAACAATATATTTCTGCGCGATGATCGTACTAAACCTTGTAACCTCCCCACAAAAAAAATGAAATGACAATACTTAATGGAAATGGAGCCAAGCGTAACCTTCCCGCAAAAATATTAATAACAATGACAATTAAATGAAAGCTCGCTATCTGACTCAAGTACAAGTTCCCATTAAATAATGAACGCTAATCCCATGATAATGAAACTGTAATGATAACATAAACTCAATTCAACCGAAAAGTCGGTGTTTGCCCTGTGCGAAACGAGAATAAATTTCTTACCTTAGTGAAACTGCATGTCAAAATTCTGCTCTTATTGTTCTCTGGCACTTGCATGAAAAGCATTGGAAGTACCTTTTAAAAAATCTTTGTTAAAAGGAAATGGAAGGAAATTTGAATGATTGTCTCTAAAATTGGTTTTAAATCAAAATTATAATTTGGGGCGATTTTTGAAAGTTAAATTACAATAACTGTTCGTTACATTATCTGATGAGCGCAAAGCTGCATGATTATTTATTTAAATAAATTTATACCTCATCCTGAATCTCGACCATTGCGATGCCGACGCCCGCCGACTGCTCTCCGCTACTGCTAGCAACCGACTCCAAGCACTACTGAGGACAGACTACTGTAGACTGACTACCATTCGCAACTGCTCGCGACCGACTGCACACTGACTGACTGACTGCTCGCTACTGCGAGTCGAGCGCAACTGCTCTGGTCAGAGATTCTACAATGTCTCAGCATCGCTGCCGCACAACATACGTGTTTCATAACCCTCCACTGGGGGGGCAAAAATTTGGCAGCGATGGTGAGTCATTTGGACTTGCCATCGTAACAAATTTTTCTTTTAATTAATTAACATTTACAAAATATTTAGATGTATCACATGAATTAAATGTTGTGCGCATGCACCGATTACAAAACATTACAGACAAGACAAAATATAAGTACAAAACAAATCAGGAAAAATGTATATACAAATTATTTGACAGATAACAAAGTGTACACACACTGAAAAATTCTTTAGCAGTTTCATAACAGGCAAAAAAAAAAAAATCATGTTGACAAGTGTCATGAGTGCACATGCACTGCAGTGGAGAACATATCAGTAAAAGACGAAATGGATATTCAATGAGTAACAAATGACATAGATCATAAAAGGTATACAGAATGAACACAAATCATATCGTAAATTGAGAAGAGTCCACAGGCACTGGAGTTCTGTTGAAAACATATTCACATAAGTGCACATGCACTGAAAACTTTTGAACATTTTTTATAACAAATAAACGCAAGAGTAGAAAAAATCATCAAATCACAAAAAGTATATACAATATAGATGACAAGAGTGCACACATACTGCACTTCAAAACAAATCGAAAATGTCTTTAGTATTTTGACAACAAATGGCAAAAATCATGACGACAAGTGACACAAGTGTACTCGCACTAGAGTTCAACAAATCGAGAAAAAATGTATATGCCATGAACATAAATGGTGTTAGTAAAAAATGATTTTCACTATTAGGATAGGAAAGGAAGGATTGCATCATGGTTGTAGCACTTTAGTTTGCACATAGCTGCACTGAAAGTCCATATCTTTCCACAGAATCACAACTAAGTGATACAATCTGCAGTTCCGTTCCCAGAAGTATTTATCAGCTTATCAAGACAGTGAAACGTCGTAGTAGTATTCCATACTATCATTTGGCAGTATACCAGGTACACCAAACAGTGGGACCAGAATAACGTCTTCATCGGTTACGGTGGTGGACAGCATGTCGTGTCAACACCACGCTCTTAAGAGGCGGCACACAGTGCTCCATAACAAAGTCTTGATTAGTGATTACATAAGTAGTTTCTTCGCCTACAGTGGTGGACAGCATGTCGTGTCAACATCACGCTTTTAAGAGGCGGCACACCAACGTAGAATTAGTGCAAAAACCAAATATAGTGCTCCATGATAATGAGGATGGACAAGACAAATGGATGTTACAATAATTTCAGGTAGTTAGGTCAGAAGGTGAAGGACATTAACTAACACACAAGTCTTGATTAGTGATTACATAAGTAGTTTGCGGTATCCATACTTAGTCATTGAACATTTCTGTACCATGAATGTAGTATTACAGAAAAATGTTCATTAATTAATTTAAAGACAAGAGTGGTAATCAATCGCCATCAAGTATTGAGTATTACAAAACATTTTTCCTCATTCAAATGACATATTTACAAGTAACTATTAACACTCAGTGGCCTAGCAACTTTCGATAAAGACAAGAGTGGTAATCAATCGCCATCAAGTATTGAGTATTACAAAACATTTTTCCTCATTCAAATGACATATTTACAAGTAACTATTAACACTCAGTGGCCTAGCAACTTTCGATTAGTACAAAATATTTATCATCATTCAGTATTAATATGGGGAGTCATCATTGAAAACACTAACAAAACGTTAAGTTACATTAATTATTGGCACTCAGTGGCCAGCAAGTATTGAATAGTATAAAACATTATTCATCATTCAGTATTCTTCATATCATTAAGAAATCATTATTAAAAATCAGTTAATTACAGTCATAGCCTTAATAATCATGGGCATAATAAGTAATTACATTAATTATGGGCACTCAGTGGCCAGCAAGTATTGAATAGTACAAAACATTATTCATCATTCAGTATTATTCATATCATTAAGAAATCATTATTAAAAATCAGTTAATTACAGTCATAGCATTAATAAGCATGGGCATTATAAGTAATTACATTAATTATGGGCACTCAGTGGCCAGCAAGTATTGAATAGTATAAAACATTAGTAGCATTAATAAGCATGGGCATTATAAGTTACATTAATTATGGGCACTCAGTGGCCAGCAAGTATTGAATAGTATAAAACATTAGTAGCATTAATAAGCATGGGCATAATAAGTACTCTCATTACAATAGATAGTGGCAATTATGTTTAGGTATCATTAAGAAGTCATTATTCAAGTGACATACTATTCAGAGCTGATCAGTGTTATTCAGAATTATCATAAACTAGTGACATTATCTGGGACTGTTAATACATTTTGTTTTTTCTGCTAGCAATGCATTGCTTTGGGTAATTATAAGGGAAAGCAAGAAGAAATAAGAGAAAAAATTGCTTCTAGGTTGTTCCTATAAATGAAAAGATTGTGTAACGTCATTCGTCATGAGTCAGCTGTAGCAAGGTTATCACATTTATAAATGATAGACACAAGTGGGTAAGAAAAATGCAAGTACTAGAACAGGTATAATAAGTAACAAGTTTAGTAAGTATCATAAAAAGCTTCTCCTGAAAGAAAAATACAAAATGGATTATTGAGCTGAAAGAAGAAACGCAGACTATGCTGAAAAGTAGTGAACTTCGAATTAACAGGTAGTGAAATGTGTATAAAAAATGTGTTCCATAGCTGTCCTTTCCAAAACCTTCAGTCATCCTACTACGCAATATAACACCTGCTGTCAAAGTAAACTGCAACAAATACTTAAATAACTACATAGCATAAATACATAACTTCAACATTATCCTCATCTGTAAAGAAAAAACTTCATTATTCATATTATCATAACTTCATTATTATCATCACCTGTAAACAAAAACTTCATTATTCATAGTACCATATTCTTCATCATTATTCTTCGTCAGCATTAATTATCATCTGCAAAAATCACTTCATTATTCATCACATAACTATTCCTTATCCCTAGCATATTTCATCACTTAAAACTAAGATGTGTAGTTCTGTCTGACAGCTTGCATCAATCGCTTTGTATTCTGAAAGAAAAAATTAGTTAAGACTGCTATTCTGCGATGTGTATAGTATATTCTTGTTAATGCCCGTTAATTCTGATCCATTTACTCGTCCTCATTAGTTTATTGCATCTTCTTTCGTTTATTCCGTAGGTGAAATTCCCACTTCTGTTTAATTCATTTCCTGTACGCATCATTTATTTCTGAAATTGATGAACAAAGATTAATGTCTTGCATTTAAATCATATACCCATTAAATAGTGACTGGTTAATGGTGACTCAATTAAGCATACAACATAACATGACAGAAAACGTAATATCTCAAAGCACAGACAGTGTTTAAAGGCAAAAAGTGTACAGAGAATATCGTAATGCAGCAGCAAAAAAGGAAAATGTAAAACAGTCATGATGTTGAGATATCACAAGGCAAAATGTCAAAGTCAAATGGTGTGTGTTATACCTTAACTAGTTCACAGTGCATACAAACAAAACATGAAAACAATCGTACATACATAAGAAAGACAAAATGTGACATTCGTTGTGTTCAGCTTATATGTAGTGTAGTTAATAGATGCGATAATTAAAGACTTCAATGGAGAGAGAATTTGATCAAATTAATGCGTCATTATAGAGAATTGCATAATTATTCATAAAATGCGTAAGTTCATCTGAAAAAAATGCACGGTCTAGTGTGTAACGACAAGAAGAGCGACCTGCTAACCTTACCTTGCCGGGCACTTGCCAAGAAAAAATACGATAATCATCAATAGGTAGTCACATAAATGTAATTGCATAAGTGGTCACAAAATGTGTAAGTTCATCTGAAAAAATGTGCACGGTCTGATGTGTAACGACAAGAAAAGCGACCTGCTAACCTTACCTTGCCGGGCACTTGCCAAGAAAAAATACGATAATCATCAGTAATTAGTCATGTGAATATAATTGCATAAGTGGTCATAAAATGTGTAAACGGCCTCATAGCATGTTACATCGTAAAGTGGTTTCATTCGATAAAGGGTTTAATGTTTGACACATGATGGTTGCCTTTCGATTTTCTGGTTCTCAGAGTTTCGACGTGTACAACATTGGGGTGAGGAATGCTGCGAATCCGATATGGACCTGCGTATAGAAGTTCAAATTTACTGCACTTACCTTTTAATTTGCTGGATAAATAGTGTGTACGTACTAATATCTTCTGTCCAACGTGAAAATCTCGGTGTCTACAAACCTGTTTTTGCTGTCTTCTCCGGCGCTCTGCGGCACGTTTGATGTTGTTCAGCGCAATGTCAATTATTTCGTGGTGTCGTAATCGACGAGATGTAGGAAATGTTACTAATTCTTTGATTTTGTTTGGTGGTTCAACGTTTTTCAGTATAACAGACGGAGGTAGCATAGTGGATTCATTTGGAATGGAATTAATTACATCTTGAAATGAGTGTACGTGTGTGTCCCAATTAACATGTCTTTTGTGGCAGTATATTCTACACAGTTTACCAATTTCTTTCATTAGTCGTTCACAAGGGTTCGAAGAGGCGTGGTACTTGGATATATAAATCGGAGAAATGTTTCTAGCTCGTAACATGCGTGTCCATATGACAGAACGAAATTGTGATCCATTGTCAGAAATTACTTTCATCACATGCCCTACATGAAATAAGAAATGCTTTACAAATGCTTTCGAAACAGTTTTAGCAGTAGCTTTGCGTAACGGAGTGAAGGTAACAAATTTTGAAGTGAGTTCAACAGCGACAAAGATGTAGCAAAAACCTCTGTTAGTTCTTGGAATTGGACCAAAAATGTCTACTGCGGCCATATGTCTTAATTTAACAGGTACAATGGGATATAATGGAGGAATGTGTGAAGTTGTGTCAGACTTAGCTTTCTGGCAAATTTTGCATGACGCTAAAACTCGTCGTATACGTTTTTCCATGTTTGTAAAATAACAGTTCTGTCTCAATATAAGAAAACATTTTCTTGCTCCGTAATGTGCGTAGCTTAAATGAGTGTACCAGATTAATTTGTTAACCAGTTCGTCAGGAATGCATAGTAACCAATTGTTGCTGTCAGGATGAGAGCGGCGAAACATAATGTCATTGCGTACAGTGTAGTGGTTCCTAATCGTAACATTATTCTTATCTTGCCAAAGGTGCTTAATTTCTTTCCACACATTGTCTTTGCTTTGCTCTCGTGCTATGTCCTGTAATGACGATGAAATAAAATTTTCAAATGCAACTTGTTGAATGTACATGACGCTGAAATTTGCTTTGCAGAAGTTGGTTGCTACGTCTTGCTGATTGTTGCTGAGAGAACGAGAAAGTGCGTCTGCTATAACATTTTGTGTGCCGGGAATGTGAACAATCGTAAAATTAAATTCTTGTAAATACAGTTTCCATCTGCTTAATCTATCGTGAGTAAATTTAGCTGAAAGTAAAAATTGTATAGCTCTGTGATCTGTGTAAACGGTGGTATGTCTGCCATAAAGAAAGTGCCGAAATCTCGTAAAAGCCCATACAACACATAATGTTTCTAGTTCAGTAACGGAATAATTTCGTTCAGCAGGTGACAAAATGCGGCTTGCAAATGCGATGTTTTTAATTACTATTGAGCCATGTTCTTCAATTTCCTGAAAAATGTGTACGCCTAAAGCTGTGTTGGAACTGTCGGTGGCAATAGAAAAATTTCTAGTAAGGTCTGGGTGCGATAAAAGTGGAGCATTCAACAAAGCATATTTCAAATAACATTCTCGTGAACAAAATTCTGCGTGTCAATAAGTATTGCTTACGTTACTGGAATAGGCTACCTGTACTGTGTCTGGTCAAATTCTGTCATACGTGCTGTTATTTACGGGACGATGTTGTGGTATTTTGACTATTTAAACTGCTCTGTTATTTCTTACTGACATGTTACGCTATAGATGACACCTATTGTCTGTTTCATTCATGATTATATGTTGTTGCTAACATTCTTGCTGCTGAAAAGATCGACTGTAATGAAATGTACGCTGAAAAATTGTGCTCGTTAATTTTACGTCTGTCATAATAGTCACTTCTATACGGCGCATTGCGATACGAGTCGAAATAGTGTGTTGTCTGTACGTAGTTATTTCTTTGCTGTGCGTTACTATTTATTGTAGCTGGGACTATACGTGCACGCGGCGAAACATTAAAGCTTGTACATTACATTGTTGGTCAGGAATGCTAAGCGGTTGACTTTCATGCTGTTGTGGTGGAAAACGTCTATTGTTACCAAAAATGTGGTTGCTGTTACTGCTAATTTTACATATACTGATGATTACGATTTTTATGTTATTAAAATTACGGCGGTAGTTGTCATTACGGGAGTGCCTACTGAATATTGTCACATTCGGTAAAAATTGTCATATCCGGTGTTCAGTACATATTCTTAATTCTAGGTAGAGCAAAAGTTAAAGAGCTGTTTTGATAGATATAAAGGATAGTAGAAGAGAAGGCAGCAGTGCAGAAAACTAAAGATGAAACAGCACTACAGCAGCTCGGGGCCCTATGCTCGCTACGGCACATATTCATTAAAGCGTAATGAATCCCCTGAGGTCTATTACGCGCTGCAAATAAATTTCAGCTTTTGTGTTACAGGCAATGTCAGTAAAATTCCAAAAACAAATTGTTGTATTCTTGCTAATTCTAATTTCTGCATTATAGGCAATACTGATGAAGGTACAATAGCAAATTGTCGTAACAGGTTCAAAGCTCGTTTCTGCATTACAGGTAATAGTGGTGAAAGTACAAAAATAAATTGTCTCATACAGTGCAAATCGTGTATCTGTGCTCTGTCATTATTAAATTCCTTACACTTTCTTACGGATAAAAATTGCTCGTAATCTACGTTCTCGCCACTGAATTTGAGAACACGTTCAGTTTTGTGTGTGAATCTGTTTGTCTGTGTCATTTCGGATTTCAAATTGCGTATCCTTTCAGGTTTTAAGTCGCGTAGCTTTTCGGATTTTAAGTCGCGTAGTCTCTGTAAATTGCTCACATTATACGCGCTGCGTGACTCTGACAAATGCTCGAAAAGTGGTGTCTGCTGTGCTGTGTTATTAACTGAAGTGTTTTTCATCTCTGTTACTTCTTGCTGTAAACTTGACAGTTTTCGACGCAATGTGTTATTAGACGAATCGATCTCATTAATTGTCTGCTGTAAATTTTGAAATTCAGGTGTTTGGTTGAATGAAACCGGTGAAGTATCGTCTGATTTATTGTCATTAGTGCTTTCGATGACATCAATACGACTGGCCAATTCATCATATTTTTCAGTCAGTATTTTTGCCTGATCATCATTTTTAGAGTCGGACGCATTAATCTGTTTTTGCAAATTACGTGTAGTTTCGTTCAGTTTTTTAACGTCAGCTTTGACGACATCGGAATCCTGTGTTAATTCTAATTGTTCGAGTCTATCGGTCACTGATTGAATATCTGCTGTGTGTGTATCCGTTTTCGATTTAAGGTCAGAAATCTCATCACCTAATTCCGCGTTCAACTGTTTGACGGTATTAATTTCGTCGGACACTGTAGCAATATTGTTGTCTATATACGTTTTTGCCTTCGCAAACATTTTACGTTTGTCTTCCTGTCTCTGAGCAGTGATTGTTTCCATTACTTGACGTTTTACTTTATTTTGATCATCAATAAATTTGCGGAAACGCGTATCACTGTTTTGTATGTGCAGACTAAGACGTTCGTTAATTTGAGTGTTCTGTTGTTCGAATTTCGCGTCAATCTTTTCATCCATTGTGCGTGAAAGTTCTGTTGTCATTGCTTTAAACTCGTCGCGTAATTGTGTAGCTTTTTCAGAGCATTGTTTAGCGACTGTACTGATTTCCGCTCTAAGTGTTTCTGTTGCTGCTGTTTGCAATTCCCTTAATTCCTGAGCAACAGACTTAATTTCTTCGCTACTTTTTCGCGAACAAGCCTCGATTTCCTCGCGTAACTGTTCCTTAGTGTCATGGCACTGCGCGGCAACGGCTCTAATTTGTTCACTTAACTGTCTGGAATTGTTATCTAATTTTTCATTTAACTGTCTGGAATTGTTATCTAATTTTTCATTTAACTGTCTGGAATTGTTGTCTAATTTTTCATTTAAGTGTTGTTTGAGATTTTCATTATCTTGTTTGTTCTGTTCTCTAAGTTGTCTGAAATCTTTACTCTGATTGTCTAATTTTTCATTTAACTGTTGTCTGAGATTTTCATTCTGTTGTTTGGACTCTTCACTTTGTTGTTTGTTTGATTCGAGAATTTGCACCAATAACGCCCTAATTGGATCCGATACAAAATTAGCATTTCCATTCTGTGTGCTGTTTAATGGTGGATTTGGAATTGTTTCGCTTTCTGTAACCATTTGGTTATTTTGAGATTTACAAAAAGGTTTGTCAGTCGAACGTACACTGTCGGTCATTATTTCGGAATTAAATAAATCCGGCGTACTTTGTGTATCCTGCTCATTTTCATTAGAGAAATTTGTCTGTACGTTATTTGAATTTTCCAAACCGGGTGTGTTAAGCTGGGCAGCGCTCATTCCAACAGAACGCCCCGCGTCACCAATTGTCGTCAAATTAACAGAGGAGACAATTGAGTTCTCTTGTTCATCATTAAGGTAAAAGTCGTCATTCGCGATTGGAACGCACTGACTGTTAGTGAACACAGTATTGTCATCATTACACTGCGTGTCACTAGTAATATTGGTCACGTTGTTTAAGTCGGTAAATTCGTTCACTACACCTCGCGACGTACTATTAATAGTCTTTCGCGGCATTTTTACAATAGTCACAATAAATCACAAAACAAATAAGTACAATACAAAAGCAACACACAAATACAACAGAACAACGAATTGCCGATGATCTGAGGAAAGAAAGTCACAAATTAGTAAAAGCGTTGCGCCAAATTATAATTATATTTAAGCAAATAAGAGCAGATATCTGACTGTTTTTCAAAAGATTCTCACGAAATACGATCCTGGACTGGGTGTCGCCAAGTGTAACCTCCCCACAAAAAAAATGAAATGACAATACTTAATGGAAATGGAGCCAAGCGTAACCTTCCCGCAAAAATATTAATAACAATGACAATTAAATGAAAGCTCGCTATCTGACTCAAGTACAAGTTCCCATTAAATAATGAACGCTAATCCCATGATAATGAAACTGTAATGATAACATAAACTCAATTCAACCGAAAAGTCGGTGTTTGCCCTGTGCGAAACGAGAATAAATTTCTTACCTTAGTGAAACTGCATGTCAAAATTCTGCTCTTATTGTTCTCTGGCACTTGCATGAAAAGCATTGGAAGTACCTTTTAAAAAATCTTTGTTAAAAGGAAATGGAAGGAAATTTGAATGATTGTCTCTAAAATTGGTTTTAAATCAAAATTATAATTTGGGGCGATTTTTGAAAGTTAAATTACAATAACTGTTCGTTACATTATCTGATGAGCGCAAAGCTGCATGATTATTTATTTAAATAAATTTATACCTCATCCTGAATCTCGACCATTGCGATGCCGACGCCCGCCGACTGCTCTCCGCTACTGCTAGCAACCGACTCCAAGCACTACTGAGGACAGACTACTGTAGACTGACTACCATTCGCAACTGCTCGCGACCGACTGCACACTGACTGACTGACTGCTCGCTACTGCGAGTCGAGCGCAACTGCTCTGGTCAGAGATTCTACAATGTCTCAGCATCGCTGCCGCACAACATACGTGTTTCAACCTAACGAGCTACTAATTAAGGTAAAAGACGTAGAAGAGACGAGATAACGACACCGTTCGCTTATTTTATTGCTAACATAAACAGTTTCTTGAAATGATTTTGTAATTTTTGCAAAGCTGTCTTCAAGGTCTGAAAAATTCCTCATATAACGTTTATAATTTTTTCAAGTTTTACTAGAGTTAGCACATATTGACATCGGTAAAGACCAAACGAAACATGTTTGGGAAAGAATGCTAACATAGTCACCAATTGCGTTTCGCAAATATCAGCTGGAAACAAGTACCGAAAGATTAAGCAAGCAAGTAAAACCGAAAGGCAAAGATTATGGACGAGATATCGTTAAACTTAAGGTATCGATAGGAAATTTATTTTCTGAAAAATACCCAACTGAAGCTGAAGCCAAACTGAAATTCGTTCAGGAAACGCTAACACTTCTTTACTGAACTGGAGAAACTGAAGGTAAACACTCGGTATAATATGAAGAATCTAGTAGAATTGCTGTTGTTGTCTTCAGTCCAGAGACTGGTCTTGTACAGCTCTCCATGCCACTCTATACTGTGCAAACCTCTTCATCTCCGAATAACTACTGCAACCTACATCTTTCCGAATCTGCTAAGTGTATTCATCCCTTAATCTCCCTCTACGATTTATACCCTCCACGCTCCCCTCCAGTACTAAATTGGCGATCCCTTGATGCCTCAGAACGCGTCCTACCAAGCGATCCCTTCTTCTAGCCAAGTTGTGCCACAAATTCCTTTGCTCCCCAATTCTATTCTATACCTCCCCATTAGTTACGTGATCTATCAACCTGATTTTCAGCATTCTTCTATAGCACCACATTTCGAAAGCTTCTATTCTCTACTTGTCTAAACTATTTATCTTCCATGTTTCACGTCCATACATGGCTACACTCCGTACAAATACTTTAAGAAAAGATTTCCTAACACTTAAATCTATACTCGATGTTAACAGATTTCTCTTCTTCAGAAAAGCTTTTCTTTCCATTGCAAAAATGTCCTCTCTACTTCAACCATCATCAGTTATTTTGCTTCCCAAATAGCAAAACTCATCTACTGTTTTAAATGTATCATTTCCTAGTCTAATTCCTTCAGCATCACCTGATTTAATTCGACTACACTCCATTATCCTCGTTTTGCTTTTGTTGATGTTCATCTTAAAGCCTCCTTTCAAGACACTGTCCATTCCGTTCAACTGCTCTGCCAGGTCCTTTGCTGTCTCTGACAGAATTACAATGTCATCGGCAAACCTCGAAGTTTTTATTTCTTCACCATCTATTTTAATTTCTACTCCAAATTTTTCTTTTGTTTCCTTTACTGCTTGCTCAGTATACAGATTGAATAACATCGGGTATAGGTATGTGTACAAATTGTAAATAGCCTTTTGCTCCGTGTATTTGATCCCTGCTATCTTCAGAATTTGAAGGAGAGTACTCCAGTCAACATTGTCAAAACCTTTCTCTAAGTCTACAAAAGCTAGAAACGTAGGTTTGCCTTTCCTTAATCTATATTCTAAGATAAGTCGTAGGGTCAGTACTGCCTCGCGTGTTCCAATATTTTTACGGAATCCAAACTGATCTTCCCCGAGGTCGGCTTATACCAGTTTTTCCATTCGTCTGTAAAGAATTGGTGTTAGTATTTTGCAGCCGTGGCTTATTAAACTGATAGTTCGGTAATTTTCACATCTGTTAACACATGCTTTCTTTGGTATTGGAATTATTATACACTTCTTGAAGTCTGAGGGCATTTCACTTGTCTCATACATGTTGGTCACCAGACGGTAAAGTTTTGTCATGGCTAGCTCTCCCAAGGGTATCAGTAGTTCTAATGGAATGTTGTCTACAACCGGGGCCTTGTTTCGACTTAGGTCTTTCAGCGCTCTATCAGATTCTTCACATAGTATCATATCTTTCATTTCATCTTCATCTACGTCCTCTTCCATTTCCATAATAGTGCTCTCAAGTACATCGGTCTTGTATAGCCCTCTATCTACTCCTTCCACCTTTCTGCTAGTAATTGTTACAAGCATGAAAAATAGAGTAACTTCAAGTATTAGTTTTATCGTCAAATGAGACGATATATCTGAACGTTCAACGCACTAGGGAAGTAGAACTTTGCTGTCCTTTTGTGCTTCCGAATCAGCTGCTGAGAAGAAATGGCATGATGTCGTACACTATGTAGGATAAGGCAGCTAAGTGAGAGCACCCCAAATACATCCGGAACGCGTGAATATGTTGAGTTGCAGTTTTCGCTAAGTTCACAGTGAACAATTTTCTGCAGTACACAAGTGATTTCTGATACAGTCTAAGCCAAAACAAAAGAAACGACTCACTGCGACGGAATTATCCGAATGGGGCTGGAATTGGTAGATGTGACGTACATAGACAAACAAATTATTACAGTTTCAAAAAATTGTATGATTAGCAAGTCGATAACGTTTTGATCCACCTCTGACCCTTATGCAAGCAGTTATTCGGCTTGCCATTCATTGGTAGAGTTGTTGGATGTCCTCCTGAGGAATATCGTCCCAAATTCTGACCAACTGGCACGCTATATCGTCAAAATCCCGATCTGGTTGGAGAGCCCTAGCCATTATGCTCCAAAAGTTCTCAGTTGGGGAGAGACCCTGCGATCTTGCTGGCCAATGCTGTGTTTGGTAAGTACAAAGAAAAGCAGTAGAAACTCTCGCCGTGTTGGCGGGCATTATCTTGCTGAAATGTAAGCCCAGGATGGGCAACAAAACAGGGCTTAGAACATCGTCGACTGACGCTGGGCTGTAAAGGCGCCGCAGATGGCAACCAAGGGAGTCCTGCTATGAAATGAAATACCGACTCAGGCCAAACTCCAGGGTCGGACCATATGCCAGGACACTGTCAGGTTGCAGTTCGTCGTCCTAAATGCGCAACTCTCTTTCTAAGCGAAGAAGAGCTTTATATTCGATAGAGTACTTCGTACATAATTGAAACATTAAAGAACAGTACGCAACATTTTTGGTGCCATTACGGCTTTAGCCTTCTGCCAACAGTTTCATTTTTTGTGCATATTACTTAGCCATCGGCAAGGTGTGTATTACATTTTTGTTAAGTGTACATGGTTTTGCTTGGTGGGAGGAGAGGGCTCAATTGATTCGACTTTGAGGAAACAATGCTGTGGTTTTTGCTCACAGGTGGCACTGTTGGTTGCCACCGACATCCCGTTAATTTGTCCTGTTTGCACTTGTCTGGTGCCTGTAGTGCAGATACTATTTACAGCCATTGTTGGAAACACATATAGCAACAAAGAAGCTACTTTCGTCTGTATCCATGCGGTTAAATTTTTACTACGAAACCGGTAGTGATTCGGGATGTTCTAGGCGCTTCAGTCCGGAACCGCGCTGTTGCTACGGTCTCAGGTTCGAATCCTGCCTCGGGCATGGATGTGTGTGATGTCGTTAGGTTTAACTAGTTCTAAGTATAGGGGACTGATGACCTCAGATGTTGAGTCGAATAGTGGTTGGAGGCATTTGAACCATTTGATTCAGGAGGCTCTCAAATTTGTTCATCATTCAGGGCTCTAGAATCTGCTTACAGTATCAGACTCAAACGTGTATTACAGTCTATTAAAAATCCGAAGCAGGACAGTAAAAAGAACATCCAAATAGCGAAATCTGTTCGGGATTTACTGAAAAATAGCCAATAGGTGTGAAATTTCCTGTTGGCCCCAGGACATACTGGACTGGTTTTGAATACTAAGGTCGACCAAGTTATGAAGGAAGGCAGTATCTCTCGTCCTATAATGAACGTCACTCTACCAACCTTCAGTTTCAAGACATACATAGGGTAACTGGTCGAAGAAGACTGGGAAGAGGGCTGACACCTATCTGCAATAAAGGTCAATATTCCTATCCAACCACCTATTAGGGTCACCTCTTGGTTTCCAAAATTCCAGGCGAACTAAAAGTTAGTAATAACCCTAGTACGACTACATGACAAGCATAGTTCAACTCTTCTCCAGATATCGAGTAGGCATCTTCTGTGGGTTGTGAACCACTTGCCATTGACTTGCAGAGTCTTAGAAGCACAACAAAATAGCTCACTGGAAAACTTAAAGTAGTTTTCCCTTCCAACAAGCGCTCCAGTTTTACAATCTCTTAAAATACTCAAATATCCAAACTCTTTGATTTTACATGAGATAGTGCTTGTGAAACATGAAGTAGTATCAGTGATTAAATTGACACTTTTATCTTCAGGTGCATGCTCATCAGTTTCTGTCGAGTTGTTTTTTCAAATTCTATTTTGCCTACAGTTATTATCATATCAATATTCTTTACCTATAAATACAGTGGATATGTCTGTACTGTAAAATAATGCTAAATAATAGTTCAGACTCCTTATATTGCGATTTTTCTGAATAAATGTTTTTATATTTGTACCAAGTAGCTCGCAGTATAGTGCAACAAAACAAAGCCAAATAAATAACAAAGAAAATGCTTAACAAATTTGTTAGCTATTTCACAGAAATTATCAGTTTCACCGAACAACCCTCGTCGTCAGGCAACACAATTTCTTATTAGGAGTGAACGTTGAGGCTGGAAGTCGAAGATTCACGACAGTGTTTCGTACAAAATTAATAGGCTCGTTTTTCTGCTGTTAGTATACAGGGTGTTACAAAAAGGTACGGCCAAACTTTCAGGAAACATTCCTCACACACAAAGAAAGAAAGCATGTTATGTGGACATGTGTCCGGAAACGCTTACTTTCCATGTTAGAGCTCATTTTATTACTTCTCTTCAAATCACATTAATCATGGAATGGAAACACACAGCAACAGAACGTACTAGAGCGACTTCAAACACTTTGTTACAAGAAATGTTCAAAATGTCCTCCGTTAGCGAGGATACATGCATCCACCCTCCGTCGCATGGAATCTCTGATGCGCTGATGCAGCCCTGGAGAATGGCGTATTGTATCACAGCCGTCCACAATACGAGCACGAAGGGTCTTTACATTTGGTACCAGGGTTGCGCAGACAAGAGCTTTCAAATGCCCCCATAAATGAAAGAGGGTTGAGATCAGGAGAGCGTGGAGGCCATGGAATTGGTCCGCCTCTACCAATCCATCGGTCACCGAATCTGTTGTTGAGAAGCGTACGAACACTTCGACTGAAATGTGCAGGAGCTCCATCGTGCATGAACATGTTGTGTCGTACTTGTAAACGCACATGTTCTAGCAGCACAGGTAGAGTATCCCGTATGAAATCACGATAACGTGCTCCATTGAGCGTAGGTGGAAGAACATGGGGCCCAATCAAGACGTCACCAACAATGCCTGCCCAAACGTTCACAGAAAATCTGTGTTGATGACGTGATTGCACAATTGCGTGCGGATTCTCGTCAGCCCGCACATGTTGATTGTGAAAATTTACAGTTTGATCACGTTGGAATGAAGCCTCATCCGTAAAGAAAACATTTGCACTGAAATGATAATTGACACATTGTTGGATGAACCATTCGCAGAAGTGTACCCGTGGAGGCCAATCAGCTGCTGATAGTGCCTGCAGACGCTGTACATGGTACGGAAACAACTGGTTCTCCCGTAGCACTCTCCATACAGTGACGTGGTCAGCGTTACCTTGTACAGCAGCAACTTCTCTGACGCTGACATTAGGGCTATCGTCAACTGCACGAAGAATTGCCTCGTCCATTGCAGGTGTCCTCGTCGTTCTAGGTCTTCCCCAGTCACGAGTCATAGGCTGGAATGTTCCGTGCTCCCTAAGACGCCGATCAATTGCTTCGAACGTCTTCCTGTCGGGACACCTTCGTTCTGTAAATCTGTCTCGATACAAACGTGCCGCGTCACGGCTATTGCCCCGTGCTAATCCATCCATCAAATGGGCATCTGCCAACTCCGCATTTGTAAACATTGCACTGACTGCAAAACCACGTTCGTGATGAACACTAACCTGTTGATGCTACGTACTGATGTGCTTGATGCTAGTACTGTGTCAACACAAGCACCGAAGTCAACATTACCTACCTTCAATTGGGCCAACTGGCGGTGAATCGAGGAAGTACAGTACATACTGACGAAACTAAAATGAGCTCTAACATGGAAATTAAGCGTTTCTGGACACATGTCCACATAACATCTTTTCTTTCTTTGTGTGTGAGGAATGTTTCCTGAAGGTATGGCCGTACCTTTTTGTAACACCCTGTACCAGCCAGGACCCCTTCGCCCGATTCTTTAAAGAATCGAGCTCCCATGTGAAAAACAGATTTAAACGTCTCATTACTGTACTAATGACTTAATATGTATTTTACAATTTAAGTCATTTCTTCTCGAGAAGAGTTGAACCATGCTTGTCATGCATCCGTACTAGGGTTGTTAGTACTTTCTGTTCGCCTGAAATTTTTGAAACCTTGGGACGTCCCTAAAATGTGGATGGATAGCAATACTGACCTTTTTAGCAGATAGGTGTCAATCCTCTGCCCAGTCTTCCCTGACCAGTTTCGCTACCCATGTCTTGAAATTGGGGGATGGCAGAGTGACGTTCATTATAGGACGAGAGATACTTGCTTGCTTTATGAGCTGGTCGACCATAGTATTCAAAACTAGTCCAGTAAGTCCTGTGGCCAACAAGAGATTTCACACCTACTGGTTATTTTTAAGTAATTCCCGAATAGTTTGCGGTACTTCGGTCATTTTACTGTCCTGCTTTGGGTTTTTAATACACTGCAATATTCTTCGGAGTATGACACTGTAAGTAGATTCTAGAACCCTGAATGACGATCAAATTTGAGACCTCCCGAATCGCTACCGGTTCCGTAGTAAAAATTTAACAATAAGAGTACGAAACTTCTTGGCAGATTAAAACTGTGTTCGGACAGAAACTCGAACTCGGGACCTTTACCTTTCGCGGGCAAGTGCTCCACCATCTGAGCTACCCAAGCACGACTCACGAACCGTCCTCACACCTTTAACTCCACCAGTACCTCATCTCCTACATTCCAAACTTCACAGAAGCTCTCCTGCAGAACTAGCACTCTTGGAAGAAAGGATATTGTGGAGACACGGCTTTGCCACAACCTGGGGGATGTTCTCAGAATGAAATTTTCACTCTGCAGCCGAGTGTGCGCTAATATGAAACTTCCTGGCAGATTAAAACTGTGTGCGGACCGAGACTCGAACTCGGGACCTCTTCATTTTGGAAATATGAGTACAGACGAAATTAGCTTCTTTGCTGCTAGATGCGATTCTTAGAATGGTGGTAAATAGTATCTGCACTACATATACTACGACAAAACGAAACGACTCACCACGAAGGAGTTATCCGAATCGCCGAATCGGACTAAAATAGGTAGATGTGATTCACCTATACAGACAAACAAATGACTCAAATTTCAGAAAAGTTGGATGATTTGTTCAAGAGAAAGAGCTTTACAAATTGAGCAATCCAGAAACGCGTTGGTCCTCCTCTGCCTCTTACGCAAGCGGTTATTCCGCTTGGCATTAACTGACAGAGTTATTGGATGTCCTCCTGAGGGATATTGTGCCAAATTCTTTTAAACTGGCGTGTTATTGTTCAAATGGCTCTGAGCACTATGGTACTTAACATCTGAGGTCATCAGTCCCCTAGAACTTAGAACTACTTAAACCTAACTAACCTAAGGACATCACACACATCCATGGCCGAGGCAGGATCCGAACCTGCGACCGCAGCGGTCGCGCGGTTCCAGACTGAAGCGCCTAGAACCGCTCGGCCACAGCGGCCGGCCTGGCGTGTTAGATCGACAAAATCCCGAGTCTATTGGGGGGCCCTGCCCATAATGCTCCTAACGTTATCAACTGGAGAGAGATCCGGGCGACCTTGCTGGTCAAGATTAAGATTTGGAAGCATGAATACAAGCGGTAGAAACCGTCGCTGTGTGCTGGTGGGCATTATTTTGCTAAAACGCATGCCCAGAATGGCTTGCCATGAAGGGCAACGAAATGGGGCGTAGAATATCCTAGACGTGCCGCTGTGCTGTTAAGTGCGTCGCGGATGACAACAGAAGCGTTTCTGCTGTGAAAAGAAATGGCAGCCAAGACCATCACCTCTGGTTGTCAGATTGGCAACCCACTGCTCTCTGGGGGATTTCCAGACACTTCTTCAGCCTGCAATCTCATTTGCTGGAGTGGAATCGTCTTCAAAGGTGAATCGCATTACGAACTGAACCGCGACGACCAGCGAAGACGTGTGTGGGGACGCCCGAGAGAGCGGTGGCATATCAATCTGGCTGTTTCCCGCCATATGAGCCGCAACCAGAGATGATGGTGTGGGGCGTCATTTCATTTCATAGTAGGGCCTCTTTGGATGTCATCTGCAGCGCTCTTACAGCAGAGCGATACATTGTATGTCCCGTTTTGTCGCCCTCTGCCTTGGCCAGCGAGGTCACCGGATGTCTCCACAACTGAGAACGTTTGCGGTATTATGGTTAGAGCCCTTCTATCAGCTGGTGGTTTTGATGGCATAATCTGGACACGGCATCCCTCAGATGGACCTCCAACAACTCTGTCAATCGATGCCAAGCCGAATAATTGCTTGCATAAGGGCCAGAGGTGGACTAACACATTACTGACTTGCTCAGTTTGTGAAGCTCTTTCTTTCGACTAAATCATCCACATTTCTGAAATTGTAATCTTTTGGTTGGCCGCTGTGACCGAGCGGTTCTAGGCGCTTCAGTCCGGAACTGTGCGACTGCTACGGTCGCAGGTTCGAATCCTGCCTCGGGCATGGATGTGTGTGATGTCCTTAGGTTAGTTAGGTTTAAGTAGTTCTAAGTTCTAGGGGACTGATGACCACAGCAGTTGAGTCCCATAGTGCTCAGAGCCAGCCATTTTCGAATCCTGCCTCGGGCATAGATGTGTGTGGTGTCTTTAGGTTAGTTAGGTTTAAGTAGTTCTAAGTGTAGGGGACTGGTGACCTCAGATGTTGTCCCATAATGCTTAGAGCCATTTGAACCATTTTTGTAATCTTTTGTTTGTCTGTACATCTACATTAGATCTACCACTTTCCGTACCTTTCGGATAAGTCCATCGTTGTCCTTATTTATTTATGTTGTGTCTTAGGGTGTGTTTGACGTTAAGCGAGCAAAAGCTTTACAGTTGAAGACTCAAAACACTAATATTGTTTTTTGAGTTTCGGATTATTCACCTGTATACTAACGAAAAAATTTACAAATGGTTTAAAAGTGTGTTTGAAGTTTGATGGATGCCGCTATGCGCTCTCATAATCAAACGCTGGATGAATATGATCTGGTCAATTTGCGCTCCTTTTAACAAACGCTACTTTTTCCCGCATCTTAATGTTTATTCTTTCATATCTCCTGAACTGTTTGTTGTATAACGATATACTTCTGCAGTTACACTAAGTGTTGGATACTTCCGAAAAATGTGTTACGAATACACTAGTAAAGAAGTAATAAATGAAAACGTTGTGCCTGATGCTGCAGTTTTACTGCGTGAACAGCGAAAATGTAGTAAGGAACAAACTTTATTCTGTTTGGTAAGGGGTGGCTCCGCCCGGTTGGCCGTGCGGTCTAACGCACTGCTTTCCGGGCGGGAAGGAGCGCCTGGTCCCCGGTACGTATCCGCCCGGCGGATTTGTGTCGAGGTCCGGTGAACCGGCCAGTCTGTGGATGGTTTTTAGGCGGTTTTCCATCTGCCTCGGTGAATGCAAGCTGGTTCCCCTTATTCCGCCTCAGTTACACTGTCGGCGATTGCTGCGCGAACAAGTTCTCCACGTACACGTACACCACCAATGCTCTACCACGCCAACGTAGGGGTTACACTCGTCTGATGTGAGACGTTTCCTGGAGGGTCCACCGAGGACGAACTGCACAATAACCCTGGGTTCGGTGTCGGGCGGCGGAGGAGTGAAGTGGACTGCGGTAGTCGTCGTGGGGTTGTGGACCACTGCGACTGCAGCGGGGACGGAGCCTCTCCGTCGTTTCTAGGCCCCCGGTTAACATACAATACAATACATACAAGGGGTGGCTCTGGGGTGAAAAGTTACGAAAAGATTTGAAGTTATAGTTAAAGTAGTTTGGAAGTCGCTAAGTATTCTCATTCTCAAATACTGGATCAATATAGTCTGGGTACTTTGTGCGCCGTGAGTTACACTACCTTAAGACATACTAACATTTTCAAACTTTAATAGCTTTCTTAGTGTGTTAAACCTTTAACGTAACATTATACCTCTTAATGAGTAGTTTACGACAGCATTCTAAGTTAGAAATTAGGTTGGTAACTTTACCACATACTGAAAATCAAAGTTACGTTGCCTCTGCAGCCTGGTCCTTTTAGATAGTAGTATAGATTCTGGCTAAACATAAACAGTCATCATTATTTACACTGCTGGCCATTAAAATTGCTACACCAAGAAGAAATGCAGGTAATAAATGGGTATTCATTCGACAAATATATTATACTAGAACTGACATATGATTACATTTTCACGCGATTTGGGTGCACAGATCCTCCGAAATCAGTGCCGAGAACAACCACCTCTGGCCGTAATAACGGCCTTGATACGCCTAGGCATTGAGTCAAACAGAGCTTGGATGGCGTGGTACAGGTACAGCTGCCCATGCAGCTTCAACACGATACCACAGTTCATCAAGAGTAGTGACTGGCGTATTATGACGAGCCAGTTGCTCGGCCACCATTGACCAGACGGTTTCAATTGGTGAGAGATCTGGAGAATGTGCTGGCCAGGGCAACACTCAAACATTTTCTGTATCCAGAAAGGCCCGTACAGGACCCGCAACATGCGGTCGTGCATTATCCTGCTGAAATGTAGGGTTTCGCATCGATCGAATGAAGGGTAGAGACATGGGTCGTAACACATCTGAAATGTAACGTCCACTGTTCAAATGGTATCAATGCGAACAAGAGGTGACCGAGACGTGTAACCGATGGCACCCCATACCATCACGACGGGTGATACGCCAGTAAGGCGGTGACGAATGCACGCTTCCAATGTGCGTTCACCGCGATGTCGCCAAACACGGATGCGACCATCATGATGCTGTAAACAGAACCTCGATTCATCCGAAAAAATTACGTTTTGCCATCCGTGCACACAGGTTCGTCGTTGAATACACCAACGCAGGCGCTCCTGTCTGTGATGCAGCGTCAAGGGTAACTGCAGCCATGGTCTCCGAGCTGATAGTCGATGCTGCTGCAAACGTCGTCGAACTGTTCGTGCAAATGGTTGTTGTCTTGCAAACGTCCCCATCTGTTGACTCAGGGATCGAGACGTGGCTGCACGATCCGTTACAGCCATGCGGATAAGATGCCTGTCATCTCGACTGCTACTGATACGAGGCCGTTGGGATCCAGCTCGGCGTTCCGTATTACCCTCCTGAACCCACCGATTCCATATTCTGCTAACAGTCATTGGATCTCGACCAACGCGAGCAGCAATGTCGGGATACGATAAACCGCAATCGCGATAGGCTACAATCCGACCTTTATGAAAGTCGGAAACGTGATGGTGCGCATTTCTCCTCCTTACAGGAGGCATCACAGCAACGTTTCACCAGGCAACGCCGGTCAACTGCTGTTTGTGTATGAGAAATCGGTTGGAAACTTTCCTCATGTCAGCACGCTGTAGGTGTCGCCACCGGCGCCAACCTCGTGTGAATGCTCTGAAAAGCTAATCATTTGCTTATCACAGCATCTTCTTCCTGTGTGTTAAATTTCGCGTCTGTAGCACGTCATGTTCGTGGTGTAGCAATGTTAATGGCGAGTTGTGTAATAGTCTGTCAGGTAACATTTGGGTTCATTACTCCGACAGCACAGTGTTTTGAAGCCTGGCGTAGCTGTTAACATAGCTGTGACGATGGCTGTAAAATACAAAGTAACAAAAGTATCTTCCTTTTTCCCACAGGTTCTTCGATTGGTTCAAAAAGGAGAAGAAAGAAAAGAAGAAGGAGCCGCCGAAGCGCGCGGAGGTCCACCACTACCACCACCACTACTACTACTATTACTACATTCCCAAGTACAAGCCCACGGAGACGTACCACCACCCCAAGCACGAGGAGCACCCTCCCACCGACCACGAGGAGTCGCCTTCTTCATGGGGCTACAGTTAGGCTGCGGTGGGACTCCATCAGGGCTACTCTAAATTACGTCGTATGGACGCTTGTAATCTGTGGTAGTCCCAGAGTCGAAGCAAAGTAGTCGCTGTATCGTGACGACGGAAGTTGACTTTTTAGTGACCTATCTGTGTTCGTTCTCTGCAGTCATGCGCAAAACTCGTTACCTGTAATTCAAAGACATATTAACCAGTCTGTATAAAATAGGTGCTAAGCAATTTGTTTATTGACAGGTAGACTTCTTGTTAATTAAGAGAAAAACACCGCTACCTTCGCGTCATTTTCCATGCTGCGGCATACAAATCACTGAGTCGTATCATGAACACTTGCCAAACACATGAGAGTCGTGAAAAAAACTCGGTAGTCTCTACCGCCTGGCGTGGAAAGAAGATCTCTCAGATTAATTCTGGAAAGTCGCTTCCCTAGCAGCTGCATTCTACCTGAATTTAAATACGCTCTCTCGCGACCTCCCAACTACATTGTTGCAACGTATCAGAAAAATGAAAACTCGTAACAGTCTAAAAGAATGAGATTCAGGCACACCGAATGATCGTCCACATCTATACCCCGCACCTGTTATACGGTGTTTGGCGGGGGAGGGGGGCGGGGCATTTTTGGTTCCACTATCATTCCCCCCCTCCCCCTTCCCCACCCTATTCCATTCGCAAATGTGACGTGGGAGAACGACTGTCGATAAACCTGAGTATGAGTCCTAATTTCTTTCACTCTCTGGCCGTCATCATTTTACGAGCCAGTTGAAGGGGTTATTGCAATAGTGGTACAAGTCCATTACCTCCACTTTTCTGTCTATAATGCTTCTGAAATTAGTGAGCCAAACCGACAGAAAAAAAGATTCATCTTTAACAAGAATCCATACTCTTGAGTATTTCTGATATCTCAACTGCAGATTTTTCAGCGCTCATTTAACTTTAGGACTCTGTATCTCAATATGAACAAAAATGGACTTGTACCACTATTGAAATAAGCCCTTCATTTATGGTAGGCAGTAATATGTTTTCCTACTCTTCTTCGAATTTACACCCCCTGAATTTCAACAATAAACGTCTCCGTTAAAGACAAAGTCTTTCTTCTACCGTCTGCCACTGGAGTTCGCTTAGTATCTCCATAAAGTTCTCGCACCGACTAAACAATCCCTTGACGAAATGTGCAGCTCTCCGTTGGATTTTCTCTGTCTCTTCTATTAATCCGGTTTGGTAAAGGCCTCAGACTGATGAATACTCACTCAAGAATCAGTCTTTCAAGTGTTTTGTAAGCCATTTCTATCGTGAATCAATTACATTTCCTGGAGATTCTTCCAACGAACATCACGCTGGCATCTGCTTTTCCTACAGTTCGTTTTATATATTCACTACTCTTAATGTTGATCCAGACGGTCACTCCTAGGTATTTTGTGGTGGTTATTGTATCCAGTGGCTTTTCCGTTAAAAAATTTCTCCATTTTAAGGAACCGACGCAGGTCCGTTCCACGGGATAACATCTTGCAACTGCCCCTACAACCCATACCCCCGGAGTGACTTCGTTATTGGCTGCCCCCAAGTTATGCTGTTTCTGTTAGTGCCTTGCGTTAAAATTATTTACGTGGTTCCCATTTATGTTGTGGAAAACGCACTTGACTTTTCGTCTGCGTTCTCTTCATTACGCCAACCAAATACGGCACTAAAGGAGATGCTTGTGCTCTAAACTTTCTCTCTGCAGCTTTGTGAATTGTGAAACTTACGCCGCAACTGAAGCCAACTCACTAGTCACCCTTAGTATATATAAAGCAGATTTCAAACATTGACCCAATTATTTACTTCTACAAGAGCTCATTCCCTAAGCTCGGAAATCATAGGGAACAATCTTCGCAAAAGCAATCTGTTTCCAGATGGTTTACGAACAGTACACCGACGAACGCTTTTGACATTTCATAATACTCTGCAGCCCTTTTCAAACTATAGTTACTGCGAGACAGTGTTTAAATACTTGTTAGTGTGTTCTACAGAAACTGGAAAATAAATCATAAGATTCTGCTGCTTCTTTGCTGGCACATATTTGACAACTGGGCATGACTGCGGTATGGTAACACTGAACAATGTAGACGGACACCATAGCATTTCCGGCTGAATCGGATTAATGAGTTAAATTTTTGATTGACTGCTTAACATAGTCGTGTGGAGTGACTGAAGATACTCCCACCACAGTAAGTTCCTACTTCAAGGAGACAGGGACTATATTACGAGGCATTCATAAATTATAATTATTATAAATATAGTTATTATTATTATTATTATTATTACTGTCTTATTTCGCCGGCTTAGTGGAAAGTGTTTCCTCGTCTTGGCGGTAAAGCAATTACGAAGTTTTTTGATTCCTAAATGCAACTAGACTGTAAAATTGTTTACAATGGAGTGTATCACAGCGGAAGTTAAGTGTGATTTCTGGAGACAATAATTTCTTTCTTTAACATCCAGTCTCAGTTTAAGTAAGCATTTTAAATACAATACACTGTTCATTTTTCGCATTGTAAAAATCCCCGTCGACATTTACACTTCCTACAGTTAACTTTTAAACATGTACCATCTGTATTTATATCTGTAAAGAAAGTAAAATATCTATTGTTACTCAGATATGTTGAAATAATAAAATTATATCAAGACAATATTATTTTATAAAAATCGTCCACCAAGATGGGCCTTATCCTTTACTGAATCTAATACGTAAATGAAAATAAGCACAGCTTTCATGTGTTGTGTATTCCATTTCCAAGTAACACAGCAGGGTTTGGATTAAGGTAAGTGCTGGCGAACGACAAACAAACAAAAAAAGTCCACGATAACGAAATGCCGAATTATTGTTTGATGAAGTAGTATACTTGGCTGCACATTTAGTAACACAAAGAAAATTCTGTAGTATAAAAAGTATGTGCGACGTATCGGAACAGTTAAATGCACTGACTGTCGTTGTAGGAATCGTTCACACGGAAACTGAAATGAGAAGTACTTACAGCCAAACTTTTAAAGTAGTTTTGGACGGTGCATTCATCATTTAGATCCAATGTGTAAACAAAGAATCCAAAATTCTATGGTTCAATGATCATATGATGCCTGTCTATAGCGAGGAAAAAAAAACTCAGGAAAAAGGCTTCTTCCCATATCAAACTGGATGAAGATATGCTCAGGTAACAGTGAGTTGGTCCTGATACTCAGTGCTTGTGAGTTATTGTCCTAATACATCATTCATTAAAACAAGTGAGTTTCAAAACAAAGTTAAAACATTTTGCTTCCAAGAAACATCGTAGTTCACGATTCTTTGTTGTCCTCAGACGACAAGCATAGACCGCAATGTATCGAGTCATTACCAAGTCTACAGCTCTTTCCTTCCTCGTGTAGTCAATGAAATGCTCGTCGACTGCGAAACGGTTGTAGACGAAGTTCTGCTTCACTTAGAGAAAGCTAGGAGTCGAAGTCAGCCGCCTGAAAGATTTCGCAATTTTCATGGGAAGTATTTTTGAGAGATAATAAATATCCTACGTCAGGATAGGTAGACTGTCGATGATTGAATCTAACCAGTCCCGAAACAAAGCCAATACGAAGTTGACAAATATATATATATATATATATATATATATATATATATATATATATATATATATATATATATATATATATGAACATGAAAGGGCAGGTGAGCGAGGCGGCCAGGAAATATCACCAGAACTGGAAATTACTCTACCGGGAAACGTCTGTCGCAAGAAAACTACATTCTGGTTGTATATGAATATTCTGAATTGTTGAAACACACTGTCACACCCTGTTTTCACTGTGTGTGTATATATACACTCCTGGAAATTGAAATAAGAACACCGTGAATTCATTGTCCCAGGAAGGGGAAACTTTATTGACACATTCCTGGGGTGAGATACATCACATGATCACACTGACAGAACCACAGGCACATAGACACAGGCAACAGAGCATGCACAATGTCGGCACTAGTACAGTGTATATCCACCTTTCGCAGAAATGCAGGCTGCTATTCTCCCATGGAGACGATCGTAGAGATGCTGGATGTAGTCCTGTGGAAAGGCTTGCCATGCCATTTCCACCTGGCGCCTCAGTTGGACCAGCGTTCGTGCTGGACGTGCAGACCGCGTGAGACGACGCTTCATCCAGTCCCAAACATGCTCAGTGGGGGACAGATCCGGAGATCTTGCTGGCCAGGGTAGTTGACTTACACCTTCTAGAGCACGTTGGGTGGCACGGGATACATGCGGACGTGCATTGTCCTGTTGGAACAGCAAGTTCCCTTGCCGGTCTAGGAATGGTAGAACGATGGGTTCGATGACGGTTTGGATGTACCGTGCACTATTCAGTGTCCCCTCGACGATCACCAGTGGTGTACGGCCAGTGTAGGAGATCGCTCCCCACACCATGAGGCCGGGTGTTGGCCCTGTGTGCCTCGGTCGTATGCAGTCCTGATTGTGGCGCTCACCTGCACGGCGCCAAACACGCATACGACCATCATTGGCACCAAGGCAGAAGCGACTCTCATCGCTGAAGACGACACGTCTCCATTCGTCCCTCCATTCACGCCTGTCGCGACACCACTGGAGGCGGGCTGCACGATGTTGGGGCGTGAGCGGAAGACGGCCTAACGGTGTGCGGGACCGTAGCCCAGCTTCATGGAGACGGTTGCGAATGGTCCTCGCCGATACCCCAGGAGCAACAGTGTCCCTAATTTGCTGGGAAGTGGCGGTGCGGTCCCCTACGGCACTGCGTAGGATCCTACGGTCTTGGCGTGCATCCGTGCGTCGCTGCGGTCCGGTCCCAGGTCGACGGGCACGTGCACCTTCCGCCGACCACTGGCGACAACATCGATGTACTGTGGAGACCTCACGCCCCACGTGTTGAGCAATTCGGCGGTACGTCCACCCGGCCTCCCGCATGCCCACTATACGCCCTCGCTCAAAATCCGTCAACTGCACATACGGTTCACGTCCACGCTGTCGCGGCATGCTACCAGTGTTAAAGACTGCGATGGAGCTCCGTATGCCACGGCAAACTGGCTGACACTGACGGCGGCGGTGCACAAATGCTGCGCAGCTAGCGCCATTCGACGGCCAACACCGCGGTTCCTGGTGTGTCCGCTGTGCCGTGCGTGTGATCATTGCTTGTACAGCCCTCTCGCAGTGTCCGGAGCAAGTATGGTGGGTCTGACACACCGGTGTCAATGTGTTCTTTTTTCCATTTCCAGGAGTGTATATATGAACATGAAAGGTCAGGTGAGCGAGGCGGCCAGGAAATATCACCATAACTGGCAATCACTCTACCGGGAAACGTCTGTCGCAAGAAATCTACATTCTGGTTGTATATGAATATTCTGAACTGTTGAAACACACTGTCACACCCTGTTTTCACTGTGTGTGTATATATATATATATTAATCTGTACTTGGTTGTGTGACTTATGCTGACGACATTTGTGCCAATTACGACGATAAGAAGATACGAACAACACAACACCCAGTTCCCCAGCGAAAACAATCTCCGAGAGGACAGTGAATCCAGTCCGGGCCCCTTCGGTTTGCAATCTACCCACTGACCTTTCAGATATCGAGGAGGATGGCGAGAAAGAATGTCAAAAAGGAGAATGGGGCTAGCTGCATATCAGATACAAGAAAGAATTGGGAAAGAATTGCCACAGGGATTTTGTTATCTAGGAAGCAAGACTTCATTAAAAAGGCGCAGTTATCGACAGCTATCTTCAACGAAAAAAGGTCCACTGATATACAGGGTGCGGCAGCGTTCATAGTAGGATATTAAAAACACACCATCAGGCAGTAACTGTAATTTACTTATTACTTCGTATGTCAATTAATAGTTAAAGGTATGCCATTTACTAATGTGTAAGTCATTGTCCATTGCGTGGATTACTTTTTGAATATGACTCCTCTCAAATGATGCCCCCTCTGCACAACACATTCATCTAGGCGGCGTCGGAAGCTTTCCATAACTTGGCGTAACATATTCCCTGGGACATTGCCGACGGCAGTTCTGATGCGATCCTTCAACTCAGGAATGGTGGCCCAACGTGTTCGGAACACGTCTTGCTTCAGGTCGCCCCAAAGGAAAAAGTCTGCACATGAAAGGCCAGGTGAGCGAGGCGGCCAGGAAATGTCACCAAAACTGAAAATTATTCTACCGCGAAACGTCTGTCGCAAGAAATCCATGCAAATTCTGGTTGCATGCGAGGTCGCTCAGTCGTTTTGAAACCATAATTGTTCCACATCCACATCAACCATACCTAACTGGGGAAGAACGAAGGCCGGCCGGTGTGGCCAAGCGGTTCTAGGCGCTTCAGTCTTGAACCACGCGATCGCTACGGTCGCAGGTTCGAATCCTGCCTCGGGCATGGATTTGTGTGTTGTCCTTAGGTTAGTTAAGCTTAAGTAGTTTTAAGTTCTAGGGGACTGATGACCTCAGATGTTACGTCCCACAGTGCTCGGAGCCATTTGAACCCATTTTTTGAAGAACGAAGTCTTGCAGCATTTCAGGTAGCGTTCACTGGTGTATAGTGAAGCTCGTAGGTTGTACTCTCATAAATTGCAATTAGCTATGAAAGAATTTCAGTTTCTGCTGAATAATGGTATTATACGTCGATCACAATCACAATGGGCTAGTCCACTTTACCTTGTTATGAAGTACAATGGTCATTGGCGAGTTTGTGGAGATTATCGTCGCCTTAATGACAGGACTCGCCCAGACCGGTATCCAGTCCCTCGAGTAGATGACGTAAATTTGATGCTGCAGAATAAGAAGATATTCTCCAAGATTGACCTACTAAAAGCGTATTATCAAATTCCTTTAGCCGAGAAGACAAACCAAAGTCAGCAGTTATTACTCCTTTTGGTCTGTATGAATTTAATTATATGCCCTTCGGACTTCGAAATGCACCTAACACATTTCAGAGGTTTATACACGAAGTTATGAGAGAGCTGGATTTCTGCTTTGCCTATCTGGATGATATTTTAATAGCATCAGAATCTCCCGAACAACATGCTGAGCATCTAAATTTTCTCTTTAAACAATTGAATCAGTATGGTCTAGTAATAAATGTTGCAAAATCCGTATTTGGAGTGCAAGAACTGACATTCTTGGGACAATTAATCACACCCTGAGAAACTAAGACGGATCCAGAAAAAGTGTCTGCGCTAATGAATTACAAGCGACCTGAAACTGTTCGCGAACTTCGAAAATTTTTAGGTATCATCAATTTTTATCGCAGATATTTAGAGCATGCTGCAGAAAACCAAGCCTTGTTGAATGATTACCTAAAAGGAACAACTAAAAATGACCGAAGACATATTGACTGGACAGAAGAGGCAATTGCTCGGTTCCAAAAATGTAAAGAAGATCTCGCAAATGCAATACTTTTAACGTTTCCGGGTTTGCGCAGCCAACTCGCATTATTTGTGGATGCATTCGATTTTGCAGCTGGCGCTGTGTTGCAACAGTGGCAAAATGAACAACGGAAACCTATTGGATTCTTTTCAAAAAAGTCCACGAATGCACAGAAAAAGTATTCCAAATATGACAGAGAACTACTTTGTATATATATAGGTGTCAAATATTTCAAATATCTGTTAGAAGGTAGATACTTTGTTATTTATACTGATCATGCCCCTCTAACATATGCATTCAAGCAGAAGAATAAGAAAGTAACGCCGATCCAATTACGTTATCTCCAATATATTTCACAGTTTGGAACAGATTTGCGACATATTTCTGGTAAAGCAAATGTTGTGACCGATAGATTTTCAAGGCTTGAAGAATTGGTTCCAATTAACTATGAAGAGACAGCCCAAGCACAAGAAAAGGACGAAGAGCTTCATCAACTGCAATCTGGCAATAATACGGTTGAATTAAAATACTATTTGACTCAGACAGGAAAGCAATTGTGGTGTGATATCTCGACACAAAGTATTCGACCTTATACTCCTGAACAATTCCGTTATGATATTTTTCAACATTATCATAATTTGGCTCATCCAGGTATCAAGACAACTGTAAAAATGATTACATCAAGATGTGTCTGGATGAATATGAAAAAGGACACTGCAAATTGGTCACGAGCATGTAATGCTTGTCAAAAATACCAGGTATCACGACATGTGCATTCACCAATAGGACACTTTCCCGTCACTGATGAAGGTTTTAAAGTAATTCATCTGGATTTGATAGGGCCAATGCCTCCTTCTGATGAATATACGTATTGCTTAACATGCATCGATAGATTTACGAATTGGACAGAAGTAATACCACTTCGGGATATACAGCAGAAGCTGTAGCTCAAGTTTTCTTCAATTGTAGGAGTACTAGATTTGCCACACCTTATCAAATAGTAACCGATCGCGGAAGACAATTTAATTCTGAGCTATTTCAAGCACTATCAAAAATATGTGGTTGTAATCAAACTCAAACTACTGCATATCATCTTCAATCCAACGGAAAAATAGAAAGATTTCATAGCACACTTAAAGCAGCAATCCGCTCACATTCAACTACAAAATGGACTCAGACAATACCTGTTATCCTTCTTGGTCTTCGTTGCTCAATCAGAGAAAACACGAATGCTACGATGACAGAAATGGTTTATGGCTCTAAGCACTATGGGGATTAACATCTGAGGTCATCAGTCCCCTAGACTTAGAAACTGCTTAAACCTAACTACTTAAGGACATCTCACACATCCATGCCCGAGGCAGGATTCGAACCTGCGACCGTAGCAGCAACGCGGTTCCGGACTGAAGCGCCTAGAACCGCTCGGCTACAAAATGGTTTATGGTTCACCAATCAGCATAGCTGGTGATTTTTTTCAAGAAGTCGGAACAAAAAGGGATTCAGACTTACCGCAATTTGTTTCACATCTAAAAGAATATATGAACCTGCTGAAACCAGTGCAAATAGCTCACAAAGTAAAAGAGACACCATTTGTATACAAGGACCTCAGCACTTCAACACACGTATTTGTAAGGGTTGACAGATTTAAAAAGTCGTTAGAATCTCCATGTGAAGACCCATACGAAGTCGTGGAAAGAACACCAAAATTTTTTGGACTCAAAATTAAAGACCAAGTAAAAAGATTTCCATCGACCGATTGAAACCTGCATATTTGCCGAACGAAGACATTAGATTGCCGTAAGATACTCCAGTTTCACCACCACCCCAGGACAAACAACCTGAAGATAAAAAACCACGAACATCAATATCATGTCTGGTACTTCGATTTCCCGCAAGACTAGAGGACGTGGTACAGTGAATTGTGACCGTCTTACTGAGAAGGGGGTGATGCGGGAGCAGGCTGCCCTTCCATATAGTGTTTTGGTGTGTTAGTGCTTCAGAGCTATATGTTATGTAATATCACAAGAGACAAAAGAAGATTGTATTGTTTTTGAGGGTTGCAAAATGTATCGTTGCCTAATCAACACGCCGATTCACGTCTTATAAAATGTTATAATAAAGAAGTTTTAAGTTCTTATTTGTGTGTGTGTTTACCGGTGTTAGACACCACCAACAAGCACATACAGGATCTCCTTCAGGTGAATAAAACCATTGCTCATGTCGATCATCAATAAAACTGCGCTAAAACAGTGGTGAAGGAGCTATGAAAGTTTAAAGCTCCTTTTATATTGGCGGGTCGCCTCGTGATATCTAGTCGTTAATTCCACGTTACAGAGATGTGTCTGGATACTCATGACCGGACAGAATATTTAGGGAGGGACCAAGGCTGCGAAAAAAGTCTTGTCAAAGTAAGCGACGGGTTTGTAGCGTCAGATAGTGTATAATGGCAAAACACAGACGTAATTTTTGTGTAGGATTACTCGGCGCCGGCCGCTGTGGTCGAGCGGTTCTAGGTGGTTCAGTCCGGAACCGCACGACCGCTACGGTCGCAGGATCGAATCCTGCCTCGGGCATGGATGTGTGTGATGTCCTTAGGTTAGTTAGCTTTAAGTAGTTCTAAGTCTATGAGACTGATGACCTCAGATGTTACGTCCCATGGTGTTTAGAGAAATTTGAATCATCTGAACCATTTGATTACTCGGCTGAATTTTTCAATGGACAATTGATACCAATTAAGTCAATATTTACCTTTCAAAGTTTGAGCACATTCGCATCAAATTCTCTGTAGCACTCGCTCAAACGAATATCACTTCAGTTGGAGAAAATGCTTAGATTTTAAAAGAGTCGTTCACGGACTCTTGGCAGTTTGAAATGAATTGGATTTCTTGGAAAGTCGGCGTCCTCCACATCTTATTTCATTCAAACATGAACCCATAAAAGCCTAAGACTGTTTTCCTAATCGTTCACTTACGATCTCAAACAACGATGGAAAAATATAATTTTCAGAACTAAAGTTCTTCAGACACAGGTTTCTGATATGCATATTAGAATCTGGGCTAACATTTTGGCTTGCCTCAGTAATGAAGAGACGAGTAAGCTATGAAGATGTTGTAAGTACTTGAGAGAAGATAAACTTCTGAACAAAGTTCGCTTGTGAACAACCTTTATTGTCGATTACAAGTTTCGGTCCGCATGGTTACCATCTTCAGATCCCGACAAAAGGTTACTGCATAATCTTTTATCGATATCTGAAGATGGTTTACAAGCGATGTTGGTTAAAAAGTTCACCTTCTCTCAAGTGATTATTAGAGATCACCCCTTACCACTCAAGATGAGTAAAGTAATATCGCAAGTGTTGTTGATAATTCTTCCGGGTTATATGGCCGTGGTCCATGGAATTCTTCAGCTCCTAACGTTTCGTCCAATACTACGTTGGACATCTTCAGAGGTATGGCTGGTCCTGCTGAGTCCTGCCCTCCGGGTTATATGGCCGTGATCCATGGAATTCCTCAATTCCTAACGTTTCGTCCAGTACTACGTTGGACATCTTCAGAGGTATGGCTGGTCCTGCTGAGTCCTGCAGGCAGGACTCAGCAGGACCAGCCATACCTCTGAAGATGTCCAACATAGTATTAGACGAAACGTTAGGAATTGAAGAATTCCATGGACCACGGCCATATAACCCGGAAAAATTATCAACAACAGTACCATCCGGTCGTGAAAGCCTTCATTGCATGAATATCGCAAGTATTTTCATTCGTATGAAGTGCAGGTGGAAACCAGTAAGCGAATAAGATTATTTAAAACTTTCTTTTTAAGACTGATTAATTGGAAAAATATAGAGGACTGTTTTGTTTCCGGATAAATTTGTGTTGAGATGTGTCTTGAACATCTACAGATGATTTTGCGTTATCCGGCGTGCACCTTCTGGTTGAACCAATAGAAAATACGTATAATGGATAACAGAGATTTTTTTGTAATTAGGGCAACCGCAGCTTAGACTGTACATTGTTACTGTAAAGAAATTTCCAAAAATTCCTCAAAGTAATTTTAAAAATACTTCAAAAGTTTTTTAAATAAATGGAATTTCTTCAAGGCCGCATTAGCTATATACAGAGTCTTTTAATAGGTAATACGACCGGATTCACACCATTACAGGTGTGCCTTCAGGTGATAATAACTTTTCACTTCATAAGGCTAGAAAGAATGTACGATGTACCAATGTTCAACTTATAAACCGATTAATTGCATAATCTCTTAAAAAGATCGGTCAGCAGTCCTCAGTCACTTCGAACGTGAACTAGTCATTTGATATCATCTGAGTAACGTTCGCCTGCTCAGCGGGTCCGGGTTCGATTCCTGGCCGGGTTGGAGATTTTCTCCGCTGGTGGAATGGATGTTTGTGTTGTCCTCGTCATCATTTCGTCCTCATCACCGGCGCGCAAGTCGCCTAATGTGGCGTCAAATGAAATAAAACCTGACTTGGCGGCCGAACTTCCCCGAATGGGGGCTCCCGGCCAACGATGCCATACGCTCATTACCATTTTTTTTTACCTGAGTAAAAGATCGGTCAAAGGGTTCCAAAGCTGTCAAAGCCGAGTGTTTTTGAAGTCATTGCGACGTGGAAACGCGAAGGAACTACCACAGCTAAACCAAAAACAAGTAGACTTCATTCGCTGACCGGCAGAGACCGTGGAGTATTACGGAGGCAGTTGTAAAAAACCAAATGAAATCAGCGGAAGGATTCACTCTTGAGTTCCAAAAGCACTACCAGCAATCAGTCAGCACAGTGGCTGTACACAGGGAGCTGAATGGTATACAGTGGTCGAGCATCTCCTCAAACGCCTCACGTTTCTATAGTCGCTTCCAAGCGACGTTTGAGATGGTGTTAAGAGCCGCACCACTGGACGGTGAATGAATGGAAACGAGTGGTTTAAGGTGATGAATCATGTAATGTGGGAATCCGAAGGAAGGGCTTGGATTATGCGAATGCCTGGAGAAGGTGGCGTGTCATTGTGTTTAGTGACAACTGCGAAGTAGTGAAGAGGCGGTGTTACGGCGTGGAGGTGTTTTCATGCTTGAGAAGACGATAAATGCAGAAGTATAGGACAACGTTTCACAGCGCTGTGCACTACTTGCAGCAGAGGAACGGCTCGGAGACATTGATTGCATCCATGACACTGCGCTTTGTTATAAATCAGCAGGTGTTGGGTAATGGTACATGGACAATGACACTAAAGAGTACTGACCTGCCCAAGGTCGCAACTTGAACAAAATGGTTTGGGATGAATTAGAAAGTTGACTTCCCTCCAGACCCCAGCGTCCATCATCACTACATTCTCTGGTTTCGCCTCTTGAGAAACAGTCGACTGTCGTTCCACTACAGACATTCAGACACCTCAATGAAAGTGTTCCCAGCAGAGTTCATGCAGTCATAAAGACACAGGGTGGACACATGCCCTAGTGTTGTCCTCTAATATGCATCCAGATTCTTTCGATCAGATAGTCTATGAAGCCTGCACTATAGTATTTAAATAAAGACGCTTCTTAAATTTTGTGGCGCGAACCCATACGCTGCAGCCTAGACAGCCCGCCCAAAACGCGGCCTTGGCTTTTCCTGTTGTCTTCATAAATGCTGCCCATGAAGAACGGCTCCCTGTAAACTTCTGTACGAACTGTACTTTCCCTAATTTTGCCGTCATGATCATTTCACTAGACGTACCGGTACGCCACTTCTAGAAAGTGCGGTCTCTGAACTTCTACAGTACACCTCTCCATAATGCACAACGCTTCTCTTGTAGCATTAGCCACTGCAGTCTGCTAACCGTCTCCACAATGCGTTCGCACTTACCAAACGAACCCGTGACGAAAGGTGCCGCTCTTCTTTGGATCTTCTCTGTCTCCTCAATTAATCTTATCTCTTGAGGGTTACAAATTATCGTAATGAGGATATAATTGAGTACTCCCAATGATGGTAGCCCATTGACAATCGACAAAGTCACTCTTAAAAGAGTATACATATTTAAATATTTGGGAAGCACTTTCAGTGAACAGAATGCAACAGAAACTGAGACTTAGGCAAGGATCGCAACGGCAAATAGAGCATATTTTGGCTTTCTTGGCGTGCTGTGCAGTAAAACAGTTTCGAGATGTACCAGAGTGTTATTCTTTCGGTACCTCTATATTGGCCTCAGACATTTACATTAAGGGAAAAAAATTAACGAAAACTGCTAGTCTTCGAGAGAAAGACAGGATAGTCAGTCGCGGGAATGGATGGTATTAAAAAACCATTAACTGACAAACCTACACTCACTAGCTGATATTGGCCGAGGAATGAATAAAACAAGAATGATGAGGGCAGGACACCTAATTACGATGGAAAGGAAGGACTACGGCGAACAGCATTCCGTGGAGGGCAGTAGGCGCCGTGAGATACCAGAAATATTCAAGTATATGTACTTGAATATTTCCGGTATCTCAACTGCAGATTTTCCAGCACTCATTTAACTTTAGGACTATGTATCTCAGAATGAACAAAAATAGACTTGTACCACTATTGAAATAAGCCCTTCATATGGAAGTTTGAGTCTGGCCATGACTCTTGTGCGGATAGCCAAATGGTAATGCGACCGCACACGATAAGCTGGAAATTCGGGTTCGAATTACAGTCCAGCACTAATTTTCGTCGTCATCACTCAATTCTACAGCTGTTGGTTGTCCTTATTCGCAATTACGATTACGTTTAATGTGTAATTAAGAAGAACTCTCTGTTGGTAGACCGCCGGCCGCGGTGGCGGAGCGGTTCTAGGCGCTTCGGTCCGGAACCGCGCGACTGTCACGGTCGCAGGTTCGAATCCTGCCCCGGGCATGGATGTGTGTGATGTCTTAGGTTAGTTAGGTTTAAGTAGTTCTAAGTTCTAGGGGACTGATGACCTCAGATGTTAAGTCCTATAGTGCTCAGAGCCATTTGAACCATTTGTTGGTAGATCCGAACATAAACAGACAATAGTATTTTCTTCTTGTTTTTCAAAACGTCAAAGTTCTGCAATAATGCCGTCAGACGAACGTTTATGATGTAGGACTATGGCTTACACTGCAACAAAGATATGTATCAGCTGTAGTACATTCAGTGAAATCTGATGAATGGATTCATTGGGTTGAAATTAAATAAATCCCACCTCTGCTGTAACAAAAATTTTCGTTCGAAACAGTATGTTCATTACATTCCACAGTCAGCATTTTGAGAGATTTTCAGCTATATCATTCGATATTATTGCACTTTCGTTGATCTCATATGCATGGAATGCATTCATCTCGTTTAACGGTACGTAATTCAACTTCGAAAGTCCTCTTATGAACCACGGATCTTGTCAAGATGACGTCGCTTTCTTGAAGACGGGCAGCAGTCTTTCCAGAAGTTGCAGCGGCAACAGGCTGGATGATTGATCTGGAGTTGTAATATCAGGCACCATAACCTTGCTATGCTAGTACTGCGAGCGGCTGAAAGCAGAGGGCAAACTTCAGCCGTTACTTTTCCCGAGGGCATAGGGCCCTACAGTATGGCATGGAGAGGTGCATCGGATCAGTCTTCGTACCACAACAACAATAACATATCAAAGCCGCTCACAATAATCGTTACGTCTCTTCAGGCCCCGTGATCAATGAAGTAAAACAGTTTCACACAGAAGTGTACTTCGTCTTACTGGCAAAGTTCAAACCTTTAGAAAAGGGCCGCCTCTGACGAGAAGTACCCTGTAGTCACTACAAGTATTTTCAAGTTTATAACTATTTTCATTGCATTACTTAGCCTCAAATAAATTTACAAAAATATTGAAATTAATAATTTTTCGTGCTAATATTAATTTTCTCGGGAAGTTGTGGATGATGTTTCTAAAAGTAGCACTACCTGAACAAAATACTTACTGCCCGTTAGGAGCCACGCGGGGTAGTCGCGCGGTTGGGGGCACCTTGCCACGGATTCGCGCGGCTCCCCCCCGTCGGAGGTTCGAGTTCTACCTCGGACATGGGTGTGTGTGTTGTCCTTAGCGTAAGTTAGTCTAAGTTAGATTAAGTAGTGTGTAAGTCTAGGAACGATAACCTCAGCAGTTTGGTCCCATAGGAACTTACTACTATCAGGATCAATAGCTGAGATTCTGACGTTCATATTTTCGACACGTTTGTCTTTCTTGTCAATCTTCAACGCATTTTTTAACACGATACAGGTGTGTACCTTTTCCTTAACCATTTTCTGGTCTACTCGTTTCTTTGGGACTGTACTTGAATGGTTCTTCACAAATTCACTACTTTTGTCTACGTATGTTCCGGCACTGACATCTGTTCCCGTATTGACCGGTTTTGAATAACATAATTCGAAGTATTCGATATAATGTTTCCCGACGTTGATAATAAATTTTCCTTTGCAAATTCGTTCAGGACCTGTCCACAACTCTCGGTTTCCAAAACGTGGCCTAAGACTCTGGCACAGGTTCACGCCGTTTTCTCTTTTCTTAGTTTGTTAGAATGCTACTTTATTTGTGCTGACGAAGGTTATTATCGTCCGATAGTGATGTATCACTAAGCACCACAAACACACACGCTCGTAGTCAGCTTGAGCGTTGCTTCTGCTACGATGTTGCTAAGACAGAGGATAGACACAGAATGAAACTTGAACAATACAAGACACAAAGTCTCTTCTAAGCATAAACGTAACAGAAAAACTGACTTGTGAACGGAGGTGGATCTGAATGAAAGCAACAGCATTCACCGAGCGAGATGGCGCAGTGGTTAGCACACTGGACTTGCATTCGGGAGGACGACGGTTCAAACCAGCGTCCGGCCATCCTGATTTAGGTTTTCCGTGATTTCCCTAAATCGCTTTCGGCAGATATAGGTAAGGGTCCTTTGAAAGGGCACTGCCGACTTCTTTCCCTAATGAGATAGGATCGATGATCTCCCTGTCTGGTCCCCTTCCCAAAATCAACCAAGCAAACAGCATTCCACTCATTTACACGCTCATGTAAACATAGTCTACAGACATTTGTTCTCTCTACCGTAGTTCTAAGAAGTACGGACAGTGGTGTGTGCACAGTGTGACTTAGTAAAGGATGGGAGTGGTTAGTGGCTGCGGATTGTGGCGTCTTCAACACACTCAGGTTTAAAACACTGCCGCCAAAGTATAGTTACTAAACACAGCCTTTCTAAATATCTTCAACAAAGATGACAAAATAAATATTCCAGATTCGAATCACGAACGGCAGCTAATTTGGGTAACTAAGAAGTAGATATCCTCGGAGTAGTCAAGCAACTTGAAATCACCCGATAAAAGCAAGTCTTCCGGTCAAGACTGTATACCAATTAGGCTCCTTTAAGAGTATGCTGATGCAATAGCTCCTTACTTATCAATCATATACAACCGTTCGCTAGAACGAAAGATCCGCACCCAAAGACTGGAAAGTGTACAAGTCACACCAATAATCAAGAAAGGTAATAGGAATAAACCACTAAATTACAGACCCATTCATTAATGTGGATATGTAGCAGGATTCTGGAACATATATTGTGTTCGAACATTATGAATTACCCCGAAGAAATCGGTCCATTGCACACAGTCGACAAGTACGAGCATTTAGAAAACATCGTAATTTTGAAACACAACCTGCTCTTTACTCTCACCAAATGTTGAGTGCTATTGACGAGGGATTTCAAATTGATTCTGTATTTCTATATTTGCGGAAGGCTTTTGATACTGTACCTCACAAGCGGTTGGAGTGCGATTGCGTGTTTGTGGATCATCGTCTCAATTATGTGACTGGATCCGTGATTTCCTATCAGAGAGGTCACAGTTCGTAGCAATTGACGGAAAGTCAATGAGTAAAACCGAATTGATTTCTGGTTTACCCAAGGTAGTGATATAGGTCCGATCCTGTTCCTTATCTATGTAAACAATTTAAGAGACAATCTGAGCAGCCGTCTTAGGCTTTTTGCATATGATGCCGCCGTTTGTCGTCTAGTAAAGTCATCAGAAGATAAAAACAAATTGCAAAACGATTTAGATATCTGTATTATGCGAAAACTGACAATTGATCCTAAATAATGAAAAGTGTGAGGTCATCCACATGACTGCTAAAAGGAATCCATTAAACTCAGGTTACACGATAAACCAAACAAATCTGAAGGCCGTAAATTCAACTAAATACCTAGGTATTACAATCACGAACAACTTAAATTGGAAAGAAGACATAGAAAATGTTGTGGGGTAGACAAACAAAAGACTGCCTTTTGTTGGCAGAATACTTAGAAAATGTAACAGATCTACTATAGAGACTGCCTACACTACGCTTGTGCGTCCTCTTTTGGAGTACAGCTGCGCGATCTGGGATCCTTGCCAGATAGGATTAACGGAGTATATCGAGAGAGTTCAAAGAAGAGCACCACGTTTTGTATTACCGCAAAATAGGGGACAGAGTGTCACTGACACGATACAGGATTTGGGCTGGACATTATTAAAAGAAAGGTGTTTTTCGTTGCGGCGCAATCTTCTTACGAAATTCCAATCACCATCTTTCTCCTCCGAATGCGAGAATATTTTGTTGATGCCGACCTACAAAGGTAGAAACGATCATCACAAGGGAAATCAGAGCTCGCACCGAAAGATATAGGTATTCGTTTCTCCGCGCGCTTTTCGAGATTGGAATAATAGAGAATTATTGTGAATGTGGTTCGATGAACACTCTGCCAGTCACTTACGTGTGATTTGCAGAGCATCCATGTAGATGTAGATGTAGAGTAACAACACGGTTTGCAAATCAGAACGCATGGGCGTGTTAAAAATGTAAGGAAATATCACTTACACTCATATCTAAGTAATACTCATGAACATAATATCTAACACAAAAAGGTCAACTCGGCCAAATTCTTGGTCCTTAAAATAATAATGGTAGCGTATACGGTTAGTGAACAAGTCTACAAAGAATTAACTATATCAACTGGAAGTGACCAAGCTCATCGCAAAAAAATCAATTACCCCAGTGCGCACACACAGATGAATCGTTAAGCCCTTACAGTTGGCGCAGTGATCGAATCACATGCTCAATCGCACACGCATTGCCTGTGTATAGGCATAAGGCAGTAGCGATCAGTGAGACAGTCACATTTCAAGCGGACATTGCACGCAAATATGGGTAAATGTAAAGACGTGACGGAGTGGCAGAACGGAGCAATAGTATTCGGCCGTGCCCATGGTCATACGGTGTGTGAAGTTGCTGAATTTGTTGGTCTTTGACGGCGGTGTGTTCAACGTGCTTACAAGGACTGGTGTAACTCACGTGGCCACAAAACTCTGTGGCTGGAAAAAGATCCTGACTGAAAGGGACCGCATAAGCACTTCACGCCTTGTGAGTCAAAATGGCTTCCAAACCCGACGGTAATTGCTCCAGGCAGTGGATGAAGGTCTATCTCTAAGCTTCGGCTGGAAAACATTGCGAGGGGAACTGCATGTAATGAGAATTTCTTTATTGAAAAAAATGGTTGTAATTTCATAGTAGGTTGCATTTTTCTTTTCATGCTGTTGTAACTTGTCTATTGCTTATTAAACTATCTGCATTGTGTAACACCCCAAGAAACCCGAAAACCCAAATAAGAATGTCATGATAATTTAAAGTATGGAACAGTGTTATCCTGACAGGTACGACAACTTTGACAATAATATAGCACCTTAAACTTTTGATGAACACCAATTTCAATAATTACTGAGTATGTCATGATATAAACGTAGGAAGAAAGGAAGGTTATTTTTAATTTGCTATCAAACATCTCCCAAACATCTCCGTAATAACTGCGAATCAGTACGACGAAAGTTAAGTCCAAAGTAATATGTCGGCCAGAGATAACTATTGTGAAAGAGAGTTGTAAACGCCGCGAAAAGGAAATTCAATGCGTCTACAATGCTCGATCATGGAAATGTTAGTCGCTTTCTAACTTGCTTGCTATCAAGTTGTGAGAGAGCACCGTTTATTATAGTACTACAAACAGAAAACTACGAGATTGTTTCTATTCAAAAAAAGTACTATTGCGTGATAGATATGCGCGGACTTTGTTCTCAGTTATTCTGACTTGAGAACTTGAACTGAAGTGACTTCTGATAGTGTACGACGAGTTAATGAACTTTAATAACTTTAATTATTGGAGATACTATTGTTGGACTCAAGCTTCATCAAAGTGACCACTTACAACGAATAATGGACATCGAAGACTGCAATACCTGATTAGCCTTGAGTAGGGAACTTTAATACGACCACGCGAAGATAATACATATTCGCCGAGTGTAAAAGTTGTCGTGATTGTCACGATCACCGAACTGAAAAGAATCGGAATTGATCTGATCTATCGGTGTGCGTGTGGTGTGATGATTATAAACTAACTGCTAAGAAGGAACAATAAAAATTGTTCGTCAGTAATGGAAATCTCGCGCGATGGCTCCATCATTAATTGAACTCTGTGATAGTTGATGATCAAAATTAATTAACTGTGAACACTTTAATTGAAAGAGTGACTTGATGAACATTGAGCATTGAAAGGAGTGTTTTGCCGAAATAATAAAACGACGCACGAAAGCAAGATAGCATTATAGATTATCTCTGGATTTGCGTCGTGCCGTAGTGAACAATTCTGCCTAGCAACGTAACAACTACTGATACTGAACCGCAAATGAATTTTTCCTCGCTTCAGTGGTCTGAAACGACGCCGGTGATGAATGATTCACTCAATACTGCAATAACTTACTAACCGGGCATAGCAAATCATCATAAAACCATAACAGACAATTAAAATCGGCAGTTCGCATCGCTGTGAAGACTGTGCGGACTCGCAAACGGACTTTCATGCATTACGCGAGGAACAATTTTCTTTAGAGAATTTCAGGTGCTGTTCCACGTTATCCGACGGGGACAACCATCACTGCGCGTCGCGTCTCCATTCCACCGACCGAGCTGTAGCAGTAGCGGCTCAACATCAACAGCGACAACAAAAAAGGGAAGAGGGGACGTCACAATTGCCATTGGGATTTTCTGTGTGGATGCTCCAAACATGCGTACTTGATGGTATTGCAATTACTTACGAATACGGTTGTTCTGAGAATGGCCACATTATACGAAACTAATCACCACCAATAAACAAAGGATACTTCCTAATGCAGCTTGCGATGAAATTGCCACAATTTATCACAATTTTTTTAAGTTAAACCAAATCGCTCAAAATTATATATTCAAAATACACTGCCGCGTAAATATGCACCACCTTCAGGGAAAAAGAATTTTATTGACAAGTAAGGTGACACGTAATTCATCAGTGCAGGAGTATACAATAACAAATTCAGACCAAATTAAGCACAGATTTAACAGCAAAGGGTGCCCAAACAGTCTCGTTAACACACAGTGTACCCCACCCGCCGGTAATACGGGCTTGTATTCTCAGAAGCAAACGATCACTGATTTGCCCAATGGCATCTTGCGATAGATTGTGCCAAGTATCTTGCGCCTTTTCTTGCAGTTCGGCAAATGTTCTTGCAGTCCTTGGAGAACAACTAAGTTTCCGCTTCATCGTGTCCCATGCGTGTTCAGGTGGCGAGAGATCTGGTGATCTTGCTGACCACGGTAGTTGTTGTACACCATGAAGTGCGTGTTGCACCACGGCAGCCGTATGTGGACGTGCGTTGTCCTGTTGGAAAAAAAATCTTTTCGAAGAAATGGCAGTAGCACGGGGATAACAGCTGTTGCAATATAACGGGTACTGGTTACTTTACCCTGCAGAAACACCAAATGTGACCGTGAGTTGTATCTGATGGTCCCCCATATCATGAAACCTGTGATAGGACCTGTGGGCGTGTGTTCTCTATAACAGACAGCTCACCCCATCCTATGCACGAGTACGCCCATCATTCGCATATGGACAGAACCTTCTCTTATCATTGGAGACAACACAGTGCTGTTTCACTCTCCACTTAACTCTTCCACGCCACCAGAGAAGCCATGCTTGGCACTGTCATGGTTTCAGTGGCAGCTTGGCCAGAGGCGAACGTGATCTTAATCCTGCGGCAAACATATGGTTCCCAATGTTCCCTCAGATCACAGCAGGTGCAACACGTGCTCGGATTCCGTCACCGCATGATGTTTGAGTGGCCGCCGCTGCTCACACAGTTCGTCAATCTTGACGTGCGTCTCTCTTACGTGGAGGTCCAGAACATGGTCTAGAGGTGTGGGAATGATCCACGGACCATTGAGAAAGCAGCGGCACACCACCGATACGTCGTGCCCAACATGTGCAACAGTCCGTCAACACGTCCGTCCAGCTTCTCATTTACCCAAAATTCGAACCCTTTCAAATCGCTGAAGGTGTTCAGCAGGAGTACGTACTCGTCGATGGAAAATGGTTGTACCGTAAAATGAATGTCGCGAACACTGTTCACCTCGAAATTCTGCACAATAACCGCCTAACTGTCTGCAGAATCGAAACAGAGGGTGTTCAGTTACGCCTCCTGAGCAGCTTCCGATCGCCTACGATGGTAACAGATGAATCACGAACACTAAAACCTCTCAGTATGCACACATTATATCCTGGTGACGTTGAACACAGTAACTGAGGGTGTGCATGTTTTTCGGCACAATATCTATAGAAAACCGCAGTAACGATCAAAAATAGAAACATAAAACAAAATAATCGATCCAGTAAGAGATTTTAACTACATGGGCTGCGACATTTATTTTGATTATGATAGAGATAGAAAGAATAAAACAGCAAAGTTTCAGGGCACCCGTGTAACAATAAAGAATGTTAAGCGAAAAGTGAACCCAAGAAAGGCATCTGAAATTCTATAAAACACTAGTTGTTCCATTGCTGTTTACGAATCTGAATCGTGGATAGCAAACAAGGAAGACGTAAATCGAATAGTGACGTCAGAAACGAAATTCCTCAGTTAAATGATGCAATCAGAGGAGCAAGTAAGAAATGATATTAGAAATGAGCTTAAAATATTTGTAATAACAGAAAAAATGTCACATATAATTAGAAACGCAAGGAAAATGTAAACAGGATACAACAAAGCAAATATTCTTAAAGAGCTCGGCAATAAGTACACAAAGGGTTAGGGAAGCAGGTCGGCCCAGCAGACAATGGCACTAAGAAGCTGACGCCGGAACAACTTCCTCGAACCTAACCCATGAGTGATGATGTTGATGATAATGAAGACGATGATTCATTATTATTGTTATTATTATTAAATTTATATTACATTTCATGGGCACCTGTTGCACGTTAAAAGTAAAGATGACGCTAATGTAGAATTTTTGGAGGGTACTGTAACGAAATATGACAGCCCCCGCCCCTCAAAAAGAACTTAAGCGTGGGTCAGCGCCTTTTTAGTCTGAGAGAAAATTCAACATTCTAGCTATGATTCTGGTCGCTCTTAATATTTCTAAGACTGCTAACTGTAACGCAAAATAGATATTCATTGTTAATAAATTCTAGTGAATTTACGTTAGCAGTAATCTCTGTGTGATAGAAAGTTTAACTTTTTGATAATTACTTGTTCAAAATAATGTTATTTTTTGGAGTTGTGGATATTACTAAGCCTATTGATTCAACGACATGGGAGGCTTGACCGTGAGAAGATCAGACAGCGGACTACCCTCAGTTCAGCAGGACAATGCTGCTGTCCAGAATGACGTGCCGTTATGAAAATACTGGAGCAGCAGTACTAATCGATATTACTTACGGTGTGCAATTCGCTTTTAACTTCAATCGAATCTTTCACTTGCAAAGCGCTACGATTATTCAACGAATCACAGCGATATTAGTGAACCCTGAATAGTACAGTTATGTAATGAATTAATCAAGATGTTTAGATAAGCCTGTTATTAAAAATGAAAAAATAAAATTGGTGATTAAGGTAAACAAGGTGCAGCATATGAAAAGACACAATTACATCAGAGCATTCCTTTTAGTTTTTCGTATGTATTATCCTTATTAGATTGTGGCTGAATAATTTTTATATCTTTATTTCAATTATCAGGCCTGAAAATCTACAATTGGCGTGATTAATCGTACTATTCCTTGCGGCAATCCGATGAAAAGATTTGGATTTGCGAGTGCCTGGAATAATGTCACCTGCCATCACATGTAATGCAAGCAGTGAAGTACAGAGGAGACAGTGTTACAGTATGGGGATATTTTTGTGGTTACTGTGTGGTGTCCTTACTGTGCTGAGAAAAACGCTAAATGTGGAAGCACTGTGTACTGCATATAGTAGAGGAGCAGTTGGGAGGTGATAACTGCATTAATATGACAATGCACCCTGTCACAAAGCAGATTCTGTGAGGCAATGTTTTGTGGACAGTAACGTTCCTGAAAGACGGACTAGCCTGTCAACAGTCCCGATCTGAATCCAATATAAAACCTTTGGGATGAATTAGGACGACTGCTTCTCTCCAGACGCCAGCGTCCAACATCATTAACTTCTCTGCTTTCGGCTGCTGAGGAAGAATGTCTGGTATCACCCATATATCGTGGGCCAAACCAAAGTCGGCAAGGCGAATCGGTATCACAGACATTAGCGAGGGCTCGCTGCAGTCTGCACCAACCAATGGGAGGGGCTCTAGAAGAACACGCCTCCCTCTCACCAACAGCAGTGCCCTGAGGTCAACATAGTGTTGAGCATGCGAGAGCTCAGCCCAGTTCGAGACCTCAGCTAAAGCAGTCAACGTCGTCATCAACGACAGTGGCCGTTAAAGTTTCTGCTGAAATGTACTTTATAAATGAAGCATTCTGTACTGCTAGACAATAGTTTGTTAATCAGTGCATCATGTGATGCTTTCATAGTCGATGTCAGTTGTAAATGATCAAGCAATCCTGTGACAAAGAACTGTGTCAAAGTTAAGTAAATCTTTTATTCATTGATGTAATAAAGTGAACTAATATTTCATAAGTTTATATGCCACCTCATAGAGTAATGAACGTAATTTCGTCAGGTCACAACGGAATGGGCTGCCAGCCCTCGACAGACATCAAACACCTCATTGAAAGTGTTCCCAGCAGAGTTAGAGCCATCATAAAGGCGAAAGCTGGACAGACCCCGCATTAATATCCACTGATAGGTGTCTGACTACTTTTGATCAGATAGTGTAGTAAGTAGGCTAGTGCGGAGAACTACACCGAAGCGCCAAAGAAATACTGAGACATGTAAATACGGCGCTGCAGTCGGCAACGCCTTTATAAGTCAACAAGTGTCTGGCGCAGTTGTTAGATAGGTTACTGCTGCTATAATGGCCGGATATCAAGAGTTTGAAAGTGGTGTTACAGTCGGCGCACGAGCAAAGGAACGCAGCATCTCCGAGATAGCGATGAAGTGGGCATTTTCACGTCCGACCAATTCACGAGTATACCGTGAATATACTAATGAGGAGGTATTGAATAGAATTGGGGAGAAGAGGAGTTTGTGGCACAACTTGACAAGAAGAAGGGACCGTTTGGTAGGACATGTTCTGAGGCATCAAGGGATCACAAATTTAGCATTGGAGGGCAGCGTGGAGGGTAAAAATCGTAGAGGGAGACCAAGAGATGAATACAATAAGCAGATTCAGAAGGATGTAGGTTGCAGTAAGTACTGGGAGATGAAGAAGCTTGCACAGGATAGAGTAGCATGGAGAGCTGCATCAAACCAGTCTCAGGACTGAAGACAACAACAACAACAACCGTGAATATCAGGAATCCGGTAAAACGTCAAATCTACGACACTGCTGCGGCCGGAAAATTATCCTGCAAGAAAGGAACCAACGACCACTTGTAACTTGCCCTTTTTATATTGATTGATTGTTAATGAATGAAGCTCGGGCTCCGGCTAGCTCGTGGTAGAAGGTTTGCGAGGGAAGACACAAAAAAGAACTGTCTTGCTGCACTGTATTTACGCCGAGTGGGTGTCAGTTGTACCGGCTTACTCAGATGAATATTTGCTCCCCGAAGTGTAAGAGCCTAGCTACACGTAAATGCATACAAAGTGAGATTATTGCCCTAATCATGATTACAGTCTATATACATCCAGAGTTTATCTATGAAAGTTTATAATTCGCGTGAGCTACATAGTCTGAATCAGTACAATAACTTTCTAGAGCGCCAACGAATATCTGTGAATACTGCGCTCTGTTGATAATCTATGTTGTCACACAGATAGATGTTTCATGAGCACGTAATATTAAGTGGATTGAAAAAATGTCAAACACTATATATTTACTTTATGTTGGTTTATTCTAGTCTATGCACATCCTATCATTTTCTTCAAGAAGTAACTTTTCTTTCAAATGGGTGGAATTAGTTACGTAAATTCAGCCAAAGAGTTTACAGCAAGATCCAGATTACGTTATTTACTTTAGCGAAGTTTAGGTATATTCCTCACAGTTTACACTGTTCATCATTTCCTATCAGTTGAACTATTAATTGTCTATCGCATTGGGTCTAAGTTCAGTCTTTCGTTGATAATGATCAAATTAAGACAATATATTCAGTTATTTTCCTAGCTTGAACTACTTCAAAGATATTTTCAATTTGCTGCTTTACCTCTTTCAGTTTTGAATCATTTCTAGCTGATCGCAAATATTCAAAATGTAACAAACCATCTCGTATAGCCTACCAATATTACGTACGAGCGCACAAGTTCAGTCACGACACGACAAGGCAAGCGCCAGAAGCACATTAACAATGTACAACTTCTGTACTCATAAGGTGTATTCTTTGAGGTCACTTGTTATACTCCGTGACCTACAAGTCTACTACTTTGCGATTTACTATTATTATAGCTTGAAACTAATGGTTCTAATTCTTTTTTATTCTTTTTTCAAAACATTAAGTTACTTTGCTACCAAGATTCCGTTCTATTTCTTTTTATACTACTTCCATTTCAGTCTTCTTGCTACTAGTCATGCACTGTTAGTACAGAGGGACTCTGTTTCTTTTTATGAAATTTGGATCTTGGGCTTGGGGCTTGTATTTGGGTATGAGAACTAGATTCATATTTTTCATTTTTGCGTCCAAAGGGTAGCGGCGTTCCACACTGAACAGAATCGTTCAACGAGACGGAAGTGCAACCCTTCCGCAAATTGCTGCAGATTTCAATGCTGCGCCATCAACAGCGTGCGAACCATTCAACGAAACATCATCGATATGGGCTTTCGGAGCTCGTATACCCTTGATGACTGCACGACACAAAGTTTTACGCCTCACCTGGTCCCGTCAACGCCGACATTGGACTGTTGATGACCGGAAACAAGTTGCCTGGTCTCGCTTCAAATTGAATCGAGCGGATGTACGGGTATGGAACACATGGACCCTGCATGTTAGTAGTGGACTGTTCTAGCTTGCGGAAGCTCTGTAATGGTGTGAGGCGTGTTCAGTTCGAGTGATATGGACCCATGATACATCTAGATACTACTCTGACGTAACCATCCTGTCTGATCACCTGCACCTGTGCACACCGACGGACTTCGGCAGTTCCAGCAGGACAATTCGACACCCCACACGTCCAGAATTGCTACAGAGTGGCTGCAGGAACACTCTTGTGAGTTTAAACACTTCCGCTGGCCACCAAACTCCCCACACATGAACATTATTGAGCATATCTGGGATGCCTTGCTACGTGCTGTTCAGAAGATATCTCAGCCCCCTCGTAATCTTACAGATTTATGGACATCCCTATAGGATTCATGGTGTCAGTACCCTCAAGCACTACGCCAGACATTAGTCGAGTCCATGCCACGTCGTGTTGCGGCACTTGTGCGTGCTCGCGGGAGCCATACACGATATTAGTTGTGTGTGCCAGTTTCTTTGGCGTGTACCAGTTCCTTTGGCTCTTCAGTGTACATCAAACCAATTTTCGGACTGGAGTCCACACCAACAATAGCTTCTGACAACTCTTCTGGGTATTAGAGACCTCGGATGATTGCCGCGTTGCTGGGATGTTTTTATTGTAACAGGTGTCACATTGCAACCGACGTGTTACAGAATGAACTCTAGCACTGGTGAACGCGGCGTTACGACAGCATATCGCCCCTCGCCCTGAGAGCGGCGATCCCATCAGGCGGCTGAAACGTACGGGGGCCGCCGCCCGCCCTTGTTAGCGCTGACGGCCGGGCGTGGTCGCAGGTTCGCTTCCCGCCCTTTGACCGCAGAAGCCGCGCGTTTATTGGTCACCAGGTTGGCCCACCTCTCGGCCCTTGACCAGCAGTCGCGATTCAGCGTCGCCGTGGTCCACACGCCGAGCCCTGCTTTCGCTCTCTAGCTGACGAGGTGAGTGCGTCCGCGACAAACTCATCCTCGAGGTCCGGCTGCCTAGCAAATTCTCCCATGCCTGGCAGTGACTGTATCGGAGATGGCGCAATAAAACTTTCACTCTGCACTCAATTATTCGGGTGCCTCTTCATTATGTTGTCCTCCAATAACACATTAAATGTTTGACAGTTACGGATTAAAACTTGGCTCCGCAAGATCTATAGCCACATCTATACTCTCCAAACGGCCACGAGGTACATGGCAGAGGGTACGTTCCGTTGTACCAGTTATTAGGGTTTCTTACGGTTTCATTCACATACGAAAGCGAGAAGTATGTTTCAGTGCCTCTGTGCATAAAATAATTGTACTTATCCTCACTCAATCCTATGTGAGCGATACTTCGGGGATTGTAGTATATCCTGAGAGTCATCATTTAAAGGCGGTTCTTGAAACTTTGTTAATAACAGACTTTCTCGAGATAGTTTAGTGTGTATGTCTTTAAGAGTCTGCCAGTTTAGTTCCTTCAGTATCTTTGTGACTCTCTTCCACGGATTAAACAAACCTGTTATCATTCATGCTGCCCTTCTCTGTATACTCAAGATTCCCTGTTAGTCCTATTTGGTATGGGTCCCATACACTTGAGCAGTATTCTAGAATGGCTCGCATGAGTGATTTGTAAGCAGCCTCCTTTATAGACTGATTGCGCTTCCCCAGTATTCTACCTTTAAACCAAAGGTTACCACCTCCTTTACATTCGACTGACAAGGGGAGGTCGCCAATTGTGAAATTCAGATTCGATTCATATTGCGCATAATAAAAGCTCATAGCCAGAGGTGTAATGTGGCAAAGCACCAAGATGCACTTCTCAGCCGTTGTTGAGAAAATCGACAGTGAAAAGAAACCGTTGCGGTGAAATACTCTCTACGATTAATAGTTTTCTACAGCGTCGTGGCGCAGCGGTAAGCGCTCGTGTTCGTAATCCGAAAGTCGCCGTATCGAATCTCGCGCCATGCAATTTTTTTTTATTATTAGTTTTTTGTAATTCAAATATATATATATTTTTTAACAAGGTGTACCAAAGCTCTCCCGTCCGCAAAGATTTTCGACGATGTTATAAGTTGCGCTAGGGACCGCATCTACCTTCTTTCGAAGTTAGCAGGCAACTACGCTGCTATGCGGCGGCTCGTTTCGGCCCATTCAACATCTGTCCTTCAAGTGTAACAAGCGAGTAACGGAGTTTATATTTCATACCTGCCACAGCGAATTTGTGTTCGTGGGGTCTCTATTCTAATTCGAACGTTTGACTTACGCTATACGTATTTGTTTCGGAATATCGTTTCTACGTCTTCCGTTAACTATACGTGGTTAACATTATGAAGACAAGTAATATCATTTGTGAAATATAACTTTGTTTGCGGAAAACATAATGATGTTCGAAGTCGCCAGTTTTTCCACGACAAACGACTTTCAACAACTTATTATATGCATAATTGTTGCAACTGATTGCCGGGATATATATATATATATATATATATATATATATATATATATATATATATATATATATATATATATATTTGAATTACAAAAAACAAATACTAAAAAAAAAAAGTTGCGTGGTGCGAAATTCGATCCGGCGACCTTCGGATTACAAACCCGAGCGCTTACCGCTGCGCCACGACGCTGTGGAAAATTATTAATCGTAGAGAGTATTTCACCGTAACGGTTTCTTTTAACTGTCGATTTTCTCGACAACGGCTGAGAAGCGCATCTTGGTGCTTTGCCACATTACACCTCTGGCCATGAGCTTTTATTATGCGCAGTATGAATCGAATTTCACAATTTGCGGCCTCCCCTTGTGAGCCTACATGATCTTTCCATTTCATATCCCTGCAAAGTGTTACACCCAGGTATCTGTATGAGATGGCCGAATCCGATAATGACTCACCAATAATATAGTCATAGGGTGGTATGGTTTTTTCGTTTTTTGAAGTGCACATTTTTACATTCCTGAACATTTAAGCAAGTTAGCAAACTTTGCACCACTTTGAAATCTCATCAAGACCTGACTGAATATTTCATGCAGGTTGTTCCAGATAGTATGAGTACTTCATTATGGATAACTGCATCATCTACAAAAAACCTCATGTTACTGTTAATATTGTCTGCAATGTCATTAATATACAACTTGAACAGCGCGGGTCCCAACTCACTTTCTTAGAGTACACCCAAAGTTACTTCTACATCCGATGATGACTCTCCATCCTAGATAATATGCTGTGCCCTCCCTACCAAATGTCCTCAATCGAGTCACAAATTGCGCTTGATACCCAATATGATCGAACTTTTGACAATAAGCATAGATGTGATACTGAGTCCAATGCTTTTCGGAAATTAGGAAATATTCATCTACTTAATTGCCTTGATCCAAAGCCACCACTACGTCGAGTGAGAAAAGTGTAAGCTAGGTTTCACGTGATCAAGGTTTTCGGAATCCACGCTGTTTGACACTGAGAAGGTCACTGGGTCAAGATACCTCATTACGTTTGAGCTCAGAATATGTTTTAATATTCTACCACAAATCGATGTCAAAGATATCGACGGTAGTTTTGTGGATCGCTTCTACTACCCTTCTTGTAGACAAGTGTGACCTGAGCTTTTTTCCAAGAATGATTTTCCAAGAGTGATTAAATAGGTATTACGAAAGCAAGTAGCTTCTAATCGCGTCGAGCTTTCGACTAAGAGCCAATAGTACAGGACAAGACCTGGTATCAGGGCACGCAAAGGAACATCAGAAACGACCAATAACTCTACTTACTAGCATTTACTCTACTTACTAGCACTCTCTCCTGATCAGTCACCAATAGTTAATGAAGGAACGGATGAAAAAGTGAATGCAAATACTTGTTAGTAAAACGTATTATGCTTTGAATAGTAATAACAAATATTGATCTCATTGTAAATAATCTATATCATTATATACAATAAATATAACTGTAAAACGTATAAAAAGCAGATGTAAGAAGTCATTATGTGATCGTTTACTTTTTGGCTGTATGTGTGTTTAGCACAAACATAAATGTCACTGAATGTGCGAACACGTGAAAAAGTCACTTATACCTGTCCATACGAAAAAATAGGTTCTTGGAAAGGCAACCCTGCCCTTTGAACCGTTTGATGTTATGCTTCATTAAAGGTAATAGCGGAGGCTACTTTTATTGGGAACTGTTGTCTTATCATTTGTAGAGGCCTGGTTACATCGGAAGGTGTGAGGTTAATGTGGGATATGAGTACAGTTTTATCAGAGTCAGTGAATTTAGCAGTGATGATGTTCTCGACTAAGTCAGTTACCACTAATCTTACACCATTAATTAATGTCGGATTAACGTTAAGATTTGAAATTAACGTAATAATGCATTTTTCTATAAAAACAATTGATAAGTTGGTAAATCGTGTGGGTTGTAAGAGTTCAGGAATCCTCGGGTTGCGATTCAAGTTGGACAGAACAGGAACTGAGGTAAACTTATGTCTCTCCAGGTAACAAATTGCAAATTACATACTCATTGATCGATGCACAGTCATCCTTTTTGGGAGACAGACTCGCGGTTAATGGAGTTGCGAAATATTTGTTTACTGATTTCGTGAAATGGATTATTATGGTAATAAAACTATCGCAATTGCAATAACAATGTTTAGGAATTCTGATCGCTTCACTGAAGCAAGTATTTCAACGAAAACAATAATTTTAAATTATTTGTGCATTTTTCGTCTTTTATGGTGAACAAAATCCCAAAAATGTCTCAATCATTAATTTAATATGGGAGATATAACTTACGGACAAAAAAATAACGCTGAGAAATAATGTATACGAGTCTACATAGAGGATGTGTCATAATTAACAGTGGAAAATTACCCAGATGCAAGTATTACAATAGTAGAAGTAGGTGTGTGGTAACGAGTCACAAAAACTTCAGTACGAAATATTGTCCTAGTTGCTTCAGATGTCCTTGAAATGTAAACGTTCCGATTAATCCCTAGGCTCAAATTTCATACATGGTTTAACTTAACAAGAAGTACAGTACGACTTCAGCGCGCAACATATTGCAATTTACGCCACATTCGTACCTGTCAGACAAGGCGTTCCTCGTGTTGTCGTCACATTTGGATGCAGTACTCCACCTGCCCTTGCAGTGAGTTACGAACTCCTTAAAACATTCGCGGATAATCTCGTAAAACTCGACAAGACTATATAATTCACAACTCCGGTTCTTCAACAGTATCAGTGGTTTACCCATACACTTCACTACTGAGATGATTCAGAGGATTGACGACACGTGACATTGGTGTCCAAGGTAAAAGCTCCTCTTGACCTATACAATTAGGACTATATTGATGCATTAGATGTGATCTTGTATCACAAGTAAAATGTTCCGGTATCCCATCATGCGCATAGCACATTCCTCAGCGTTATACAAGCGGCATAGTGAAATATGGGGCCAGATAGGATTCTTGGATTTTTACAATTCGAACACATTTCTAGTAACGCGTATAATATTACATTCTACAGTCAAGTGGGTCTCGCTACACAATTGTAACGATGTCGCAAAGGACTTTGTTGTGCCCCGTATTTACTGAAACAGTTTTGGTTCTATAACCTAAATTTTCATCCTAGCCAATATTTGCTGTTAATTATTATGTATTCTTACATGTTCGTCTGCAAATAGTGTAGAACGGAGTTTGAGCTGCCGACCAACACGCTTAGATGAACTGTAAGTTACAGGGTCCGGCATAAAAAACTCCCCGATTACAAAGTAACGTGCAGCGGACAGTAGAAGGAGCAGAGTGGTGGAGGGCGCGTCGTTAAGTAGCTGCCTACGTGCCGTTTTCAGTGTACGCCATGGCGTGGTCTGGTGAACATCGTGCCTTCGTAGTGGAAGATTTTATTCAAAATGGCGAATCGCCTATTAATACTCAACGTGCTTTTCGCGTTCGCTTTGCGCTCGGACGACGGGACCCTGTTCCCGATAAGAAAACAATTTATTCTTGGGTTGCTAACTTTCGTGAGACAGGTTCCGCATTAAAAAGGAAGCCACCTGGACGACCACGGACTGCAACAGGCCCCGGAAATGTTGATGCAGTTAGAGCTTCAGTTCAACAATCTCCTCGACGATCCGCTAAAAAGCATGCGGCAGCATTACGGATATCTGATCGAAGTGTGAGAAGAATCTTGCATCGAGATCTTAAAATGCATCCTTACGAAATTGTAACTACGCAGGAACTGAGTGAACGAGACTGTGGTGTCCGTGTAAGTTTGTGCCAAGACCTTCTTCGGAACATTCGTCCCAACGATATTGTGATTTTTTCTGATGAAGCACACTTTCACCTTGCCGGAACAGTGAACAGCCAAAATTGCAGGTACTGGTGTGAACACAATCCCCAAGAACTTCGTCAACGACCACTTCATAGCCCTAAAGTAACAGTATGGTGTGCTGTTTACAATTCCGGAGTGATCGGTCCTTACTTTTTCGAAGAAAATGACAGGAATTTAACCGTCAACAGTGAACGCTATTGTGCCATGCTCCGCGACTTTCTCCAACCGCAACTAAGGGAGCTTTTTGGTGAAATAGAGAACGTGTGGTTCCAGCAAGATGGTGCTACAGCCCACACAGCGCGGCAGTCACTGGCATTGGTGAAGGAAATGTTTCCTGGACATGTGATCTCGTTGCGTGGAGACATTGGCTGGCCCCCACGATCGCCGGACTTAACGCCCTGTGATTTCTTTCTTTGGGGCTATTTAAAAGCAAAAGTTTATGAACAACGTCCACAATCTTTACGAGCCCTGAAAGAAGCAATTACACAAGAGGTTGAAGCTATTCCACCTGAAATGACTCAAAGAGTAATGAATAACTTCAGGGAAAGACTCAATCAGTGTGTCGACAGTGCAGGAAGCCATTTAACGGATGTTTTATTTAAAAAGTAAGACCATAAGAGTATTTTCTAAAATGGCATAATATGTACTTTTATTTAGTATAAATAAAATTGTTCTACCTTATTTGGTTTTGTTTTTATTAGCTTTCCTTAAAGGGGAGGTTTTTCTGCCGGACCTTGTACATACAGATACCGTTTTTTGGTAAGGAATGTATTCCTTTTATGTCCTCGTTTATGAGTTTCATGCGACAACGAGACACATTTGTCGTGGTACACAACATGGCCTAATCTACCATAGTTGATGTTCAGCTTTTTAAGTGTTCAACATACTTTACCAGTTGTTTACACGTGGGGATCTGAATTCACCTTGGAACACGAACTGTATGAACTTACCATCATGTTTAAATGCTACAGTGACACAGAGCGGATTGCAGTAAATGCTCGCTATAGGAAACGTAGTAGTTTTTTTAACAGGCGACTTTTACGGCACAGCACTTTTGCTATACATATTTTTATATCTTTGAAGAATTAGGGTATCCTTTGTCCTCAGTCCGTTGGCCGTGTAAGACGTAAATTGAGGACACTGATTTTGTAAAATGCGATGATAGGCTTAGATACGCATCTTCAATGATTTTTAGGGGATGCATATGTTACGGTAAGTACTGTGGTCTCAAGTCACACAGTGATTTTAGAGACTGTTGCAGGAAAACAACCTACAAGATCACAACTTTCAGAAGGTGCAAGGCACTAGGTCCGCACGGTTTCACAACTTCTAAGGAATAAGAGAAGTTGTTTCTTCATCAAAATGCTAATCCCTTCCTCCCCCCCCCCCTTCCTTTACACACACACACACACACACACACACATACGCTCGTGCATCTTTGTTATTCAGAGGTGTACTCTGCATGTGATCTATGAGAACCAAACATGCAGTTGCTGTGAGACCAGGCGAACAAGGATTTTCTGTGTTCATCGGTTGGTAATCATCTTCAAGGACATGTACTTCTGCCAACACACACATACCTAGAGAAGCTTACTACCAGTTCCTCGATAGACTTGCCACTCTTATAACAACGATATTGCTCACTGTACGGAACAACCGCAGGTTCCCGCATGATAGAGCCTCAGTTCATTTCAGCGTTGACTTTTTGTATGACTTTTTCTATACACGCGCGAATTCAGATACGCAGAGCAGAATAATTGTCGCCATCACACAGTGCACTCAACAGTTACGTAACAACGGGGCTGTGTTAAGTTTGTCGGTAAGCGCTCTGCTTATTCTGAGTGTCATTAATCGGATGAACAGACAGATAACGGTTGAAAGTGCTGTGGATTTTGTACAAGCGTGTTACACGTATCTTAAAATGCTGCATTCAGTATGGATGAACTTGGCTTAAAGTCTTGAAGGGGTAAATGCGAAGGCATTTCACTTGTTTGCGACATTTGTCACTGTTTAGATTTAGCTTTTTTTGTTGCAGAGAAAGAAGAGATAGCTCTGCTATTCTTAAGTTTTTTACTGCGCTTGAGCGTATTGTGAAGTCGCTCTTTTAGTAAATTAAGATACTGTGGCATTGCTTAGTAACTTGAGGAGAGACCCGGGCCCCTATCTCGCCCATGTTAATTCACCAATGTTAATGACCCGTTATCTCAGAGACTGTTGTAGATACGGATTTGAAATTTCTGCATTATATTAACTACCGTCTCTTTATTCTACTGATCTACAATGGAAGGTTTTGCATCAAAACAAAAGGTTTTACAAATTTGTTACTCAATGCCTGTATTTCTGCAAAAATTTTGTTAACATAAATATACATAAAAATAGCTGAGCTGAACGCATGTTCTTGGCTGTAGATCCATGGCTTACTGGATAGTTGTGCAGGACACTGTAAAAGTTTCAGTGCAATAGGATGAATAGTTTCTGAGAAAACGGGGAATTTGTAGTGAAAAATGTATAAACTGTGACAAGGACGTTTAAAGTTTTCATATGAAATTCCTTACCTCTATTGTTACATTATGTTATTAAAAACACCCTGCTAGATATTCTAGGTCATCTTCACCACCAGCTCTATCAAGTAACAGCTGCCCTTTCCTTTTCCTTGCCCCTTTGGTCACTTTTTGCTGAAACCTCAGCTTTTTTCACTCTTCTGATGTCCACTTTGTGAAGACCTTCCACTGTATGCTTCCCCAAAATCACTCTCAGCTTCTCAAGTACTCTCAGTCTGTCACTACATCCATTATTATATGTGATTACAGTGTCATACGTTCCTAACTGCAGGGTCTTCATCCCAACAAATACACTTTTTGGTATGCGAGTCCAGAGAAGATCATTGAAAGATTCGTTGACGTTTTGTGTTTTCCCATGCAAACACTTTTCAACAGATGTGGATGGGCCAGATCTCTAAATATAGGCTTCAGAGCCTCAATTGCTGCTTGAGACACACTGTTTTTATGCTTCAAATCTGCCAGAGATCCTTCAGCTTCAGATTTTCTATATTTGCACCACGTTTCAGGAGGAGGAGGACACAAACAATGTTCGGGGTTGTTATCAGTTGAAATTTTATGGTAGTAGATAGGCCACACAGCTCTCACCATCTCGTGCAAATCATTGGTGTTGTCCCTGATAGCTTTGCCATAATAATCTTGAAACTGATCTGTCACCTTAACAGTCAGTCTGCCAGGACCTTTTATTGTTTCACCATCTAATAGCTTTGCGTTGCCAAGTTTTATTTTCAACTGACTGAGACGTGCACCCATTCTCTTTTTCACATGGCCTGCACACTCCAGTTTAGTTATGGGCACACTGTAAGGTTTGCTGTCCACTACTGCTTTGAAAGACTTGCTGTCTCCATCTCCCAAGAACTGAATGTACCTAACTCCCCTTTCTTCCTCAGATCGCTGAAAAATATTTACTGCAGCAGCCACTTCCATCCCTCCACTTGTTCCCTCATAATTTTCTCCACAGTTTGGCTTATGGGCTTCTACTCTCTCTCTATCCACGCCAGCACATGTGCATCCTTGACAATATTTTGTCAAAATCTCAAGATCCAGGACTTTTCCTGTGTCAACACTTGTTGCCGTTGGAACTCCATTCTTAGATTTGTGTCCTCGTCTCTGCCAGGAACCCTCAAAGGCGATACTGATATCAGTGCAACCATCATTTGCTTCCACTGCTTCTTTTGTTGCAGATATCATGGAATCTGTAACCACTTCCTTTACACAGTCATCCATGACATTTGTGTAGTGTTCATACTCTATAAGAGGACCTGGCAAATTCATGATATTGCACAACGTTTTCACAGCTGCCTGACCCTTCCCAATGCACCTCAGTCCATATACTAATCTTACGTTATTAGTATACTTATTGCACTTCCTTGATGTGCAAAACGATTTAGAAAATTCGCAGTTCTACATCTACATCTACATTTATACTCCGCAAGCCACCCAACGGTGTTTCGCGGGGGGCACTTTACGTGCCACTGTCATTACTTCCCTTTTCTGTTCCAGTCGCGTATGGTTCGCGGGAAGAACGACTGTCTGAAAGCCTCCGTGCGCGCTCGAATCTCTGTAATTTTGCATTCGTGATCTCCTCGAGAGGTATAAGAAGGGGGAAGCAATATATTCGATACCTCATCCAGAAACGCACCCTCTCGAAACCTGGCGAGCAAGCTACACCGCGATGCAGAGCGCCTCTCTTGCAGAGTCTGCCACTTGAGTTTGCTAAACATCTCCGTAACGCTATCACGGTTACCAAATAACCCTGTGACGAAACGCGCCGCTCTTCTTTGGATCTTCTCTATCTCCTCCGTCAACCCGATCGGGTACGGATCCCACACTGATGAGCAATACTCAAGTATAGGTCGAACGAGTGTTTTGTAAGCCACCTCCTTTGTTGATGGACTACATTTTCTAAGGACTCTCCCAATGAATCTCAACCTGGTACCCGCCTTACCAACAATTAATTTTATATGATCATTCCACTTCAAATCGTTCCACAAGTTCTGTCAGGAAATACGTAAATGACAAACAATTCATTTCCTATCTGATTCACCTTCAGACAGTTTTACTGCACCTCTACAAAGAGAACAACTCACTGCTTCACTTAGAACACGAGCCAAAATACCGAACTTCACAATTATATTCGTATCCATGACTTTTTCTACACTGAGCTCTTCATAAACTCTAAAGTCAACTTTCCTTTTTGAAGCACTGTGTGGGGTGGGGGAGGGGGGGGGGGGGAAGGGTGTAGGCACTGCACTTCTTTCGGGAACATGACCGTTCAAACGAGTCAATGTAAGTCGCGAGGAGGAAAACTGACAATGCAGATATACAGTAAAGGACGATAATAGCAACAAGATAATATTTCCACCAAATAAATAATATACCAGAATGTTCAGAAGATTCTGTAGATTTTAATGAAACAAAAAATAAAAAACCAATTTTTTTCCATTTTTTGCCCCGGGTCTCCCCTTAATAGTAAGTTAAGGAGAAAGTGTCTCGAAAACATTGATTTTGGATCAACGATTTTTGCATGTCCATTATGTTTGAGTGATTTTCAAGTTTTTATTTTTCTCTTTATAATAGTCAAAGTCCTAAAAATATTTTAATTTTTACCTTATTTATTTGGTACATTATTACGGAATAAATGTTACGTGAACAAAATTGAAACTAAACTTTATTATCACTTATTATTTAATAATTTGTTTATTTTTAGTTAATTAGCACCATTTAAACAGTTGTATGCTTACAGTCCACCCCCCATGAACCATGGACCTTGCCGTTGGTGGAGAGGCTTGCGTGCCTCAGCGATACAGTTAGTCGTACCGTAGGTGCAACCACAACGGAGGGGTATCTGTTGAGAGGTCAGACAAACGTGTGGTTCCTGAAGAGGGGCAGCAGCCTTTTCAGTAGTTGGAGGGGCCACAGTGTGGATCATTGGCTGATCTGGCCTCGCAACACTAACCAAAACGGCCTTGCTGTACTGGTACTGCGAACGACTGAAACCAAGGGGAAACTACAGCCGTAATTTTTCCCGAGGGCATCCAGCTTTATTGTATGGTTAAATGATGATGGCGTCCTCTTGGGTAAAATATTCCAGAGGTAAAATAGTCCCCCATTCGGATCTCCGGCGGGGACTACTCAAGAGGACGTCGTTATCAGGAGAAAGAAAACTGGCGTTCTACGGATCGGAGGGTGCAATGTCAGACCCCTTAATCGGGCAGGTAGGTTAGAAAATTTAAAAGGGAAATGGATAGGTCAAAGTTAGATATAGTGGGAATTAGTGAAGTTCGGTGGCAGGAGGAACAAGACTTTTGGTCAGGTGAATACAGGGTTATAAATACAAAATCAAATAGGGGTAATGCAGGAGTAGGTTTAATAATGAATAAAGAAAATAGGAGTGCGGGTTAGCTACTACAAACAGCATAGTGAACGCATTATTGTACACAAGATAGACACGAAGCCCACGCCTACTACAGTAGTACAAGTTTATATGCCAACTAGCTCTGCAGATGACGAAGAAGTTGAAGAACTGTATGATGAAATAAAAAAAATATTCAGATAGTGAAGGGAGATGAAAATTTAATAGTCGTGGGTGACTGTAATTCGGTAGTAGGAAAAGCGAGAGAAGGAAACATAATAGGTGAATATGGATTGGGGGGGAAGTAATGAAAGAGGAAGCCACCTGGTAGAATTTTACACAGAGCACAACTTAATCATAGCTAACACTTGGTTCAAGAATCATAAAAGAAGGTTGTATACATGGAAGAAGCCTGGAGATACTGACAGGTTTCAGATAGATTATATAATGGTAAGACAGAGATTTAGGAAATAGGTTTTAAATTGTAAGACATTTCCAGGGGCAGATGTGGACTCTGACGACAATCTATTGGTTAGCAACCGTAGCTTAAAACTGAGGAAACCTGCAAAAAGGTGGGAATTTAAGGAGATGGGACCTGGATAAACTGACTAAACCAGAGGTTGCACAGAGTTTCAGGGAGAGCATAAGGGAACAATTGACAGGAATGGGGGAAAAAAATACAGTAGAAGAAGAATGGGTAGCTCTGAGAGATGACGTAGTGAAGGCAGCAGAGGATAAAGTAGGTAAAAAGACGAGGGCTACTAGAAATCCTTGGGTAACAGAAGAAATATTGAACTTAATTGATGAAAGGAGAAAATACAAAAATGCAGTAAATGAAGCAGGCAAAATGGAATATAAACGTTTCAAAAATGAGATCGACAGGAAGTGCAAAATGGCTAAGCAGGGATGGCTAGAGGACAAATGTAAGGATGTAGAGGCTTGTCTCACTACTGGTAAGATAGATACTGCCTACAGGAAAATTAAAGAGACCTTTGGAGAAAAGAGAGCCACTTGTATGAATATCAAGAGCTCAGATGGAAACCCGGTTCTAAGCAAAGAAGGGAAAGCAGAAAGGTGGAAGGAGTATATAGAGGGTCTATACAAGGGTGATGTCCTTGAGGACAATATCATGGAAATGGAAGAGGATGTAGATGAAGATGAAATGGGAGATTCGATACTGCGTGAAGAGTTTGACAGAGCACTGAAAGACCTGAGTCGAAACAAGGCCCCGGGAGTAGACAACATTCCATTGGAACTACTGATGGCCTTGGGAGAGCCAGTCATGACAAAACTCTACCATCTGGTGAGCAAGATGTATGAGACAGGCGAAATACCCTCAGACTTCAAGAAGAATATAATAATTCCAATCCCAAAGAAAGCAGGTGTTGACAGATGTGAAAATTACCGAACTATCAGTTTAATAAGTCACAGCTGCAAAATACTAACGCGAATTCTTTACAGACGAATGGAAAAACTGGTAGAAGCGGACCTCGGGGAAGATCAGTTTGGATTCCGTAGAAATGTTGGAACACGTGAGGCAATACTAACCTTACGACTTATCTTAGAAAAAAGATTAAGAAAAGGCAAACCTACGTTTCTAGCATTTGTAGACTTAGAGAAAGCTTTTGACAATGTTAACTGGAATACTCTTTCAAATTATGAAGGTGGCAGGGGTAAAATACAGGGAGCGAAAGGCTATTTACAATTTGTACAGAAACCAGATGACAGTTATAAGAATCGAGGGGCATGAAAGGGAAGCAGTGGTTGGGAAAGGAGTGAGACAGGGTTGTAGCCTATCCCCGATGTTATTCAATCTGTATAGTGAGCAAGCAGTGAAGGAAACAAAAGAAAAATTCGGTGTAGGTATTAAAATCCATGGAGAAGAAATAAAAACTTCGAGGTTCGCCGATGACATTGTAATTCCGACAGAGACAGCAAAGGTTTTGGAAGAGCAGTTGAACAGAATGGACAGTGTCTTGAAAGGAGGATATAAGATGTACATCAACAAAAGCAAAACGAGGATAATGGAATGTAGTCGAATTAAGTCGCGTGATGCTGAGGGAATTAGCTTAGGAAATGAGACACTTAAAGTAGTAAAGGAGTTTTGCTATTTGGGGAGCAAAATAACAGATGATGGTCGAAGTAGAGAGGACATAAAATGTAGACTGGCAATGGCAAGGAAAGCGTTTCTGCAGAAGAGAAATTTGTTAACATCGAGTATAGATATAAGTGTCAGGAAGTCGTTTCTGAAAGTATTTGTAAGGAAGTGAAACATGGACGATAAATAGTTTGTACAAGAAGAGAATAGAAGCTTTTGAAATGTGGTGCTACAGAAGAATGCTGAAGACTAGATGAGTAGATCACATAACTAATGAGGAGGTATTGAATAGGATTGGGGAGAAGAGAAGTTTGTGGCTCAACTTGACTAGAAAAAGGGATTGGTTGGTAGGACATGTTCTGGGGCATCATGGGATCACCAATTTAGTATTGGAGGGCAGCGTGGAGGGTAAAAATCGTAGAGGGAGGCCAAGAGATGAATACACTAAGCAGATTCAGAAGGATGTAGGTTGCAGTAGTTACTGGGAGATGAAGAAGCTTGCACAGGATAGAGTAGCATGGAGAGCTGCATCAAACCAGTCTCAGGACTGAAGACCACAACAACAACGACATACTTATAGTGATGACTGACATGTTAAAAGACATTCTCCTTATCAGTGATACCAGAAGAATAGCTTCGTATTACCATTTCCTTTAGATCAACGCAGTGTTTGGAGATAGGTATACTTTGGAGGTCATGACTCAGACTGTCACATATAAATCTTATCTGGAGGTTAAAATTCCTTGAAGGTGTATACATTGAACAGGCTGACTGGTAGCACAATCGCACGCTAACGGAAGGAAGGAATATTCGTGCTTTAAGCCCCGTCGACAACGAGGTCATTAGAGACGGAGGACAGAGACTGATTGCGGAAGGATGAGGAAGGAAATCGGACACGTCGTTTCAAAGGAACCATCATGGCATTTGCCTGATGCAGTTTAGGGAAATCGCAGAAAGCCTAAATCTGGATGGCCAAACTGGGATTTGGACCGTCGTCCAACCGAATGAGAGTCCATTCTGCTAAGCACTGTTCCATCCCGCTCGGTCACACGCTACCGAATTTGTGATTGTCTCCTAAATATATGTCAGTACTTTCGCATACATTGCTCCTGTAGCATTAGCTCTTTTACCCCCTTGAATAATTTCGATTTGTTAGTGCAGCAGTAACAATTATTCGCCACTGCTGTTAATAATGAATAAATTGTGTAAAAACAGGGAAAATGCGCAATATTAAAATTATGATTTCCTTTTTGGATTCATAGTAATAAAATTGTTGAATTTACCAATTAAAGCAAATGTTACGTATTTCAGTCACAAAACATTACGTTACCTTTAACGTTACTATGCTGCACACATTACCTAATATACTACTGTATTTATAGCAAACACACCAATATTCTCTTATGCAGGACAGCGTAATCACCAGACAGGAAAAATGTAAAATAGTATTAGAGGACACTGTCAAAGCCATTACGAAAACACAAACACACACACACACACACACATTCTACATAAACACACACTACTGGCCGTTAAAATTGCTACACCACGAAGCTGACGTGCTACAGAAGCGAAATTTAGCCGACGGGAAGAACATACTGTGATATGCAAATGATTAGCTTTTCAGACCATTCACACAACGTTGGCGCCGGTGGCGACACCTACAACGTGCTGACATGAGGAAAGTTTCCAACCGATTTCTCATACACAAAAAGCAATTGACCGGCATTGCCTGGTGAAACGTAGTTCTGATGCCTCGTGTAAGGAGGAGAAATGCGTACCATCACGTTTCCGACTTTGATAAAGGTCGAATTGTAACCTATCGCGATTGCGGTTTATCGTATCGCGACATTGCTGTTCGCGTTGGTCGAGATCTAATGACTGTTAGCAGAATATGGAATCGGTGGGTTCAGGAGGGTAATGCGGAACGCCGTGCTGGATCCCAACGGCCTCGTATCACTATCAGTCGAGATGACAGGCATCTTATCCGCATGGCTGCAACGGATCGTGCAGCCACGTCTCGATCCCTGAGACAACAGATGGGGACGTTTGCAAGACAACAACCATCTGCACGAACAGTTCGACGACGTTTGCAGCAGCATGGACTATCAGCTCGGAGACCATGGCTGCAGTTAGCCTTGACGCTGCATCACATGCAGGAGCGCCTGCGATGGTGTACTCAACGACGAACCTCGGTGCACGAATGGCAAAACGTGGTTCCTTTTTTTTCCGGATGAATCCAGGTTCTGTTTACAGAATCATGATGGTCGCATCCGTGTGTGGCGACATCGCGGTAAACGCACATTGGAAGCGTGTATTCGTCATCGCCATACTGGCGTATCACCCGGCGTGATGGTATGGCGTGCCATTGGTTACAAGTCTCGGTCACCTCTTGTTCGCATTGACGGCACTTTTGAACAGTGGACGTTACATTTCAGATTTGTTGCGACCCATGGCTCTAGCCTTCATTCGATCGATGCGAAACCCCAAATTTCAGCAGGATAATGCACGGACGCATGTTGCAGGTCCTGTACGGGCCTTTCTGGATACAGAAAATGTTCGACTGCTGCCCTGGCCAGCACATTCTCCCGATCTCTCACCAATTGAAAACGTCTGGTCAATGGTGGCCGAGCAACTGGCTCGTCACAATACGCCAGTCACTACTCTTGATGAACTGTGGTATCGTGTTGAAGTTGCGTGGGCAGCTGTACCTGTACACGCCATCCAAGCTCTGACTCAATGCCCAGGAGTATCAAGGCCGTTATTACGGCCAGAGGTGGTTGTTCTGGGTACTGATTTCTCAGGATCTATGCACCCAAATTGCGTGCAAATGTAATCACATGTCAGTTCTAGTATAATATATTTGTCCAATGAATACCCGTTTATCATCAGCACTTCTTCTTGGTGTAGCAATTTTAATGGCCAGTAGTGTATATATCGCCATTTTAGACATGAAAAATGAAAGTGTTTTTTTCCCTTACAGAATTAACTAGACGGTAGAGTTGATGAATAGTAAGCAGCTTCCAGTCAGCGGTTTGCAGCAACTTCCAGTAATGCAATAAATGCCACGCCCATGCTCAGCGCGAATACTCTGTGGTTCAAAAATACGGATTTCCCCGGATTATTTCGGACTTTCCCTATCGTAGTTGCGGAACGAGTGTGTGACGAGCTAGCCTTAATGTCGACCTACCCGAGCCATTATATACTAAAGCGCCAAAGAATCTGGTATAGACATGCGTATTCAAATACAGAGATACACTATGCGAACAAAAGTACCAGGACACCTGGCTGAAAATTAGTTACAAGTTCGTGGCGACCTCCATCGGAAATGTTGGAAATCAATATGGCGTTGGTCCACCCTTAGCCTCGGTGATAGCTTCCACTCCTGCAGGCATACGTTCAATCAGGTGCTGGAAGGTTTCTTGGGGAATGGCAGCCCATTCTTCACGGGGTGCTACTCCGAGGAGAGGTATCGATGTTGTTCGGTGAGGCCTGGCACGAAGTCGGCGTTCCAAAACATCCCAAAGGTGTTCTGTAAGATTCAGGTCAGGACTCTGTGCGGGCCAGTCCATTACATGGATGTTATTGTCGTGTAACCACTCCGCCACAGGCCGTGCATTATGAACAGGTGCTCGATCATGTTGAAAGATGCAATCGCCATCCCCGAATTGCTCTTCAACAGTGGGAAGCAAGAAGGTGCTTAAAACATCAGTGTAGGCCTGTACTGTCATAGGTCCACGCAAAACAACAAGAGGTGCAAGCCCCCTCCATAAAAAACAAGACCACACCATAACACGGCCGCCTCTCTGTTTTACTGTTGTCACTACACACGCTGACATATGACTTCACTGGGCATTCGCCATACCTACGCCTTGCTATCGGAGTCTGTGACTCTTCACTCCACACAAAGTTTTTCCACTGTTCAATCGTCCAGTGTTTACTCTCCTTACACCAAGCGAGGCGTCGTGTGGCATTTGACGGCGTGATGTGTGGCTTATGAGCAGCCGCTAGGCCATGAAATCCAAGTGTTCTCCCATTCCGCCTAACTGTCATAGTACTTGCAGTGGATCCTGAAGCAATTTGAAATTCCTGTTCGGTGGTCAGGATAGATGTCAGCCTATTACAGATTACGACCCTCTTCAATTGTCGTCGGTCTCTGTCAGTCAACAGACGAGGTTGGCCAGTACGCTTTTGTGCTGTACGTGCCCTTCACGTTTCCACTTCACTATCCCATCTGAAGCAGTGGACCTAGGGATATTTAGGAGTGTGGAAATCTCGTGTACAGATGTATGACCAAGTTCGAAGTCCGAGAGTTCCACGGAGCGCCCCATTCTGCTCACTCACGATGTTTGTCTACTGAAGTCGCTGATATGGAGTGCCTGGCAGTAGGTTGCAGAGCAATGGACCTAGTATGAAAAACGTATGTTTTTGGGGATGTCTGGATACTTTTTATCACATAGTGCATGTACACAGGCAGAATACAGCAATGCGGTCGGCAACGCCTATCTACGACAATAGTGTCTGGCGCAGTTGTTAGATCGGTTACTGCTGTTACAATTGCTGGTTATCAATTTTATGTGAGTTTGAACATGGTGTTATAGAAGCTGCAGTAACGCTGGGACACAGCATCTCCGAGGCAGCGATGAAGTGGGGATTTTCCCGTACAACCATTTCAAGAGTGTACCCTGAATGTCAGGAATCCGATAAAACATCGAATCTCCGGAAAAAGATTCTACAAGAACGAGACCAATGACGACTGAAGAGAATCGGTCAACGTGACAGAAGTGCAACCTTCCCGCAAAGTGATGCAGATTTCAATGCTGGGCCATCAACACGTGTCAGCGTGCGAACCATTCAACGAAACACCAACGATATGGGCTTTTGGAGCCGAAGGCCCACTCGTGTACCCTAGATGACTGCACGTCACAAAGGTTTACGCCTCACCTGGGCCCGTCAACACTGTTGATGACTGGAAACTTGTTGCCTGCCGTTTCATATTGGACCTGTACGGGTATGGAGACAACCTCATGAATCCATGGATCCAGCATGTCAGCGGGTACTGTTTAAGCTGCTGTAGGCTCTGTACTTGGTGTGGGGCGTGTGCAGTTGAGGTGATATTGGACCTCTGATACGTGTAGATACGAATCTGACAGGTGACACGTACGTACGCATACTGTCTGATTGTCTATATCCAGTCATGTCCATTGTGCATTCCAACAGACTTAATCAATTCCAACAGGACAATGCGACACACTACACGCTCAGAATTGCTACAGAATGGCTCCAGGAACAGTCTTCTGATTTTAAACTCTTCCGCTGGCCACCAAACTCCTCAGACATGAACATTTTTGAGCATAGCTGGGATGCCTTGGAACGTGCTGTTCAAAAGAGATCTCCATCCCTTCCCCCCTGCTATTACGAATTTGTGGACATCCCTGTCAGATTCATAGTGTCAGTTCCCTCCAGAACTACTTCATACATTAGTCGAGTCCATGCCACGTCATGTTACGGAACTTTTGTGTGCTCGTGGGGACCTTACACGATATTAGAGAGGTGTACCAGTTTCTTTGGCTCTTCAGTGTATGAGCCGCAGATCCAAAACAGCTTTCACCACATTCAGTTGAATCTGACATTTATGGCTGCCTGAAGCCTAGCTGCTGCTTCCACGCTGCATGACATGCTACACTGTATACTCACCCTATATCTTAGTACAATACTTACTCTTACTCTTCCAGCTCCATAAACCGCAGTTGTTTCTGGCCTCATCAAGCTGCCTCGTCCACAGCGTTCTGTCCTTGGCACCTTCTTTCCTAGCTCTAAGTATCTGAAGATCCTTGGCCACCTACTTTCTCCATCCTATTTTCGGTCTTCCTAAGGGTCTTCGCCCTTCGTGTTTCTTCCCCGGCACTGGTCTGGATCTTGATCCCATATCTCTTCTATAGACGTGCCCGATCTATCTCAGCCTGTCTTGGCTTCCACAACAATTTCCCCGAGTTTCCTATTTTTTGCGTCACCGGTGCCCTCTGTCAAACATTGGTCCAGATATCTTCCGCAGGAATTTATTTTTCTAAAACGTTACCTTTCTCTCTGTATAATTATCTGTTCTCCGTGTTTGTGCCCTGTGTATTAATTCTGGTCAGATTAGTTATAGATATCCTCTTGATAAAATTTTGTGTGAGAATAATTTGAAACTTCCTGGCAGATTAAAACTGTGTGCCCGACCGAGACTCGAACTCGGGACCTTTGCCTTTCGCGGGCAAGTGCTCTACCATCTGAGCTACCGAAGCACGACTCACGCCCGGTCCTCACAGCTTTACTTCTGCCAGTATCTCGTCTCCTACCTTCCAAACTTTACAGAAGCTCTCCTGCGAACCTTGCAGAACTAGCACTGCTGAAAGAAAGGGTACTGCGGAGACATGGCTTAGCCACAGCCTGGGGGATGTTTCCAGAATGAGATTTTCACTCTGCAGCGGAGTGTGCGCTGGTATGAAACTTCCTGGCAGATTAAAACTGTGTGCCCGACCGAGACTCGAACTCGGGACCTTTGCCTTTTGGAAGGTAGGAGACGAGATACTGGCAGAAGTAAAGCTGTGAAGACCGGGCGTCAGTCGTGCTTAGGTAGCTCAGATGGTACGCCGGCACGGTAGCTCAGATGGTACGCCGGCACGGTAGCTCAGGGTGTTCGGTCAGAGGGTTAGCTGCCCTCTGTAATAAAAAAAAAAACTGAGTGAATGGATCAATAACGAACTTCAAAGGGCGTCTGGGGACGTCCGCCACGAACAATTGCAACGAACTATAACGAACAAAATTAGGTTAAAAAAAAAAAAAAAGATGGTAGAGCACTTGCCCGCGAAAGGCAAAGGTCCCGAGTTCGAGTCTCGGTCGGGCACACAGTTTTAATCTGCCAGGAAGTTTCATATCAGCGCACACTCCGCTGCAGAGTGAAAATCTCATTCTGGTGACAATAATTTGTTGAGCGAATATGATGGTTTGGATGCCGCTTTTATCCTCGCTTCTATTTTTTCCCGTTTCTCATCATTTCTGTTATTTACTCCCACCCACAGATGTACAACAGGTCCAGGATAAAGGCGGTCCCATGTCAGTAACACAAATTTAAGATTTAAAATCAGAAATTTCAGATTTAAAATCAGAAATTACTTTTAATAGTTGTAAGAATTACAAATTCAGAAATTATATTTTGAAAATGGTCGCCGCTGTACCACAAAACATTTTTCTGCACGTGAATCCACATTGAAACTCACTTTGCGCAGATGTGTAGCATAGAGTGTACCAATACTCCAACGTATGTTTTTCTTCAGTTAATGTACTACGTCGTACAATTTTGTCTGGAAATATCCCCACGGATGAAAATCATTAGCAGTTCGACGAAGGAGTTGGCAACAAACCCTGATCATTTTGCGTTCTTCTTTGAAAGTTTCATGATTACGAGGCAGAGATTGACGAGAAACGTGACACGAGGTTCCATCTTCTTACAGAAAAGTGAAACAGGGGTGTGTGATTAATCTTATTTTTATTGTTCGTCATTTAACTCATTTCCGCTCGCTGAGCAACCCAGTGAAGAGGGGATGTATATCCAGGGTGATTATTATTGAACTATATGAAATAAAATGTCATAACTTCTGATTGGTTTCTGTTAGGACGTTCAAATTGCACGGTTGGCCGCGGGATATGGTGGGAATTAGTATGCCCATACATGGTTTGGTTTAGCGACGAAGTCCACTTTACTTTGGATGGATTCGTCAATAAACAAAATTGACGCATTTTGGGGAAAGAGGATCCACATTTCAAGATCGAGAAGTCTCTTCACCCTCAACGAGTTACTGTATGGTGTGCAATGTCCAGTCACGAATTAATAGATGCAGTATTCCTTAATGACGTGGTGACGCTACGTGAAGATTTTTGAAGATGATTTTATCCCCATTATCCAAAGTGACCCTGGTTTCGACAAGATGTGGTTCATGCAAAACGGAGCTCGACCCAGTCGAAGCAGGAGAGTGTTTGATCTCCTGGAAGAGCACTTTGGGGAGCGCGTTCTGGCTCTGTGGTACCCAGAGGCCACTGGCATGGGTCTCGATTGAGCGCCATATTCTCCGGATCTGAACATGTGCGACTCCTTTTTGTGGGGCTGTAATGAAGACAAGGTGTACAGCAATAACCTCAAAACCATTGCTGAGCCAGGATGCCATCGACAACATCGATGCTCCGACACTTCAGCCGGTTATGCAGAATTTCGCTATCCGTCTGCGTCACATCATCGCCAATGATGCCAGGCATATCGAACACGTCATAACCTAAATACGAATGTCTGTAGTGACGTTTTCATGTTGAATAAAGTGTGTGCACACCGTAGTTTGTAACTAATTTGCGGTTCTTTTTTGTCTAGTTCAGTATGTCAGCCTGTAATTTTACTCCTGTTCGAGGTAAACCTACTCATGCTCGCTTAGCAAATACACTGCCAGATATACCCAACGGATAATGCTAGCACATTTCACGAACCCTATAGGCGTGTCCTTTGTTAAAACACCATTTGTTGTTGTTGTTGTGGTCTTCAGTCCTGAGACTGGTTTGATGCAGCTCTCCATGCTACTCTATCCTGTGCAAGCTTCTTCATCTCCCAGTACCTACTGCAACCTACATCCTTCTGAATCTGCTTAGTGTATTCATCTCTTAGTCTCCCCCTACGATTTTTACCCTCCACGCTGCCCTCCAATACTAAATTGGTGATCCCTTGATGCTTCAGAACATGTCCTACCAACCGATCCCTTCTTCTGGTCAAGTTGTGCCACAAACTCCTCTTCTCCCCAATCCTGTTCAGTACCTCCTCATTAGTTATGTGATCTACCCATCTAATCTTCAGCATTCTTCTGTAGCACCACATTTCGAAAGCTTCTATTCTCTTCTTGTCCAAACTATTTATTGTCCATGTTTCACTTCCATACATGGCTACACTCCATACAAATACTTTCAGAAATGACTTCCTGACACTTAAATCTATACTCGATGTTAACAAATTTCTCTTCTTCAGAAACGCTTTCCTTGCCATTGCCAGTCTACATTTTATATCCTCTCTACTTCGACCATCATCAGTTATTTTGCTCCCCAAATAGCAAAACTCCTTTACTACTTTAAGTGTCTCATTTCTAATCTAATACCCTCAACATCACCCGACTTAATTTGACTACATTCCATTATCCTCGTTTTGCTTTTGTTGATGTTCATCTTATATCCTCCCTTCAAGACACCATCCATTCCGTTCAACTGCTCTTCCAAGTCCTTTGCTGTCTCTGATAGAATTACAATGTCATCGGCGAACCTCAAAGGTTTTATTTCTTCTCCATGGATTTTAATACCTACTCCGAATTTTTCTTTTGTTTCCTTTACTGCTTGCTCAATATACAGATTGAATAACATCGGGGGGAGGCTACAACCCTGTCTTACTCCCTTCCCAACCACTGCTTCCCTTTCATGTCCCTCGACTCTTATAACTGCAATCTGGTTTCTGTACAAATTGTAAATAGCCTTTCGCTCTCTGTATTTTACCCCTGCCACCTTTACAATTTGAAAGAGAGTATTCCAGTCAACATTGTCAAAAGCTTTCTCTAAGTCTACAAATGCTAGAAACGTTGGTTTGCCTTTCCTTAATCTTTCTTCTAAGATAAGTCGTAAGGTCAGTATTGCCTCACGTGTTCCAGTATTTCTACGGAATCCAAACTGATCTTCCCCGAGGTCGGCTTCTACTAGTTTTTCCATTCGTCTGTAAAGAATTCGTGTTAGTATTTTGCAGTTGTGGCTTATTAAACTGATTGTTCGGTAATTCTCACATCTGTCAACACCTGCTTTCTTTGGGATTGGAATTATTATATTCTTCTTGAAGTCTGCGGGTATTTCGCCTGTTTCATACATCTTGCTCACCAGATGGTAGAGTTTTGTCAGGACTGGCTCTCCCAAGGCCGTCAGTAGTTCCAATGGAATGTTATCTACTCCGGGGGCCTTGTTTCGACTCAGGTCTTTCAGTGCTCTGTCAAACTCTTCACGCAGTATCTTATCTCCCATTTCATCTTCATCTACATCCTCTTCCATTTCCATAATATTGTCCTCAAGTACATCACCCTTGTATAGACCCTCTATATACTCCTTCCACCTTTCTGCTTTCCCTTCTTTGCTTAGAACTGGGTTTCCATCTGAGCTCTTGATGTTCATACAAGTGGTTCTCTTATCTCCAAAGGTCTCTTTAATTCTCCTGTAGGCAGTATCTATCTTACCCCTAGTGAGATAAGCCTCTACATCCTTATATTTGTCCTCTAGCCATCCCTGCTTAGCCATTTTGCACTTCCTGTCGATCTCATTTTTGAGACGTTTGTATTCCTTTTTGCCTGCTTCATTTACTGCATTTTTATATTTTCTCCTTTCATCAATTAAATTCAATATTTCTTCTGTTACCCAAGGATTTCTACTAGCCCTCGTCTTTTTACCTACTTGATCCTCTGCTGCCTTCACTACTTCATCCCTCAAAGCTACCCATTCTCTTCTACTGTATTTCTTTCCCCCATTCCTGTCAATTGTTCCCTTATGCTCTCCCTGAAACTCTGTACAACCTCTGGTTCTTTCAGTTTATCCAGGTCCCATCTCCTTAAATTCCCACCTTTTTGCAGTTTCTTCAGTTTTAATCCACAGGTCATAACCAATAGATTGTGGTCAGAGTCCACATCTGCCCCTGGAAATGTCTTACAATTTAAAACCTGGTTCCTAAATCTCTGTCTTACCATTATATAATCTATCTGATACCTTTTAGTATCTCCAGGGATATTCCATGTATACAACCTTCTATCATGATTCTTAAACCAAGTGTTAGCTATGATTAAGTTGTGCTCTGTGCAAACTTCTACCAGGCGGCTTCCTCTTTCATTTCTTAGCCCCAATCCATATTCACCTACTACGTTTCCTTCTCTCCCTTTTCCTACACTCGACTTCCAGTCACCCATGACTATTAAATTTTCGTCTCCCTTCACTACCTGAATAATTTCTTTTATTTCATCATACATTTCTTCAATTTCTTCGTCATCTGCAGAGCTAGTTGGCATATAAACTTGTACTACTGTAGTAGGTGTGGGCTTCGTATCTATCTTGGCCCCAATAATGCGTTCACTAAGCTGTTTGTAGTAGCTTACCCGCGTTCCTATTTTCCTATTCATTATTAAACCTAATCCTGCATTACCCCTATTTGACTTTGTGTTTATAACCCTGTAGTCACCTGACCAGAAGTCTTGTTCCTCCTGCCACCGAACTTCACTAATTCCCACTATATCTAACTTTAACCTATCCATTTCCCTTTTCAATTTTTCTAACCTACCTGCCCGATTAAGGGACCTGACATTCCACGCTCCGATCCGTAGAACCCCAGTTTTCTTTCTCCTGATAACGACGTCCTCATGAGTAGTCCCCGCCCGGAGATCCGCATGAGGGACTATTTTACCTCCGGAATATTTTACCCAAGAGGACGCCATCATTTAATCATACAGTAAAGCTGGATGCCCTCGGGAAAAATTACGGCCGTAGTTTCCCCTTTCTTTCAGCCGTTCGCAGTACCAGCACAGCAAGGCCGTTTTGGTTATTGTTACAAGGCCAGATCAGTCAATCATCCAGACTGTTGCCCTTGCAACTACTGAAAAGGCTGCTGCCCCTCTTCAGGAACCACACGTTTGTCTGGCCTCTCAACAGATACCCCTCCGTTGTGGTTGTACCTACGGTACGGCTATCTGTATCGCTGAGGCACGCAAGCCTCCCCACCAACGGCAAGGTCCATGGTTCGTGGGGGGTGCTTACTAATATTCAATGTACTTAACCTTATGGATGGGCAGTTGCGAATGAAAGAAATGCTAAAAAAAAAAAACTTCAATCCAAGCATATATTCTATCAATACACTAATAAACAATGCCTAATGAAGCAGTTGCGTTATTGCTTTGTGGAGAGGGGGACAGGAAGGGGGGAGGCATGGGAACAACATACTAGAGTCTAGAGAGTCTACGCAACACGAGAACGCGCCCGAACTTGAGGAAATTTGAAACATTAATTCTCACGTAAGAATGGAAAGAGAACCTTGCTTTTAAGGTCAATATTCGCAGACGTGTGAATATTTACTTTCACGCTCCATTGTCCCTTACACCAAGTGCAGGTCTAAAAATTAAAACTGATTTCATTGTTCCTGGAGTCGACAGTAATTCAGGCTGCCTTCTTGTTTGCGTGGTTGCCTGCTTGGAATAGCATTGTAGCCAACACGTGTTAGTGCAGTTATAGGCTTTGGCAGGTTCGTTTTGGTACATCACCTGATTTAGGGATAAAAATAGAATGTTAACATGCTGCTTAGGTTTATAGCCACATGTGTTATGTAACAGTTTAGATGCAGAAATAGCACTGAGCCATTTGAGAGTCCAGAGTCATGTTTTAGACATGAGTTTTGACGGATATGTGTGTGTGAAAATAACATTGTGACGCTTGACATAAACTTTGCAGTTTTGTGTTGCTGACATATTTTTGCAGGTATTTCATGCATTTTACAAGCGCCGCATAACAATTTAATTGTGGAAATATTTGATTTGAGAGTCTATTGTGCCTTACACCAAATATGGCACTTTGATAGAATTACTGACATTCACAAGTGGTGCTTAATTTGTAAATTTATGGCATAAGCATGGAGCTTCTGCAAGTTATACGCTTTACGTAATTTTTGGATAAATACTTGTGAACATGGCGCAAAATATTCAGATCGTTGGGATACTTTGGAGCACAACCAAGATGAATGCTACATTGTGATTGGCGGTTTATTTTAATAGCCGCTAAAATATTGGGTGTTTTGTTTTACTGGTAGGAAAAATATAGGTTCTGATTGAAGGAGAGAGGAGGGGACGGGCATGACTTCTGACATGATGATGATGATGATGATGATGATGATGATGATGATGATGGTATCACAGATAAGGGGGAGTGACATGTCACGTGATAGATAAGGTGGGCTGTACTGACAAGAGTGTTCAGGCGACGATCACGTATTGACCTTCAGCAGACAGTTTAAGGTCAAAGTGAGATAAAGGCATCATTTCTATACAACTACGCTGTGCATGTCGAAGTTTCTGTAAAGATATCAAGCATTAGGTTCAGGTCATACTGTTTGAAAACATAGTATAAATATATTCTAATATTCTCTTAATAAATAATTAAATCTACCAAGAGTTTTTGTTATTTTAAGAACATTTACAAAATATCCCCATGAATCATTCATCTACCACAATCCAAAGTTTACTAGTGAACATCTGAAACACCCTATGCACTGACTGTGTACTGATCCATTTATCCACGTCCATATTTGTATTATCGTTGTCTACAAACTTAATTCTTAATTCGCTGTGGCCGGAAAAAGATCTTGCAAGAACGGGACCAACGGCGACTAAAGAGAATCGTTCAACGTGACAGAAGTGCTGCAGATTTCAATGCTGGGCCATCAACAAGTGTCAGCGTGCGAACCATTCAACGAAACATCATCGATATTTGATTTCGGGGCCGAAGGCCCACTTGTGTACGCCTCTCCTAGGCCCATCAACACCGACATTGGACTGTTGATAACTGGAAACATATTGTCTGGTCGGACGAGTCTCGTTTCAAATTGTATCGAGTGGACGGACGTGTAAGGATATGGAGACAACCTCATGAATCCATGGACCCTGCATCTCAGCAGGGGACTGTTCAAACTGATGGAGGCTCTGTAATGATGTGGGGCATGTGCAGTTGGAGTGATATTGGACCTCTGATACGTGTATTTACGACTCTGACAGGTGACACGTACGTAAACATCGTGTCTGATTACTTGTATCCCTTCATGTTCATTGCGCATTCAGACGGACTTGGCCAATTCCAGCAGGACAATGCGACACCCCACACGTCCAGAATTGCTACAGAATGGCTCCAGGAAGACTCTTCTGAGTTTAGATACTTCCACTGGCCACCAAACTCCTCAGACATGAAAATTATTGAGCATATCTGTGCTGTCTTGCAACGTGTTTTTCAGAAGAGATCTCCATCGCCTCGTACTGTTACGGATCTATGGACAGCCCTGCAGGATTCATGGTGTCAGTTCCCTCCGGCACTACTTTAGACATGCCACGTCGTGTTGCTGCACTTCTGCGTGCTCGCGGGGATCCTGAACGATATTAGGCAGGCGTACCAGTTTCTTTCGCTCTTCAGTGTAGTTTTCCAAGGTGCTCTGCATTTCTACTGCCACCGTCACAGCAGAAATGCCTATGACCACCAACATCCTGTACAAAGCGTCGAAGTACTTTCAGCCGCAGATAGAAACAAGGAAATTTACCATTTACACGGATCATGAGCCATTGACTTACGGCTTCATGCGAATCGTCTCCCAGTAACAGCTCCACAGTCACAGCCGCAGGTGCAACAACCACCCAACGCAGGACCGCAAAACGGTGCGCACGGCTCAATCCACGCCCGGGTTCCCGGGTTCGATTCCCGGCGGGGTCAGGGATTTTCTCTGCCTCGAGATGACTGGGTGTTGTGTGATGTCCTTAGGTTAGTTAGGTTTAAGTAGTTCTAAGTTCTAGGGGACTGATGACCATAGATGTTAAGTCCCATAGTGCTCAGAGCCATTTGAACCATTTGAACGGCTCAATCCGGACGTCGTCTGCACTCTCCTGCACATGCCCTTGACGACGCTTTCCTTCCACCGATGGGCTGATATAGTGTCAGATCACCGTCATCTGCTACGTGTGTTGTGTTTTGTTGCCGCGATTGTCAGATTTAATCACGCGGTAGCCAGTGGCGCAGTATGCAGCAGTGACAGTTCATTCTTTGACTTTTTGGTTTTCGTGCTTCTTGCGTTGTAATGTGTGTATAGTTAACAGTTTTCCCGTTACGAGCTAGTGCTTAACATTCAGGGATGATTCTACTTTCACGTATAACGTCCCGTAATCTGTTCATTGCTCGGAGCTGTTAAATATTTCAGTGTGTTTATTCTGATAAATAAAGTTTCTTCATTTCACGGATCACGAGAGTGATATTTCAAGCGTACCATTTGGCAAAAGTCGTACAACCCTAATTCTAGCTGCTTCCGACAAGATATCGATACAAGCTGGTATTCTAGGATTCCTAACGTATCATTGGATTGAAACTTCCTGGCAGATTAAAACTGTGTGCCCGGCCGAGACTCGAACTCGGGACCTTTGCCTTTCGCGGGCAAGTGCTCTACCAACTGAGCTACCGAAGCACGACTTACGCCCGGTACTCACAGCTTTGCTTCTGCCAGTATCTCGTCTCCCACCTTCCAAACTTTACAGAAGCTCTCCTGCGAACCTTGCAGATCTAGCACTCCTGAAAGAAAGGATATTGAGGAGACATGGGTTAGCCACAGCCTGGGGGATGTCTGTAAAGTTTGGAAGGTGGGAGACGGGATACTGGCAGAAGTAAAGCTGTGAGTACCGGGCGTGAGTCGTGCTTCGGTAGCTCAGTTGGTAGAGCACTTGCCCGTGAAAGGCAAAGGTCCCGAGTTCGAGTCTCGGTCGGGCACACAGTTTTAATCTGCCAGGAAGTTTCATATCAGCGCACACTCCGCTGCAGAGTGAAAATCTCATTCTGGAAACATCCCCCAAACTGTGGCTAAGCCCTGTCTCCGCAATATCCTTTCTTTCAGGAGTGCTAGTTCTGCAAGGTTCGCAGGAAAGCTTCTGTAAAGTTTGGAAGGTGGGAGACGAGATACTGGCAGAAGTAAAGCTGTGAGTACCGGGCGTGAGTCGTGCTTCGGTAGCTCAGTTGGTAGAGCACTTGCCCACGAAAGGCAAAGGTCCCGAGTTCGAGTCTCGGTCGGGCACACAGTTTTAATTTGCCAGGAAGTTTCATATCAGCGCACACTCCGCTGCAGAGTGAAAATCTCATTCTGGTATCATTGGCTTGATTACATTACATACATTACAATGCACATGCATTCTGTACGAGTCTCCTATATAAGTAAGCCACTCTTTCGCAGAACTCCTCCAACAAAGTCCAATCGGGCAATGACATTCTCTTCAATTGACGTTAAGCGTTCGTTCGATTTCATACCATTCCACAATGTTACCAAGTAAAATAGTGCACCACTAATATAGCGTCAGAACAGACATCTTTCACCTACTCATCCTCAAGCTGTGACATCTGTCCACATTTAAAGCGAGCTGCTATTCAGAGTACCAGACAGAAATTCTGTTCACAATCATCTTGAATCCCATTGCAGTCATTCAGCAACGACACTTTCCCATGCACAAGAGCAGTCTTTGATTGCTGCCCCTCTGTATACCCAAATTGTTTATAAAGAATAGTAGCGACTTCCCTGGGTTCTCCTGAGGTTACCTTTGTCTCTGATAGTAAGTGAACAAAATACGAGGTGCGGCTAGAAAAAAACCGGACTGTTGCTGGAAAAAACATTTATTTACAATTATTTACAATTTCATGTTATCTCCTTCAATGTACTCTCCTCCTCGGTCTCTACACCGCTCCATACGAATTTTCCACTGTTCCTAGCAATGCTGCAGATCATTTTCGGTAAGTCCATACATTACTTCCGTCGCTTTTTCTTTTACTGCTTCAACAGTCTCAAATCTAGTTCCTTTCAAAGCTGACTTGACTTTAGGGAAAAGAAAAAAGTCACAGGAGGCCAAATCAGGTGAGTAGGGTGGATGATCTAAGATGGGAATGTTGTGTTTTGCCAAAAACGTCTTCACTGACGACGCACTGTGAGCTGGGGCATTGTCTTGGTGAAGGATCCATGACTTTTTTCTCCACAAATCGTTCCGTTTTCTCCGTACTCGCTCACGTAGGGTAGCCAGGACGCTAATGTAGTAATGCTGATTCACTGTTTGTCCCTCTGGTACCCAATCAATGTGCACAATCCCTTTGATGTCAAAAAAAACAATCATCATTGCCTTGAATTTCGATTTTGACATTCGTGCTTTTTTTTGTCGTGGAGAACCAGGAGTTTTCCAATGCATCGATTGGCGTTTAGTTTCGGGATCGTAAGTAAGAAACCACGATTCATCGCAAGTAATAACATTTTGTAAGAAGGTGGGATCACTTTCAATGTTTTCCAGGATGTCAGAACAAATCATTCTTCGGCGTTCCTTCTGTTCAATTGTGAGACACTTTGGAACCATTTTTGAACACACTTTGTTCATGTTGAAACTTTCATGAAGAATCCGCCTAACACTTTCCTTGTCAACTCCTGTTAACTCAGACACTGCTCTGATTGTTAAACGGCGATCTTGTCGAACAAGTTTACCGATTTTTTCAATGTTTGCATCAGTTTTTGCTGACAATGGTCTGCCAGTGCGAGTGTCATCACTGGTGTCTTCGCGGCCATCTTTAAATCGTTTAAACCACTCAAACACTTGTGTTCGCGATAAACAATCATCGCCGTACACTTGTTGTAACATTACAAACGTTTCACTTGCAGATTTTCCTAGTTTGAAACAAAATTTGATGTTAACACGCTGTTCTTTCTGTACACAGACAAAACGTCAACTACTTAAAACAGACGCTACGGGCAGACTGAGTGCAGGAGGCAGATGAAACTCGAGCAGTAGGCGGAGCGAGAGTCACGTGACAGACCACGCGACTTTCAGCCTTATTGCATTCGTTTTATTGTTTCACCAGTACTAGTCCGGTTTTTTTCTAGCCACACCTCGTACGCTTGAGTGCACTCTGCACTGCTGCCAGACCTCTTCCAACTAACCTCTCCCTCCCCACACCCCTCTCTTCTAGGCCAATTTGGTGAGATATAAATGGCCGGAAATTAGGAAATGGAGGACGGGGTGTTAACCTATTGGCTGGGGGCACTGGCGCAATCTGAATGGTTTCCAGGTTTCCCATATCACCCGGTTAGCTTATCACTATAATTTCTGATAATATTTATGTCAGTCTTACATTTATCGCCATAATTTATGACACAGAAGCCCTGCCACAATCGAAACAGGGCTGCCACTAGTTTTGTATCCCTATGATTAATGACCCAATATGGCCGACACTATATGTTCATGTCAGTATTACCTTTATCGCTACAATTTATGTCTGAAGAAGGCTTAATTAGTATCATGTAGGACCCAGTATGGCTGACCCACTATGTCACTATCAGGCTGCCTAAGATACACTACCGGTCAACGATCCTGTGACGAAACATGGCGTTCTTCATCTACTCTTTCTCTTTTATTAATTTTCTTAATCCAGGCTGGTAACGGTCCGAGACTGACGAGCAATACACCAAAAGAATCGGTCTTATAACTTTTTTGAAAGTCACTTATTACGTGGGTGGATTGCAATTCCTTAAGATTCTTCCAATCATACTCAGCATCCTCAGCATCCTCAGCATCCCGATTAAGGGACCTGACATTCCACGCTCCGATCCGGGATGGGCAGTTGCGAATGAAAGAAATGCTAAAAAAAAACTTCAATCCAAGCATATATTCTATAAATACACTAATACACAATGCCTAATGAAGCAGTTGCGTTATTGCTTTGTGGAGAGGGGGACAGGAAGGAGGGGAAAATGGTTCAAATGGCTCTGAGCACTATGGGACTTAACATCTATGGCCATCAGTCCCCTAGAACTTAGAACTACTTAAACCTAACTAACCTAAGGACATCACACAACACCCAGCCATCACGAGGCAGAGAAAATCCCTGACCCCGCCGGGAATCGAACCCGGAAACCCGGGCGTGGGAAGCGAGAACGCTACCGCACGACCACCAGCTGCGGGCGAAGGAGGGGAGGCATGGGAACAACATACTAGAGTCTAGAGAGTCTACGCAACACGAGAACGCGCCCGAACTTGAGGAAATTTGAAACATTAATTCTCACGTAAGAATGGAAAGAGAACCTTGCTTTTAAGGTCAATATTCGCAGACGTGTGAATATTTACTTTCACGCTCCATTGTCCCTTACACCAAGTGCAGTTCTAAAAATTTAAACTGATTTCATTCTTCCTGGAGCCGACAGTAATTCAGGCTGCCTTCTTGTTTGCGTGCTTACCTGCTTGGAATAGCATTGCAGCCAACACGTGTTAGTGCAGTTATAGGCTTTGGCAGGTTCGTTTTGGTACATCACCTGATTTAGGGATAAAAATAGGATGTTAACATGCTGCTTAGGTTTATAGCCACATGTGTTTTGTAACAGTTTAGATGCAGAAATAGCACTGAGCCATTTGAGAGTCCAGAGTCATGTTTTAGACATCAGTTTTGACGGATATGTTTGTGTGAAGATAACATTGTGACGCTTGACATAAACTTATATGGTCAAACTACTTTACATCTGTCTGGAAAGTTATTCCTAGGTATTATTGTATCCGGTGGCGTTTGCCTATATCGTAATCGTATAGTACTGCATTTATTCATCTATTTATGTGCAATAGTTATATTTATTTACGCTCCAGTCCAACCCCCCGTCCCTGTACCAGTTGTCGATACTCTGCAGGTCTTCCTGCAAATCCCTACAGAATACTTGTACCGCTAGACAACGGCATCAACTACGAACAGCCTACGTCTGCATCTAAACACCTACATCACCAGCCACTGCACAACATATCGTGGAGGGTACATTGTAACAGTATTATCGATTTTCTCTCCTGTTCCATACATGCACTGACAGTGTTAAAAATGATTATCTGTATGATTCTATACAGGGTGTTACAAAAAGGTACGGCCAAACTTTCAGGAAACATTCCTCACACACAATAAAGAAAAGTTGTTATGTGGACATGTGTCCGGAAACGCTTAATTTCCATGTTAGAGCTCATTTAATTTCGTCAGTATGTTCTTCCACCTACGCTCAATGGAGCACGTTATCATGATTTCATACGGGATACTCTACCTGTGCTGCTAGAACATGTGCCTTTACAAGTACGACACAACATGTGGTTCATGCACGATGGAGCTCCTGCACATTTCAGTCGAAGTGTTCGTACGCTTCTCAACAACAGATTCGGTGACCGATGGATTGGTAGAGGCGGACCAATTCCATGGCCTCCACGCTCTCCTGACCTCAACCCTCTTGACTTTCATTTATGAGGGCATTTGAAAGTTCTTGTCTACGCAATCCCGGTACCAAATGTAGAGACTTCGTGCTCGTATTGTGGACGGCTGTGATACAACACGCCATTCTCCAGGCCTGCATCAGGGATTCTATGAGACGGAGGGTGGATGCATGTATCCTCGCTAACGGAGGACATTTTGAACATTTGCTGCAACAAAGTCTTTGAAGTCACGCTGGTACGTTCTGTTGCTGTGTGTTTCCATTCCATGATTAATGTGATTTGAAGAGAAGTAATAAAATGAGCTCTAACATGGAAAGTAATCGTTTCCGGACACATGTCCACATAACATCTTTTCTTTCTTTGTGTGTGAGGAATGTTTCCTGAAAGTTTGGCCGTACCTTTTTGTAACACCCTGTATATGTCCTAATCTCTTTTATCTTATGATCGCTACACCACATGTAAGATGGTGGTGGCATAATGGTCTCACAGTCCCCGTAACATTTCGTGAGAAACAAATTGCATTTTCTCCAATGAGTTGTAAAAACTCACCACACTGCTTTGCAGCTTGTAGATGCTTATTGTGATACTGTTACAACCGCAGAACACACGTTGCAAAACACAGCACTAAATACTTCTTGTTGGTATGGCAAAAGCCTAGCACCACCGTGGAGATAAAAATCAAAACTCTTTAGCCAGGGAAGACGTGTGTCACGGTATTGTATAATAGCAGTAAGATGTTTATCTAATTGAAAACCTCTACGCAACATATAGTCTCTTTCCATTGATATTTACGGTAAGTGTTGATACCTTGTTTTCCTCAGCCATATTTAGATTTTTACATAAACTGTGCTTAAAGCAATATATAAGCGTTGTTTGCACACCTGACTTCTTCTTTTTCCCTTTAGAGTTTAGATTCCTCGTTTGTGGCAATATTTATACTAAACTTTCCGTTTTTTGACATCGACTACTTCTACAGGGTTATTACAAATGATTGAAGCGATTTCACAGCTATACAATAACTTTATTATTTGAGATATTTTCACAATGCTTTGCACACACATACAAAAGCTCAAAAAGTTTTTTTAGGCATTCACAAATGTTCGATATGTGCCCCTTTAGTGATTCGGCAGACATCAAGCCGATAATCAAGTTCCTCCCACACTCGGTGCAGCATGTCCCCATCAATGAGTTCGAAAGCATCGTTGATGCGAGCTCGCAGTTCTGGCACGTTTCTTGGTAGAGGAGGCTTAAACACTGAATCTTTCACATAACCCCACAGAAAGAAATCGCATGGGGTTAAGTCGGGAGAGCGTGGAGGCCATGACATGAATTGCTGATCATGATCTCCACCACGACCGATCCATCGGTTTTCCAATCTCCTGTTTAAGAAATGCCGAACATCATGATGGAAATGCGGTGGAGCACCATCCTGTTGAAAGATGAAGTCGGCGCTGTCGGTCTCCAGTTGTGGCATGAGGCAATTTTCCAGCATGTCCAGATACACGTGTCCTGTAACGTTTTTTTCGCAGAAGAAAAAGGGGCCGTAAACTATAAACGGTGAGATTGCACAAAACACGTTAACTTTTGGTGAATTGCGAATTTGCTGCACGAATGCGTGAGGATTCTCTACCGCCCAGATTCGCACATTGTGTCTGTTCACTTCACCATTAAGAAAAAATGTTGCTTCATCACTGAAAACAAGTTTCGCACTGAACGCATCCTCTTCCATGAGCTGTTGCAACCGCGCCGAAAATTCAAAGCGTTTGACTTTGTCTTCGAGTGTCAGGGCTTGTAGCAATTGTAAACGGTAAGGCTTCTGCTTTAGCCTTTTCCGTAAGATTTTCCAAACCGTCGGCTGTGGTACGTTTAGCTCCCTGCTTGCTTTATTCGTCGACTTCCGCGGGCTACGCGTGAAACTTGCCCGCACGCGTTCAACCGTTTCTTCGCTCACTGCAGGCCGACCCGTTGATTTCCCCTTACAGAGGCATCCAGAAGCTTTAAACTGCGCATACCATCGCCGAATGGAGTTGGCAGTTGGTGGATCTTTGTTGAACTTCGTCCTGGAGTGTCGTTGCACTGTTATGACTGACTGATGTGAGTGCATTTCAAGCACGACATACGCTTTCTCGGCTCCTGTCGCCATTTTGTCTCACTGCGCTCTCGAGCGCTCTGGCGGCAGAAACCTGAAGTGCGGCTTCAGCCGAACAAAACTTTATGAGTTTTTCTACGTATCTGTAGAGTGTCGTGACCATATGTCAATGAATGGAGCTACAGTGAATTTATGAAATCGCTTCAATCATTTGTAATAGCCCTGTATTTCCAGTTCTCTTCTTAATACACATAACCTATTAACTATACATAAGTGAGTAATTTCTCTAACTCAAAAAGGTTAAAATCTGTTTGATAAGTTCGTTCTTATTTTTAAGACCTATGGAGTAACATTTTCCGTGGCAGCCAATCATAATTTATGAGTATCTATTTATGATCGTATTGTATAGAACATTGCCTTAGAGCGGAAAAAATACGTTTTTCCCTCTTTAATATACGCTGAAGCCCCGAATAAACTGGTATACTCATGCGCATTCAAATACAGAGATAGGTAAACACTCAGAATACGGTGCTGCGGTCGGCAACGCCTGTATAAGACAACAAATGTCTGGCAAAGTTGTTAGCTCTGTTACTGTTTTTACAATGGTAGGTTATCAATATTAACTTGAGTTTGAACTTGGTGTTATAGTCGACGCACGAATGATGGGACACAGCACCTCCGAAGCAGCGATGAAGTGGGGATTTTCCCGTAAGACCACTTCACGAGTGTACCGTGAATACCAGAAATCCGACAAAACATCGAATCTCTGACATCGCTGCGGCCGGAAAAATATGCTGCAAGAACAAAACCAACGACGAATGAAGGGAAGCGTTCAACGTCACAGAATTGCAACCCTTCCGCAAACTGCTGCAGTTTCAGTGCTGGTCAAAAAATCGGAAAATGATTTAGAGGCGCCAGCATGTAGTGTTCAGCGTTACTCACATGATTACTCAACCGCTTTTGTCAAAAACACCTCAAGTCGCGCTGCAAAAACTCTACAAATACAAAAATACGGCGATTCTGCAAAAACCTCACAAGTCTTGTCTGTTGCCAGGAAGAACACCACTAGGTTGTACTCCTGCTCACCCAAGATTTTGCGTTAATATGGACACAAATTGTCCAGAGTGGCCGCCCGGGAATCCCATTACTCACTCAGAGATAACTCCAATAGGAGGTATGCCAGAAGACCTCATTGTCAAGAATGTGCATGACGTTTTCTGTAACGCCTACGGAATAAATGTGGCCTAGAAACTTTCCTTTTACAAAACCTTCAACAGCCATTTAGGGTGTCCAGATCTGACACTTGCAAAGAATACGATTCGCTTCAGGAAAAAAGCAAACGCGGACGGAGAGAAAAGCCTTTGAGGTACAGAAAGGTGTTCACCTCAGAAAAGTGGAGGCTTCCTCGTACGAAAAAAGATCATTTATTATGAAAGCCAGACAGAGATAAGTTAACTGCATCTCGATTGATTTTATGCACTTTTTACCTCTTTCTCATTCATCAAAAAGTGATGTATACTATATGCGTCAATTGTGGTATTATGTCTTTGAGATACACGATTTGGGACAGGAAACGTCAAAATATACAAATAGTTGGAAAATGAGGTAAAGAATGGGTCACCATGAGGCTATCTCGATACTGCTACAGCCGCGCGGGATTACCCGAGCGGTCTAGGGCGTTGCAGTCATGGACTGTGCGGCTGGTCCCGGCGGAGGTTCGCGTCCTCCCTCGGGCATGGGTGTGTGTGTTCGTCCTTAGGATAATTTAGGTTATGTTGTGTGTAAGCTTAGGGACTGATGACCTTAGCAGTTAAGTCCCATAAGATTTCACACACATTTGAACATTTTTGTTGCGGCTACGCCGGCCGGTTGTGGCCGAGCGGTTCTAGCCGCTTCAATCTGGAACCGCGCGACCCCTACGGTCGCAGGTTCGAATCCTGCCTCGGGCATGGATGTGTGTGATGTCCTTAGGTTAGTTGGGTATAAGTAGTTCTAAGTTCTATGGGACTGATGACCTCAGAAGTTGAGTCTCATAGTGCTCAGAGCCATTTGAACCATTTTTTGATACTGCTACATTTCATAAACAGCATCCGACACTCAGAGTTAACGGAGGAGCTAGTTTTAAAAGCGACAGCTGCCTTCGCCGAAACAAAAATAAAGCAATGGTTTACTACCTCATCTGTATGGCGCAAATTCTCAAATTTTTTTAAAGAGTTACATGCCTTTTCCCTATTCGTAGTCGTAGCTACCTACCAAACAACTAGGATTTTTCACTTATTTCTGCTCAACGTAGGAAGGCTTCCATCTCCAATCTTCCTGAAACCTCAGGTGAAAGGATTTTGAAGGACCGAAGAGATCCATCTCCATTTTTTTGGAAATATTTACCCACCATGATTGCAAGGATATTAAAATAGCAACCGCCAGTTAATTTTTAAAAACCCCAAAGACAAAATTCAGGCTTTAGGGTGTTCGATCTATGCTTTCTGACTTTAAAGACGAAGCTGTTGTACATTTGCGAAATGCGCACTTGGAGCCGTCACATCATCACAGTTCCGAAGTTCAAAGCTCCCGACACAACGAACTAAACAGGAGCTTACATATTCCCTTCTGGAGCTTACATATTCCCTTCATGGCTGTGTGACTTAGGCTGCTGCGCGCTGCGTAAGTCACGTGACCAGGGCTGTACATTGAGCGCTACGCCAGGGCTGACCATTGCGCCAAGCGAGGCACACGGAACACGGGCCCTAGTTTTACTAGGCCCGTGTTGCTCGAAAATCAAACTTATCAGCGGAAGTGACGTCACGATAAGGTGCGCGTGACGTCTTATCAGCGCTTCCGCTCCCGAGGCAGCTGCAGGCTCATTCGACTCGAGGCAGCCGCACCGAGCACACAGCCATGGGTTACCGTCGCAGAAGATACGTGAGGAGGAGCAGAATGCCAGTGTACAAGACAGTGGATACTTTTTCAATGCCCAGCGAAGGCTGAAGACGTATTAAAACTTGCGGCAAACCTCGAAAATCGTGCAAGCAAAGAGATCTACTCAAGACTGTTTGGCACAACTGCATCAGCGGATTCATCTACAACCAGTTGTGACAATGAAAGAGGTGATGATGGTGATGGAAGTGAAGATTACTAGTTTGAGATGTAATTGTATGCTGTATATCGCATTTTTCGCCCTTTATCTTTAACAAATAATTATTTGGCTAGTACAAGCCGTAAGATTTTACTTCAATATGACAACCTACATGATGTGTAACTATAATATGATTATGCATTATATTAGTGGCGTTTTTATTCAATTCTGCAAAAACTCCACTAGTCCAATCCATTTTCCTTCTCCACACATAAAGAATAAGATTCGGTATCACTCTTTTAGTTCTGATAACATTCCTGATGCCTACAGAATATTTAGAGAAAAGAAAAACAAGTTAGCTACTTATGGGACAGAGACACACGGACTTTTTCGTTTTCCCAACATTCTGATTTTCTGAGTGATGAGATTTTTGCCGGCAAGTATAACTAGAATATGCATTCGCTAAATAACATACACAAAAATGAACTCAGATAACTATATCCATTGCTACTGCATCATACGTATGGCCTCTAATAGTTTACACACTATTGGTGGATCTTCTTCTGGTTTAGATAAGGGCACAGCATCATACCTCTGACTCAGGATACACCAGCAGATAACTGCCAGGGTTACGTATTCTGACTGCCACATGAGGTCCAGAATATAATAATTGTCATTTTTTGTCCATTTTCTCAGTCGAGAAGACTTGGAATGACATTTTATTAGAACTTTGTCTCCCAGCTGATAAGTACTCTTCTGCTCTAGCTTACTGTAATAGTACTGCTTACATTGTCTAGCTTTGTCGATAAGCATAATGACATCTTGTGTAATCTTTTCGTCTCCCACTGCTTCATCAAATGGTATCTTAAGACTGGATGAGCATCATTCATTGTTCTCTGGCAGGTCAACCATCAATCCCATAGGATTGCAGCTTGTGGACTGTGTATTAGATCAATGATTATCTCTTCAAACGTGCGTACATATTGTTAACATTAATTGTAATTTTCGTGACAATACATCCTAACGAACTCTTACTGCCGGATTTGTCTCCAGATGGTATTTACAGATTAGGAGACGCCTAATGCCCCTCAATTGAAGAAAATCCATTTGTCGCTGGTGAAGATACTACTTCAAGCAGGCCACACCTAGGGATGTAATCATTCCGTATTTTCTAGACAATCTAGTCGCTCTTGGCAGTACATGTCACATATAACTGCATGTACTTGGAAAAGACATTGTACAATAGGAACACAAATCTTACACCTGTTCTGCTCCTGGATGATGGGTGACAGGCGTCAAGGACTACTGCCTGCAAAGGTTTTGTAGGTGCAATAAGATGCAATTCACCCTTCCGGCAAATACTAGAAGGTTTTGCCTTCTAGCTAAGCAGGTAAGTTTTCAATACTTGAAACTTCCTGGCAGATTAAAACTGTGTGCCCGACCGAGACTCGAACTCGGGACCTTTGCCTTTCGCGGGAAAGTGCTCTACCATCTGAGCTACCGAAGCACGACTCACGCCCGATCCTCACAGCTTCACTTCTGCCAGTATCTCGTCTCCTACAATCCAAACTTTACAGAAGCTCTCCTGCGAACCTTGCAGAACTAGCACTCCTGAAAGAAAGGATACTGCGGAGACATGGCTTAGCCACAACCCGGGGGATGTTTCCAGAATGAGAATTTCACTCTGCAGCGGAGTGTGCTCTGATATGAAACTTCCTGGCAGATTAAAACTGTGTGCCCGACCGCGACTCGAACTCGGGACCTTTGCCTTTCGCGGGCAAGTGCTTTTCAATACTTGCTGCACTTTCTTCCTTAAATTATTAAAATAACAATATTCATTTACTTTCCTGGCACATTTTATAACTGCGAGATAGTCCCGAGCATGGTGACTATACCATATGAGTCTATTTTCTGCCTCTGCAGTTATACACGCACACCAGGAATCAGATTCAGAATATCTCCTGTAAAATAGTACCTTATTGTGTTACTTGTAGTGAGCACTTAGTTTCGCAGGTGGACTTTTTGCAATAGCTATATATCTTGTAACCAGTTCAGGTCAGTATCCTGCGTCTTGCCATGTTCCCACATAGGCTCAAGAAATATCCTAGTTAGTCTCATCCTTTATTAAGTATACAGTAATGTCAGACTACTGATCATTAACAATTGATACATCGTCTAACCCTTGAGGCAGCCTTGACAGGACATTGGTCTCAACATTATCTTAGCTCTTGACAAATATAATTTCAAATCTATATTCCTATCTAACGATCATCTCGCTAGACAGACATGTAATTGTTGGTACGTCAGTAGGAGTGCTTGATGGTTTCAGTATATATTAGTATGGTCACCATACACATACTAATGAAACCTTTGAAGGGTCCACATTGCAAAAAATGGTTCAAATGGCTCTGAGCACTATGGGACTTAACTTCTGAGGTCATCAGTCCCCTAGAACTTAGAACTACTTAAACCTAACTAACCTAAGGACATCACACACACCCATGCCCGAGGCAGGATTCGAACCTGCGACCGTAGCGGTCGCGTGGTTCCAGACTGTAGCGCCTAGAACCGCTCGGCCACACCGGCCGGCTCCACATTACAACCAGAGCCTCTAATTCTATAGTGAAATAGGATCTCTCAAAGAAGGTGAGAATCCTGCTTGCAAATGCAGTGGTACAAATGATTGGTCTGCCATTTATAGAACATATCTGAAATAGACCAGTCGGGACTGATGACCTTAGCTGTTTAGTCCTCCTTAAACATCCCAACATCCCCCCCAAATAGACCAGTTCCTAGACCAACATTCAATACATCCTTTAACAGGCAGAGCGATTTCAAGATGGTACAGAACCTGGCACTGAAAAGCGCTAATGCAATCTCTTACAGCCGATACATTCTTCTGTTGTTAATTCTCAAATGACAACACAGCACTCTCCAGCTCCCTCTATACTAACGGGTCCGTCATGTGTGATATCCAGTGGCCAATTAGCATCACATTTGGTGTCTGGACAGTTTTGATGAAATTGTGTACTACATCCAGTTAACTCTGAACTTGGTTGTTTTCGCTGATGTGCTTGCTATTCAGTTTGCTATTTCTTCCGCCTTACCCATTATTGGCTGACAACAATATTCTTAGTGACTGAAAATGTGACTAGTGGACTGAGGTGTAATAGCTCTGAATAATGAAAAGAGATGCAATGAACTGTATTTATTTGACGCAGCCAAATGTACTGTCCTCCCAAAACCAAACAACTCTGACAACCTCTCATTACATCACCTGCACATATCATCACTTTAATGGTTTGTATTTCACAAAATCACTTGCCATGAGGTTTTATTCCAAAATCTTTATCCTGTGTCTGAGATACTGACCAATTCGAAAAAATCGAAGTTCAGTCACAGTTTTGCCATAAGTGACATGTAATATTTCCCTAACCAAACTGCAGCCAAGAGTTACTACTAAAGCTGCGCTCTACCAAAACTACGGTACAGTAGATAAATGACGCAGTAAATGGTCGGATTACCAGTAGTATTGGTAGCACTGTCAGCGAAAAAACATATATGAATGTTTGATAGAAAAAGCAGGAGTCGACGACGTCTCTTTGAATTTTGTTTGTTGCAGATAATTAGAATCGCACATTGTTCAGTGTTAGTCCATTGCGTATTCTACATCCTTACAAAGCATAAACTGCATTTTACACGTAATAAAAATTAGTAAATCACGTAACTTCCGCCCTTTTATCTGACCAAAGCAATTACTTCACATGCAAGGACAGTTTACACTCACAATCATAAAAAATCTGTACTACCATTGTTGTTTTTTATACTCAACAGAAAGTCCATCATGATCAAAGGCAAGGGGTTCCTGTCCTGTTGATATGTGCGGAAGTTGTTCATGAAAAACAAAAACGTGTTTTATATAAGCTTGACGAAGTATTGAAGCGACGTTTAATGCGTTTTTGTTCTCCAGTTTTTTTTTTTTTAGTTTTGCCTTTTCTAGAGGGAAAAAGACGTTTTGTAGCGCTATATGATAAAACTGTATTGTTTTTGTATTTTTAGTACAAAATCCCTCGGTTTCCGTCAAAAATTCACAGTTTTAGAATAAAACCTGAATTAAACATTGGCAATTTCTATTTTGCTATAAATACTGTTTATTTATAAGTAACAGACAGGAGGATAACTATGTAAAACAAATATGTCCCGTAAGTTATGTGGCCCTTCATATATCCTCATTGAGTTTCTAGATGGTTCACCACTTCCGGTTTCTAGGGGAATCTAGTAAGACGTTGATAGCATACGCAAACAAAGTGATCAAAATAAGGTAACTCCTGATAGATATGCAACACACGTAATGTACAGGCAATGCGGTTACGATCTTAGCTGACCAGAGCACTACGATAGCTTCTGTACTTTACACTTACTTGTGAAAGTCCATGGTAGTGTACGGCAGTGTAGCCCACTGCGCTATATCTCAGTACTACAATTTCGAAAATCTTCGTACTACCTTCAGCTGTTTCCACTTCGACACCACGCCTTCAGTTATTATATTAGCCCCTCAATTTTCAGTTAATGAAAAACCGAATAAGTATAGCAGATTCACATGTCTTGGTTTTACCCATTTTATTTACTATTTGTTATTACATTACTCAACTCTAGTACTCAAACAGCAAGCGTTACCGACTTCAGCGGACCTTTCCACAAGAACCATCATACTCAACTATATTGTGTTCTGGTGTTGTACCATCTGTTGCAAGAGCTGCTGCGTGACCACCTGAGGGGACGTTCGCTTACTGCCTCCCAGCTGCGGTTCTATTCTCCGTCAGACTTTACGAACTATGTCCAAATTTAATATTACATCTACATCTACATGATTACTCTGAAATTCACATTTAAGTGCTTGGCAGAGGGTTCATCGAACCACAATCATACTATCTCTCTACCATTCCACTCCCGAACAGCGGGCGGGAAAAACGAACACCTAAACCTTTTTGTTCGAGCTCTGATTTCTCTTATTTTATTTTGATGATCATTCCTATCTATGTAGGTTGGGCTAAACAAAATATTTTCGCATTCGGAAGAGAAAGTTGGTGACTGAAATTTCGTAAATAGATCTCGCCGCGACGAAAACGTCTTTGCTTTAATGACTTCCATCCCAACCCGCGTATCATATCTGCCACACTCTCTCTCCTATTACGTGATAATACAAAACGAGCTGCCCTTCTTTGCACACTTTCGATGTCCTCCGTCAACCCCACCTGGTAAGGATCCCACACCGCGCAGCAATATTCTAACAGAGACGAACGAGTGTAGTGTAAGCTGTCTCTTTAGTGGACTTGTTGCATCTTCTAAGTGTCCTGCCAATGAAACGCAACCTTTGGCTCACCTTCCCCACAATATTATCTATGTGGTCTTTCCAACTGAAGTTGTTCGTAATTTTTACACCCAGGTACATAGTTGAATTGACAGCCTTGAGAATTGTACTATTTATCGAGTAATCGAATTCCAACGGATTTCTTTTGGAACTCATGTGGATCACCTGACACTTTTCGTTATTTAGCGTCAACTGCCACCTGCCACACCATACAGCAATCTTTTCTAAATCGCTTTGCAACTGATACTGGTCTTCCGAAGACCTTACTAGACGGTAAATTACAGCATCATCTGCGAACAATCTAAGAGAACTGCTCAGATTGTCACCCAGGTCATTTATGTACACTCCTGCAAATGGAAAAAAGAACACATTGACACCGGTGTGTCAGACCCACCATACTTGCTCCGGACACTGCGAGAGGGCTGTACAAGCAATGATCACACGCACGGCACAGCGGACACACCAGGAACCGCGGTGTTGGCCGTCGAATGGCGCTAGCTGCGCAGCATTTGTGCACCGCCGCCGTCAGTGTCAGCCAGTTTGCCGTGGCATACGGAGCTCCATCGCAGTCTTTAACACTGGTAGCATGCCGCGACAGCGTGGACGTGAACCGTATGTGCAGTTGACGGACTTTGAGCGAGGGCGTATAGTGGGCATGCGGGAGGCCGGGTGGACGTACCGCCGAATTGCTCAACACGTGGGGCGTGAGGTCTCCACAGTACATCGATGTTGTCGCCAGTGGTCGGCGGAAGGTGCACGTGCCCGTCGACCTGGGACCGGACCGCAGCGACGCACGGATGCACGCCAAGACCGTAGGATCCTACGCAGTGCCGTAGGGGACCGCACCGCCACTTCCCAGCAAGTTAGGGACACTGTTGCTCCTGGGGTATCGGCGAGGACCATTCGCAACCGTCTCCATGAAGCTGGGCTACGGTCCCGCACACCGTTAGGCCGTCTTCCGCTCACGCCCCAACATCGTGCAGCCCGCCTCCAGTGGTGTCGCGACAGGCGTGAATGGAGGGACGAATGGAGACGTGTCGTCTTCAGCGATGAGAGTCGCTTCTGCCTTGGTGCCAATGATGGTCGTATGCGTGTTTGGCGCCGTGCAGGTGAGCGCCACAATCAGGACTGCATACGACCGAGGCACACAGGGCCAACACCCGGCATCATGGTGTGGGGAGCGATCTCCTACACTGGCCGTACACCACTGGTGATCGTCGAGGGGACACTGAATAGTGCACGGTACATCCAAACCGTCATCGAACCCATCGTTCTACCATTCCTAGACCGGCAAGGGAACTTGCTGTTCCAACAGGACAATGCACGTCCGCATGTATCCCGTGCCACCCAACGTGCTGTAGAAGGTGTAAGTCAACTACCCTGGCCAGCAAGATCTCCGGATCTGTCCCCCATTGAGCATGTTTGGGACTGGATGAAGCGTCGTCTCACGCGGTCTGCACGTCCAGCACGAACGCTGGTCCAACTGAGGCGCCAGGTGGAAATGGCATGGCAAGCCGTTCCACAGGACTACATCCAGCATCTCTACGATCGTCTCCATGGGAGAATAGCAGCCTGCATTGCTGCGAAAGGTGGATATACACTGTGCTAGTGCCGACATTGTGCATGCTCTGTTGCCTGTGTCTATGTGCCTGTGGTTCTGTCAGTGTGATCATGTGATGTATCTGACCCCAGGAATGTGTCAATAAAGTTTCCCCTTCCTGGGACAATGAATTCACGGTGTTCTTATTTCAATTTCCAGGAGTGTAGATCAGGAACAGCAGAGGTCCCAGGACGCTTCCCTGGGGAACACCTGATATCATTTCAGTTTTACTCGATGATGTGTATGTGAGGACACCAAAAGGATTAAAATTCACAAAGTGTGTATTACTCTTAGAAGTATCATGGTACTAGTCATGGGCTGTGGTGTGTTTGCAACCTCGAAGTGATACATTGTTTATGTCGGCTTACGGTGTGATTCGTCGCTCAGGCTGAGATGAGTCAGGCGTGGTTGGCGCTGGTGGCGCTGGTGGGGGCGGTGACCACGGTGCGGGGGCAGCGCTGCGTGCCGCTGTCGCAGCCCTACCTGCGCTGGTGGCGTTGCCAGTGCGCCACGCAAGACGGCAGCGCCATCTTCACGACCACGCACGCGCTCAACGATCTGCGCGCCTGGTCCACCAAGGTGAGCTACTCCACGGTGTTGTATGGTGAGGAGGAAAGGAGAGAGTGAAACTCGATGCTGGCACGTAGACTACCCCCTTCAAATGTTTCCAAGGTGGATGCTGAGCTTAAGGTGTGCATACGAGAGAAAGATAGCTATCAACAGTGGCATATACCTTCACTCCATGAGACACTATTCAGTGGTCTGAAATATAATTTAGGACATTGGTGCAAAATATGAAGTGCAGGAACTTCCCATCACCTCATCTCCTCCCCTTGTCGGCGAAATACTACGCTGTAAATTTCCCCCCTAACCCCCACCCCCCACGAGATTCGAGCCAAATACTTCCGTATCGGTAAACACAACGAAGGTGTGCGTCAGCATCACCTTTGGAGGCGGGTACTTGGGCCCTGTACCGAAGGAAGTTCAGCCTTCCTCTGACGAGGTATTTGTTTACATTCTGTATCCTCAGAAATGGTGATGAACTTCGTGGTTGATGAATATGGTTGGTGAGCATAAGCGACCGTAAACTGGGGGGAGGGGAGTGAGAGACGCACTCGCGCTCGCACCCCCCCCCCCTTCCCCTCCTCCCCCCCCTCCCCCCCCCCCCTCACACACACACACACACACTTTGGAATCTTGATTTATGGACTTCTCACTTGTTTCTAGCAGTGACTGTCCGTGATTGTACTAACCCAGAGACGTAGCATTTTGAAACGCTTTGTGATATACTATCACTGTGTAACGTGTTTGTTTCTCCGTTCACGGGAAATTGCACTTTTCTTAGTGCGGCGGTGAGTTTGGCGCTGCACTGGATTCCACTTTTAGGAGTATTAACGTGGTATTTTTTGCAGATTATTATTGTTCCTAGCCGACACTATTTTCTCCATGACTTTATTTGTGTATTATATTTTTAATTTTCTGAGTTAACCTAAAGTTATTGTTATATGAATAAAAATATTTCTCTGAATAGCTCATTGGAGTCCCTGTATTTTATCGTAAGAAGTATGTAAGTCTGGATCGTTGAGTCAATAATATGTCATTCTTATTCACATCAACAAAATAAAACGTTGTTCTTTGTACATCATAATGAAATATGCTTACACTTTAGGTAAGAAACCGATCTTTAAACCTTAGAAACATTGTGTGGATACTGATCGTGTAATTCCTGTGAACTTTCGACCAAATTTAATTCTTGAGGCACGATATTGGCTCATTATCGCCCAGTCGGCTGAAATTAACAAAGCACAATGAGCTCAAGAAATTGTTGTATAAAACCCACAACTTTTGGAGACGTCAGTGTATTACACGTTTTTTGAATTCGGTAACTTCTCGTACACATTTTGTGTTTATTTGGTTGTACAGAAAACGTGTAAAATGTGAATACCATTTTCAGAAACAGCCTGTCAACACTGAGTGGTATTTATATTATTGCTTAGATGTACAATGGAAAGCATCCACATAACTTGGAAGTCACGTGCTAAAACAGTTCGTTTTTGTCTTCTACTGGCATACAGGGTTACAAATTGCCGAGAAAAATTGTATGTACAATGAAACTTCCTGGCAGATTAAAACTGTGTGCCCGACCGAGACTCGAACTCGGGACCTTTGCCTTTCGCGGGCGAGTGCTCTACCATCTGAGCTACCGAAGCACGACTCACGCCCGGTACTCACAGCTTTACTTCTGCCAGTATCTCGTCTCCCACCAAACAATGTTTTGTTAATGTATATAAATCCACCTGATGATGAAGGTACAATCCTCCGAGCCGCGCAGAGAACAGTTTAATGAAAGTGACAGGCTACAATTGTTAGTGTATTTCAATTGATATTCATGACTCGTCACGGATGGACCTACCTAAAATGTTAGCAACTGCAATCATTGCATTCAGCTCAGGCCAGACCATATTTAACTACAGTGAATTAAACAATAGGTTCTCTGCGTATTTACGTCGAGTTGCCAATGGCGTTATGACCGAAATTAATCAGCAATAAACATTTTATTAATTTGTTTTACCCGTGCTAAGCATACACAAAAATACACTTTCGCTTGACTGGTAAAGCATCATTATTTATCGTTTTTAAAACATCTTTGGCACATAATCTTGTTGTTGTTGTTGTTGTGGTCTTCAGTCCTGAGACTGGTTTGATGCAGCTCTCCATGCTACTCTATCCTGTGCAAGCTTCTTCATCTCCCAGTACCTACTGCAACCTACATCCTTCTGAATCTGCTTAGTGTATTGATCTCTTGGTCTCCCTCTACGATTTTTACCCTCCACGCTGCCCTCCAATGCTAAATTTGTGATCCCTTGATGCCTCAAAACATGTCCTACCAACCGATCCCTTCTTTTAGTCAAGTTGTGCCACAAACTTCTCTTCTCCCCAATCCTATTCAATACCTCCTCATTAGTTACGTGATCTACCCACCTTATCTTCAGCATTCTTCTGTAGCACCACATTTCGAAAGCTTCTATTCTCTTCTTGTCCAAACTAGTTATCGTCCATGTCTCACTTCCATACATGGCTACACTCCATACAAATACTTTCAGAAACGACTTCCTGACACCTAAATCTATACTCGATGTTAACAAATTTCTCTTCTTTAGAAATGCTTTCCTTGCCATTGACAGTCTACATTTTATATCCTCTCTACTTCGACCATCATCGGTTATTTTACTCCCTAAATAGCAAAACTCCTTTACTACTTTAAGTGTCTCATTTCCTAATCTAATTCCCTCAGCATCACCCGACTTAATTTGACTACATTCCATTATCCTCGTTTTGCTTTTGTTGATGTTCATCTTATATCCTCCTTTCAAGACATTGTCCATTCCGTTCAACTGCTCTTCCAAGTCCTTTGCTGTCTCTGACAGAATTACAATGTCATCGGCGAACCTCAAAGTTTTTACTTCTTCTCCATGAATTTTAATACCTACTCCGAACTTTTCTTTTGTTTCCTTTACTGCTTGCTCAATATACAGATTGAATAACATCGGGGAGAGGCTGCAACCCTGTCTCACTCCTTTCCCAACCACTGCTTCCCTTTCATGCCCCTCGACTCTTATAACTGCCATCTGGTTTCTGTACAAATTGTAAATAGCCTTTCGCTCCCTGTATTTTACCCCTGCCACCTTCAGAATTTGAAAGAGAGTATTCCAGTCAACATTGTCAAAAGCTTTCTCTAAGTCTACAAATGCTAGAAACGTAGGTTTGCCTTTTCTTAATCTTTCTTCCAAGATAAGTCGTAAGGTCAGTATTGCCTCACGTGTTCCAACATTTCTACGGAATCCAAACTGATCTTCCCCGAGGTCGGCTTCTACCAGTTTTTCCATTCGTCTGTAAAGAATTCGCGTAAGTATTTTGCAGCTGTGACTTATTAAACTGATATTTCGGTAATTTTCACATCTGTCAACACCTGCTTTCTTTGGGATTGGAATTATTATATTCTTCTTGAAGTCTGAGGGTATTTCACCTGTCTCATACATCGTGCTCACTAGATGGTAGAGTTTTGTCATGACTGGCTCTCCCGAGGCCATCAGTAGTTCTAGTGGAATGTTGTCTACTCCCGGGGCCTTGTTTCGACTCAGGTCTTTCAGTGCTCTGTCAAACTCTTCACGCAGTATCTTATCTCCCATTTCGTCTTCATCTACATCCTCTTCCATTTCCATAATATTGTCCTCGAGTACATCTCCCTTGTATAAACCCTCTATATACTCCTTCCACCTTTCTGCTTTCCCTTCTTTGCTTAGAACTGGGTTTCCATCTGAGCTCTTGATATTCATACAAGTGGTTCTCTTCTCTCCAAAGGTCTCTTTAATTTTCCTGCAGGCAGTATCTATCTTACCCCTAGTGAGACAAGCCTCTACATCCTTACATTTGTCCTCTAGCCATCCCTGCTTAGCCATTTTGCACTTCCTGTCGATTTCATTTTTGAGACGTTTGTATTCCTTTTTGCCTGCTTCATTTACTGCATTTTTATATTTTCTCCTTTCATCAATTAAATTCAATATTTCTTCTGTTACCCAAGGATTTCTATTAGCCCTCGTCTTTTTACCTACTTGATCGTCTGCTGCCTTCACCACTTCATCCCTCAGAGCTACCCATTCTTCTTCTACTGTATTTCTTTCCCCCATTCCTGTCAATTGTCCCCTTATGCTCTCCCTGAAACTCTCTACAACCTCTGGTTCTTTCAGTTTATCCAGGTCCCATCTCCTTAAATTCCCACCTTTTTGCAGTTTCTTCAGTTTCAATCTGCAGTTCATAACCAATAGATTGTGGTCAGAATCCACATCTGCCCCAGGAAATGTCTTACAATTTAAAACCTGGTTCCTAAATCTCTGTCTTACCATTATATAATCTATCTGAAACCTGTCAGTATCTCCTGGCTTCTTCCATGTATACAGCCTCCTTTCATGATTCTTGAACCAAGTGTTAGCTATGATTAAGTTATGCTCTGTGCAAAATTCTACAAGGCGGCTTCCTCTTTCATTCCTTCCCCCCAATCCATATTCACCTACTATGTTTCCTTCTCTCCCTTTTCCTACTGACGAATTCCAGTCACCCATGACTATTAAATTTTCGTCTCCCTTCACTACCTGAATAATTTCTTTTATCTCGTCATACATTTCATCTATTTCTTCATCATCTGCAGAGCTAGTTGGCATATAAACTTGTACTACTGTAGTAGGCATGGGCTTTGTGTCTATCTTGGCCACAATAATGCGTTCACTATGCTGTTTGTAGTAGCTAACCCGCACTCCTATTTTTTTATTCATTATTAAACCTACTCCTGCATTACCCCTATTTGATTTTGTATTTATAACCCTGTAATCACCTGACCAAAAGTCTTGTTCCTCCTGCCACCGAACTTCACTAATTCCCACTATATCTAACTTTAACCTATCCATTTCCCTTTTTAAATTTTCTAACCTACCTGCCCGATTAAGGGATCTGACATTCCACGCTCCGATCCGTAGAACGCCAGTTTTCTTTCTCCTGATAACGACGTCCTCTTGAGTAGTCCCCGCCCGGAGATCCGAATGGGGGACTATTTTACCTCCGGAATATTTTACCCAAGAGGACGCCATCATCATTTAATCATACAGTAGAGCTGCATGTCCTCGGGAAAAATTACGGCTGTAGTTTCCCCTTGCTTTCAGCCGTTCGCAGTACCAGCACAGCAAGGCCGTTTTGGTTAATGTTACAAGGCCAGATCAGTCAATCATCCAGACTGTTGCCCCTGCAACTACTGAAAAGGCTGCTGCCCCTCTTCAGGAACCACATGTTTGTCTGGCCTCTCAACAGATACCCCTCCGTTGTGGTTGCACCTACGGTACGGCCATCTGTATCGCTGAGGCACGCAAGCCTCCCCACCAACGGCAAGGTCCATGATTCATGGGGGGGATAATCTTGTTGACATTTCTTAAATAATAGTAATTCTGTGTGGTTCAACGGGATAGATCAAGTCTTTCAGTCGAACGTCACTTCGGCGACTTGTATGTTGCAAACTACCTCTGCAGCCCTAACAAGGGAGGGTGAACTACAGCTTAACGTGGAATCCGAAGCAGGTGGCGAATCCTCTTCTCATGAGTTAGTAGTGAAGGCTATGTTAAAGGCAGACTAAATACTCTGTGGTTCGAGCGGGATTCGCTCCCGCGATCTTCCAGTATCTATGCATGTGCTTTACCAACAGACCATCACGACCGACATATTTCGCAAATAAACATTTTTGGAGTCGTTATATTAATCCGAAGCACCTTCGTGAAGCGGTATGATGTGTGCCCCTGTCAACGAATGCGAAGTTTCTTGCTGATCCTCCTGGATCTTTTAAGATCGCAATATTCAGTTCGAGGTTTTCTGCAAGATCGTGTAGACTGGTGGCAATTACCATATAGGAATGTTTATGAAAGATGGACGACAGATAAAATGCAGGTCTGGGAAGAGGTATAATCTACCATCACATTCGTAGTCACGCCTTAAACAATCGATCGGTGGTATGACTTTTGATTGTACTGGCTCTTTTAATAGCAAGTGCCATTGAACATTCACAACAATTTGAACTCGGCTATAAGGTAATGGATGGACTGAAGGAACTCGGAAAGACTCTGAAATTTGAAAGTAGATGATTACTGGACGGTGTGAACAGAAGTACGCATCAAACGTGCCGTTAAGTGTGTGTCTGAAAGACTTAGGATACCTGACTTTTCCATGTTACAATGTGTTTTAAAAGTGAGAATTTAATTGCGTAACATTTAGTAAATTTTGCCAAGTGTTGATAGACTTCCCCACGATTCCTACAGTCAATACCATATCATAGCATTTATGTTTTCAGGCTTCCTAGACTACTGGTAAGAAACAGGAACAACCACAGTCTTTTGTAATATATTTGTTTGATAATTCCAACGGGAAAGATAACGAAAATTGACCACGAATATTAATCAAGCAGCAAAACCTCGCCCATTTACATTCCATGCGTCGTTGGACACTTTATCTCGAACCGTTGGTGAGATATTAACGTTGTTTCATCACATGCATGTGCGTATTTGTGTTAGTATGTCTGTGTGATGATTTTGTCTTCCCTACCTAACGAAACGTGCGCACCTCAATTTGATTCATTGGGGGATGAAACCATTGTGCGTGTTTCAGGTGGAGGTTGCCCCTGGCGTGTGCAGCATCAGGGAGGCCCTGATGCTGTGGGACACTGTGAATGGTCGCTACCGCTCACCGCCGTTCTACGCACCGCTTCCCCGACGTAAGTATCTCTGAACTGCTGGTAGCTTCTAAAGTCTGAAGACAATGTAGAGCTGAAGTAAACCTCTGTAATACGAAAAGTAACACTGTTACTTAGGATTTAGTGCATTAACTAATCTTTTGTGTATTACTAAAAATAACTTCTTATGACATCTTTCCCTTTCTGGTTCTCTGCATTAAGAACGTATGAATCGTCCGTATGTCTTTGGGTGCATTTACACTTACCGTTGCAATAAATGTGATGGCAACCCGTTAGAGTGTATTAGCTTTGGGGAGTTTACACTGATTCATAATCATCGGCGGCTGATTTGAAAGATCATACGAAATAAAACTAAGTATTGGGGCTGCCCGTCTTCTTGAAAGCAACAGGTTTGACATAGCTGAACTCACCTCAGGCAGAAAGGCACATGCTGATTGCAGACAAGAATTTGAATAGCTGCTCACAAAGGGTAGCAATAACTATAGATATGGTGGTGTATATTTCAACGAACCGAACGTTGTATCACATGTACACTTATAAACTACGTATATACAACATGTTTGTAAGATTGAACAAACACTATAGGTATTAAGCTTATTAGTCTTTGACGAGGCTTGTAAAATAATAATAACGTATCCATGACATCTTTCTTCAAGTTTAAATTCAAAGGAAATTGGGCGGTCTCTGGATTTTCCTCTATCTCATCCATTAATCGTGTTTGGTAAGGCTACCAGGCTGACGGGAAGCACTAAGGAATCCGTAAAGTGAGGATTTTGTAAGTTACTACTAGCTTGTATGAAACACATTTCCGTGGTATTATTCTTCTGGTTCTCAGCCTGACACCTGCTTGTTTTTTACAACCAGCTTTAAATGTCTGTTGCAATTCTGGTGGCTCTGGACGTGTACCTCTAGATATTTTCCATTTATGACTGTTTTTGTGTAATGCAATAATACTGAGCCTCCCCTCAATTTATGAGTAATATTTTACATCTGGATATATTAGTCAATTAACAATATCTGTACAAAGCGTCGATGCTGTGCGTATCTTCTTCCATTTTGCTATCGCATGTTTCTGGCGTTGCAGTTTTTTTTTCATATACGAGTACATCAGCACTTAGGAATAGTTTCAGAGAGCTGCCGAAGTAATCTACCACTCAATGATCAGCCAGACATTGTGACGACCTACCAAATAGCCGGTATGTCCACTTTTGGGACGAGTAACAGCGTCGACGTGACATGGCGTGGAAGCAATGAGGCCTTGTGCTTTTACCAGTGGGGGGGGGGGGGGGGGATGTCTTAGAGGCGCTTGGACCGTGGCGTTACCCATGGCTAAACATTTATAAATAGATGTTAATGCCGAAACTCACTATTCATGCGTATGCACTATCAGAAAAGCCATCCCTTGTTGTATCTTTAAAAGTACATTATAGGTAAAGCTTATTTACAGAATCATCATCTACATCCCCCCCCATGAACCATGGACCTTGCCGTTGGTGGGGAGGCTTGCGTGCCTCAGCGATACAGATAGCCGTGCCGTAGGTACAACCACAACGGAGGGGTATCTGTTGAGAGGCCAGACAAAACGTGTGGTTCCTGAAGAGGGGCAGCAGCCTTTTCAGTAGTTGCAAGGGCAATATTGACTGATCTGGCCTTGTAACAATAACCAAAACGGCCTTGCTGTGCTGGTACTGCGAACGGCTGAAAGCAAGGGGAAACTACGGCCGTAATTTTTCCTGAGGGCATGCAGCCTTACTGTATGATTAAATGATGATGGCGTCCTCTTGGGTAAAATATTCCGGAGGTAAAATAGTCCCCCATTCGGATCTCCGGGCGGGGACTACTCAAGAGGATGTCGTTATCAGGAGAAAGAAAACTGGCGTTCTACGGATCGGAGCGTGGAATGTCAGGTCCCTTAATCGGGCAGGTACGTTAGAAAATTTGAAAAGGGAAATGGATAGGTTAAAGTTAGATATAGTGGGAATTAGTGAAGTTCGGTGGCAGGAGGAACAAGACTTCTGGTCAGGTGACTACAGGGTTATAAACACAAAGTTAAATCGGGGTAATGCAGGAGTAGGTTTAATAATGAATAGGAAAATAGGAACGCGGGTAAGCTACTACAAACAGCTTAGTGAACGCATTATTATGGCCAAGATAGATACGAAGCCCACACCTACTACAGTAGTACAAGTTTATATGCCAACTAGCTCTGCAGATGACGAAGAAATTGAAGAAATGTATCATGAAATAAAAGAAATTATTCAGATAGTGAAGGGAGACGAAAATTTAATAGTCATGGGTGACTGGAATTCGGTAGTAGGAAAAGGGAGAGAAGGAAACGTAGTAGGTGAATATGGATTGGGGCTAAGAAATGAAAGAGGAAGCCGCCTGGTAGAATTTTGCACAGAGCACAACTTAATCATAGCTAACACTTGGTTCAAGAATCATGATAGAAGGTTGTATACATGGAAGAACCCTGGAGATACTAAAAGGTATCAGATAGATTATATAATGGTAAGACAGAGATTTAGGAACCAGGTTTTAAATTGTAAGACATTTCCAGGGGCACATGTGGACTCTGACCACAATCTATTGGTTATGACCTGTAGATTAAAACTGAAGAAACTGCAAAAAGGTGGGAATTTAAAGAGATGGGACCTGGATAAACTGAAAGAACCAGAGGTTGTACAGAGTTTCAGGGAGAGCATAAGGGAACAATTGACAGGAATGGGGGAAAGAAATACAGTAGAAGAAGAATGGGTAGCTTTGAGGGATGAAGTAGTGAAGGCAGCAGAGGATCAAGTAGGTAAAAAGACGAGGGCTAATAGAAATCCTTGGGTAATAGAAGAAATATTGAATTTAATTGATGAAAGGAGAAAATATAAAAATGCAGTAAATGAAGCAGGCAAAAAGGAATACAAACGTCTCAAAAATGAGATCGACAGGAAGTGCAAAATGGCTAAGCAGGGATGGCTAGAGGACAAATGTAAGGATGTAGAGGCTTATCTCACTAGGGGTAAGATAGATACTGCCTACAGGAAAATTAAAGAGACCTTTGGAGATAAGAGAACCACTTGTATGAACATCAAAAGCTCAGATGGAAACCCAGTTCTAAGCAAAGAAGGGAAAGCAGAAAGGTGGAAGGAGTATATAGAGGGTCTATACAAGGGCGATGTACTTGAGGACAATATTATGGAAATGGAAGAGGATGTAGATGAAGATGAAATGGGACATACGATACTGCGTGAAGAGTTTGACAGAGCACTGAAAGACCTGAGTCGAAAGAAGGCCCCAGGAGTAGACAACATTCCATTGGAACTACTGATGGCTTTGGGAGAGCCAGTCCTGACAAAACTCTACCATCTGGTGAGCAAGATGTATGAAACAGGCGAAATACCCTCAGACTTCAAGAAGAATATAATAATTCCAATCCCAAAGAAAGCAGGTGTTGATAGATGTGAGAATTATCGAACAATCAGTTTAATAAGCCACAGCTGCAAAATACTAACACGAATTCTTTACAGACGAATGGAAAAACTAGTAGAAGCCGACCTCGGGGAAGATCAGTTTGGATTCCGTAGAAATACTGGAACACGTGAGGCAATACTGACCTTACGACTTATCTTAGAAGAAAGATTAAGGAAAGGCAAACCTACGTTTCTAGCATTTGTAGACTTAGAGAAAGCTTTTGACAATGTTGACTGGAATACTCTCTTTCAAATTCTAAAGGTGGCAGGTGTAAAATACAGGGAGCGAAAGGCTATTTACAATTTGTACAGAAACCAGATGGCAGTTATAAGAGTTGAGGGACATGAAAGAGAAGCAGTGGTTGGGAAGGGAGTAAGACAGGGTTGTAGCCTCTCCCCGATGTTATTCAATGTGTATATTGAGCAAGCAATAAAGGCAACAAAAGAAAAATTCGGAGTAGGTATTAAAATCCATGGAGAAGAAATAAAAACTTTGAGGTTCGCCGATGACATTGTAATTCTGTCAGAGACAGCAAAGGACTTGGAAGAGCAGTTGAACGGAATGGATGGTGTTTTGAAGGGAGGATATAAGATGAACATCAACAAAAGCAAAACGAGGATAATGGAATGTAGTCGAATTAAGTCGGGTGATGTTGAGGGTATTAGATTAGGAAATGAGACACTTAAAGTAGTAAAGGAGTTTTGCTATTTGGGGAGCAAAATAACTGATGATGGTCGAAGTAGAGATGATATAAAATGTAGACTGGCAATGGCAAGGAAAGCGTTTCTCAAGAAGAGAAATTTGTTAACATCGAGTATAGATTTAAGTGTCAGGAAGTCATTTCTGAAAGTATTTGTATGGAGTGTAGCCATGTATGGAAGTGAAACATGGACGGTAAATAGTTTGGACAAGAAGAGAATAGAAGCTTTCGAAATGTGGTGCTACAGAAGAATGCTGAAGATTAGATGGGTAGATCACATAACTAATGAGGAGGTATTGAATAGGATTGGGGAGAAGAGGAGTTTGTGGCACAACTTGACCAGAAGAAGGAATCGGTTGGTAGGACATGTTCTGAGGCATCAAGGGATCACCAATTTAGTATTGGAGGGTAGCGTGGAGGGTAAAAATCGTAGGGGGAGACCAAGAGATCAATACACTAAGCAGATTCAGAAGGATGTAGGTTGCAGTAGGTACTGGGAGATGAAGAAGCTTGCACAGGATAGAGTAGCATGGAGAGCTGCATCAAACCAGTCTCAGGACTGAAGACCACAACAACAACAACATCTACATACAGGTATACGAGGGGAATTCAAAAAGTAAAGGTACATTTGTGAAAAGCTGTACTTATTCTGATGATAGAAAACTGAAACATGCGTTATTTTTCTACGTAACGTCCCTGGACTTCAATGCAGTTTTCCCGACGTTTTACGAGTTTTCAGTAAATACGTTTCTCGGTTGCATCTGTAACCAATTTTGCACCGCAGCAATGACGTCTTCATCACTTTCAAATCTTCTTCCCTGTAGTGCTTCCGTTAAGGGTCAAAACATGTGAAAATCGCTTGGAGCCAGGTCTGGACTGTTTGGTGGATGTTCCAGCAACTCGAATCTCAACTCCTTTATTGCGTCGGCTGTCCGTTTGGTAGAATGTGGGTGAGCGTTATCTTGCTGCAGGATGACACCTCTTCAGAGTTTTCCACGACGTTTGGATCTGATTGCAGGTTTTAGTTTCGTACGCAACACATCACATCCACCATACAATACAGACCTGGCTCTAAAGCCTCGTTTACACTGGGGCGACGTCTTGCAACACTGTGGCATGCTACGGAAATGTGGCGTACGTCGTCTTGTCATTTCGTTCTAAATGTTTTGAAATGCTTAACTACTACATAACACTTTTTCAAAATTAATAAGCAAACTTATTAATAGTATTAATAGTAAACTTTCAGTGTTCGGCTCCACACATTTGAATTATATGTAAAGTCTTACTCCGGTGGGTGGGAAATAAACATCCCAGGTTGGGATGCATAAACTAAAACCAAAGGAGGGGATGGTCTGATGCAGAGGGGGGGGGGGGGGGGGGAAATCCCCCCATCCTCCCCTGCAAATGGCACACTGGGCATTGGTAGATCGCTGGAGGGAGTTGGCACTACATCTGCACAGACGTCACCTGATTCTCGTAAATTCCGGGGAAGGGGGCGCTGAGCTCTGACGCCACGTTCCTTCACGTCCCAGATGTGTTCTATTGAGTTCAGATCTGATGAGTTGGGGGGCAGCACATCAATTGGAACACGTCACTGTGTTCGACGAACCACTCCATGATACTCTTGGCTTTGTGACATGGCGCATTATCTTGCTGAAACGTGCCACTGCTGTCGGGGAATATGATCGTTACGAAGGGGTGTACGTGATCTGCAACCAGTTTACGACATTCCCTGGTCGCCATGGTGCCTTGCTCCATTGGACGCGTAGATATCCACGTGAACGTACCCTAGAGCATAATGGAGCCAGCTTGCCAGTATCCCACAGTACAGGTGTCAAGAAAATGTTCCCCTGGAAGATGACAGATTCGCGTCCTTCTATCGGCATGACGAAGATGGTATCGGTATTCATCCTACCACACAACGCTCTGCCACTGCGCCTACGTCCAGTGCCGATCGTCACGGGGCCATTCCAGTGGTAGTTGAAGCTGTCGTGGTGTTAACATTGGCACATGCGTGGGTCATCGGCTGCGGAGGCCAATCAAATGGTTCAAATGGCTCTGAGCACTATGGGACTTAACATCTTAGGTCATCAGTCCCCTAGAACTTAGAATTACTTAAACCTAACTAACCTAAGGACATCACACACATCCATGCCCGAGGCAGGATTCGAACCTGCGACCGTAGCAGTCGCGCGGTTCCGGACTGAGCGCCTAGAACCGCTCGGCCACCGCGGCCGACAGGAGGCCAATCGTTAGGGGTGTTTGGTGCACTTTGTGTTCAGACACACTTGCACTCTACCAAGCGTTTAAGTGTGATAGTTCCGCCTCAATACGCCGCCTGTAGTGTTTTACCAGTCTGCTCAGGCTACGACGTCCCACATCTGTAATGATGTCTGGATGTGGTTTCACTTTGGTTTAGCCACGTGTTGAAGACACTCGCCACAGTACTCTTCGAACACCCGACAAGTAGTACTGTTTCCTAAATGCTCGTGCCAAGCCTCTGGACGATAACAATCTGCCCTTTGCCAAACACAGATAGATCGCGCGCCTTCCCCATTGTACACATTTACTGCACGCACACTGATACTGTATGCACCGTTCGTGTGTTTGACGAACAGTCATTCCTCGCCAGGTGACGCTGGCATAGTCTGTGCGGGCTTATTACGATAGTAGGCCGATCTATGTATATAATCCACTTTTCCATAGTACCTTTACATTTATGAGGGTACGGAGTCTACTTGCGTTCGTTCATACACTGAAGTTTCGAAGACATGCATACACTAGGGGCAACGCGCTATTCGTCCATGAGACTCAGAGAGCCATAGATACGGGTTCACAGATAGATGCCGTGTTTCTTGACTTCCGCAAGGCGTTCGATACAGTTCCCCACAGTCGTTTAATGAAGAAAGTAAGAGCATATGGACTATCAGACCAATTGTGTAATTGGATTGAAGAGTTCCTAGATAACAGAACGCAGCATGTCATTCTCAATGGAGAGAAGTCTTCCGAAGTAAGAGTGATTTCAGGTGTGCCGCAGGGGAGTGTCATAGGACCGTTGCTATTCACAGTATACATAAATGACCTTGTGGATGACATCGGAAGTTCACTGAGGCTTTTTGCAGATGATGCTGTGGTGTATCGAGAGGTTGTAACAATGGAAAATTGTACTGAAATGCAGGAGGATCTGCAGCGAATAGACGCATGATGCAGGGAATGGCAATTGAATCTCATTGTAGACAAGTGTAATGTGCTGCGAATACATAGAAAGATAGTTCCCTTATCATTTAACTACAAAATAGCAGGTCAGCAACTGGAAGCAGTTAATACCATAAATTATCTGGGAGTACGCATTAGGAGTGATTTAAAATGGAATGATCATATAATGTTGATCGTCGGTAAAGCAGATGCCAGACTGAGATTCATTGGAAGAATCCTAAGGAAATGCAATCCGAAAACAAAGGAAGTACGTTACAGTACGCTTGTTCGCCCACTGCTTGATTGCTGCTCAACAGTGTGGGATCCGTACCAGATAGGATTGATAGAAGAGATAGAGAAGATCCAACGGAGAGCAGCGCGCTTCGTTACAGGATCATTTAATAATCGCGAAAGCGTTACGGAGATGATAGATAAACTCCAGTGGAAGACTCTGCAGGAGAGACGCTCAGTAGCTCGGTACGGGCTTTTGTTAAAGTTTCGAGAACATACCTTCACCGAAGAGTCAAGCAATATATTGCTCCCTCCTACGTATATCTCGCGAAGAGACCATGAGGATAAAATCAGAGAGATTAGAGCCCACACAGAAGCATACCGACAATCCTTCTTTCCACGAACAATACGAGACTGGAATAGAAGGGAGAACCGATAGAGGTACTCAGGGTACCCTCCGCCACACACCGTCAAGTGGCTTGCGGAGTATGGATGTAGATGTAGATGTAGACTTACGAGATGCAGCCTTCTTAAGGCGTTATCGTCTTTGGCCTGAGGTGGTAAGTCTGTGTGTGGATTAGGTTTCTCGAATCGGTAATACTTATGATGGTGAACATCAGAAAGAAATATTCGTCTACAATCTAAAAATCACTTTAAAGTGCGTGACAAAGATACTGTTTACTGCTGATTTTATGAAGGTTGCTTTTCATTGGTAGATGCAGTGCAGGAAAAATAACTGCTGATATAGCTCTATGAGACTCTCTTCTTTATCTCCACAGTGTCTGGGGGAGGGCGATGAGTAGGGAGCTGAAGCATATTCCGAAACTTCGTGCCGAAAGCCAGTTCTAAGAATTTTGTATGGAGGCTTCGCGACGTACATAGCGTCCATTCCCTCCCCCCGCCCCCGTACACACACACACACACACACACACACACACACATCTCCATTTTTCGTACACGCTGTGCAGAATCGTCCGGCTCATTTCGAATTCCCACTTGACGCACAACCACTGCACTGCCATCGGCGTGTCGCGGAGAACTCAGCCATTAGGACAGCACGAGAAAGCGTGTCTATAATTGGTGGAAATTCCGTGAGCAACCACTGACAGCGGAAATGAGACACCAGGACGAGAGCGACGGCTGACCAAATGGGCAGGAAGTAACCGTCTGAAACTGCTGAACTTGTGGCTTATCTGTCCCTACGTTACATACAGGGTGGTCGTAATTAAACTGCCCTACTTTAGAGGGCCCTCATTAAAAACAAATGATCGTAGTGAAAGATATACAGGGTGGTCCATTGTTAGTGACCGGGCCAAATATCTCACGAAATAAACATCAAACGAAAAAACTACAAAGAACGAAACTCGTCTAGCATGAAGGGAGACCAGATGGCACTATGGTTGGCCCGCTAGATGGCGCTGCCATAGGTCAAACGGATATCAACTGCGTTTTTTAAAATAGTAACCTCCATTTTTATTACAAATTCGTGTAGTACGTAAAGAAATATGAATGTTTTAGTTGGACCACTTTTTTCGCTTTGTGATAGACGTCGCTATAGTAGTCACAAACGTGTAAGTACGTGGTATCACGTAACATTCAGCCAGTGCGGACGGTATTTGCTTCGTGATACATTACCCGTGTTAAAATGGATCGTTTACCAATTGCGGAAAAGGTCGTATCGTCTTGATGTATGGCAATTGTGATCAAAATGCCCAACGAGCGTGTGCTATGTATGCTGCTCGGTATCCTGGACGACATGATCCAAGTGTCCGTTATTGAAGGAAACTGAAAGTGTTCGGCCATATGTCAAACGTCAACCACGGCCCGCAACAAATGATGATGACCAAGTAGGTGTTTTAGCTGCTGTCGCGGCTAATCCGCACTTCAGTAGCAGCAAACTGCGCGAGAATCGGGAATCTCAAAAACGTCGGTGTTGAGAATGCTACATCAACATCGATTGCATCCGTACCATATTTCTATGCACCAGGAACTGCATGGAGACGACTTTGAACGCCGTGTACAGTTCTGCTACTGGATACAAGAGAAATTACGGGACGATGACAGAATTTTTGCACGCGTTCTATTTAGCGACGAGAGTCATTCACCAACAGTGGTAACGTAAACCGACTAATATGCACTATTGGGCAACGGAAAATCCACCATGGCTGCGACAAGTGGAATGTCAGCGACTTTGGCGGGTTAATGTATGGTGCGGCATTATGGGAGGAAGGATAATTGGCCCCCATTTTATCGATGGCAATCTAAATGGTGCAATGTATGCTGATTTCCTACGTAATGTTCTACCGATGTTACTACAAGATGTTTCACTGAATGACAGAATTGCAATGTACTTCCAACATGATGGATGTCCGGCACATAGCTCGCATGCGGTTGGAGCCGTATTGAATAGCATATTTCATGACAGGTGGACTGGCCGTCGAAGCACCATACTATATAGGCCCGTACGTTCACCGGATCTGACGTCCCCGGATTTCTTTCTGTGGGAAAAGTTGAAGGATATTTGATATCGTGATCCACCGACAACGGCTGACAACATGCGCCAGCCCATTGTCAATGCATGTGCGAACATTACGGAAGGCGAACTACTCGCTGTTGAGAGGAATGTCGTTGCACGTATTGCCAAATGCACTAAGGTTGACGGACATCATTTAGAGCATTTATTGCATTAATGTGGTATTTACAGGTAATCACGCTGTAACAGCATGCGTTCTCAGAAATGATAAGTTCACAAAGGTACATGTATCACATCGAACAATCGAAATAAAATGTTCAAACGTACCTACGTTCTGTATTTTAATTTAAAAAACCCACCTGTTACCAACTGTTCGTCTAAAATTGTGAGCCATATGTTTGTGACTATTACAACGCCATCTATCAAAAAGCGAAAAAAGTGGTCCAACTAAAACATTCATATTTCTTTACGTACTACACGAATATGTAATAAAAATGGGGTTCCTATTTTTAAAAAAACGTAGTTGATATCCGTTTGACCCATGGCAGCGCCATCTAGCGGGCCAACCATAGCGCCATCTGGTTTCCCCCTTCAAGCTAGACAAGTTTCGTTCTTTGTAGTTTTTTCGTTTGACGCTTATTTCGTGAGATATTTGGTCCGGTCACGATCAATGGACCACCCTGTATACACAGGGTAAAATTTTGTAAAAAATTTTATATTGAACCAGAGATCGTCAAATGTAGTACCGATTATGTAGTAGCGTCACTGCTCAACAGCGATCGTTGGTTCAAGGTGTTATGGGTAATGTGTTAGAGTAACTTTACATAAAGTGATGTATGGAGGACTCTCATGTGTAAAGACGAATTATATCTGATGTGTGCTGGATATATACCTACTCGCTACGGGCAGTAATGATTTTATTTGCGAGATATCATACCGGAAATAATTAAGGTAAAAATAGCTGTTTGTTCACCAATGCAATGGCCTATTCATAAGTGATGTCTGAGACAATCTACAGCACTCACATCCAATGATTTTTTAAAGGTAATTGTTAATGTACAATCAGTTTATTGTGTGTTAATTGTGAGCATTATTAATTTTCAAAGAGTCGAAATACAAGTTTTAAAGTTAGTGCCCTATTGTTACTTACCATAAGACAATCAAGACAATAATTGTTCCCAGATCCATGTCGTTTTTGATTACCTATTTTTCTCAAGAAATTATTCTCTCAGTCATATTTGATTTAATTAAAATGTATGCTAAGCAACAGCCTTGCACAATAGCTGTATGCTAACTATACAATTTAAAATACTAAGCGAGACTAGTGCGAAGAGCGTTACCATTGCGCAGATAAAGGTAAGAAATTTTATTATTTCAGGGATAGTTGTCGCTAAGCACAGGAGCCATTGTTTTCAAATAGATCAAGTTTTGTTTTATTACCAGGACCAATTTCAAATCAATAGTGTCGCATCAGATTTAGTTTTTGTGTTACGTAAATTCATGCAGATTAGGTTTGGTTTAAAGTTATTGACAATTTACATTCTCGCAGTCAGAAAAGTTCAGTACAGGGGAAAGCGCATAAGCGGCGAGATAAAATACATGTTCGCATGCCATTCCCATTCTAACTGATGTGTTGCAGGCCACTGTCAGTTACGCCCCTGCAAACGTACATCTTTCAGTAGGAAAATGAAATTTTGTGGAAACATTTGTAAGGACATGCGGAAGAGAAATAACGAATAAGACATTGAAAGAAACACATTTTAATTTCCACATCAGAAAGTTGAAAACTGCTGATCTTGGTGGTTACGCAGTGTGGAGCGATCGGCCAAGGATTCTCTTTTCTCCAATTGTGTTACGGAGTAACCGTTTGACCTCACTAGTAAAGTGAGGTGGAACTCCTTCGTGCATCAAAACAATTGAGTCCAAAGGACCTCTCTCCTCAAGAGCAGAAATCACATGTTGGCGATGCAGATCACAATTACGTCTCCCGTTCACGTTGCATATCCTCAGTCCTTGGAGTCCGAGTTCCTCAAAGAAAATTTCGTCAGTAATGAACTGTGCCGTCAAGCCACACTGTCACATTCACTGTGCAGGCGAACTTCATAAATGTTCGATGGTGGTCACGATCTCCAAATGCGACAATTGTGTGTGTTGACTGCCCCAATGAGCGTACAATGTGCTTCATTATACCACAAAACGTTCCAAGGCCACATGTCATCAGCTTCAGCTCTGGCAAGAAACGTAAGAGCAAACTCCACGTGAAGGTCGGCGTCAGTGGCAAATGATAACGAGTAATTTGAAGTTTGTACAATGTCACAATTGTTCGCAGCACTTTTGCACAGAGCTTGTGCACTGCTTGAAGCTCGCATACTGCGTCCAACATTCTCAGCCTTGGCGACAGTAACTTCTTGAACAGTTTGTGGTGCAATTGGCCCTTGGCATCCCTCAGCAGCAAGTTGAATCATTGGACGATCGTTCCAAACTGCGTAATCACGAAGATGACTAGATTACAACGCTCTCATATGGAAATCGTAATGTGTTTCTCTTCCCCCATGAACCATGGACCTTGCCGTTGGTGGGGGAGCTTGCGTGCCTCAGCGATACAGATGGCCGTACCGTAGGTGCAACCACGGCGGAGGGGTATCTGTTGAGAAGCCAGACAAACATGTGGTTCCTGAAGAGGGGCAGCAGCCTTTTCAGTAGTTGCAGGGGCAACAGTCTGGATGATTGACTGATCTGGCCTTGTAACATTAACCAAAACGGCCTTGCTGTGCTGGTACTGCGAACGGCTGAAAGCAAGGGGAAACTACAGCCGTAATTTTTCCCGAGGACATGCAGCTTTACTGTATGATTAAATGATGATGGCGTCCTCTTGGGTAAAATATTCCGGAGGTAAAATAGTCCCCCATTCGGATCTCCTGGCGGGGACTACTCAAGAGGACGTCGTTATCAGGAGAAAGAAAACTGGCATTCTACGGATCGGAGCGTGGAATGTCAGATCCCTTAATCGGGCAGGTAGGTTAGAAAATTTAAAAAGGGAAATGGATAGGTTAAAGTTAGATATAGTGGGAATTAGTGAAGTTCGGTGGCAGGAGGAACAAGACTTTTGGTCAGGTGATTACAGGGTTATAAATACAAAATCAAATAGGGGTAATGCAGGAGTAGGTTTAATAATGAATAAAAAAAATAGGAGTGCGGGTAAGCTACTACAAATAGCATAGTGAACGCATTATTGTGGCCAAGATAGACACAAAGCCCATGCCTACTGCAGTAGTACAAGTTTATATGCCAACTAGCTCTACAGATGATGAAGAAATTGAGGAAATGTATGACGAGATAAAAGAAATTATTCAGGTAGTGAAGGAAGACGAAAATTTAATAGTCATGGGTGACTGCATTTCGTCAGTAGGAAAAGGGAGAGAAGGAAACATAGTAGGTGAATATGGATTGGGGGGAAGAAATGAAAGAGGAAGCCGCCTTGTAGAATTTTGCACAGAGCATAACTTAATCATAGCTAACACTGGTTCAAGAATCATAAAAGAAGGTTGTATACCTGGAAGAATCCTGGGGATACTAAAAGGTATCAGATAGATTATATAATGGTAAGACAGAGATTTAGGAACCAGGTTTTAAATTGTAAGACATTTCCAGGTGCAGATGTGGATTCTGACCACAATCTATTGGTTATGAACTGCAGATTGAAACTGAAGAAACTGCAAAAAGGTGGGAATTTAAGGGGATGGGACCTGGATAAACTGAAAGAACCAGAGGTTGTAGAGAGTTTCAGGGAGAGCATAATGGAAGAATTGACAGGAATGGGGGAAAGAAATACAGTAGAAGAAGAATGGGTAGCTCTGAGGGATGAAGTAGTGAAGGCAGCAGAGCATCAAGTAGGTAAAAATACGAGGGCTAATAGAAATCCTTGGGTAACAGAAGAAATATTGAATTTAATTGATGAAAGGAGAAAATATAAAAATGCAGTAAATGAAGCAGGCAAAAGGGAATACAAACGTCTCAAAAATGAGATCGACAGGAAGTGCAAAATGGCTAAGCAGGGATGGCTAGAGGACAAATGTAAGGATGTAGAGGTTTGTCTCTCTAGGGGTAAGATAGACACTGCCTACAGGAAAATTAAAGAGACCTTTGGAGAGAAGAGAACCACTTGGATGAATATCAAGAGCTCAGATGGCAACCCAGTTCTAAGCAAAGAAGGGAAGGCAGAAAGGTGGAAGGAGTACATAGAGGGTTTATACAAGGGCGATGTACTTGAGGACAATATTATGGAAATGGAAGAGCATGTAGATGAAGATGAAATGGGAGATAAGATACTGCGTGAAGAGTTTGACAGAGCACTGAAAGACCTGAGTCGAAACAAGGCCCCGGGAGTAGACAACATTCCATTAGAACTACTGACAGCCTTGGGAGAGCCAGTCATGACAAAACTCTACCATCTGGTGAGCAAGATGTATGAGACAGGCGAAATACCCACAGACTTCGAGAAGAATATAATAATTCCAATCCCAAAGAAAGCAGGTGTTGACAGATGTGAAAATTACCGAACTATCAGTTTAATAAGACACATCTGCAAAATACTAACGCGAATTCTTTATAGACGAATGGAAAAACTGGTAGAAGCCGACCTCGTGGAAGTTCAGTTTGAATTCAGTAGAAATGTTGGAACACGTGAGGCAATACTAACCTTACGACTTATCTTAGAAGAAAGATTAAGAAAAGGCAAACCTACGTTTCTAGCATTTGTAGATTTAGAGAAAGCTTTTGACAACGTTAACTCGAATACTCTCTTTCAAATTCTGAAGGTGGCAGGGGTAAAATACAAGGAGCGAAAGGCTATTTACAATTTGTACACAAACCAGATGGCAGTTATAAGAGTTGAGGGACATGAATGGGAAGCAGTGGTTGGGAAGGGAGTGAGACAGGGTTGTAGCCTCTCCCCGATGTTATTCAATCTGTATATAGAGCAAGCAGTAAAGGAAACAAAAGAAAAATTTGGAGTAGGTATTAAAATTCATGGAGAAGAAGTAAAATCTTTGAGGTTCGCCGATGACATTGTAATTCTGTCAGAGACAGCAAAGGACTTGGAAGAGCAATTGAACGGAATGGACAGTGTCTTGAAAGGAGGATATAAGATGAACATCAAGTAAAGCAAAACGAGGATAATGGAATGTAGTCAAATTAAATCGGGTGATGCTGAGGGGATTAGATTAGGAAATGAGACACTTAAAGTAGTAAAGGAGTTTTTCTATTTGTGGAGCAAAATAACTGATGATGGTCGAAGTAGAGAGGATATAAAATGTATACTGGCAATGGCAAGGAAATCGTTTCTGAAGAAGAGAAATTTGTTAACATCGAGTATAGATTTAAGTGTCAGGAAGTCGTTTCTGAAAGTATTTGTATGGAGTGTAGCCATGTATGGGAGTGAAACATGGACGATAAATAGTTTGGACAAGAATAGAATAGAAGCTTTCGAAATGTGGTGCTACAGAAGAATGCTGAAGATAAGGTGGGTAGATCACGTAACTAATGAGGAGGTATTGAATAGGATTGGGGAGAAGAGAAGTTTGTGGCACAACTTGACTAGAAGAACGGATCGGTTGGTAGGACATGTTTTGAGGCATCAAGGGATCACAAATTTAGCATTGGAGGGTAGCGTGGAGGGTAAAAATCGTAGAGGGAGACCAAGAGATCAATACACTAAGCAGATTCAGAAGGATGTAGGTTGCAGTAGGTACTGGGAGATGAAGAAGCTTGCACAGGATAGAGTAGCATGGAGAGCTGCATCAAACCAGTCTCAGGACTGAAGACCACAACAACAACAACAACAATGTGTTTCTTCCAATGATTTATTCGTTATTTCTCGTCCACATGTTTCCACAGAGTTTCACTGACCTAAGATCACTTGTTTTTGATACGGATACTTTCAAGTAGCATATTGTATTGTATTGTATGTGAACCTAGGACCTAGGAACGACGGAGAGGCTCCGTCCCCGCCACAGCCGCAGTGGTCCACAACCCCACGACGACTACCGCAGTCCACTTCACCCCTCCGCCTCCCCACACCAAACGAAGGGTTATTGTGTGGTTCGGCCCCCGGTGGACCCGCCAGGAAACGTCTCACACCAGACAAGTGTAGCTCTATGTTTGCGTGATAGAGTAATGGTGGCGTACGCGTGCGTGGAGAACTTGTTTGCGCAGCAATCGCCGACATAGTGTAGCTGAGGTGGAATAAGGGGAACCAGCCCCCATTCGCCGAGGCAGATCGAAAACCGCCTAAAAACCATCCACAGACCGGCCGGCTCACCGGACCTCGACACAAGTCCGCCGGGAGGATTCGTGCCGGGGACCAGGCGCGCCTTCCCACTCCGGAAAGCCATGCGTTAGACGCTCGGCTAACTGGGCTGGCCCTTCAAGCAGCGTTAAGTTTAATTCTGAGGGGTGTTCAATAACTAAAGCAACATATTTTTTACCTGAAATCAGGTTGGTTTTGTTCAGGATTTCAATACACCGTATTATTCCCCAATCTTTTGGGTACAAAACATTATTTTTCAACATATAGACTACTCCATTCAGTGACGGTCTTACTCCACCTTACTGGGAAGGCAAGGAACAACTCTACTGGTCGAAGTCGGAGTCAACAAAATAAAAGTGGTATAACTTTTGAAATATAAAATTTATTTGACAGATTAACGTCATCTATTACAGTAGGAAAGATGAAGGATCCTAGCCTGTGAACAAGGACTGAGGTTAATGACAGAATTGGGAAATGGGAATTTTACATGACTAACGTTATTATTCAGTTATCGCGGACAATCAATGGGTAAGCTCTACAAAAGTTCTGAACCAGTTTGATGTGAACCATCTTACAGGCTGTCAATACTGTAGAGACGATGGTGTCAGCATCTGGGAATATACTCCGTTAGTTCCCGCCAGTGTGAGAATACTCTGATTAAATGCAGACGATTTTGGGGCAAGATCTTGATGTTATTTGGAGCTTAAATCATCTGCCCCATACTTCACTCCCATTATGTCTCACAGACTTCACATTGACCGACTTTGCGTCTTGCATGAGATACACGCACAAGTATTCTCTCTCTGTCTCTCTCTCTCTCTCTCTCTCTCTCTCTCTCTCTCTCTCTCTCTCTCTATCCACAGTGCCCAACGCTCGACACTCTCTGATGTGATAAGGCAACACCCAGCAGCGTTGCTACCATCACACTCTCTGACCAATATAAAACATACATCTGTTCCTAAAGTTTCCCTACTTACAATGACCCAGTATACTAATAATTCGCAAAAAAATTCAAAGAATGTTAAAAAGTGTTTACAAAAGCATACCAAATATAAAAAACATATGTTAATGTCATTCATAGGTGAAATTTCTAGGTTACAAAAATCAGTATATTTACTAGCACAAAATTAGATATTATCTAGGGAAAATATTTGGAAAAATATTCCATCTGTGTTTCCTCCGAGGGGTGTTAACAACAGCAGGCGACAGCAACCGACAATGGTCAGTTTCACACGAGTTCTGAAGACGTGACGTCACACCTCTGTGCAGGAGCACGCGAATACGAAATTTTGTTTCAGTCAGCAACGCGCCAGGGAGTGAATCGGACCTTCATAAAAACTACAACCTGTAATGAAGATATCCTCAGCAGATAGGGGTGAAACTTTGGATTACTTCAATAAATTTGGAAATTTGTGGTAAGTTCCTATGGGACCGACCCGCCGAGGTCATCGGTCCCTAGGCTTACACACTACTTAATCTAACTTAAACTAACTTACGCTAATGACAACACACGCACACACACACACACACACACACACACACACACACACACACACACACACATGCCCTGCCCGAGGGAGGACTCGAACCTCCGACGGGGGGAAGCCGCGCGAACCGTGGCAAGGCGCCTCAGGCCGCGATTACTTCAATGCATGCGATGTACATGTGCCATCATGTTTTCATCTCGTTACAATTTTTATTGTTATTGGCAATTATGGTTTTAGTGGTAATTTATGTCAGAGGACGTATGACAGTGATACAGGTGTGATAATTTTTCTGCCGTTGATGATGGTTTAGAACCGAAACCGGAAGAAGGCTAAATAACAATATCACAGACAGCACAATGTTACGCATTTTGTGAAAGCTTGTGTGTTCGTGCTTGCCTACCCTTCCTTGGCCAGCAAGATCGCCGGATCTCTCCCCAATTGAGAACGTTTGGACCGTTATAGGCAGGGCTCTCCAACCAGCTCGGGATTTTGGCGATATAGCGTGCCAGTTGGACAGAATTTGGGACGATATTCCTCAGAAGGACATCCAACAACTTTGCCAATGAAAGGCAAGCCGAATAACTGCTTGCATAAGAGCCGGAGGTGGACCAACGCGGTATTGATGTGCCAATCATCCAAATCTTCTGAAACTGTTGTAACGTATTACTATCTTTACAACGGTTCTCATCGAGCCATATGCGTTATCTTGCATTTCTAGCTGCTTCTCTCACACAAATAATGATAAAAATTCAGAAATTCAGGGTCGCCACTAGCCCAAGCCCTTCCTAACCATTTAGAAAAAAAACGGGGCTGGAAAATTGTTAGTTTAATTCCTCTAATAATTTAATTACAAATATGCAAATTTCTTTAAGTAGCCAGATAAATAGCACTCCATGTTGTGCATGAAGCAACTTGATTAATTCAGGATTGGAAATCGGAGTAAGTGGGTAAGGTCAACACCACAGAATTTATCGTTTACGTAGATTATTTATTGTATCTAAGTATTTGGTTGCCCATCCTAACTACACATAACTGGTGCCTGACTAGAAGTATTTAAGTAAGAATTACGTGAGAATGTAACAGAGCACAATGTAACTACAGCAAGAAGAAACACAGAAAACGGGGGTGGGAGACAATGATACTATCATCTCCTTTGCATTCATACCATAAAAATATCTCAGTGAAATTCGCATTACAATTCTACGCATCCACTATTCTGGACAGAGGTTTAATCAATGCACGAGGTTGTGCGATAATTATTCAACATATTAACTGCGTCCGCTGCTTGCAAACGACTGAACTAGAGCGCGTGGTGCATTCCGAATCAAACTGTTGTGCTGCTTTGTAGAAAGCGCACGAAAGAACAGGTATTCTTGCCGAAATTATAGCTCATCAAACAAGCAAACTGTTAAAATAAAGCCCATTGCGGTGCCGTGGTGGACCAGAAGGGTCACTGATTACCAAACACGTGGCACAAAATCGACACACAAAGACAAAAGCAACTTTCACAAAATATAAGATTAAAATCATTAAAAATCATACTCGCTTCGCCACAGTATTACACTCAGCCGGCCGAAGTGGCCGTGCGGTTAAAGGCGCTGCAGTCTGGAACTGCAAGACCGCTACGGTCGCAGGTTCGAATCCTGCCTCGGGCATGGATGTTTGTGATGTCCCTAGGTTAGTTAGGTTTAACTAGTTCTAAGTTCTAGGGGACTAATGACCTCAGAAGTTGAGTCCCATAGTGCTCAGAGCCATTTGAACCATTTGAACCATTACACTCACGTACGGTTGAAGTGATCCTAACCAGCTTTTCCTAATCAGCTTTACCGTTTGAAATTCTACATCATCGTTGTTCAAAATGAACAAAGTAACTTCCACACTTTTAACTCAAAACCAAAAATCGCCTATTTAAAGCAATATAATTATGGCACATTCGGAAAAATAACTCGCTTCACACGCTTCAGTTAAGCTGAAGTTCTTAAGTATTTCAACAGTTAAACATAACGAAATCCTATCTCAACCTGCTTCCTATCACCTGAAACCCCCCTTAAGAGCTACGATCCGTACTCACCAAGCGTTCACCGAAGAGTCTGCTTTTTCTCACGAGATTACCTAGCTCCTCGTGCAGCGGAAGCTGCCAGAGGGGTAGCCCTCCGTCACCAACCTCACACACAAAAACAGCCTTCGACTAAGATGGGTAAGCCTCTCTGTTCAGATATTGGAAACCTACGTTGGTCATCCTGTGCTCTCCTTGGAACGAGAAGCAACATCGTCTGCTCCCAGCAGACGATGACCTACTCAGCGTTTCCCACAAAACAAAACCGAAACCCAACATTAAAACACACATATAATATTCAATAGGGCTTATTTGAGTGCTCAGTCTTTCTGGAAGAGTTCAAGAATTGAGCTAAAATCAGGTAGTTAAGTGAATAAGTTGTACCGAATTCGACAAGCGTCTTATGAAACGACGTCACAGAGACGTTTCACTGTAATAATTTGTTTGTCTTCATAAGTACGTCGTAGCCATCGTTTCCAGCCCCATTCGGATAATTCCTTCGTGGTGCACTGTTTTTTTTTAATTTTTTATTTTTATTTTATTATTTTTTAAAGAGTGTACCATTTCCTACTTAAAACTGTGTCAATTACTTTCATAAATTTACAACACTAGGTGCAGTGTGTTTCCCGATGCTTTACACAGGACATACGTCACCAGTTGACTGGTTTAAGCGCTTGCAACTGACCCACAGGCCCTGCGGCGAGTACAGCCGTGGAGTCGCACGCGCTGCGCCTGGGCTACGCGCGCTTCGGCGCCAGCCTGTACAAGCTGCACTCGGAGGCTCTGGACTGGGAGGGGGCGCGCAGGGCGTGCGCCAGTGAGGGCGCCCACCTGGCCGTCGTCCACTCCAGCTACGAGGCCTCCGTTCTCCAGCGTCTGTTCGGGGCGCGCCTGCTCTACAAGGACTCGCCGCGCGCCGACTTCGCCTTCATCGGATTCCATGACCAGTTTAACGAGGGCCAGTACCTCACAATTTACGGTTTGTTCACTTTTTCATGCAGATTCTTCACTATTATTTCTCGCTCGCTGATCTTTATTACAGAAACTGGAAAATGCCACTCCCTACACTCGATTATTGCAACCAAGCATTTTAACTGAAAGGTAGCAAGATTTCATAATGAATCTTCTTCTCAATGAGTATACATTACTTTTGGTGTTCCACAGGGTTCAGTATTGGCACCATTCCTGTTTTTGCAACCAGAGTTTTAACTGAAGGTACCAAGATTTCATAATGAATCTTCTTCTCAATGAGTATACATTACTTTTGGTGTTCCACAGGGTTCAGTATTGGCACCATTCCTATTTTTTCAACCAAGCACTTTAACTGAAAGGTAGCAAGATTTCATAATGCATCTTCTTCTCAATGAATATACGAGGGCAGTTCAATAAGTAATGCAACACATTTTTTTCCTCGGCCAATTTTGGTCGAAAAAACCGGAAATTTCTTGTGGAATATTTTCAAACATTCCCGCTTCGTCTCGTATAGTTTCATTGAGTTCCGACAGGTGGCAGCGCTGTACGGAGCTGTTAAAATGGCTTCTGTAACGGATGTGCGTTGCAAACAACCGGCAGTGATCGAGTTTCTTTTGGCGGAAAACCAGGGCATCTCAGATATTCATAGGCGCTTGCAGAATGTCTACGGTGATCTGGTAGTGGACAAAAGCACGGTGAGTCGTTGGGCAAAGCGTGTGTCATCATCGCCGCAAGGTCAAGCAAGACTGTCTGATCTCCCGCGTGCGGGCCGGCCGTGCACAGCTGTGACTCCTGCAATGGCGGAGCGTGCGAACACACTCGTTCGAGATGATCGACGGATCACCATCAAACAACTCAGTGCTCAACTTGACATCTCTGTTGGTAGTGCTGTCACAATTGTTCACCAGTTGGGATATTCAAAGGTTTGTTCCCGCTGGGTCCCTCGTTGTCTAACCGAACACCATAAAGAGCAAAGGAGAACCATCTGTGCGGAATTGCTTGCTCGTCATGTGGCTGAGGGTGACAATTTCTTGTCAAAGATTGTTACAGGCGATGAAACATGGGTTCATCACTTCGAACCTGAAACAAAACGGCAATCAATGGAGTGGCGCCACACCCACTCCCCTACCAAGAAAAAGATTAAAGCCATACCCTCAGCCGGTAAAGTCATGGTTACAGTCTTCTGGGACGCTGAAGGGGTTATTCTGTTCGATGTCCTTCCCCATGGTCAAACGATCAACTCTGAAGTGTATTGTGCTACTCTTCAGAAATTGAAGAAACGACTTCAGCGTGTTTGTAGGCACAAAAATCTGAACGAACTTGTCCTTCTTCATGACAACGCAAGACCTCACACAAGTCTTCGCACCCGAGAGGAGCTCACAAAACTTCAGTGGACTGTTCTTCCTCATGCACCCTACAGCCCCGATCTCGCACCGTCGGATTTCCATATGTTTGGCCCAATGAAGGACGCAATCCGTGGGAGGCACTACGCGGATGATGAAGAAGTTATTGATGCAGTACGACGTTGGCTCCGACATCGACCAGTGGAATGGTACCGTGCAGGCATACAGGCCCTCATTTCAAGGTGGCGTAAGGCCATAGCATTGAATGGAGATTACGTTGAAAAATAGTGTTGTGTAGCTAAAAGATTGGGGAATAACCTTGTGTATTTCAATGCTGAATAAAACAACCCCTGTTTCAGAAAAAAAATGTGTTGCATTACTTATTGAACTGCCCTCATACATTACTTTTGGTGTTCCACAGGGTTCAGTATTGACACCATTCCTGTTTTTGTTATACAGAGTCTCCCATTTATTTTGACCACCCGAAATCATTTTTCGTAAAGAAGCAGTAAAATAGCAGTATTAAGCAAATGTAGTTTAGCTACCAGGGGGACATCAACCAACATGACTGTCTTTCTTCCAACTACGAGGGTTGGAACTTAGATAGTGGCAACTATTTATTCACAACGGGTACAAAAGATTTACATGTTTGCACCTGTAACTGTCCTTCAAAGTAGTCACCAGCGTTGTGTAGAACTCATTGCCAGCGATGAGAAAGGCGTAGTATGCCGTTAGCAGAGCCTGTTCTGTTGATGGTGCGAATAGAGCAGTCTAAAGTTATGGTGATTCTCGTGTACGACTGTGATGGTGTTATCCTAATGCATTACGTTCCTCCAAGGCAGACCGTCAATGCACAGTATTACTGTTCGTTTTTGGAGCATCATCTGCTACCAGCTTTGCGAAAGAAGCGGCGACACTTTCTGCTCAACCCACCCCTCATTTTGCACGACAATGCGCGGGCGCATACAGCGTAAGCTGTGTGCGCTCTGTTCGGTCGATGGGCGTGGGAAGTACTGTACCATCCACCATACTCCCCGGACTTAAGGTCCTTGTGACTTTCATTTGATTCCGAAGATGAAGGAACCACTTCGTGGCGTTCGCTTCAGAACTGTTCCAGAGATTCGACATGCAGTAGACCGTTCCATTCGCACCATCAACAGAACAGGCCCTGCTAACGGTATACTACGTCTTTCACATCGCTGGCAACGGGTTCTGCACAGCGCTGGTGACTACTTTGAAGGACAGTAACAGATGCAAACATGTAACTCTTTTGCATCGCATCGGTTGCGAATAAATAGTTGCCACTGTTTAAGTTCCAACCCTCATATGTTCGTCATGGAGATACGAATAGCAGTGCAATTCACGTAAACATGACATTATGAAAAAAAGTTGACTTTGACTCTCGTATACTTACACACAGAGCAGGAACCCAGGTTAAGGTAACTCGTCCATGTGCTGGAGTTGACAGTAAACAAATGGAAACAAGGAAAACGCACACTGGTTATTCAATCAAATATCTTCAGTTGAAAGTTAGTGTGAGTACAATCCACACCAAAGAAGAGAAGGTAGAAATGGTTCTCATGTTTTGATAATGTAAGCTGAAACGTCCCCTTTGAACAATTATACAGGACTGTCCTTAAACTGACACACAATGTTTTTAGCGCAACGCAATCTGACTTTCAAAAATTCCTACAAAAGAATGGCCATGAGAAACATTAACCTATACCTTTCACAAATCACTTACCTCACCAAAAATCTTCGTTACTCCAACTACTGTAAAACAGCGAGCGCCACTACTGCCAGCTAAATAAATGATTCAAACTACGGAAGGCACTAACTACTGATAGGCATAGTTAGGAAATGAAAGATTTTAGTAGAGAATAAACAATGTATTTACCTTAATAGTGCTGCAAAAACATAATATACATAACAGATCATGACATCCAGTCTTATAAATTTCCAAACTCCGCCATCTCTCTCCCCACATCCACCACTGCTGGCGGCTCACCTCCAACTGCGCAACGCTACACGCTGTTCACATCCAGCTGCCGCTGCCCAACACTACAATGGCAGACAACAATGCAAACTACCCACAGACTGCACACAGCACAGCCAGTGATTTTTCATATAGAGCGCTACGTGGCGTTACCAATAAGAAAACATAAACAGCCTACTTACATAGCCCCCATGCTCCCCACAAAAAATTTTACAAATTGTTTTGGGCACTGGCCAATACATATTTCTTAAAAAAATTTTCACAATCGTAATTACAATAACAAAGAAATCAAATGCACACACTTATTGATACAATGTTGGTCAAAAGCTAAAATTTTCTCACAGTCCATAAAGATTGTTCTGATCATTCATCATAATAGTAATTACAGTTTTTTTTCACAAAGTCTCATTAGTAAAAGAAATTGCACACAGAAGTAGTGGATTTCCATGCAGTCTTGAAGAAGTAGTGGGCCACAACAGAGCAAACCCACAGCAGAGTCAGTCGAAGTTGAAGAATATTGGTAGGTAGGTCATCACAGAGCAGACCACTGTAGTCTTGTTAGAGATCACGGTACTGGTGGGACACCAGAGGTGCAGACCCACTGTAGTCCTTGTAGAAACAATGGTATTGGTGCGCCACCAGAGATTCAGACCCACTGTAGTCCCTGTGGAGACGGCCAGCAACCATCTGTTGCGACTGTGCGGGTGCACAATCACCATCGAAGAGTCTTGCGGAGAATATAGCAAGTCCATAACCACCACTTGTGCACTCACAAAGTTTTTGAAATTGTCCTTAGAACCAGCAATGCTGTTATCCAGTCCCTTGCTGAATTATTAACACACATGCAAACACTAACAGTCCCTACTTCTCACATATTGTCCATATACTATGACCAACAGAAACGTGTGCAGTGAAATGTAACTTACAAGTTAATAATATGATGAACTGGTGTCAATTACAATTTTATAACATAAGAATACAATAACAAAGGTACAAAATACATCATTAAAGAACATAATAATACAGATATTATACATTTGTAGTACAGGCTTTACAAAAGAATCGAACTAACATATACATCAGTGTTACAGGAATTATGACATAAGTAAATACATAAAATATCAGAATAACTTTTAAAACATCAACTTCACACATGAGCATTAAAACAAAACAGAATAAATAATGTCTAAGCATATTTACAAGGTAAATAACATATTATTAATGCAAATTATATTTGAGGATAACAGTATTCCTCATCATAGTGAATGTAGCTTAGTATTAGAAAAATTCTGCAACATAAATCTTATTAACTAACCACATAAAGACAGGACGAACACAAATAGACAAGGGTACACAAACACATAGGGGGATAACACAAAAGGAAAGGACAGGGTTTGTTGTACTGCAGTATTTTGCAAACAACACTTTCTTTACTTCTCGGAGATCTCCCTTCATTCTTCATTATTTCCAAAAAGTCCTATCTATACCTGCTTTCTGTACTTTTCTCGTATAACCTCTCAGTGCATTTCTTCAAATTCATCGCAACTCATTCTCTTATAGGCTACCCCCTCTTAAGCTAACTTAAATCTACTGAGCTCAGATGCTAAACTAAAGGACGAGGCAATGCAGCAGCACAAAACAATTAACACAAACAGCAATGATCAAAAATACAAATGGCGAAGCAAGCAGCATAAATTACAACTAATATAAGGCAATGATCAGCAAACAAGAAAAATAAATCAGTAGTAAACTGGCTTAGCAGAGTAACACAAAGTCAAATTCAGTAACACTATGCCTGGCAAACAGCAGCAGCAATGCAAAAACTTATATCTAAACATGACATAGCTCAAGCAGAAAAAATATTACACTAAAAATGGCCATGTCTAATACCTATGTCACATCTTAACACTAGAGTGATGCATCACGAGAACTTACACTAGCAGATAAGTTACCAAATCGTAAAGAAATTATTTATGCAATTCCTGTGAAGGGTAATATCTATTTATGTACCCTAGTTTTCTTGGAAGTAGATCATAAATTTCTTATTGACTGGATCTGTAGGCATAAAATAACTATATTAGTACATATATTAAATTTTATTTTAACCAATGCTGCAGTGCAGCTAGAAACTAGATATTAAAGAAAATGAGCAAATCTGTACCAAGGACAGCATGAAACATCATTCATTAGCCATATGGCACTTCATAAGGTAGTACAGAAAATCACTCAACTAGAAAGACAGTAGTCATAATCAGGTGTATAGACATAAAATATTTCTAGTCATTTCATTAGACTTTTCAGTAAATATAATATATTAAGAGCACCACAGTGTTATCATATGTTTTCAAGTTTGAGCGTGTCGTATTTGCGATGCTTTCGACAAAGAAATGTCAATAGCGAGGATAATGGCCTCCTTTTTTTTTTTTTTTTTTTTGCACCTAATGGCTTTCTTTTGTCAGACGACTACCTCTCAGCTGGGCGTCCAAAACGCATTACGTCAAGGTCACTTACCTTTCTTACTGAAATATTTACGACAGCAGTTTGCACTACAGTGACAGTCTCATATAAAAAAGTTTCACAGTTCGAGAATTTGCGTTGCAAATCTGTAGAAACAAAATCCTATGAATATAACAGTGTCCAAAAAATTTTCGCCGGCATTGCGATACATTCACGCATTTACACACATTTCACAACTCTTAAAGTACGATTCTTGGTTTCCAACATCCTTTTTCACAAGTCTGAGTCCCTAATCACTATTCATTACTCCTTACCTTATTACACATATAAATATTCGTCGACACTTCAATACTTCATCATAACAGATACGTAGCATAATCAAATTCCTCATATAGCATCAGCTTATTGACCATAAACATACCTCAGCAGCATAATACACATCGTCGTCGTAAAAATAACATCATAACACCTCAGTCAAATCTCAAAAACGTCGTAGCTTTCTGCAATAACTTCAAAATCTAAAAAAATTCTCTGCTCATTTAAATAGTGTCATCCACCTCAAATGTACTATAGAAATCATGATCCCATATCAAATATATCATTCAAAGCTCTCATAGTATCACAATGGTTCCGGAAAAATATGAGCATTTCACAAAGTACAGACAAAATACAATTTCATAAGTGTGAAGTTATCCAACTGTGAATTATGTAAATATCTGTCACTGATGTAGTAAAAAAAAATTCTTTCTCGGTTAAATGATCAGATAGCTGTGTAATTCTGTGTTAGAGAAATATGGTATCGATGTGTAAAGTTGTGTAAGCAAATACCATATTAGCTAGGGCTCCTTGTGCTTGCCAAACACATGGTACACAAAGTAAGTGTGTACCCCCCTGAGGATTAATGTAATTATACCCTCAGGTGTTACAGATTACAGCAATGGAATGAAATGTATCACGGAAAACCTTTGTATCATTGTACTTCAAATATCTTTAAAAATAAATGATTTAAGTACAAAAGTAATCACTCAAATACGTGTCCTGTAGCGCTAAATGTGCGCCTTGCTGTAAGATAATCTCTGTGGAAGTGTCATAGTTATCGTCCTCCGAAAGCTAAGTTCTGCAGAAGCCAATGTACTTACCTCATGATACACCAAATTTCAAGTAAACCAAAATGTTGCATTAAAATCTCATTAGCAGTACTGGTAAATGTTCTAAGTATGTGAGCCTTATAGTCGTTACGTAATCATGCAACTAACAAGCAAGAATGTACAAATAACAACATTGTGTCGTCTGTTCACTATAACAATGCATTCATAATTTCTGTTGAAATAAGTTCTCTTGGTTCTTGACTGGATATTTAACTTCAAACATTGTTGCATATTAACAGATTTTAAGTCTGACAAAGCCTACTAGCAATGTAAAGTGAAAAGTTATATGGAAAAGACAAAGATAAAAAGCAGATTATCTTTCAATAAACGGTTTTACATGTGAAATGTGGTGTAAACCTTTACTCTTCCTAGTACGCAGAGGTTCAACTTGAACGGAATTATCATGCGGTATACGTCGGTGAGGAATGCTAAAATTTTTCTCAAGGTTAGCGTCTATGTTATTTTTCTCTGAGCCAGCCGGCGCATGCAGCTGCCTGCCGTGCGAGTCATTGTCTATTCCTTTGTTGGCGCGCGTCGTTATTGGGATTAGGAGACCTAGCTTCTACAAATTCACCTTGCCGAGAAGGCCCTGCCCTGTTTAAATCTCGCCAGTTCTCATGCAATTCAGGTCTGTCGTTACGATCATATCGTCTGTCGTAATGTCGGTAGATTCCATAGTTTCTTTCTTGTCGGTCACGAGGTGGAGAATTTCTCCCTGAATCGTAACTGCGCGCTGGACCGTTGCGTCTAAAGTTATTCTGTCTCCCGTGATAATAATTGTTTTGGTTCCCATATTGTCTGTTTCTAATGTAATCTCTGTCATATTCATTACTGCGGAAATGTGATCTTTCTCTGTAACTATTGTTACTCTGCCAGTGGTTGTCATACGGGTGGTGTCTATTTTGGTCACGATTAGCGTTGTAAGAATAGACCTGTCATGTCCGGTTACTGTTTCTGTCGTCACGGAATTGTGACGGATGTGACCTATAGTGATTGTTTTCCTGTTTTCGCATCCCGCGACTGTCTGTGTCAATTTCTAATTCTTGTAAGAGTCCCTGAAAAGCTTCAATGTCGTCTTTGCAACGTCCTGCCAAAATAATATGTCGTAAATGTTCAGGTAATTTGATTAAGCAAATGCGGATGAGTTCAGAAGGGCTGTATGGGTTTGAAAGATATTGATGCTTATGCAACATGTCTTCAAAATATTTGACAAGACTGGAAAATTCAGATTGTTCAAAGTGTTTCATCATCATGATGCTATGTTTTACTCGGTCTTGTGTGGCTTGAGACCAATAGGCTGAGAGGAAGGCATGGTAAAATTCTCCTTCACTGTGACAATCGTGAATGACCGATCGCATTCTTACAGCTGGTTCATTCTCTAAATAGCCACACATAAATTCTAATCTATGCTCTAATGACCAGTTGGGAGGAAAACAATGAGAGAATTGATGGAGCCACGCTTGTGGATGAATGTCGTTGCCAGAATTCTTAAACGTTTTGAATTTACGTGTAGTAATGAACAGCTTATAGGCAAAATCACCATGTCGGCGAGTCGCATGTCGGTCATTGTTACGTCGTGTCGGCGGTTCAATCTCAAAATTCGGTGCACATTGCCAATTTCTTTCATAACTTCCGAAATGCCCTGTGTTATTATTTTGTGGCTGTTCCGTATTTCTATGTCCCTCTTCCCGTATTGGGGCGCGAGTGTCCTCTGAAATACGTAATTCTTGTATTACCTGTGTCAGCTGATCTTGTACTTCCCGGATTTCTCTTTTGTACTGTGTATTGATTTGATTTTGATTTTGTTTGAATTTTCTAATTTGTTCATACTCTTCTGTGTCAGTGAAGGCTACGGGTCTTGTGTCATTCAGATCATCATCTACCTTTGTAGATAAGTTAGTGACCTGATCCGAAAGTTCGGCTACTTTCTCCGATAGTGAACACATTTCCTCAGTGTGTTTTTCTGAACCAAGTTTCAGAGTGTCCATTTGTGTTAAAACCGAATCTACTGTGTCCTTTAAGTTTTCCTGAGTTTTTGCAAGTTGCGTAACCGAATCGGTAGATGCAACTGGGTCAATTTTAGCCCACAAGGTCTCATAATGTTCATGAATAATGGTTTGCAGTTCTTTTATGGCTGCTTCGTGATTCTGTAATGCATTTTCATGCCGCGAAAAAATAAGTTGAAAATGCTCACAAATTTGTGTTTTTACGTCATTACAGACTTTTTGACATTTCGATTCAATGTTATGTAACTCAATAGTTAAATCTTCACGTGTTTGTTCAAGCGTGGTGTGAAGATTTTGTTCCATTGCGTCTAACTGTTGCTGTGTTTGTCTCTGGTATTGTTCCATTGAGTCTAACTGTTGCTGTGTTTGTCTCTGGTATTGTTCCATTTTTAAGATTTTGTTCCACTGTGTCTAACTTTTGAAGCTTTTGTCCCATTTCTTGCATTAATTGTAATAACAATGCACTGGTGTCTGAAACATGTTCCTCAGTGCTTTTCGGCAGGGAATTTGCACCGGCAACATTCACATTTTGAGAAGCAGAAAATGTGTCTTGACTTATTTGAGAAAACGGTGAGGACGCAAAACCTGAATCTACAGTATTTGCAAGATTGTTTCCTGTCATTTCGGATTCCTGAGGCGAGCTGTTGCCGACCGATCGATCGATAATGCTTCCCTGTTCACTAATTGTTTCACTGTGTACACCATTATTTGCAACCCACTCCATTTCACTATGCGCAATTACCAAATTACTACTTTGAACATTAGTTAATTCATTACTCTGTGGCGCTAACACACTGCTTTCGTCTTCACTGTCATTTCTCAGTTTACTTTGGAGCCTAGTATTACGTTTTTCACACGCCATAACTGTCACAATATTTCACATGATAACACAGAAAAGCACAATTTGAAGAGCAAAATAAAATAACATAGCAATGGAAATAATGTCTACTTAATTGCAAGTGCAGCTGCGAAATACTTGGTGCAAATCTACATGCATGCCACAACTGTTTTACTGTACAACAATGAAAAACTACAACTACAATGGAAATTCTCTCTATAATTACGCGCTAGCAATAAACAATGAAACGTCCCCTTTGAACAATTATACAGGACTGTCCTTAAACTGACACACAATGTTTTTAGCGCAACGCAACCTGGCTTTCAAAAATTCCTACAAAAGAATGGCCGTGAGAAACATTAACCTATACCTTTCACAAATCACTTACCTTCGTTACTCCAACTACTGTAAAACAGCGAGCGCCACTACTGCCAGCTAAATAAATGATTCAAACTACGGAAGGCACTAACTACTGATAGGCATAGTTAGGAAATGAAAGATTTTAGTAGAGAACAAACAATGTATTTACCTTAATAGTGTTGCAAAATCATAATATACATAACAGATCATGACATCCAGTCTTATAAATTTCCAAACTCCGCCATCTCTCTCCCCACATCCGCCACTGCTGGCGGCTCACCTCCAACTGCGCAACGCTACGCGCTGTTCACATCCAGCTGCCGCTGCCCAACACTACAATGGCAGACAACAATGCAAACTACCCACAGACTGCACACAGCACAGCCAGTGATTTTTCATATAGAGCGCTACGTGGCGTTACCAATAAGAAAACATAAACAGCCTACTTACAAAGTTGGCAACACAGTAATCTGCAATAAAGTTTTCTTGTTTACAGTACCGGTACATGTAGTACAGTTTTTTTACAAAATTGGCTCTGAGCACTATGGGACTTAACATCTGTGGTCATCAGTTCCCTAGAACTTAGAACTACTTAAACCTAACTAACCTAAGGACATCACACACATCCATGCCCGAGGCAGGATTCGAACCTGCGACCGTAGCAGTCGCGCGGTTCCGGACTGAGCGCCTAGAACCGCTAGACCACCGCGGCCGGCAGTTTTTTACATTCTCCATAGATGAGTAGTATTTCTACCTTTTCTTCGTTAGTGTACATCGCACTCACATTAACCTTCAAAGCGAGGCAGTTTACTGAATGAACAGAGTGTATTTCTTCTATTTAAATGTCAGCTCCAGCAAGTGAACAAGTTACCTAACCTCGAGTTCCTGCACTGTGAGTTGCTACAGGATAGACAAAGTTAATTTTGTGTTACGTTTTTGATGACATCATCTTTACGTGAATGCTACACTATAATAGTTTTCAAAGTGGTCTTGAGGAGACGAATTATTTCACTGAATGAAACATATTGGAAGCTATTTAAAAATATTGTTCAGGTGCGGGTATGACTCTGAATCTGAGGGTTCCGTACTAACGTATAGCGACAGTTCATCCAGCCTGACAGTCGATAACCTCGACGGTTTTTACCTGTTATCGACACTGATACTGGCAAGATTTCTAGGACTTTCGCATATGTTTTAATTTTAAGTTGAAGTCAGATAACAAATGAAAAGAGAAATATTTTCCATGTGATATAATTACAGATCAACAATTTTCCGGGTTCCCGGGTTCGATTCCCGGCGGGGTCAGGGATTTTCTCTGCCTCGTGATGGCTGGGTGTTGTGTGCTGTCCTTAGGTTAGTTAGGTTTAAGTAGTTCTAAGTTCTAGGGGACTTATGACCACAGCAGTTGAGTCCCATAGTGCTCAGAGCCATTTGAACCATTTTTTGAACAATTTTCCGTTTTTCCCCTTTGCTTATACTGTGAAACCTTACTTCTTGCCAAATTTCATGATTCTAGGTCGACAGAAAGTAATCTATAGATTTTAATGAGTGAATTTACGCTATAAAAATATGACACAAACGACTATTTCTTTTCATTCCATTGAATTGGAACTTTCCATTTTTTACATCGCCAGTGGATCATAGTCCTTAATACTTTATTTACTTATTTGTTTATTTATTTCACCGGATCTGATTAAGGCCATCAGGCCCTTTCTAGCATCGGACCAGGGTTTCTCACATGCAGTATCTTTTTTACATTATATCCCTAAGAAAGAACGATTGTAATATGAGGAACAGTATTAAAACGATTTGAGTGTCGGAAGTGGCAGTGTCAGTAAATTATACTCACTATGAATTAACGAACTTAATAGTTTCAGTACTTCTTCTACTGCAGCTGCTGCCACTAATAGTGATATTAGTAATAATAACAATAGTGACTGTAATAACGACAATAATAACCATAATGAATGTGGCAGATAAAAGATGAATTGATAGGTGTACAAAAAAGATGTTTTCTGATAGAGCGACTTGTGGGGAAAGGAAACGTAAGGAGACTACATCGCCTAAGAATACGGGGAAATGAGGAAGATCAGTTCGGAAAGAAGGATGCACAAGGGTAAAGGGTACGTACAAGGGCAATTGTAATGTTTATTGTTGCTTTAGCAGATATGTCTTATACGTGGTACTTACTGGAATTAAGGATAACATGGAAAGGAGAACCCACCAATATAACTTTCTTTTCATACAGCCTGTTTATTTAACGATATATAAACTGTGTTTTACGGATAATCGAAGCACTTAATCACAAAATTTTCTTTAAGAAAATGAACAAATCTGCAAAGTTCTTTTGACCTTAAACCTTAAGCTGAATAAGCTTTTAATCTTTGCAAAATAAACCTGTAGTGCTGTATTGCAAAACAGCAAACAATATTACAATGATTAGAAGACGGCCGGACCTGTTGCCCGCCCGTTATCGGGTGAAACAGCGATGTTTGCTGCCGCGCTGGACACAGTCTGTCTTATTAAATGCCCTTCTGCAACACATGAAAACTATATAAGCACCATTGGTGACAAGGGTGATTCAATTACTCAAAACAAACGACTTAACCTTGAATTTGGAAGCTGCATGTCGCAAGGTTCGGGATTAAGTTGCGTACCTCTGTGCTTGAAGGTTAAACAGATTATCAAACAATATGACAATGATAAGGCTTACTTCAAAGCAACCAACCTGTTAATTTCAGTCGACAACCAAGGTGCGACTGGACCCCAACCCGTCCCTTCTCTCAGTTGACTAATGCCCTGGTGACAGTTGGCTGTTAATATTTTCAAGGTTAAACTGGTTGCCAGTTATTAAAACCGCTCTGAAGGAACGTCTTAAAACATCTCTTGTGAACACTTATTACAAGAGAACTCACTCGACGGAACCACAAGATCCAGCTGAAATACCCCACTAATGACCCGGTCTTTCAAACACGGAAACGAACAGCTTAGTACAACAGGTTGTTCAGATTATAACTAATGACAGAGAAATGCAATTACAATCAAAGAATTGAACCAGTTAACAGCTCATTCTAACCACAAGGGCCGTCTTTTGTTAACGGCAACCTGTGCCTTAGTACAATTGCTCCGATGTATTTACAACCAAGAGCTGATTGATTATAACATTAATGGTCGGGTACAAACCGGAAATGAAAGGCAATATAGCAGCGGGACAAGTTTTCAAACGGCAACTGGTGTCTTAGTACAATACTACTGCCTATATTTACGACCAAAGAGCCGACCGAGTAAAACTCTGAGGGTCGGGTAAAAACCAGAAAATAATGAGGGCAGATAGACAATGAAACAAATCACCATGAGGATTACAGAATGTTACTCCCCTTTATCAGCAAGCAGTTCCATGATCCACAATACTTCGCAGTGGTTACTGAGTGGTACCGATGAAAGCGAGGTAGAGGAGGGCAGTCAGGCCATGAGCGATCGTCCGACACGAATTTTGCCAAGCAGCCGACGGGATATCGGCCTGCTACTTGATCCCGGTGAAGTACTCCGGTATCTTCGCTCTGCGCAGGCCCTCCTTGCGCAGCTCGTGGCTTCGGCCGCTCGGACCTCGTGACCACCTCATGCCGCGACGCTACCGCCAATCCCCAAACTTCGTGCCTCCCCCCTAGGGCCAACAAACCCTGTATATATACACAACAAAAACAGTTTTGCATCACCTCGGTTCCCAGAACTCCTCAAGATAGACGTTGACTGTGGATATTGTATCACAGACATAGTCCCTTTGAGTTTCCTTTAATTTACGTCTATGGCCACAAACTTTTTGTTAACAGATTACCGGTTTCAAATGTTAAATGCAAAACATTTGACGATGCCACTATGGCTGCAGTACATTAGGACTTTGTTTTTATAAAACAGATCTGATGATGGTCATTATAGACCGAAACCGGTAATCTGTTAACAAAAAGTTTGTGACCATAGACGTAAGTTAAAGGAAACTTATTGTATATACGGGTCAGTGTTTTATTCGCGACAATGTCGCAGCTTGTGAGACAGTCCATTTCACTGTTCAGAGATGCCACTAAACCCGCCCAAAGATGTAAACAACAATGCGTCAGCAGCGCGTATTAGACGGAGGAGGTCCGACAGCCAATCTGTTCCAGTCATTCCACCAGGAAGGAGGTACACGGCTCGTATTGTCTGTAGTTCAACCATACCGTGGTTCGGTCGCCTCTGCATTGTTACTTTGTGCCAGGAAAGGGCTCTTAACAAGAGAAATGTCCAGGCATCTCGGAGTAAACAAGCGATGTTGTTCCGGCATCACCATGTTGAATAATGCATTTCGTGCAGCCACAGTACGTCGTGTTACGACTCAAACTGTGCGCAATAGGCTACATCGTCGTGTTACGACTCAAACTGTGCGCAATAGGCTGCATGATGCGCAACTTCACTCCCAACGTCCACGGCGAGTTCCATCTTTGCAACCACGAAACCATGCAGCGCGGTGCAGATGGGTCCAACAACGTGCAGAATTGACCGTTCAGGATTGGCGTCACGTTCTCTTCACCGATGAGTGTCGCACATTCCTTCAACCAGACAATCGTCGGAGACGTGTTTGGAGGCAACCCGGTCAGGCTGGACGAATTTGAACCACTGCCCAGCGAGTGCAGCAAGGTGGAGGTTCCCTGCTGTTTTGGGGTGGCATTATGTGGGGCCGACGTACGCCACTGATGGTCATGGAAGGCGCCGTAACGGTTGCACGATACGTGAATGCCATCCTTCGACCGATAGTGCAACCATATCGGCAGCATATTGGCGAGGCATTCGTCTTCATGGACGACAATTCGCGCCCCCATCGTGCACATCTTGTGAATGATTTCCTTCAGGATAACGACATCGCTCGACTACAGTGGCCATCATGTTCTCCAGACAGGAACCCTATCGAACATGCCTGGAATAGATTGTAAAGGGCTGTTTATGGACGACGTGACCCACCAACCACTCTGAGGGATCTACGCCGAATCGCCGTTGAGGAGTGGGACAATCTGGACCAACAGTGCCTTGTGGATAGTATGCCACGATGAATACAGGCACGCAGCGATGCAAGAGGGCGTGCTACTGGATATTAGAGGTACCGGTGTGTACGGCAATCTCGACCGCCACCTCTGAAGGTCTCGCTATATGGTGGTACAACATGCATTGTGTGGTTTTCATGAGCAATAGCAACGGCGGAAATGATGTTTATGTTGACCTCTGTTCCAATTTTCTGTACAGGTTCCGGAACTCTCGGAACCGAGATGATGCAAACTTTTTTTAATGTGTGTCTATCGGCAAGCAAAGACCTTCTAAGAACACAACCCACAGATACCAACTCTTCCTCATAGATATTGGAAATGGGGCCGCAAGAAGGGTAGTCGCTACTACACCTGAGCCAGTAGCACAGACAGAACAGTCTACTAATTCAATGGCGCCACGGCTCAATGTCATTTACTGCCTTCTGAAGCTGGAGATGTTATTCAGTTCTCTTGTATGACAGTGGAGGTTGTTCCAGAATCGGGTTCCTGCTATTGAGAAGGACTTAGAGAAAAATGTTGAACGATAGAGTGGCGCAGAAGGCATTTTGCTCTGATTGGAACGTGTCTTTCTGCCATGTTGTTCAGACATGAATGTTAAGGTCGAGAAGAGATATGAGGGACAGTGTTCATTGACAAGACAGTAGATTTGGAAACTTTTGCGCATACGATGGTGAAGTACAATCAAAGAGTCGAATGACATGGATATATCGAACATAGGCATTCATTACCAGTTCCGGGTGCAGTGAGATTTCCTGAGGAAAGTCTTTCAGGATAACATCACTGTCATTAGTAAGTGCAAATTTCTTTTTCGGGTCAAGACATCAATTTCAACTTGATAGGTCTACCAACTCCTAACAAAAAGGGTTTTTAACAGTCGGACAGACAGACAACAATACAGGGTGTGGTAGATAAGTAATGAGACTGGCCGCCGCGCGGCGCCCCAGTCGCTCGCAGGGCGGTCTCCACCTGTATGTCACGTGGTGGGGGATCTGAGCTAACAATAGAACCGGTTCGCAGTCGCGTCGGAGCTCTGGTGCAGTGAGGGTCGAGCTTCGCGTACTACGTTGTTTGTGTGCCCGTGACACTTGTGAAAACGCTGAAGATGGATCGCTCGATAGAACAGCGGTATGCAATCAAATTTTGCTTTCGCTTGGGCGAAACTGCTTTGGAAACTTTTGCTATGATTACGGAGGCCTACAAAGAAGACTCCCTATCAAGAGCTCAAGTGTTCCGGTGGTTTAATGAATTTAAAAACGGGAGGGAATCCGTTGACGACATGGAACGATCTGGACGCCCTTCAACGAGTCGTGTGGATGAAACGGTGGCCAAAGTGAAAGAACTCCTGGACTCCGACCGTCGTTTAAGTCTCAAAATGATCGCCAATGAGGTCTCCGTGAATAAATTTACGGTTCACCAAATTGTTACGCAAGATTTTGATGATGAGGAAAGTTTGCGCAAAATTGGTTCCCCGAGTGCTCACCGCCGAACAAAAGCAACAACGAGTGGACGTTTGCCGTGAGATGTTGAATGATTTGGAAAATAATCCCCACTTTTTAGACAACGTAGTAACAGGCGACGAATCGTGGACATTCCAGTACGACCCGGAGACGAAAGCCCAGAGCTTGGAGTGGCACACACCGGCATCCCCGCGGCCGAAGAAAGCAAGAATGTCAAAGTCCCGCATCAAGACAATGCTGATTGTGTTTTTCGACAAGCGGGGGTTAATTCACAAAGAGTTTGTTCCTCAGGGGAAGACTGCCAATGCCGAATTCTACAAAGAAGTCCTTCAGCGATTGCACAGAGCCGTCAAACGGAAGCGACAGGACCTTGCTCAACGCTGGCGTCTCCACCACGACAACGCTCCGGCGCACACAGCGTTCCTCGTGACCTCCTACTTGACCCGAATTGGAGGTGAAGTTTTGCCACAGCCACCATACAGCCCTGACTTGAGTCCTCCTGATTTCTTCCTATTTTCGAAGGTCAAAAGATGCCTGAAGGGTCATCGTTTCGACGATATTCCGAACATCCAACGTGCTGTCACGAAGGCACTAACTGGGATAACTCAAACGGACTACAGTGGGGCCTATGAAGCTTGGAAAACGCGCTGGCAACGTTGTGTCGACGCCCAAGGCGAGTACTTTGAAGAATATTAACGTTTTGTACAAATTGGATCAATAAATTTGTTTTTCTAGACTGAGTCTCATTACTTATCTACCACACCCTGTATAATCCTATAAGAGTTCCGATTTAACCGATTGAGTTACGGATCCGTAAAAAGATGTACTGCTGCTCATATCTTTGTAACAAACGAAGTTACAAGAAATGGGATCGTATTGTTTTGATATAGCTTGATTGAGCAAGTGTCGCATATGGTCAGGAAATGGTTTGCGGTTATCAGTAGCACACAATATGACCTTAAGATGAACTGTCAGTATCTCAGGGATCTTTCAGATGGGAAAGCTAACTCGGTAAAATAGGAAGTGTTCCTATCCAGAATTGAAGCGTTTTGTAGTTTCAACATTATTAGGTGCTTTCGTTGCAGCGGATTGCTGTTTATTAATCGTAGTTACCAGCCAGCAAGCTGCAAAGCCAAATTTACAGTCCCATCTCCCTTCACGATAAAAAAGAAACCGGGTATCTCGAAATGGTCAACTGAAGGAAAATACGGGGTGTTCAAAAAGTGTCTCCGCAGTGCTGTATGACTGGTAGCCGCGCGTGCCTTATGATTGTTCGCCTGCCTGGGTTATTTCCCTTCAAGTGGACTCTCCCAACATTCCACTGTCTCGTTTATCTCAGCCAGCGTCAGTAGTATCGTTGCTGTGTGTCGTTACGTGTTGACGTGAACGTTTAAGTTCATTTCCTCTGTTCGTCTGTTTCGTTTTTGTCACTGTTAAAATCAAACGTTTTTCACTGATGATGCGTGGTTTCATATATTCGGGTACATGAACTCGCAAAATTTTCGTTTGTGGAGTACCGCAAATCCATTGTGTATTCGTGAGGAACCACTTCATTCTGTGAAAATAGGAGTTTGGATTGTAATTTCTAGACGATACTGCAGTGATGTTCTGTACCCATTCATAGGAGACTTTGTGTTAGGTAAAATACCGAACGGTTATTTTAACAAGATGGTGCAACCGCGCATACAGCTCACATTTGAATGTCACTGCTTGCTGATGTTTTTGGTGATCGCATAATTTCACAGGGACTTTGGCCTCCACGATCGCCTGACCTAACAAAGAATGTTTCAAATGGCTCTGAGCACTATGGGACCTAACTGCTGTGGTCATCAGTCCCCTAGAACTTAGAACTACTTAAACCTTACTAACCTAAGGACATCACACACATCCATGTCCGAAGCAGAATTCGAACCTGCGATCGTAGCGGTCGCGCGGTTCCAGACTGTAGCGCCTAGAACCGCTCGGTCACTCCGGCCGGCCTGACCTAACACCACCTGACTTTTTCTTCTGGGGTGCAGCGAAAGCAACTGTCTATAAAAACCGTCCAAAATCCATCGATGAACTGAAAACTGCAATATCCACTTTCACTGCTTCTGTTAGAGAAGAAATGTTACGGCTTGTGTTTGGAAACATGATTAGACGAATTGAATTGTGTATTCAACAACAGGGGGGAGATTTTCAACATTTAATGTGATAATTTGTGAGTAAAAATGAATATTCAATAAATTAATAACTTGTATTTCACTGAGTTTCGTTTCGGTATATTCACTGCGGCATACGACGCGCGCGGCTAACAAATAATACGGCACTGCGGAGAGACTTTTTGAACACCCCGTAGTAGTTACGGTTGCTGTAGCCGGATCGGGGAGTAACGTGACGGTTTCCTAGTCTGGCAGGGACGGGGAAATATTTTAGAAGAAATTCAAACCATACAGAAGCACATCAGAGACGAAAATACATATAAGGTGGCTTAAATGTTAAGGTGGTTGTTTAAGTAGTAGAATGCTCGTCTTCGACACGGCAGCAATTGTGGCGGGCCGATCTTCGGCTGCTGAGACCGACAATATTGAGAATCAGATGAGAGCGAACCGTTCGATATGCCTGAGTGTTGCGGGCAACACACCAGATCACATGACTGATTCAGACTCTCTGATTGGTCGGCTCATAGCTGCTACGACAGGGACCCCAGCCCGATTCGTGGCACAGCCTCTTTCTACCCAAATGCTTCGCCCGGCCACTGCTCCCTGCTTGGGCGTCAGCATTTCTAATCGACAGATTTTCGGCTAGACTGTGGCTGGCGCGTGTTTGTGCTTTACAGAGCGGGAATGTTACGAGGGTACCTCTCGAAATAAAATAGATAAAAATAAGGAAAATAAATTTATCGTGCCTATGGGGTACCGTACACAATAGAGCTACAAGATCGGAACAGTAAATGAAATACTCACAGGGAATACTGACTTGCCTTGGTAAATTGTTTATCGCTTCACTTGGAGAAGTATATCGTCTAGTCTACAGCCTCAGACCTCTTGTAAAAAAATGGCTCTGAGCACTATGGGACTCAACTTCTGAGGTCATTAGTCCCCTAGAACTTAGAACTAGTTAAACCTAACTAACCTAAGGACATCACAAACATCCATGCCCGAGGCAGGATTCGAACCTGCGACCGTAGCGGTCTTGCGGTTCCAGACAGCAGCGCCTTTAACCGCACGGCCACTTCGGCCGGCAGACCTCTTGTAGCTACCTGCTTAAAAAGCTAGTCACACTTACATCTGTCTCGCAATATTTTTCCTCTCTTATGAAGCTTTTTGTGAAGAACAACTCACAATTTGGAAAATAAAAGTGGCGGTCGTAAACATCACACTGGGACTGAAATGGCCTCCACTGTTCGCAACTTAACGTTACTCCAGCGCGTAAACAAGCTTTGTATATTGGCATAAACATATTCGATCATATGCCATTTGGCAGATAATTGAAACATAAAAAAATAGGAATTTTTCTCGCGAAATCCTAATCGACATACGATTTTCTGAATGTATAAACTCTTTCCTTGCGTAGATTAATTTTTTAAATTTAATTCCAGATTGAAATTAAAGTAATAATCTATTAACGATTTAAATCGCCTTCACTTAGCCCTACCTTCGCAGAGTGTATCTCATTACTAAATCTACTCGTTTGTTCAACATCATAATCAGATGTCGTGATAATGATCCACGGAACATGCGAACAGCTAACTAATTTACCACGACAGTGGTACCTAAGGTCATAAATGAAACTAATGACAAAAAATCGGTTCTCAAAAATATTTTCCGAGTTACTTTTGACTAGACCGTGAACAACGCTCTATGCACTGACTCTCAAATATGGCTTTGCCGCTTCCGAATTTTTTCTCGACGTGCAAACTACTCTCAGCACACGAACTCACGAACATGCTTTTGACGAAATGGTTTTCGTCTCTCAAGCAGCATCAGTTGCACTCAAGTTTTCTCATTGAGAACATTGATTGTAACGACGTGGTCCATGACACAACTTTTTTAAAATTTATTCCTGATATTCAACTTAACTTTAATAGGGGTAGATGTACTACCTAAATCGACATGTGAAAATCTGTGCCGGACCAGAACTCGAACCGTATCAACTATTGTAATTTATTTGTGAAATTCAACGTAACCGTAATAGATGTAGATGTATTATCCATAGCTGGAGCCACGAACGATGACGGTCGAATTTAGGCTCTTTCTGCGCACCTACGTCACGCATATTCAGACAGCCAATGAGCGTTCAGTTTTGTTCTGAGCGCTCTGCTCTGAATGCCGCAGCTAATGCGAGCATTAGACGTTACGTAGCGAGTTGTTTAATGAATTTCTATTTCATTTGCTGCGAGTTGTCATTGCTGATGCTAGTGCTAAATGGTAAATTCTACACAAGCAAGTGAGAGACATGATTTACTATTCCTTCAAGCGGAAAGCACGCGCATGCGCGTACCGCAACTGTCGCTTGGAATCGTCAACAATGCCATTCCCGTCCGTGCCGCGACATGTGCGAACCGCCGTCGTTCGTGAATCGGACTATAGCGGACCCGGATAGCATATGTGGTAAGGCGACTGTTCGCAGTAAGCAGGCAATCCGGGATCGAGGCCGGGTCCGGCACAACCTCTCATATCTTGCTTTAGGTAGTACGCCTAAACTTACTGCAGTTAAGTTAAATTTCAGGAATATATTTCAATACTTGAAACTGTAGTTCATTGTCAAATATAAAAACAATATTTTTGCTCGTACCTTTAAATAAAACTCCCATTATGGCTCCCAAGAAACTGAAAATTGTTAGCGTTCGTATCTTGGAGGAGACTTTGGCCAGGCTGGGTACCTGCTAGAGACTTTGTGGAGATAGATGCGTCTTGAGTGACTCAGATGGTGATCATCATCTGAAGTAGACGGAAAGTCATCAAGTAAAACAGAAGTAATATCCGGCATTCCCCAAGGAAGTATTATAGGCCCTCTATTGTTCCTGATCTATTTTAGCGACATAGGAGACAATCTGAGTAGCCGTATTAGTTTGTATGCAGATGATGGGGTCATTTACCGTCTTGTAAAGTCATCAGATGATCAAAACGACTTGCAAAATCATTTAGATAAGATGTTTGTATGGTGCGTAAAGTGGCAATTGACCCTGAATAAAGAAAAGTGTGAAGTTATTCACATGAGTACTAAGAGAAATCAGCTAGTTTCGATTACGCGATAAGTCACACAAATCTGAAGGCTGTAAATTCAACTAAATACTTAAGGATTACAATTACAAATAGCCTTAATTGGAACGATCACATAGATAATATTGTGGGTAGAGCAAACCAAAGACTGCGATTCATTGGATGAGCACTTAGAAGGTGCAACAAGTCTACTAAAGAGACTGCTTACACCACGCTTGTCCGCCCTATTCTGGAGTATTGCTGTGCCGCGTGGGATCCGTATCAGGTGGGACTGACGGATGACATCGAAAAAGTACAAAGAAGGGCAGCTCGTTTTGTACCATCGCGAAATAGGGGAGATAGTGTCACAGACATGATACGTGGATTGGAGTGGTAATCATTAAAACAAAGGCGTTTTTCGTTGCCACGGGATCTTCTCATGAAATTTCAATCACTAGTTTTCTTCTCCGATGGCGAAAACATTCTGTTGGCACCCACCTACATAGGGAAAAATGATCATCACGATAAAATAAGAGAAATCAAGGCTCGCACAGAAAAATTTAAGTGCTCGGTTTTCCCGCGTGCCGTTCGAGAGTGGAACGGTAGAGAGACAGCTTGAAGGTGGTTCATTGAACCCTCTGCCAGGCACTTTATTGTGAATAGCAGAGTAATCACGCAGGTGTAGAAGTTCAGGTTTGGCGGACAATGATGACTTGATGGAGTTGATGGAGAACCACAGACAAAAAATGAACAAAGAGGGAAAAAAAACAACTGAAGAAAAGTATCTTAAACTCTACACAGTCGTTCGCCATTGTTACGGAATGGGACTCTCCTTTGAAACAGCAGTCTTCCTGTAAGAATGTTGAGCATCCCGGCGGTAACACTGAGTAAAGAGTTCTCGGGTTTGCAGCCACATCAAATGATTAAAATACACGAACTTTGTGTGACTGACAGTGGGCAGCTGATACGCCCCTTATACAGCCGGCGGTGACGTCACAGCCACCCGCAGCATCGCCTTATGTGGGCATACGTTGAGTCGGCGTTCCCTGTGCACGCTTCATTCGCGCAACAGCTGGATTCCGCGCCGTTCTGAGCCGCAGGCCATCGTCTCCATTAAGGGTATTATCGGGGACTTTTATTCCAGCGGCTTCTTTAATTACAGAATCTCAGAAGCCGTTAGTGAGATCCACCACGGATGCTTCGTCAAATATTATCCTGCCGCGCGGGATTAGCCGAGCGGTCTCAGGCGCTCCAGTCATGGACTGTGCGGCTGGTCCCGGCGGAGGTTCGAGTCCTCCCTCGGGCATGGGTGTGTGTGTTTGTCCTTCGGATAATTTACGTTAAATAGTGTGTAAGCTTAGGGACTGATGACCTTAGCAGTTAAGTCCAATAAGATTTCACACACATTTGAACATTTTTTGAAATATTATCCGTTGTCTGTTTCCTAAAGCATGCTCAGCTAAAGCAGATTTCTCGGGGTAGCGTGGACGATAAAACGTCTCATGCTCCTTCCTACGTTGTTGCACTGTGCGTTCTGTTTGTCCGACGTAAGGCTGGCCACACTCGCACGGTATCTCGTAGACCCCACAGCTGAAATCGTTAAAACTAACAAAGCTCGAGGGCATGTTGGAATCGTTGTCAGATTCTATAGTGAATTTGCGGCTGAGTTAGCCCCTCTTCTAACTGTTGTAGATCTCTCGAACAAAAAACTAGTTCTTGCATAAAAGAACAGGTCACATTCGTCTACAAGAAGGGTAGTAGAAGTGACCCACAAAACTACCATCCTATATCCCTGACATCGATTTGTTGTAGATTCATAGAACATATTCTGAGCTCAAACACAACGAGGGTATCTTGAACAGAATGACGTCCTCAATGCCAGCCAGCATGAATTCCGAAAACATCCAACTCGTACTTTTCTCACATGACATACTGAAAGCTTTGGATCAAGGCAGTCAAGCAGATGCAGTGTTTCTTAATTTCCGAAGATCATTTGACTCAGTACCACACCTACGCTTCTTGTTAAAAGTACTATCATATGCGGTATCGAGAGAAATTTGTGATTGGATGAGAACTTTTTAGTCGGCAGGACGCAGCGTGTTATCTTGGATGTAGAGTCGTCATCAGATGTAGAAGTAATTTCGCCGGCCGGAATGGCCGAGCGGTTCTAGGCGCTTCAGTCTGGAACCGCGCGACCGCTACGGTCGCAGGTTCGAATCCTGCCTCAGGCATAGATATTTGTGATGTCCTTAGGTTAGTTAGGTTTAAGTAGTTCTAAGTTCTAGGGGACTGATGACCTCAGAAGTTAAGTCCCATAGTGCTCAGAGCCATTTGAACCATTTTTTTTAGAAGTAATTTCAGCTGTGCCCCAGGGAAGTGTGTTGGGACCCTTGCTGTTCATTCTCTACATTAATGACCTTGCAGCAACGTTAATAGTAACGTCAGACTTTTTGCAGATGATGCAGTTATCTATGATGAAGTACTGTCTGAAAGTAGCTGCATTAATATTTAATCACATCTTGATAAGATTTCAAATTTGTGCAGACATTGTCAACCTGGTCAAAATGTTCAGAAATGTAAAACTGTGCACTTCACAAAACGACGACTATAATATCAGTGAGTCACAGTTGAAATCAACCAACTCATCCAAATACCTGGGTATAACATTTCGTAAGGATATGAAATGGAATGATCACATAGGCTCAGTTGTGGGTAAATCAGTTTGTAGCCTTCGCTTTAGTGGCAGAACACTGCAAAAGTGCAACCAGTCTGCAAGGGAGACTGCTTACAAATCAGTCGTGCCACCGGTTCTAGAATATTGTTCAAGTGAGTGAGACCCGTACCCAACAGTGCTAACGGGGGATATTGAACGTATACAGAGAGGGGTAGCACGAATGGTCGCAGGGTTTTTTTATCCCTGGGAGAGTGTCACAGAGTTACTGAAGGAACTAAACTGGGAGGCTCTTGAAAAAATGGTTCAAATGGCTCTGAGCACTATGGGACTCAACTGCTGTGGTCATAAGTCCCCTAGAACTTAGAACTACTTAAACCTAACTAACCTAAGGACATCACACACATCCATGCCCGAGGCAGGATTCGAACCTGCGACCGTAGCGGTCGTGTGGTTCCGGACTGTAGCGCCTTTAACCGCTCGGCCACTCCGGCCGGCGAGGCTCTTGAAGACAGACGTAAACTACCCGAGAAATTCTATTAACAATGTTTCATGAATCGGCTTAGAGTGATGACTCTATGAATATACTACAACCCCCTGTGTATCGCTTACATAGGGATTGTGAGGATAAGATTAGTATAATTACTGCACTCACAAAGGCATTCAGTCATTTTTCCGGCGCTCCATACTTGGATGGAACGGGAAGAAAGCTTAGTAATTGGTACAATGGGACATACCCTCTTCCATGCACATCACTACCCTCTTCCATGCACCTCACTGTGGTTTGCAGTGTATAGATGTAGATGATTTAGAAAACTTATACCAGATGAAATTTGATGAAACATCCGTCTTGGTTTACACTAACGGCTTCTGGAATTGCGTAATTAGAGAAGCTATTGAAACAAAAATCACCGGTAACGTCTTAAATAGAGACTTTGGCCTGAAGCTCAACATGGCGTGGATCCAGCGATCGCGCGGTTGAAGCGGGCGCATCGAACGCCGAGTCAACGTATGGCCATATATGGCGATGCCGCAGGCTCCAATGACGTCACAATAGTGTATATAAGGTGCGTACTAGCAGTCCATTGGCAGTCAAGGAGCCCTTGGCCGAAACCTCGTTTTATTTTAAGCGCTTGACGCGGCTGGAACACGAGAACTTTTTATTCAGTGTTAGCGCAGCGAGACTCTGCATTCCTACATCACGTACCTCTACGTGGCGCCGCATTAAACATTTGGGGGAGCTGCGCGTCAAGAAAGCTAATTTATTCAGTTCACTAGCCTTCCCGCTGCGCTGCCGTGACGAGAATATTCCACGATTTCCCGTGGTATCCCATCTTATTAATACCCCCCACCACCAGGAGGATATATCGTGGTACCAGCTTCGCACTACTACGAGAAAGGTGTGGCGAAATAAATAAAAAACATTTTACATTTCAAATTCCACGTCATTGTTGATTTAATCAGAGTTCTCACCTTAGACGTAGAATTAGTCCTTCTGCCACAATATTAATTCATCAGTCGCCATCGATGTTCTTCTCTTTGTTGACCGTGTGTACCATCATGAGTCGACATCGGTTCACTTCACGAAGACGGTGGAAACCAAGGAATACAATGCTACGTCGCTATAAATAATTTTCGGAACACTTCGATACTTTTCACTATTTTTTATTCACAACACAATAAGACTTACTGTGCTCGTCGCACAAACCATAATTACTAACTATATGGCTGCCTTTCCGCACAGTCCAAAAATCACGTCCATCCTCCACAAGTCAACAATCGAAAGTGTCCCTTAGCTCCTTGGAGTATCAAACAAAAGAGAATCCAATGTGAACATTACAAAGATTATAATCTACATGCCTCTCAATTTAATCTTTGGCGCAGCCTTTCAGGTATTGTATGTCTCTGCGTCGGAATGTGTCATTACAACTGCCCCCCTACTGTATACTGTCACTAGAAAATTTTATTTGGTTGACAGGATACAGTAGTCGACCTTGCAATTGATAGGTTTGGGGGTCTTTTATTTACAAACTTCATTTTTATTGTCTCATTTTCATGGCAGTGTGAATTCTTTGGTATTTCTGAGTGTGTGTCAGTTTTTTGGTATACTTATGCTAATATTTACAAACCTTAATCCTAATATACAAAGTTCTGGTTAATACTGAGAAAATGACATCATGTAGTAAAGTTTGTACAATAAAATATACAATGAATACAACGTTACATACAAATGTTTCCTTCCTCATCAGAGGTGAAAATTAAGTCCTTGTATTGCTTTCTGTATTTATTCTGGGGCGACGAGCTTTGTTCGCTAGCCCGTGTTGAATATGGGCGGGTGATACGCGCGCCTGATTGTTTGGTCGTCCGTTAGCGGGCGACGTTGGTTGAATGCGCGCGCCGGTGTACTGAATATACACCGACGTGCGGGTACCGTCGATACTTCCGAACCTCAGTATGCGTGTGCTTTTTGTAGTTCCTTCCTGTAGACTGGATACGACGAGGTACATTGGAATATGTGCCCCGAAGAACACAGCACACTATGTGCGAGGCGGAGGACGATCCCGTCGGTGCAGCTCCTGGTAAGAAGCGTACCATGTCAAACCTGTTTGGCATTGTCTTTTCTTATTGTGACGCCATGGGTCGTTTGACGATACAAACTTCAATTTTCGATGTCACTTGCTTAGGCTCGCTGACACTTGCAATGTAGCACTACTTTGCACAATTTTAATTTCTACACACATCACTTTAACCGCGAGTATTGCGATCGACTTTCTTTTCACTACACTTTTTTCTTCGCATTAACCCCTTTTACCTATTGTACCGAGATTCATTTCCCTCAATACTTCTGGTCAATGTACATAAGTATTCACAAAATTGTAAGTCACGGGACTTGGCATGAAATACAAAATACATCACATACAATTGAATAACAAATAACACATACAATACATTGGTTACATTAATTACAGGAAAAAACTATCGACGAAAATTGAAAAATTTTTGACCACTCGAGGTGGCTTCTTCGTCTTGGATTTTACTGACACACACACCTTTTTCCATTAATCAGTTAGAAGGAACAAGTCCTTTGTTTTCCTTCTTGAACTCGAGTATATGTTAAGGTTTACCTTCGTTACGTATTCTTCATACGCAACGACATGCATCAGCATGCAGAGAACACACCTGTAGCCGCCCCACTACAGCTCGGGAAGGGAATTTTCTACCTTCTACTTAGGGTAATGGCAACGACTACATGTATGCTACGGTTTTTACCTATAAAATCTGAAAATGCACGAAATAATCATTTATATGCAGCATAACCTAATATGTACGGTGTTTTGTGCTTAAGCACGTTCTGGTGTGCTTGTAAATCATTACCTCTAATAAAATTTCCTACATTAACATAGACATATAAACATAAAATCTTGAAGTTCAGGGCGTAGCTACTATTAATATGTACAGTGTTTCATAATAGCGGCACGCCCTTGTGTACGTGTATCATCTTCAATTAAAGTGCGCTTATAGGCGTCTTGTGTTATCATGGGAGAAAAAATACAGACATTTTAATGCATCGGTTGTCATGAAAATCTATGTACACGAATAATCAGACTTTCATAGCTTCAGTGCAGCATGATATTCTGTATGACGTTTCTGTTCATAATTCATTTTATAGACGATTCCTTTGCTTACAGGTCGTCGTTCACACTACTTACCTGTTTCTCGTATAGCGGCGATATCATTTTCATCCTTTGTGACTGTAAATCGTTATATGTGTGAAATAATTTTGACATGATTTTTCCTTTCATGTTTCAAGTGGGTAAAGTAATTCATACCTTCCTTCTGCATACATGAGTGAAGTATCGCTAATGTTGCACTTTGTACCAGGTTTTTCGTGTTTTCTCGCAAACTCGTAGAGTCTTACGGTTTTAATTAAGTTGTTTCTTGACGTTAGGTATACCTGTTTATATGAGGTTGTCTAACAGTTTAATTTTCCTTATACACTTCTACGTTGTTTAAGTTCCGTACATGTACAGAGCTTCTTTCGCCTTTCACACATTCATACATAACGTTTATACACACAAAAAACATCTACCACTACAATATACACTTTGCTGGTGGGGCCCTTTTTCGGTACCCTGCACCATTCCCTCAATATCCCAAAATAATTCAGGGTGTGCTGAGCATCGTCCCTTATACTAATAATACTTACAACTAAATATTTCTTCTTACATACATAACTGCCTTACGGTCCATTAATGCGCAATCATTCCATATTTTCCTCCTTTACACTTTAGCTTTCGTACATGTAACCTCGTGTATAGCTTATATATTCTACAAAGTTGTTTGCTGAGTGCTTTAGGTGTTTCCTAACGTTAATGTGTTTCTCTCTCTATAAATCCTAGGTATTTGTTTTGAGAGCGATTCAGTTAATTACTCACGCTGCATAGATCTGTTTATTATTTTCCTATTTTAAAGCTTGTCATTCTTTTCCTTAGTCACAAAAATTAACGCGTTTGCCTTGTTGTTCATTCTGAAAATCGCTAGCTACTGTGTAATGTAAATGTATGCGTTATCTCTTTTCTTTCCTCTTTGCTGCTTTTTCCCTATATGTAATTGTGTGTTGTTCTCGTGTACATAGCCTTTCTTCCGGTTATATATCTGCATTATTTATTTTTTTTTTTTAATTTTCTTTCTCCTTCCGTACAAGCTAAGATTTTACTCAGTATAATATAATATTACAATACCGTCCATGACCAGTATGTACTTGTATGTTCACTTTTATTACGTAATACCAGCTTATAATTAAATTTTCTAAGTTACTATTTACAAGACTTGTGTACCCTATCCTTTCTTGTTTTTGAATGACTTTCGTCTCTGTGTCTCATAGTAAGAGTGGTCTCAAAACTTTTAAACGTTCCGCGCATGCGCGCTTACGTACCACGACTGGACTGTAGGCGCGGGGAAAACTCTGCATTGTTGGTGAACATTATTCGTGATAGCCGCCATCATGTTATATGAGTCACGCGTCCCCTGGACTCTACTGCGCATGCGCCTTCGCTCTTTGTATACACTCAGCTGATCGGACAGGGAAGGGGGGAAGATTTCTCCCCGGCTCGCTGCCTACAGCGCGGCCAATGACCTCGTCTTGACATGCAGCTATCACGTGCTCATGAGCTGAGCGTTGGATTGCAACTTCGACGTGTGGTTTGTTGCTCGTCTCAAGCGAACAAACTCTGACCCTCGCGCTAATTTGTCTTTGTTTCCCCTCTCTTAAATAACTGAGTTAGACTACAAAAGTTACCGTATGGTTTATTTTATAGTGTTAAGACTCACAGTAACGCATGTTTCATTAGGTTTGGTTAAATATGCGTTTTTAAGCTGGCATATGCCCCCAGTTGTTCGCAAGTTTCTTAGGTTAATGACAGCAATTTTACTATGTGATCCAAGGTTGTACAATTTCAATTTTGCTAAAATAACATATAACCTTTAATGAAAAAATTCCTTGATATCCTTGTGGGGGTATAACCCTTTCACCTTGCCCGTTCGTGTGTTACCTAGCAGATAACATCCTGGGTGAGGTTTGTCTATTTTAATGAAAGGGCCATCATACAACAACTGCCACTTTTTGTTTAATGCCTTAATTTTAGAGGATTTTGGGTGGGTACGTAATAGTACTTCCTGTCCAATGTTAAATTCTGTAACCTTTCTTATCTTTTTGTTGAACTGCTTTCTCCTTATTTCTGCTTGTTCTTCCATCTGTAGTAATGCTTGACGTACCTTTTCGCCTAGTGTTATTTCCTTTGTGGCTAATTTAGGTAAAGGTTTAGCCCATTCGTCAAGTTCTGTGCCTTGAAACATTAACTCTGTAGGTGTAAAGCCCGTTGAAGTATGAATTAAATTATTTACAATATGCTGAAATGGGGCTATGTATTCTACCCATTTTGTCTGCTTATTTGGTATATAAGTTCTTATAAAGCGATTAAATTCTTTGAAATTTCTCTCAATCGGGCTCGATTCTGGGTGAAATTTGGATACCAATATATGTTTTATGTTTTGAGATTCGAGAAATGTTTTCCATTTATTACTAGTGAAGTTTGTTGCATTATCAGTTAATATAATTTTCGGTTTTCCCTCTAGTGGTATGTAGTCTTCTATCATGCGTTTGATTATTGATCCCGACAGTACTGCTTTTATAGCATACATTTTTAAATACTTTGTGAAGACATCATAAAATGCGATCACATATCTATCTCCTCCCCTAGCTCGTGGATATGGTCCTGCTGCGTCCACGGAAACTAGTTCTCTTGGTCTAGTTGGAATGATAGGGTGTAATACGTCCAAACAAGATCTATTAAGATGTTTAACCTTCTGACATATTGTACACTTTTTTATTATTTGTTCAATCCTGCGTCTGAGATTCGGGAAGTAACAATACGTTGATATTTTCGCTGTACATTTTGATACCCCATAGTGTCCCCATACTCTATGTGTGTGTCTTATCAAATTGTCTATGTATTCTTCCGGGATGCAGACACACCAGGTGTTGGATTGTGGATTGCGCCTATAGAAAAGAACATCGTTTGGCATTGTGTAATATTGTTTCAATGTACTATTGTCATCTGCCTGCAGTTTTTGCATAACTTGTCTCCATCTATTGTCTTCCTTTTGTAGTTTGCTCATGTCCTTACACATCTTTCTGTAATATGGTTGAAATGTGCCATCATGCATCAGAAAAACTCTAAAATCGGAAGTCTGTTCGATCAGTTCATTGAACTCGCTCAAGCCTTGTGGCAAACGCGATAATGAGTCAGCAATTACATTCTGTTCACCCTTGATATAAACTATCTCGAAATCAAATTCCTGGAGGAATAAACACCAACGTGCAATCCGTTTGTGCAACAATTTACATGTGAGTAAAAACGATAATGCTTGATGGTCACAAAACACTCGTGTATGCCTTCCCCAGAGATTGTATTGGAACTTGCGGAAAGCCCACACTACAGCTAACGCTTCAGGTTCAGTTGCCGAATAGGCTCTTTCACATTCCGTTAACGTTCTACTGGCAAAACTAATTATGTTTACTTTCTGTTCTCCATTGTCATTTACTAATTGGAGCAGACAAGAGCCTAATCCCTGACATGATGCGTCCGTGCTCAAACAAAAGTTGTAGTTCATGTTAGGATGCTTCAAAATGGGTGCGTTTATGAGTGCCTGTTTGATTTTTACGAAATCTTCCTCACATTTTACTGTCCACAACCATGTGTGGTTTTTCCTTAAAAGGTTGAGTAGGGAATCACTATTCAGTAACTGTTTGGGCACGAATTTTCGAAAAAATGACGTGAGCCCCAGAAAAGCTTTCAATTGTTTACGTGTTTGTGGTGAGGGGAAATATTCTATGGCATCAAGCTTTTTTGGATCTGGTAAAATTCCACCTGGTGAAATAATGTGGCCTAAAAATTTTATTTGATCCCTTCCGAATTCGGACTTCTTAAAATTTGCTGTGACGTCATATTCTCGGAACTTTTGGAACACTTTGTGTACCAGTTCTACATGCTCTTGCCAGGTCTCCGTGGCTATCAATAGATCGTCTACATACAACGTCACTTTGCTAATCAGTTCTGGACCCAATACTCTGTCTAAAGCCTCTATAAACACCCCAGCACTCACGTTGAGTCCAAATGGCAGTACTTGGAATTGATAGCTTCTGCCAGCATGAATGAATGCAGTATATTTTCTGCTATCACTATGTAGGGCTATTTGCCAATACGAAGCCTTCATGTCAACGGATGTTAAATACTTCACTCCATGAAATTTAAGCAATTGCTCATCTAAGTTCTCCGGCCTAGTGCGTTTTGGTACGATGATCTTATTAATTTCCCGCGCATCAAGTACTAATCTGACTGATCCGTCAGGCTTGCTAACAGCTAGGATGGGACTGCAGTACGGTTTATGTGAAGGTTCTATCACCTTCCACAGAACCATTCTATCTATTTCTTTGCGAACCGCTTCCTTCTTTGCCCATGGTATCGCATATGATTTATGGCAGTACGTTTTATGTGGGTAGACTTCCATTTTGTATTCATAATTTTTGATTATTGTCGGCTGTTTTCTAAAAATGTCCCGGTATTCATAAATAAGATCTGCTAGTTCATTTTGTTGAGTCTCTGAAAGACAAGTGGATTTTCCTACCTTCTCGTGGGCGGCCTGTTCGTTAATTATTTCCGTGTCTAATTGTTCGGGGAAAGGAATATCTATCAATAACACTTGTGGGTAAACTAATTTTACTTCAGCTTGTTTCTGTAATTGGCCATCACGATCTATTGTTGACTTTACAAGATTGACCTTCACACTACGACTGCCCACTCGGAAATAGCAAAGTCTACTGCCTATGTCGATGTTTACTTTATAATGCCGGAAAACTTCCATACCTAAAACATAATTGACTATTAATTTGTCAACGATTAAGAATGTACAGTTTATCATGACATCGCTAATGGTAACAGGTATTTGCGTCTGCCACTTAATACTTTTTGACTTGTTACCTACAGCTGTCAAGATTTTACAATTTTCCGTTGGCAACACTGGTACTTTTAATGCTTTCGAAACTTCTTTAAATAAACTGTTAGAAATAATATTCGTAGATGCGTCTGTATCTAAAATTACGTTGGTAATTATAGTTCCTATCTTTGCTGTTATTACAGCCTGCACGAGGTCACTTACCTTGTCCGGTGCTTTCATCTCTTCATCACATAGATCATCTTCTACGGTCGCATCCTGATCATACCTTAAAAATAATTGTCTAAGATGTAATGTGTGCTTGTTTGTGCCCCCTGTTGTCAAATCGGTCGGCTGGTTGGGGCTCATTGCGACCGATTGTTGTTTACCGGGGGAGACAGCGGCGTTGCTTCATTACTGTCCGTTTCCTCTACGAAGTGTACTGAGTGGTTATTCTGTTGCCAATTAGTTTCCGGACCGCTGCGTGCAACATTTTCTTGCGACCGGCCGTCGCTATTCCTCCTTGGTCTGTCTTTCCTATTACTGTAACTATTGTAATTTTCATTTGTGTGCCGCCTTTCATCACGCGGGCCTGACCAATCGTTCACGTGATTTCTATCATTTCCATACCGGCGTGGACCGTAATCTGTACTATACCTTCGATCTTCACGTCTCTGTGGCGCCGAATTCCTCCGATTTCCGTAATTCCAGGTTCCATTATTTGGCCTTGTCGCACACGGGTGCCAACTGTGTGGGTTTTGTCCACTGCCATTAAAATGATATCCGTTACCGTTGTTTTGATTGGTTCCGGAATATTCATTCCGATTACTTGTGCTCGGCTCTTCTTCGTATATTAGATCAATTGAGTCAAGCACGGAAAGAAAGTATTCAAGGTCGTTCTCCGGTATGGTTACCAATTTTTCGCGTAAGTTCGCGGGTAGTCTGTTTTTCAGAATTTTGAGAACATCTACGTGCGGTATTGGATTGTTCCAATAGCGCGTCTTATTCAAGTAGTTTTCGAAATACTTTCTCAACCCGCCGTTTTTTAGGTTGAACGGTTGTGGGTTGAATACCTCACGTCGCAGTCTTTCTTGGACCCCAGCAGACCAATATTTCTCCAAGAAAGCTCGTTCAAATTGTTCGTAGGTGACGCACTGTTCAGCCATGTCTGTGGCCCACAAAAGTGCGTCGCCTTGTGTGAAGCCTACTACATATCTAATCTTCTGTGCCTCAGTCCAGTTTCTTGGTAAGACATTTTTAAATGCTCTTACGAATACGACTGGATGAGTTTTTCTGGATTCTGTGGAGAAAACTGGAAACTGTGTATGTTTCAACAGGCTCTCATCGACTTGAATCGTCGAGATGCAAGGCGACACGCCTACTGCCTGTTGCAGCACCGAGTTTGGCGAGCCGGCCGAAGTGGCCGTGCGGTTAAAGGCGCTGCAGTCTGGAACCGCAAGACCGCTACGGTCGCAGGTTCGAATCCTGCCTCGGGCATGGATATTTGTGATGTCCTTAGGTTAGTTAGGTTTAACTAGTTCTAAGTTCTAGGGGACTAATGACCTCAGCAGTTGAGTCCCATAGTGCTCAGAGCCATTTTTTTAGTTTGGCGAATAGCCATTGTTTGCCTGCGCCGGTGCGTGCACATACGCCGGACTGGGTGCGTGATGTTCTGCGTTATTGACATCGTAATCTGGCACGGGCGAATAAGTGTCGCGCTGCCTGTTGCTTGACGTAGGCAAGTCATTTGAAACATTCAGTCTACCCGCGATTTCCTTACGTATTCTCTCCTCGGCTACTTTGATTTCATTACCTAATTTTTCAAAAAGTTTTATTTCCCGTTCAGTTATTGATCCATTTACATTACCGGTTTCTAAAGATTCATTTATTTTGATAATGTCCGCGTTGATACGTCGAGTCTCCTGTTTCAGAAAACCGACTACTTCGTTAACTTTATTAACTTGGTCAGGTATTTCTTCACATGCGGACTGTACTCTTGTTAAATTTAATTGAATAGCCTGTACGTTTTCATGTATTTCTTTTTGTACCGTTTGTGTTTGATAGTGTGTTTCTACGATTTCTGACAGTTCCTGTTCCTGTTTGTTTGTAAGATCTGACAGTTTCTTTTCTAAATCATTTGCCAATACATTGTATACACTGTTGACTGTTTTGATGACTTTGTCTTCGATCTTTTGATCGATTTCATTGGTGAGTTTATTTAAGCGTTGATCGAAATGTCTGTGCATGTTTTCAAATTGCGTGTTTACACTTGAAAACTGCTGTTGGAACCCAATTTCCATGTTTGACAATTTTGTGTTTGTCATGTTGTGGCTGATTTCTAGATTCGCCAGTTTTGTGTTCGTTGTGTTGTGACTGATCTTTAAATCAGATAATTGCTCGCTCACGTTTGACATCAGACTATATAATGCCTCAAGCGTAACTGACGAAGCTTGTGTGTTTGTATTTATGCCATTATTTGTTGCCATTGTTTCTATGTCACGGTCTGATTGAATCGAAACCGGGCTAGGTTCACTGATTTCACGCGAAATATTTTCATCTGATCTGGTAATCGATGCTTCATCGACTGTGTACAAGGTTTCATTTGCAAGTAGTTCGTTATTGTTAATCCCTGTGGAGTGCAATTGAATTGTATTTACTTCTACATTATGTTGTACTGAAAAACTAATTGCGTCATCATTTACGTCACTATTGTCAGAATCGGTGAGAAGTCCACGAACATTTGTCAAATTAAAATTCTCCGATTCCATTGTGAAGATATTATTTTTGTCTGTACTTTACTGTTAATCTAAATCTTTAAATTCTCTCGCAGTTGAATTAATAAAAATATCTCGCGATTGTTATTTGTTGCGCGTCGGAAATTTACAAGATGGCGCACTACGTTTTCTAATTCTGCGATTGTTGAACATAAAAAAGTAATTACCGAGTGTAATTGTGTGTTGCCACAAACACTAGCAGGATTTTAATATGGAAAGGAAAAGGTTCTGCTTTAAGTGGAGCTAAGCCAAGGTGCAGCCGCTGCATGCGTTTGCGCTTTCCTACCTTAATTACGGCTGAGCTGCGTCACTCACGATTACGTTAGGTTTGTAAATCCTTGTCCTTGTTCCTTCTGGTTATTGTGCCATCCGTTTATACAGTTAATATTGTTTCACCTTATTCGTCATTTTCCATATGCGTCATGTAACAGAGAAACAGTAATTACTACAAGTACATTTGTAGTACAACAATGAAGTACTTACTCTTTGTTCCACCAGCACTGTCCCTGTCAGCGGTCGCCAGTGTGGCGAAATAAATAAAAAACATTTTACATTTTAAATTCCACGTCATTGTTGATTTAATCAGAGTTCTCACCTTAGACGTAGAATTAGTCCTTCTGCCACAATATTAATTCATCAGTCGCCATCGATGTTCTTCTCTTTGTTGACCGTGTGTACCATCATGAGTCGGCATCGGTTCACTTCACGAAGACGGTGGAAACCAAGGAATACAATGCTACGTCGCTATAAATAATTTTCGGAACACTTCGATACTTTTCACTATTTTTTATTCACAACACAATAAGACTTACTGTGCTCGTCGCACAAACCATAATTACTAACTATATGGCTGCCTTTCCGCACAGTCCAAAAATCACGTCCATCCTCCACAAGTCAACAATCGAAAGTGTCCCTTAGCTCCTTGGAATATCAAACAAAAGAGAATCCAATGTGAACATTACAAAGATTATAATCTACATGCCTCTCAATTTAATCTTTGGCGCAGCCTTTCAGGTATTGTATGTCTCTGCGTCGGAATGTGTCATTACAAAGGGTACACAACACCAGGCAACAGCTCGATTCGAATGGACGTGCTCTGATGGCCTCGCATCTACAACTATCAAGGACACTCGCAGCTTTGGACTGGGAATGTGTCAGCGCAGCTACGGTTTCCCAACAAATCTCATCACAGAAACGAACTACAGAGAGGCAGAAATGAAAGTTCAGCCCAATTTCGCAACAACAACGCGGTGTGGACCACAGATCCTCAGAACGCACCATCATCAACTTGACGGCGAGAGATGTACCCAAGGGTGCAATGTCGGCACTTAAGAAAGGACTTAATTTCGCACCTTCGCCGCGGGACATTCCTGCCTGTGATGTAGTAAGTGGCGTCGAACAGGCAGTCCGCAAGCTCCCAAATGAAACAGCGGATGATCTACGGCGTGAAAGGAGCCGTATTCTCACGAAAGCATATGTTACGAGAACCCAACGTGACCACGGCTGAGCGCAATGGCTTGCAAACACTAAGCAATGATGACAGCATTGTGGTCCTCCCTGCTGACAGTGGGAAAGTAGCCGTAATTAATGAATACGCGGACTATGATACGAAGACTTGCTCACTACTGGAAGAAGATTGTCATCGGAAACTCCCACGCAACCCAACATCGAGAATGATAAGAAAGACGCTGATTTGATGCACTCGTCAGTTCAAATGGTTCAAATGGCTCTGAGCACTATGGGACTTAACATCTGAGGTCATCAGTCCCCTAGAACTTAGCACTACTTAAACCTAACTAACCTAAGGACACCACACACATCCATGCCCGTGGCAGGATTCGAACCTGCGACCGTAGCGGCCGCGCGGTTCTAGATTGACGGGCCTAGAACCGCTCAGCCACTCCGGCCGGCGCGCTCGTCAGTGGAAGACAGTGTGATCAAGAATCTCTCATGGGCACGTGGACCACCTACTGCTTATGCTATACAGAAGATCCACAAGGACGGGGTGCCATTTTGCCTGACCGTGCCCGCATCTCGTGGTCGTGCGGTAGCGTTCTCGCTTCCCACGCCCGGGTTCCCGGGTTCGATTCCCGGCGGGGTCAGGGATTTTCTCTGCCTCGTGATGGCTGGGTGTTGTGTGCTGTCCTTAGGTTAGTTACGTTTAAGTAGTTCTAAGTTCTAGGGGACTGATGACCATAGCTGTTAAGTCCCATAGTGCTCAGAGCTATTTGAACCATTTGCCTGACCGTATTCACCATTGGTTCACCAACATACAAGCTGGCAAAGTACTTGGCCAACCTGCTCGCTCGGCATGTGGGACACTGCGAACATCATGTTAAAAACTCAGCAGATTTTATAAACCGAATTAACCGTCTCAGACTTAGTAAGGGTGACATTATGGTCAATTCTGATGCGGTGGCGCTATTTGCGGATGTGCCTGTCATAGACTGTTTCGACTTGGTATCCCAGTTCTTTGTAAGTGAAGTGGTTCAGATATTTAGGCAGTCTTACGTCTTCTTGTTTTCTGTATTACCATTAGACGGACGGCGTTGCAATGGGTAGCCCGTTAGTTCCAGCTGTTGCAAACCTCTTCATGGAAAATTTTCAGGAAGTTGCACTGCGCCATTAAAGCCTAGTTGTTTCTTTCGATACGATGACGACACTTTCGTCATTTGGCCCCATGGACATAACAAACTTCACGAGTTCTTGGATCACTTCAACAGCATTAACAGTAACATTCAGTTTACCATGGAGGTAGAAAAAGACGATGCATTATCCTTCGTCAGCGCCCTAGACGGCCGCTAGCGAAATCAATGCTTTCGCCACAGCGACTACAGAAAACCGACATCACCTGGCACAGAAGCGCACTGTTTTACAAACGTGGTGCATTGTGCAAGAATGATATCAGACGACAATAATCTGCCCCGTGATCTGAACCACCCACGCAGTGTCTCCACGAACGACAGCTATAGCGACCGTCAAGTAACGGAAGTGATTACAAGGAACAAAGAAACTTGCATTTTTCCCATTCTGTGGCTCCGTGTCGGGCAAGATAAATTGCCTGCTTAAACGACACCGGGTCAAACCGATCTTCAGGCCTCCAACAAAATCCGTCACTTACTGAGACCAGTTAAAGCTGCAGTAGGTCTCAGAATACCTGCTACTTTGCGAGTGTGACGTCGGACAATCAGTACACACTGTCGAACAACGCAGGAAAGAGTATTAGAGGTTTCATCGCTTACGTTACCCCGAAGAATCTGCTTTAGATGAGCACACTTTAGGAAACGAACACCGGACAAAATTTGACGAAACATTTGTCGTGGGTCGCACTACCGGCTTCTGGGATTGTGTAATTAAAGAATCTCTTGGAATAAAAGTCACTGATAACACCCTAAATAGAGACGGTGACACGCAGCTCAACGTGGCGTGGAATGCAGCAACCGCGTTTTTGAAGCGGGCGCATCGAACGCCGAGTGAACGTATGGCCACATATGACAATGCCGCGGGCGCCAGTGGCGTCATAGTGAGCTGTATAAAGGGCGCACCAGCAGCCTGCTGGCAGTCATACCACCTGACAACGGCCAAGGTGTGCTAGGCCGCAACCTCGTGTAATTTTAATCACTTGACTCGGCTGGAAGCTCGAGAACTTTTTATTCAGCAGTCTTTCTCTTCCTCCTTTTGTACCACCTACCTCCGTGAGAGACTAATAATCACGGAGCTATACACTGTACAATTAATACAGGGTGGGTAAAGGAAAACTGGCCTGGAAAATACACTCCTGGAAATGGAAAAAAGAACACATTGACACCGGTGTGTCAGACCCACCATACTTGCTCCGGACACTGCGAGAGGGCTGTACAAGCAATGATCACACGCACGGCACAGCGGACACACCAGGAACCGCGGTGTTGGCCGTCGAATGGCGCTAGCTGCGCAGCATTTGTGCACCGCCGCCGTCAGTGTCAGCCAGTTTGCCGTGGCATACGGAGCTCCATCGCAGTCTTTAACACTGGTAGCATGCCGCGACAGCGTGGACGTGAACCGTATGTGCAGTTGACGGACTTTGAGCGAGGACGTATAGTGGGCATGCGGGAGGCCGGGTGGACGTACCGCCGAATTGCTCAACACGTGGGGCGTGAGGTCTCCACAGTACATCGATGTTGTCGCCAGTGTTCGGCGGAAGGTGCACGTGCCCGTCGACCTGGGACCGGACCGCAGCGATGCACGGATGCACGCCAAGACCGTAGGATCCTACGCAGTGCCGTAGGGGACCGCACCGCCACTTCCCAGCAAATTAGGGACACTGTTGCTCCTGGGGTATCGGCGATGACCATTCGCAACCGTCTCCATGAAGCTGGGCTACGGTCCCGCACACCGTTAGGCCGTCTCCCGCTCACGCCCCAACATCGTGCAGCCCGCCTCCAGTGGTGTCGCGACAGGCGTGAATGGAGGGACGAATGGAGACGTGTCGTCTTCAGCGATGAGAGTCGCTTCTGCCTTGGTGCCAATGATGGTCGTATGCGTGTTTGGCGCCGTGCAGGTGAGCGCCACAATCAGGACTGCATACGACCGAGGCACACAGGGCCAACACCCGGCATCATGGTGTGGGGAGCGATCTCCTACACTGGCCGTACACCACTGGTGATCGTCGAGGGGACACTGAATAGTGCACGGTACATCCAAACCGTCATCGAACCCATCGTTCTACCATTCCTAGACCGGCAAGGGAACTTGCTGTTCCAACGGGACAATGCACGTCCGCATGTATCCCGTGCCACCCAACGTGCTCTAGAAGGTGTAAGTCAACTACCCTGGCCAGTAAGATCTCCGGATCTGTCCCCCATTGAGCATGTTTGGGACTGGATGAAGCGTCGTCTCACGCAGTCTGCACGTCCAGCACGAACGCTGGTCCAGCTGAGGCGCCAGGTGGAAATGGCATGGCAAGCCGTTCCACAGGACTACATCCAGCATCTCTACGATCGTCTCCATGGGAGAATAGCAGCCTGCATTGCTGCGAAAGGTGGATATACACTGTACTAGTGCCGACATTGTGCATGCTCTGTTGCCTGTGTCTATGTGCTTGTGGTTCTGTCAGTGTGATCATGTGATTTATCTGACCCCAGGAATGTGTCAATAAAGTTTCCCCTTCCTGGGACAATGAATTCACGGTGTTCTTATTTCAATTTCCAGGAGTGTATTTGATGGACCTTAAGATAGGCAATATAACTTACACCATCCTTATCTGGGGCACATTCTCAATGACCTCATGAAGTCAAAAGAGTATTGCACTGGACAGTATGAATTTCAATGGAAAGAATTGTTCTTATCTCTCAAACGGAATCAAAGAACGAATTTCTTTTGTGATCTGAGGTAACAATCACTAAAGTTTATTAGGCATTGGTCAGTTGGCCTGATTAGTGGTGGTATATTAATAGTCAACCTTGACGCAGCCAGTTCGTGCTGTTATGGTGGAAGAAATTTCATCCCCACATTGGCCTGAATGGAGTAACTGAGATGGCGATGTAGGCGTCTTGATTACCAGATAGTATGACCAGCTTCAGGATTGAAAGTATTACAGAAGAGAGGTGTAAGACGCTGGACGGTGTGATGCCTCCGTCAGATGGTGAAGTTCCACTTCAGGCAGACTATGTGCTTCTGTCTCTACCATTACAGTGTTTTTAAATCACCACTTCTTCGAGTGTGTTAATCCCGTCCTCCATCTCTTGCTGTCTTGAACTAATTTTTTAATAGTTCCTATCTATTGCCACCCAACATCCTCGGTAATTCCTTTTGTATTTTCTAGTCTTTGATAGTTTCTACAATATTTCCTCTCTGCTACTTAACCGAGATATATATCTGGATGCAGCAGCAGAGTTCCACTTAATTTTCCTTCCTTACATTTACAGGAACTTCTCCAGTGCTGAGACGCATCAGATACTACTGGAGAATTTTTACCAAAGACAACTTCCTTGATCTGCACCAACTAAGCTGCAGTACCTCCGTCACTACTGTGTAATCTGTCGCCGTAGATGCGAAAAATTCTTCGTTTCTTTTTCTCCTGTTCCTTCCTCCTGCTTTACGTTAACCGACTCTGTGGTATCAACGTTCGATATCACACTTGTTAGGGGTTGCAGTTACCGACCGCGGTTCGTACTATTATAAATGGACCCGCGAGTCTCGCCTAGCGCCGCTAGCGCCGCGCCGCGGCAGGTAACAAGTACGAGGGCTATCCACAAAGTACATTACGTTTTGGAATAAAAAATAAATAATGTATTGGAAATTTTTTTATTATATACAGATGAAAGCCACACTTAAATACTACTTTTCTACATAGTTGCCATTTAAATTAAGGCACTTATAGTAGCAATGGACGAGCTTGGAAATTCCTTCGTCGTAAAATTCGGCTGCCTGCGCCTTCAACCACGTGGTTACCTCTTCTTGAAGCTGTGCGTCGTTATCAAAACGCTGCATAGCCAACCACTTCTTCATTTGCTGGGAATAAGTGGAAGTCGCTCGGTGCCAGGTCGGGACTGTACGGCGGATGAGGAAACAACTCCCACTTAAAAGATTCGAGAACTTCACGAGTGGCATTTGCCGTGTGGACCCTGGCGTTGTCGTGAATCAGCAAGATCTTTGAGCCCAACTTTCCCCTGCGCTTGTTTTGTATTGCTCTTCTTAGGTTGTGCAGAGTTTGGCAATACCTTTGAGAGTTTATTGTAGTGCCTCTTCCTAGGAAATCAACAAAAATCACACCTTTTCTGTCCTAAAAGACAGTCGCCATCACCTTCCTTGCCGACATTGTCTGCATGCATTTCTTGGGTTTTTGGGGGGAATTTGTGTGCCCCCACTGCATTGACTGCAATATTGTCTCGCAGTTCACATGCTTAACCCATGTTTCGTCACCAGTCACGATGCGATCGAGTAATGAGTCGCCATCTTGAAAGATTGTAACTCTTATTTGCTTTGCTGAATTGGGTAAGATTGTGACTTGAATTTGGTATGCTGAAATCGGGTGCTAATTAGACCATGAAAGCGGGTTACAAGCCGTTGAGCTGTCTGGGGAGAGGTTAACCGTGCGTTTACTGGGCCACTGTTTCACGACTGGGTAACTAGTCTAGGTTTACCACATTACCAATCAGACTATCATTGATTATAATCTTTTTACAGACATACAACAACCGGTAATATATCTATATAAAAGGAGAATTTAAATAAAAAGAAAGAAATCAGTTTATATTTGCAAATTTATTTTAGAGATTGTTCATTGAAATTTCAGCATATTATACGTGAGTTATACTTGAGCTGGTGCCTTATTTACGATTGTGAAACTGTGAAATTGGAATATTACGGAACACATAAAATATGGAGTCAAGATTGGGAGACTGGATACAACACTGCATTCATAAAACAACACACAAAGAACATTGAAACACATGCAACAGAAAGTTAACCACAACCAATAGATTCAAATTTTCAGTTAAAGAAATTATTTTCGTAGCACAATCCTGTCCGTCTTGTAATTACCCTTCACGTGGTCAACTTGGTTTACAGAAAGCGTATAACTCCGCAATAATTTTGATAATAAAAATAAATTAGATCAAAAAGCAAATTACAAAACAAAAACCTCGAACTGGTTACTAACGTCTTACTACTAACCTGATGGGTCAAACAGTTATATAAGCACGTGGTACTGGTCTCACAAAGTACACGCCACGTGGGTTGAACATAAAGAAAAGTTGGTATATTCAAAATCTTTTCAAGACGATACGTTATAATCACACAAGCATTTGCATTTAAGATTGATCTTACTTAGAGTTACTGATCAACACGTGGTTCCACTTTACTCACAAAGTAGTAACAAAGCAACTCCCGGAAAATAATATGAACCTCACACGAGAATTACACTACGCTGCAATTTAAGATAACCTTAGATATCTTAGAGCTAAACCCGAAATAAAATGATTAAATTCTCAGTTAAGCTGAACTTAACAAATCCATTGTCCTATGGACTTAACAGACACGCGCTTAGCCGGAGATCTTACCACTTCAGACGCTCGCTACCGCCAGACTGCTACTGCTGGACTGCCCTGCGCTACTACTGGACTCCAACTGCTTACTCTCCAGCTGCCAGACTCCCACTGAACTACCCAGCGTGCTCCCGAGAGTCGCTCACAAAGACCAACGGAAGGCGCCAGAGGGGCAGCTTCCTATACCAACATGACAGGGGACGGACCGGACCATACTAAGAATGGAAACCTCTCTGCTTTTAGGAAGCGTAGCTACCTGTTTCAACGTTGGTCCTACTGTTCTCTAGCAGACAGCCTTGTCTGCTACCCTCAAGCATGCAGCTACAAACACATTTGATCATTCATCCTCTCACACAGAAGGGAAGGGGGATGACAGTATCTTATCATATACAGTATATAACAGAAAGCGGATGTAGGTTCCGTATGAGACTGTGTGACATGAATTACATATAAGAATTACATATAAACTGTGCTTTAAAGTGTAGTAGTGTGAGAGATCGTTCATGTTTACGTGTAAAAGTAACACGTTCCACTACTCAGTCTCCTCCCAGATAGTCAGAAACGCCACAGTAAATTTAGAAGAGGAATTTATTCCTTAAAAGACAACAAATTTGAGAAATTAAACATGAAAGGAATCCAACAGAGACCTTTCATAACCCCAACGCTCCGGGAAAAGACTGTGCAGGGAATTTTCTGGCCATGCTAGGACATTCCCAAGCAGGCTTCTCACACCCTACTTAAACCAAAAGTGTAAAGAAAAGGCAAAAGGTCACCAGCTACTTGCTAAAACACAATAATTTCAAACATCTTTACAATCTACCAATTTTAAAGAAAAAAAATAAAAACACACAATCTGTGACACCTATTTAAAAGATCATGTAGACCTAAATCGGTCAGCAAGTAAAAACAATGGTTCCTGTGTCATTAATATGAAAACAATTTCTGGTTGTTACCCTTATGGAGTTCACCAGTATTTGCTCATTGCAAGAGCCAACTGATCACAGGCAAATTTATGACTGTTTATTAACAGGCAAAATTTATGAAAATAGCAAAGGTGCCACAGCAATTAAAAAAAGAACATCAAATAACATCAGTATCATAAAGTAGAACATTACAATGCACAATTCGCAAAAGCAAAAAAATCGACAAAAAAAAACCTGTTTTACTAAGTGGTTATCGCAAAAAAATTTCTATATCTTATAAAACTAATAATCTGTAGAATTAACGTAACTATGTGGCACTAATTTAATCACTCTACAATATTTCAGTTAGTTAGCAAACAAAGAGCACTGTGTCATTATACTGAAAGTACAATAATTGTGTGATTGTTACCCTTAAGGGGTTCCTCACAATAAATATGCCCCATGCAAAGGCTAATCGATCACAGCCCAATGAGAATGAATAGCAATCTGACTGATAAAGGAAGCAGTGCCACAGTAATGAATTTATGAAACAAAATATCACAAATCTAATACCTAACACAAGAACAAACATTGATCAATAAAACAGTACAATAGTCAACATCTAAAACAAAACACCAATAAATAAAACACCTGCAAAATACAATAGTCAAAGTTTAAAAAAATATAGAACACCTGCAAAATACAAGAGTCAGAGTTTAATAAACACCAATAAATCGAGTCCATGCAAAACACACGAGTCAAAGTTTCTGTGACAGAAACACACGTATATGCATTGAACTAAGAACCGTATAATCACTGTTCACTGATACACTCACTAGTTCCACTGTTCCGTGGCACAATATAAGGGGAGGGGGAGGGGGTTCGTCGCCGCAGCTGTCAGTAGGGATTTTTTGTCCATCTGTTGCGTGCGATCCCGCCGTCTCTGCCCTCTCATGAAGTTTCTCTTGTGTCACGTACATCTCGATTTTGTTCCATGTTTGTATTGTCAAATTCGTGCAGTATCCTCGATTGACATGCCAGGTTGATATTCCTGGGCAAGGATGACACTTCAATGGCTCTTCTTCGTGTCACCCTTAGCGACCAGAGAACATCTAACCATGAATTACTGTCGCTTGACAGTAGGCATCCGTCAGGAAATGTCGATAGGCGTCGTTGACGTCTGCAAGTTTCTTTGGACAGTACCTGTCAAAAGGCTCCACGCCCTTTGTGTTGTTACACCGCAGCCGTCTCGTCACGGTCGCGTGCGTGAGGTGCGTTGCCAGGAGATGGATTTCCGCGCGGTGGACCGCTCGCCCATCTCAGGTCATTCCCTTCAGCTAGGGTCGCGCGGGCGGCCGCCCATTAGCTGCAGGTATACGGGAAAGTGTTTGCGGCGTAGGGTCTTTTGTTGTCGGCCGCGCTCCCGAAGTGGCCTGGCTGACAGCGTGTCCCGCTGGGAAACCCGCCAGTTTACAACTACCTGGCTGCTCCCGCTGTCTCTTAAGAGTTTTGCCGGTTCGCTTTCACGTTCTCTACTGCATTCACAGAAATTTTTTTATCATCCTTATGTGATTACACAATGTCATACATAATATCACTTAGTATTGTCTTTCACACTTTTTAAGAACAAAGTTATATGAATCGACAATATAAAATTAAAAGTTAAATGACTTGACAATATAAAAAATAAAAGTGAAATGACTTTACAATGTAAAAATAAAAATTAAATGAATTGACAACATAATATTTAAATCCACATCACTAATGTGGTTCACTTACGTTTTAATAAATCAAATGCTACTAATTAATTCACTAAAATGAATAAGATTATGCCTTGTGCAAGTATAGGTCAGGACAGCATAGGGTTCACATGTTATTTACACACACACACATGCACACCTGTTGTCTATTCTACAAACTAACTACCCATAAACATGCATTACTCAAAATTCTACTTCTATCCACTACTAATTAATCCCACAAGCCACTTCAATGCTACTTCAACAAAGTGTTTACACCACTACAGAAATGTTCTTATTCGCCCTCTTCTTGACGCTCGCGGCATACGTCTTGTCACATGATAAATGGAGAACTTTCCTTAAACATACACAGTAAAAAGAACATTGAAACACATGCAACAGAAAGTTAACCACAACCAATAGATTCAAATTTTCAGTTAAAGAAATTATTTTCGTAGCACAATCCTGTCCGTCTTGTAATTACCCTTCACGTGGTCAACTTGGTTTACAGAAAGCGTATAACTCCGCAATAATTTTGATAATAAAAATAAATTAGATCAAAAAGCAAATTACAAAACAAAAACCTCGAACTGGTTACTAACGTCTTACTACTAACCTGATGGGTCAAACAGTTATATAAGCACGTGGTACTGGTCTCACAAAGTACACGCCACGTGGGTTGAACATAAAGAAAAGTTGGTATATTCAAAATCTTTTCAAGACGATACGTTATAATCACACAAGCATTTGCATTTAAGATTGATCTTACTTAGAGTTACTGATCAACACGTGGTTCCACTTTACTCACAAAGTAGTAACAAAGCAACTCCCGGAAAATAATATGAACCTCACACGAGAATTACACTACGCTGCAATTTAAGATAACCTTAGATATCTTAGAGCTAAACCCGAAATAAAATGATTAAATTCTCAGTTAAGCTGAACTTAACAAATCCATTGTCCTATGGACTTAACAGACACGCGCTTAGCCGGAGATCTTACCACTTCAGACGCTCGCTACCGCCAGACTGCTACTGCTGGACTGCCCTGCGCTACTACTGGACTCCAACTGCTTACTCTCCAGCTGCCAGACTCCCACTGAACTACCCAGCGTGCTCCCGAGAGTCGCTCACAAAGACCAACGGAAGGCGCCAGAGGGGCAGCTTCCTATACCAACATGACAGGGGACGGACCGGACCATACTAAGAATGGAAACCTCTCTGCTTTTAGGAAGCGTAGCTACCTGTTTCAACGTTGGTCCTACTGTTCTCTAGCAGACAGCCTTGTCTGCTACCCTCAAGCATGCAGCTACAAACACATTTGATCATTCATCCTCTCACACAGAAGGGAAGGGGGATGACAGTATCTTATCATATACAGTATATAACAGAAAGCGGATGTAGGTTCCGTATGAGACTGTGTGACATGAATTACATATAAGAATTACATATAAACTGTGCTTTAAAGTGTAGTAGTGTGAGAGATCGTTCATGTTTACGTGTAAAAGTAACACGTTCCACTACTCAGTCTCCTCCCAGATAGTCAGAAACGCCACAGTAAATTTAGAAGAGGAATTTATTCCTTAAAAGACAACAAATTTGAGAAATTAAACATGAAAGGAATCCAACAGAGACCTTTCAATCTTTCTCGTAAGCGTCCAAAAACGTTAAGGCTGCAGCCATTCGCTGATTTTTGTGAATCTCTGTTAAGATTTTTGGTATCCATCTTGCACAAAACTTGTGGTAACCAAGCTTTTCGGTAATGATTTCGTGCAACAAACTTCGTGAAATTTGTGGAAAACTCATAGAGAGTTCCGTTATTGTGAAATTACGGTTTTCACGGACTGCGGCATCGATTTTTTCGACAAGTTCGGCAGTCACTATGCTGGGTCTTCCACTTCGCTCTTCGTCGTGAACGTTAGTTCGGCCATTTTTAAATTTTATGACCCATTGACGCACTCCACCTTCAGTGATTATGTTGTCCCCATACACTTCACAAAGCTGCCGATAGATTTCTATCGGTGTACAGTTTTTTGCAGTCAGAAACCTTATTACAGCATGCACTTCACACTTCGCGGCATTTTCAATTAACACTGACATTTCAAACTGTCACAATAACTCAACGGAGTACAGCACGAACCTCTCACTAGCACGGCAGGATGCCGACTGAGCGGCGGAATGCCATGACACCAAGATGGCCGCGCTAGCCCCGCCCCTAACGGACACAAACGAAAACGTAATGTACTTTGTGGATAGCTCTCGTATCTTTCGAGCTCTCGTGCACTCTTGTTCGGAACGACAAGTAGGAAAGTAGTATAGCCTTCAGCTGACAGAAAGCAACCTCTAACAAGGCGCTTAGTTAAAGTATGGCCTAAGTGATTCCTCTATAGCTCTCTGTTTGTAGTTATATTACTCCTGACCATGAAGACTCCTGTACCACCAGTTAAGTACAATATGTTATTTTTTTACCAACGACTTCTAATTATTTTAGACATTGAAGACCCAGACCATGCAGCCAGCTCCTTGTCGACTTCACTGACAAACCTGCTGTATATGTAAAGAAGAGATTTGTATGTTTCTATTTAGCACTGGCCACCAGTCATTCACATTGGCGACGATTCGTTCGTTGTCATCATAGCAAACTCAGTTTCGCCTGTGTATATAATCACTTTCGTTTTAACTTTTTTTTATTCTCCACCCACATTCTACTCTAACGATGCCGTCATTTCAACTCACAGCCCTACTTTACTTTATCCAGGAGGCTGTTCCGCTTGCGATTGTATTACTCTTCTCCGTTTTCTTTTACTGTCTTCATTGCAATTTCGACATGTAAGTTAAGCAATAGTCGTATCTTACATACTTTTCAGTACAATAGGACGCGAATACTGCGAACTGTGAATGAAGGGCAACAGACGATCCATTATTCCTAGATTTCTGGGAAGTGTTTGACAGTGCCTCATCGCAGACTCTTAACGAACGTCGAACAAACTAAATAGGTGCTCAGATGTATCCGTGGCTTCAAGACTTCTTAACTAATAGATCTCAGCGCGTCGTCCTGGACGGCGAGTGATCATCGGCGACAAGTGTATCACCAGGAGTGCCCCAGGGAAGTGTGATAGGACCGCTCTTCTTCTATGTACAGGATGTTTCCGCAAGAGCGTGCAAAAATGTAAGATGTAGAATGCTCCACTGAACAATCTGAAGTGGGGAGCCTGGGTTCAGAGAAGCCAACTTAAGGAGATATGGAAGTAAACTTGTCTACTGCTTTGTCTAGCATTAGTGTTTTGTCTACCACTTTGTCTAGCATTAGTGTTTTCCAGCTTATTTACGACTAACATGCGTGTAAGTTTACACACACTTTGCTGTTTATTTACATGTACTTTCTTTATTTCCTGCAAGGAAACAAGGAGGGCGAGTCTGATTACTGGGAAGTCATTATGCAGTTTTTTTTTACTTATCTATAAGGTGTCTCTGTCCTGCCTGAGATGTTGGAGAACGTACCCTTGGCTGCTCGTGAGGGGATATGGATACAACATGACGGTGCATCGCCTCACTTCAGTTTTGATGTCTGCAACCATCCTAACGCTGTATTTCCTGGTCGCTGGATTGTTAGTCAGCTAGTTAGTTGGTTGCATGTTCCACTGATCAGTCGCACGGTACGGTAGCCGTTATGATGTAGGACGTGTCAAGTGCACAAGTAATGCACATATGAAACAAGATTTTTTAATATTTATATGTTACAATACAGAGTTAAAGATTAATATTTCTATTATTTACCCCATTACCTTAAATTACACAAAATGCATATACTATATCTATAGATTTATTTATTTCTATTGAAGAATTCATCTACAGTATAGAAGGAGTTGTCAAGGAGATATGATTTAAATATATTTTTGAACCTATTACTGCTGTCTGTCAGACATTTTATTTCATCTGGTAATTTGTCGAAAATTTTTATAGCAGCATATTTTACCCCTTTTCTGTGCCAAAGATAGATTGAGTAAAGGATAGTGTAAGTCTTTCTTTTTCCTGTTATTATAATCATGAAAGTCACTATTGTTTTTAAACTGGTCATGTTGTTGAGAACAAGTTTCATTAGTGAGTAAATATACTGTGAGGCTGTTGTAACAATTCCCAATCTTTTAAAAATATGCCTACAAGATGTGCGACTATGAGAGCCACACATTATTCTAACCACTTTCTTTTGAGCAGTTAATAATACTTTTTGTCTAAATTTTGAGTTACCCCATGTATTATTCCGTATGACATCAGAGAGTGAAAGTATGCAAAGTATGTTAGCTTACTAATTTCTATATCCTCAAAATTGGCAATTATTCTGATTGCAAAATTTGCTGAACCTAGTCGCTTTAGAAGATCCAAAATATGAATTTTCCAATTAAGATTCTCATCTATATGTACACCCAAAAACTTAGTATGCTCTACACTGGCTACTGGCTTCTGCTGATGTGCTATATTTATTGAAGGAACTGTACCTTTTGCAGCAAAAAATTGGATTTACTGTCTTTTTTCAAAGTTTGCAGAAAACCAATTAATGACTTTTCGAAAGACGTCATTTGTATCATTTTCAATTGGAGTTTCTTTTACTGCGTTAATAATGATGCTTGTATCATCAGCAAACAGTGTCAGTTCAGCTTGCTGTTTCAGATAGGAAGGGAGGTCGTTCACATATATCAAGAACAGAAGGGGATCCATGATTGAACCCTGTGGAACACCTAATGCAATTTCATTCCAGTTAGATGAAGTGGCAAACTTATTTAAATCACTTAACCCATATAAGGAAACGTTTTGCTTCCTGTTCTGTAGGTATGACTTAAAGCACTCATATGCTATTCCATTTATACCATAGAATTATAATTTCTGTAACATAATGTCATGGTTCACACAATCAAATGCTTTGGACAAGTCACAGAAAATTCCTATTGGTGACATTTTACTGTTGGGAGGGGAGGTCCCATTCCATGGCCTGCGAGGTCACCTGACCTGAATCCCCTTAATTATTTCCTATGAGGATATCTAAAGTCACTTGTGTATGAGACTGCAGTGGATACGGAGATGGAATTAGTTGCCAGAATTGCAACCACCTTGATGTAATTTGAAACTCACCAGGGATATGCATCAGACACTTGTTTGCCGATGTCATTTTTGCATTAAGGTTGTTGGCCATCAGTTTCAGCACATTTTGTAAGACACAGTATACATAGTACACTCATTGTATCAATGATGGTATCTTCAGTTAACTGTAACTAAAGTAAATTGAAAAGTACACAGTAATGTGATTTTATTCCTGTTATCTCCTGAAGCTGGCTTCTCCGACCCCAGGTACCCTACTTCAAATTGTTCAGTGGAGCATCCTCTATATCCTGCTAAATTTTTGCACGCTCTTACGGAAACACCCTGTGTACGAATAAACATAAGATCTGGCCGATAGGGGGGAGCAGCAGTCTGCGATTGTTAGCTGATGCGGCTACAGAGTACAAGAAAGTTGACTGAATGTAGGAGGGTATGAGACGACTTAAACAGAATTTATATTTGGTATGGTGTATGACAGCTTCCTCTAAATATATAGCAGTGTAAGTTAATGCAGATAAGTAGGAAAAACAAATACAGTACAATACAGTATTAGTGGTGTACTGCTTGATATAGACACGTCAGTTAAATATCTACGCGGTCCGTTGCAAAATCATAGGAAATGGAATGTGCACTGAACACTAGTTCGATCCATTCATGAGTACTGCTCGAACAAATGGAACTCTATCGGGTCAAATTAAAGGAAGACATCGAGGCAATTTAGAGGTGTGATGCTAGATTTGTTACTCGGAGGTTCTATCAGCAGAGGAGTTTTACAGAGCTCCTTCGTGAACTCATATGGGAATCATCTTTCTCCTGACGCGACGTCCACTACTATTACTCATCATCAATGACTGTAGAAGTTATTTATTTCTAAAAAGGAATATACAAACCGGTTTCAGAACATTTATTCCATCTTCAGGTGCATATTAAAATGTGAGTCCCCAAAGGATGCGTAACTCAGGTTAAAATGCATTCCTTATGGGTTAACATTTTAATATGCACCTGAAGATGGGATACAAGTTCTGAAACCACGTTGCCCTTTTCTTTTTAGAAATAAATTAATTTTACACCTGTAGCAGATTTCATCATTCAAATGACAATCCCTGGTGGGAAGACGACATTCTTTTCGCGATATGCTCTTGTGAAAATTTAGACAACCGGCGTTTGCGGCTGACTGCAGAACGATTCTACTACCGGCAACGTACATTTGACATAAGGACCGCGAAGACAAGATAAGACAAATTAGGGCCCCTACAGCAGCATATAATCGCTTTTCCCTTGCTGCATTTGCAAAGGGAAAGGAATGACTAGTAGTGGTACAAGGTACATGTGGCAGCTTGTGGAGTATGCATGTCGACGTAGATTTAGACAAGTAAAAAACGTCTACAAGTGAGACTTATCCCCAGGTTCCATAGTTTAAACCCCCTAAATTCTCTATAACTGAAACTGTTCATGTATCAAAGAGTTTGGGCACGTTGGAAGTATCATTATTTGTATGAACGTTGGTCATAAAGTTTTAAATATCATATCGAAACTAAAATGTACGTAATGAATCTTTTGTATATGTGTGGGTGCATGTGTGCATACTCGGTACCCATTAAAATACCCACGTCAGAGTACTGTTGTACGCCGCTAGAGGTTTAAAGACGGAACGGCGCATCCAACATTCACTTTATCAGTTAAAACCTTGCGACTAGCCCCCTTGCGCACCCCGCTTTACCAGTGGGATGTATCACTTCATTTAGGTTCCTCTATCGGAGTGCTAAGGTATTGCAGCACGAGACCCATAATGCTTACCGGGACTGCAGATATGTACCAACAAACAAGGGAAATATTAATTATGTAATTTATACAGGGTGGGTCAGGAGGTAAGGTACATTCTGTGAAGGGTAATAGTATTAGCGATTCTGAACGAAACATTTTATATGGACATAAGCTCTGTTCCGATTGGTTTCTGATATCGAACACATTCAGTATCACATTTACACGTTTTCCATATATAACTCGTAAACCTCACCCTCCAACGAAAACGTGTCGCAGTGCAGAGTTAAACTACGTTAAATTTCCTACAAAGAAAGGTCCTATCCATTTTTTCTCTAGGACTAATAGTTTGCGCGAAGAGTTCGCGGAATATTTAAAATCTCGCTCGACGCGCATGCGCTTTGGTAGTTTTTGAAGCCCAGTTTTCGGTAGTTCCCCGCCTTGATAGACCACAAGTGCCATGCATCAAACTGTTCGCCTCGCCTTCCTCTAAACTGTTGTGGTACGTTGTAAACAATGACAGTGTTTGAATAACGTAGAAAATAAATAAAAATAGGCTACATTGAATAAACTCTATCTAGGAAACCATTCGGAATAGGGCACGTGTCCATATGAAGTTTTTTGTCCAGAATCATTTATACTGTTGCCCTTCAAAGCATGTACCTTTCCTCCTTACTCATACTGTATTTTTTCGAGATAATAATCAAAACTTTACGACTATCCTAGTGGCGCAGAAGAGTTAGCAGACTGAACATGTTCCTCAGAGATAAACAGCTTTCAAAGTATCACACCGAACGGAATACCTTAGTTCTTTTCGCTTGTTTGTACAACTTAGAATAAAGTTCGTGCAATGTGAATTACATCCTATCCTATGTCTCCCTGCAAATCTAGGTGAACCTCTGTACACGCTGGATTACTCTCGCTGGTGGTCGAAGGGTCCGGACAACGTGGGCCAGAATTTCATGGGAAATCCAGGAGAAGACTGTGGGGCCATTCACAGGGACGGCGGACTCAATGATCTCCCGTGTGGCCAGAAAAATGCATTCTTCTGCGAAGTGGAAACCAGGTACTGCGTACATTTTGTCAATGAATCATATAAATAAGATTTTTACTGTCTTCAGAATTTACATTAGTCAGTTTTCGGTTATACTAGCCTCTGCCTCTTGACGTCATTATGACGTACTGATTGACTGAGCATGGTACTTCTGCCTGCAGTACTAACAACGTGCTAGACGAATTACACGTACCTTTCTGTGTGGTTTCTAAAGAGTGTTGTCGATTTCAGTGACATGTTCTATAATCATAAATGAGTAATTATTTCTAGGAATTCGACTGTTTAGTTTCCCTTGTAGCTTGCATACCCGAAAAAAGTTTTACTTACACTGGAAGGAGATTTCAAACACCAAAACGTCGATGTAAAAATTCATACGACATTCCTGTGTTTTGATTTATTGATGACACAAAACCATGCTTCCCTGTATTCACAGGGTCATATCCTTTGGCAAATCCGAATAAGCATTGTAAATAAAGTCCTTATGCACGACACCTGCAAGAGGTTTTAGGAGAGCTGTCTAGATCTACCAGACAGACACCTAAAGTTCTGTAACTACTGTTGGTGTCCAGGTTGAATCGTACCGTGACGCCTTTCGTCAGCTCACTAATAATGGTTGTAATAATCCGCTATTCCATCTGTTCTAATCGTTCACTCATCTGTAAAAAAAAGACCGAAGATATTTTCGTTAGTGAGAACCGAAAGACTTTCTGACGCATATTACATGGACTTTCTACTTGTTTTGGTGCGACTATTATAGATCTAAATTTTGAAAAAAGTATTCATCATATACAATGTACTTTAGATAACGTAACTTAAAAGAAAAGAACGAAGACCAGTGCTTTTTTTCTAAAAAAAAAAAAAACAGTTTGAGGGTACTCCGACATTGGATATAATGCAGCGAAAATCATTTATAACTGAAGCATGGGATACCACCCGACTGCTTTTAGCCATGACGTCATCAACATGTCGAACTAAAAAAATGGTATCAGACTCTTCAGTTGACTTTACAGCAGGCGATACCGGGTATCGAACACTTCAGTTTACATCACCTCAAATTAAGCATGCGATTTGAGCGTACGCTTATCCGTTTAGTACTACCATCGCCCGCTATTAGCGGGCGAAGGCACTACATGCTGGTCGAACTGGCTGCCAGCGATTCAGTTGTCGAGAACGGTTGCCGCAGCTTCGAAATGCTTGAAACAGTCAATGACAAAAACTGCACTGGTATCGTTCGTATTGCAATTACCAACACGAAAAAATGAAATAAAAAATTTACGTCCGTGAAATAAATCTTTGGCACTCTTCGAAGTTCTCAACATCGTAAAAAAATTACTTTGTCGATGAAAAAGTTTAGGGGTACGCATCCCCCAGCGTTCCCCCAGAAAAACAGCACTGACGAAGACTATACTAGTTCGTAAGAATTGTCTAAAATGGAAAAATGAATTCTCTGACTAAACTGAAGAAGGATCTTCGTGATATGTTTGCAAAAAGTTATATACAGGGTGAGTCACCTAACATTACCGCTGGATATACGTATTTCGTAAACCACATCAAATACTGACGAATCGATTCCACAGACCGAACGTTAGGAGAGGGGCTAGTGCAATTGGTTAATACAAACCATAAAAAAATGCACGGAAGTATGTTTTTTAACACAAACCTACGTTTTTTTAAATGGAACCCCGTTAGTTTTGTTAGCAAATGTGAACATATAAACAAATACGTAATCAGTGCCGTTTGTTGCATTGTAAAATGTTAATTACATCCGGAAATATTGTAACCTAAAGTTGACGCTTGAGTACCACTCCTCCGCTGTTCGATCGTGTGTATCGGAGAGCACCGAATTACGTAGGGATCCAAAGAGAACGGTGATGGACCTTAGGTACAGAAGAGACTGGAACAGCACATTACGTCCACATGCTAACACCTTTTTATTGGTATTTTTCACTGACGCACATGTACATTTCCATGAGAGGTGAGGTACACGTTCGACGGGCGTTTCGTAGGACTTGGAGGACGCATAAATTGGCCAGCCCGTTCTTCTGATCTTACACCTCTGGACTTCTTTCTGTGGGGTACGTTAAAGGAGAATGTGTACCGTGATGTGCCTACAACCCCAGAAGATATGAAACAACGTATTGTGGCAGCCTGCGGCGACATTACACAAGATGTACTGCGGCGTGTACGACATTCATTACGCCAGAGATTGCAATTGTGTGCAGCAAATGATGGCCACCACATTGAACATCTATAGGCCTGACATTTCGGGACACACTCTATTCCACTCCATAATTGAAAACGGAAACCACGTGTGTACGTGTACATCACCCCTCATGGTAATGTACATGTGCGTCAGTGAAAAAGACCAATAAGAAGGTGTTAGCATGTGGACGTAATGTGCTGTTCCAGTCTCTTCTGTACCTAAGGTCCATCACCGTTCCCTTTGGATCCCTACGTAATTCGGTGCTCTCCGATACACACGATCGAACAGCGGAGGAGTGGTACTCAAGCGTCAACTTTAGGTTACAATATCTCCGGATGTAATTAACATTTTACAATGCAACAAACGGCACTGATTACGTATTTGTTTATATGTTCACATGTGCTAACAAAACTAACGGGGTTCCATTTAAAAAAACGTAGGTTTGCGTTAAAAAACATACTTCCGTGCATTTTTTTATGGTTTGTATTAACCAATTACACTAGCCCCTCTCCTCACGTTCGGTCTGTGGAATCGATTCGTCAGTATTTGATGCGGTTTACGAAATATATCCAGCGGTAATGTTAGGTGACTCACCCTGTATATTAGTTCAACTTTATGTTATTGAACCAGGATTGGTTTCCAACATTTCCTGTTATCCAGACGGGACATTTAGAGAGATGTGCCGTGCCTACAGTTACTTGGTGAAGGGGTAAATTAAGTTACACATATGTAAAAAATCTATCTTTTCATGGTTATATGTCCAAGCGCTATAGTTTTTGCAAATGGTTATTTTTAACGACTCAGTTGCTGCTCAGCAACTGATGGCCTGGCTGTATTGAAAACGAGTCCCAAGATCTTTGCTAAAAGGGAGTACGTGTCAGGTAAATTGGACATAATTTTTTTTCTGTAATTTAACAGTAAGATCTAACATTGCTAAAAATATGAGTTTGCTTACGATACCCTGTGTAAATAAGACATAGGAGCGTCAACTATATCCAAAGCGCGTAGCAGCTGCATAAAATTACGATAACTGGATATTCTGTATTACAATAAGAAGATGAAAAGGAAATTTTTTGAATCAGTCATTGCTACAAAAATATAGTGCAGTTCATCGCTGTGCATGGCTCATGCCATCCCAAGAAAAATCTTATATAATTTCGTTCAAAACATAAAGAGTTCGCGTTTTTGCGACAGCTCAGTGTGCAGTTTGAGCGGGAGGTTCATTAGTCGTATTCGTATGTTATAGTTTTTGCCTTAACGGCACTACAGCAGAGGATATAAGTTCTATGTTGATGAGATGGCAACAGGCATTCGGTATATGTAGCAGACATGTTAAACCACAGGGCACTATTTTGAGTCTTTTGTTTTTCTTCTGATCTTCATAAATGATTTACTTTCAATGGGGTCCACAGCCGAAAGAAATTGTCTGAATGGCAGTAGCCTGCAGCGTTGGTTGTCGCTACTTGGATTAAAATATACTCTAATTTTAAATTATTATATCTCATTTGTTAGACATCAATATTGCCTGTTACCTGCTTCATTTTTGTTTTTCTTCTTTCAAGGTAGTAGGAGTAATCCACTAAATTACAGGCATATATCGTTAACGTTGATATGCAGCAGGATTTTAGAAAGTATATTGTGTTCGAACATTATGAATTACCTCGAAGAAAATGGTCTATTGACACACATTCAACATGGGTGTAGAAAACATCGTTCCTGTGAAACACAACTACCTCTTTATTCACATAAAGTGTTGAGTGCTATTGACAAGGGATTTCAGATCTATTCTGTATTTCTGGATTTCCGGAAGGCGTTTGACACTGTACCACACAAGCGGCTCGTAGTCAAATTGCGTGCTTATGGAATATCGTCTCAGTTGTGTGACTGGATTTGTAATTACCTGTCAGAGAGGTCACAGTTCGCAGTAATCGACGGAAAGTCATCGAGTAAAACAGAAATGAAATTTCTGGCGTTCCCCATGGTAGTGTTATCGGCCCTTTGCTGTTCCTTATCTATATAAACGATTTTGGAGACAATCTGAGCAGCCGTCTTCGGTTGTTTGCAGATGACGCTGTCGTTTGTCGACTAATAAAGTCCAAACAAACTGCAAAACGATTTATAAAAGATATCTGAATGGTGCGATAAGTGGCAGTCGACCCTAAATAACGGTAAGTGTGAGGTCATCCACAAGAGTGCTAAAAGGAACTCGTTATACTTCGGTTACACGATAAATCAGTCTAATCTAAAAGCCGTAAATTCAACTAAATACCTAGGTATTACAATAACGAACAACTTAAATTGGAAGGAACACAGAAAATGTTATGGGGAAGTCTAATCAAAGACTGCGTTTTAATGGCAGGACACTTGGAAAATGTAACAGACCTACTAAGGCGACTACACTACACTTGTCCGGCCTCTTTTAGAATACTGCTGCGCGATGTGGGATCCTTACCAGATAGGACTGACGGAGTACATCGAAAAAGTTAAAAGAAAGGCCGCACGTTTTGTATTATCGTGAAATATGGGAGAGAGTGTCACAGAAATGATACAGGATTTTGGATGGACATCATTAAAAGAAAGGCGTTTTTCGTTGCGACGGAATTTTCTCACGAAATTCCAATCACCAACTTTCTCCTCCGAATGCGAAAATATTTTTTCTGACACCGACCTACATAGGGAGGAACAATCACCAAGATAAAATAAGGGAAATCAGAGCTCGTACGGAAAGATATAGGTGTTCTTTCTTTCCGCGCGCTATACGAGATTGGAATAATAGAGAATTTTGAAGGTGGTTCGATGAACCCTCTGCCAGGCACTTAAATGTGATTTGCAGAGTATCCATGCAGATGTAGATCAGTTTAACTCAATGATCCGTTTGTTATCCAATTATTACTTCTGTGGCTTGTATTTTTCAACGGTTTTTCCTCTGTTGCCGCCACTATTTCGTCTGTCAGAGCTTCCCACTCATCTTCTGTTGTATTCTTTTCCCCTTTCAGTCAGTATTTGACTAATATTCTGTTAGAAACTTCGAGCTATCTCTTGTTCTTTCAGATTATCCAGATCTCATCTCTTTTGTGCAGTTTCTTCAGCTTTGGTCTGTATTTGATCACTAATAAATTATGGTCCGAGTTGGCATCTGCTTCTGAGAACGTTTTACAATTTAGAACCTGGTTTGTGGATGCCTGCCCTACTAGCATACAACCTATCTGAAGCCTTTTGGTATCTCTGGGTCGCTTATATATATACAGCCTTCTTTTGTGCATGAGTCAATGAAGATATACAGGGTGATTCAAAAAGAATACCACAACTTTAGGAATTTAAAACTCTGTAACGACAAAAGGCAGAGCTAAGCACTATCTGTCGGCGAATTAAGGGGGCTATAAAGTTTCATTTAGTTGTACATTTGTTCGCTTGAGGCGCTGTTGACTAGGCGTCAGTGTCAGTTGATGCTAAGATGGCGTCCGCTCAACAGAAAGCTTTTTGTGTTATTGAGTACGGCAGAAGTGAATCGACGACAGTTGTTCAGCGTGCATTTCGAACGAAGTATAGTGTTAAACCTCCTGATAGGTGCTGTATTAAACGTTGGTATAAACAGTTTACAGAGAATGGGTGTTTGTGCAAAGGGAAAAGTTCTGGACGGCCGAGAACGAGTGATGAAAATGTAGCACGCATCCAGCAAGCATTTGTTCGCAGCCCAGGAAAATCGACTCGCAGAGCTAGCAGAGAGCTGCAAATTCCACAATCAACTGTATGGAGAGTCCTACGAAAAAGGTTAGTTATGAAACCTTATGGTCTGAAATTGGTTCAAGCACTGTCTGCAGCTGATAAGATTAAAAGAATCGATTTCTGTGATTTTATCCTTGCTCAAATGGAAACAGATGAATCTTTCGTTTCAAAGATTGTGTTTAGTGATGAAGCAACTTTCCACACTAACGGGAAAGTCAACCGTCACCATGTCTGTATATGGGGCACTGAGAATCCGTGGGAAACAACTCAGTATGAACGTGACTCGCCTAAGGTGAACGTTTTCTGTGCCATTTCAGCCAATAACGTTTTTGGACCCTTTTTCTTCGAAGGTGCTACTGTAACTGGACTACAGTATCTGGAGATGTTAGAGAATTGGCTGTTCCCTCAGCTCGAACAAGAAGCACAACAATTCATATTCCAGCAGGATGGAGCGCCACCACATTGGCACTTATCTGTCCGTAACTACCTGAATGTCAACTACCCGAGGCGATGGATCGGCCTCCAGGCAGCCCTTGACAGAGCACTTCATCACTGGCCTCCAAGAAGCCCTGATCTTACCCCCTGCGATTTTTTCTTATGGGGGTATGTTAAGGATATGGTGTTTCGGCCACCTCTCCCAGCCACCATTGATGATTTGAAACGAGAAATAACAGCAGCTATCCAAACTGTTACGCCTGGTATGCTACAGAGAGTGTGGAACGAGTTGGAGTATCAGGTTGATATTGCTCGTGTGTCTTGAGGGGGCCATATTGAACATCTCTGAACTTGTTTTTGAGTGAAAAAAAACCTTTTTAAATACTCTTTGTAATGATGTATAACAGAAGGTTATATTATGTTTCTTTCATTAAATACACATTTTTGAAGTTGTGGTATTCTTTTTGAATCACCCTGTATTACACTACCGTGGTACCTGCTTTTTAGCAATCGTTTGGCCGTCTCTGCATGAACATGGTAATGGTCCTGTCCATAAGAAAACAAACATTGCATCGCGGCTCGAAGAAAATCTGGGGAAGTTACTGGCTTGCATTAAAAAAAAAAAAAAAAAAAAAAAAAAACAACCTCGACGTGACAATTATTTAACGTAACTGGGTAAGACTGGAAACAAAATATAGTTTCGGGAGATCATAGCTACGTGAGAATGTGCCCCTAATATTACACACCGTAAGAGCAGCAAAAACTGGCTAAACGCATTATTAGTGAGATACCTGGGGTCTGGAACAAAAACCACTGCGCGTGTGCTGGTATTTGACCGCATAATGAAAGTACTATTCAGGATGGAGTAAACCACTTGTTTTTACATTGAGAATCTGTAAGCTACTTGTTTTAACAGCAACTGTAAGGCACTTGTTTTTACAGCGAGTATCTATCACCTGCTGGCATCGACTACAGCGCTGGAGCATACATTGGGGTCGAGGCCGTACCGAAACCACTTCCTGGACGAGGTCAGTTCTTGGCATCTTTTTCCAAAGTATCTGCAATATTTGTAGCAGAGTAATGCACATCATTTTTGTTAGTCTTGTGTTAAGTGTGTATTCGTTTTTGTGTCTACAGTTCAACGGAAAAGACCTGGGCTGGGTTACGAGTTGTTCCCAGGAGTGGGTTTCTACAAGCTGCATACTACAACAGATACGTGGGAAAATGCACGTCGCAAGTGCGAGGCAGAAGGCGGCCATTTAGCCATTATCAATTCTGAAATGGAAGCTTCAACGCTGCAGGCCATATTCAAGAGGCATCCTGTCATACACGACACAGTATGGAATGACTTCGCACTGGTTGGATTCCACGATCAGTTTAATGAGGGGCAGTATGTCACTATATACGGTTAGTACGAAACATTTTTCAAAATATTAGTATACACATTGTTGAGTATTTCTCGAGTCCAGGAAGCTGTGCAGCAAGTCACCAATGTGGGTTCAGAAGATACCACTCCCTACTTGACAAACTCACATTGTTGGATGCTGCAGTACAGAACCCCTCATGTGTAAACAGCGGTTTATGGCAGTCTCCTTCTCTATCCAAACCAATTTATTTTATTATCCAAGAGCGATTCGGATTCCCCGCCTAACCTAAGTATCGATATGGATGACATCTACAGCAACATCTACATAGATACTCCGTAAGCCAACGTATGGTGCGTGGTGGACAGTACCCTTTACCACAACCAGTCGATTCCTTTTCTGTTCCACTCGCAGATAGAGTGACGGAAAAACGACTGTCTATATGCCTCCGTAAGAGCCCTAATTTCTTGTATCTTATCTTCGTGGTCCCTGCGCGAAACATATGTTGGCAGCAGGAGGATCGTTCTGCATTCAGCTTTGAATGTCGGCTCTCTAAACCTTCTTGGTAGTGTTCATCGAAGTGATTGTTCTCTTCCCTCCAGGGATTCCACTTGAACTCCTGTAGCATATCCGTAACACTTGCATGCTGATCGAACCTACCGGTAACACATCTAGCAACTTGCTTCTGAATTGCTTCGATGTCTTCCTTTAATCCAACCTGGTGCGGATCCCTAACACTCGAGTGGTACTCAAGAATAGGTCGCACTAGTGTCCTACATGTGGTCTCTTTTGTACTTGAACCACACTTTCCTAAAATTCTCCCTTCCACAATCCTCACGTGCTCTTTGCATTTCACATCACTTCGCAACGTTACGCCCAGGTATTTAAACGACGTGACTGTGTCAAGCAGGACACTACTAATGCTGTATCCGAACATTACGGATTTGTTTTTCCTATTCATCCTCATTAACTAACATTTTTGTACATTAAGAGCCAGCTGCCATTCATCACACCAACTACAAATTTTGTCTAAAGTCTATTCACCGAGAGCTGGGACGAAACATAAAGAGTGTCACGTGAGCGACTACCCTCGTTTCCAGAGAAAGCATTCGGTATTCACGTGATACATAGGGGTGTGGAAAATCCTTGGCGCACGCTTTGCAGCTGGCGGCGTTCGGCTGGCTGCCGATCTGTCACAGCGGACCGTGAGAAACCTGGGCAACAATGTACGAAATAAATTTTACAATAATGTTAAACTGAGTCATTCTGTTGAAGCAGATTTATTTTCATTCAGGTTGCTAACAAAACGCTCCATTCAAACACAATTAATTGTTAATTTTAATAACAATACAAGTAATAATAATGATAAAGGATGAAACAAGGTTCACTCTGTCGAACTTGAACTGTTTACATTGAGGTTTATAACAAACCGCTCCTCTTTCTCCTCTATAATGCAGTCTAATTTCCACATTTGAGTTTCCACTTTTTCTACGACATGGAGGATGCACTTGTTCCAATCCTCTGCAGTCACTGTTCTTACTGCTTCTTCTAGCAGTACTTTAACTTCCGGAATTTTGTATGTTTTGTTTTTCGCTGCAACATAGTCTTTGATTCTGGCCCACACTAACTCGATGGCGTTTAATTCACAGTGGTGCGGAGGAATTCTGAGAAAAGTGTTCCCTGCATTCTTCGCCATTTCATCTATTGCGTATTCGTTTCGCGCTGTTCTGTGATTTTTAACTATATCTAAAAGTTCTTTCTTCAACATACCGTCTTCGAAATCGATGTTTTTAGATTTTTGCCACTCTGATATTTCGTGCTTATTGGAATTCGCATTGGGAACTTTTTCTTTTCTCCGAGAATGGTACAGCGCGTTATCAAGAACAATAACTGCATTTTCTGAAGCCGAGGAAGAACATCTTGAAACCACTTCTCGAAGGTTTCGGCGCACATCTCCTCATGATAATCTTCAACTTTCTTGGATTCTAAAGTCGACAAACATCCTTCAACGAACCCTGATTTGCTGCCAATGTGTGCTATAATCAGATGTTTCCCTTTACCTGATGGGCCCTTGCTTCCGGAGGATAATTCGGACAGAAGCGCTTGTTTTGAGGAATTTATAGTGTCGTCTACCCAGACGTAACTTCGGATACGTCCTGCGTTCACCCACGTCTCGTCCAACTGTTAAATGGGTCTGCATTCATCTCTCAACCGTTTAATGGTTAGAAGATAACGCCGCCTCCATAAAATGATGTCATTCCTGTCTATTAGCATGCTATCGCGCCAACGCCGGACATATTAGAAATTCATTTCTCTAAATAACTTATAAAATGTAGTTCTCCGCAATTTCCCATATCTGCATCTTCGTTCACGACTGTAAGCACTTTGTCAATTGTTGGCAATTCGTTACGAAAAAAAAATTCGTGTACTTTCCTTCGTATCGCATTTCTATCGAAGTCATCAACACTTTCAGAAAGTTTCTGTCGTAATTTTCCTTTCTTGGGAGACTTCACAGAGTGTGTGGCCTTGTACTCACTTATCACACGATACACTGAAGAACGTCCAACACCTGTAGCTGCAGCTGTTTTCGAAACAATGTCACTCATCGACTGCTCTGGATGTAACAGTTCCGTCTTATACACACTAAGCACCATGTGCTTCTCAGAAGAACTTAATGATTTCTTCTTTGCTCGCTTCTTTGGTGGACTCAGAACTGACACGTCGACCTCGCTCGCTGAATCCGTGGATGACATAATGAGGACAGCCGTATGTGATGCTAATGAAATAAGTGAATATATAAAATAAGAAACCATACGATGCTATTGGATGCGCACATAAACAGTGAATGCTCAGCGTGACTACAAATGCATATACGTACTCTAATAATAAACAACTAGTCTTTCAAGCGTCTTTACAGATGAACTTAAGATATCCTCAAATCGCCGCTGTACAACACCCACTAACGAGCTCACATCTGCAACTGAGACGGCCACAGTGACTGAACGCCGCGTCTGCGAACCGCACAATGCATCGCTCATAAAGGACAAATGGTTGCACTCATCGCATTCGAACAAACTACAAAATTAAATTCAAACCTTTCTGAAACTTTTCTCGCTTACACCCCCACAAGAAAATGAAAAGGGGAAAAGTTTCTCGCTTACTATATTTCGGAAGATGATTTGGTAAAAGTTCTGCATCAGACGTGGGATTTTAATTTATGACTTCACTATTACTGACTCTATTGGGCAGAAAATTTGCAGACGTCATCAACATATAGTACTGAAGGCAATTATAAAATTATTTTGCTGTGCGACACACAGTTTAGAAGATATGGCGTGATAAATATAGAGTAACGCGAAACAACAACTTTTCCTGAAAGCTTAAATATTTCTCTTTTGCAGTGACAATAAATTTTAATGTAATGTAAAAAAGGTGTCGGAAGGTAGTTCTCGGATCACTTTATCATGTTCAGGTGCCAAAATTATAAAAAAACACGACTTTCATTTTTTAATTTCTGTCGCCCCTGCCTTGTACACCCCTCGACGGCACCGCTGTGATCACGCGCCTTGCCGTGTTTACAGAACGTCTCTTTGTTTCGGTGAATGGAGTATAGGTCATCTTGTATCGCCTGCCGCGGTGGCATGGTGACCATTCAAAAAGATCTACTGTCACCTCTGCTTTCATTAGTATCTAAAAATAATTCCGCCGAAAACGCAGCGATTTATTTTCGCCTGGCTTGTTAACCTTCGTAACTTTCGGTGAAGTGTCATGAGTGGCGAACTTTGAGTGGAACCTACACATTATTCTGGTTGCCATATCAAAACTTGCCTTTTTTGCCAAAACAGAGCGGAGTTTACACTCTCTCAGCTCGCTACTCTCAGCTCGCTAACATGTTGTGCAGACACAGCTGTGTGAGAAGTCTGAAACAGTTGTTTCTTAAGTGGGGAACTGTGGAAAAATAAAGTCAGTAGCTTATCAAAAAAGCACATACTCAGTAAAAAAAAAACGTGTAATGTCTTCACATACGTTATTTCAAAAGACATAGCATTTCTCGTTTCACCAGCTGTTAACGGCCCTTAAAAATTACATTCTTTCACCGAAAAAGTCTGTAGTTATGGAAATAAAACAGTGGATAATGAAGTTTTACTTAATAACGATATGGTAAAATACTCTCCTCTTTCCGTGCTATCATTTGCCAAAATCTCATTTCGATATCTATAACAGTTTATGAAGTATGAGGAATTGTGTGGATATTTCGCTCTAGCTTTATCGTTGGCACGGCGCGATCGCAAATGATTGTGCTACATCAGATCAATTTTTCATCAGATGATTTTTAAAGTGGAATTTTGTGTGTCCATCCGACAGAACGATCCGACATTAGTCTAGTGCGATATTCGTTTTATCGGTGTGTGTTAATACGGACAGTAAAATACGAAGAACTGCCAGTACTCGAGCAGCAACTGTGCAGCCCTCTTCTGCATGGCTGTAGCAGTCAGCACAGACCAGATTGGTGTAACACTCTCACTTCGATGTGGTCGGTTGGGTTGTAACGGTTGCATCAAAGAGGAGTGGAAGGAGTGCTCACTTAACAATACAACAGTACTTCCTGCGTTCTGTCTGCAACACGCAATTCGCTTATGAATCACCCCATCCACCAAGCGTGTTTGAGCCGGCAGACTTGTAACAGCAGTTTCAAAGGCCTTCCTAGAAAGACCGACACAGAACGCCGCATTTCCTGTCATAACACACAAGTGGATGCTCTGAGGCATTTGTCCTATTGTTCTTGGGAGGACGGTGACCACCTGCACACCTAAAAGAACTGACAAAAGCACGAAGTGGCTCCTGCAAGGACAGTGCGTTTCCTCTCTCCACACACACACACACGCGCGCGCGTGCGTGCCATGCTTCAAAGTCGTCCAGAAAAGTTATGTGGCACACATCACGATGTTGACCTCCGCTTTGATGTAGCCAACAACAGGTTCTCCAAGAAGGACTGGTGAACACTGACAAAGAAATTGCTCAAAGAAGAAGAACTGGTTGATGCATCACCTGCGTTCTGTGGCACAGCAACACCTAGTGTGTCCCTATTGGTTCCCATCAAATTAGTCGGCAGAGCTTGAGTCTACATAAGCCCTAATCCGTCCACACTCATCTCCATTCTGCTCTAGTCTGTGACTACATTCAGTTGGCGCTGTCACTAGTGCATCCGTCCAACTCTTTTGTCGAGTTGCCTATAGTATGTCTAACACCAAGAGGCGATCAGCAGCAGCGAACAGCAGCAATGACAGTGGCAGCACCAGCACCAGCAAATGTCTGAGGCACTCAGAGGAGGAATTTCCATGTAAGTACATATTTTCATTATTTCGTAGTATGTTTTCGTATGTTCGAATTTCGTAGTATATTTTCGTTAAAACGAATTACATTGTATATGTTTGTTAGAAAAATTTTCCAATTATTGTAGCTATATTTATTCGAGAAATGCTGACTGAGCTTGGCTAGCATCTGGATGCTTATAGAGAGCTAGCCAGCGAGCCTGGGGGTGGTGCTGTACAACCCCTAGAGCAGCCTCCAGTCGCGATTCCACCATGAAAAGAAATTTTTTCATCGTGTTGTATTTTCCGTGTGTGTATACGTTTTTAAATCGATTTATTCTTGGTGTTGTAGGTGATTTCAAGAGGTTAAGAGGTGCAATGCATTACCCCCAATAAACCTATCACAGATGTCATGTAAGTACATATTGTTTTCATTAAATTGTTTTTATAATGTAATTTGTTTTTTTAAATCAATATGTTGTTGTTGTTGTTGAACCGATATTGACGAGCAGGACTGGTGCATCCATGCCACAGTGGGAACTGCTGCTTTGAGAATTTGAGCCAGAGATGTCTGTGTGGACGCGGCCCCTACTGATCTTAGGGATGTGGTGTCATTGTGGAGTCAGGGTGATATCACCCCTGCTTCAGGTAATTTTTACATGCATCTTTCTTTTTTGTAGGACATATAATCAACTTTCTTTCTTTCTTTACAGCAGCCAATGGCAGGTTTCTAACATGTTTAGCCATTTTCTGTTATTCTTTCTCTGCATCTGACGAGCCAACACTGCCATCCACACAGTACGCTGTGGCACAGGTGCCGGGGCACAGGAAGATGGAATTGCCAAAATGTGAACCTGTGTGGGATGCTTTGCCCACCAGAATGAGGCTTGCAGCCACATGAGCAGTCACCCCCTCAGCCACCACCATCCCTGAATTGTCACCACTGCCACTGCCACCCTTCCCCACCTGCTCACACCACCACCACATCCCTCTGGCGGCAATGGGTTTCTTCCTTTCTGGCCACTATGTCACCGCTATTGATGGCAACCAGATCAGGACTGTGAGTTGCAGGCAGCTCATAGTAGCCGTCACAGCAACCCAGGTCCTCCTCCTGGCACGATGCAGCACCTGTTCCTCCTCGCCTGAATTGGTGCCCTCACAGGGATGTGCCACCACCCTACATACCTGTTGCTCCATCTCACAGCTGGCTGCACCCATAGGATGGCTGCAGACCTTGGCTGCTAGTCATAGTGGTAGTAATAGTGATCCTGTGGTTAGCCACAGTTCTCTCTCCCATCCTATTATACGAGGGTTGGAACTTTGATAGTGGCAACTATTTATTTACAGCTCATACAAAATAGATACATGTTTAAAAGTTTTACTGACCTTCAAAGTAGTCACCAGCATTGTGCATAACCCGTTGGCAGCGATGTGGAAGTTGTAGGATACTCTTAGCAGTACCAGTTGTGTTGACAATTTGAGCAGTGCGGTCTACTGCATGACAAATCGGTAGCATTCTGAAGCGAATGCTGTGAAGTGTTTCCTTCAGTTCAGAAATCGAGTTGAACTCACGAGGGCTTAAGTCAGGGGAGTGCAGTAGGTGGTATAGCACTTATCGGCCCCATCATTCATACAAATCAGTAACAGCTTTCACTGTACGTGCTTGAGCATTGTCTTACAAAGTGATGGTCAGGTCCTGCAGAAAGTGTCATCACTTCTGTCTCTAAGCTGGTCATAGGTTGTCTTCCAAACATGAACAGCATAGAGGCCGAAATGATGACACTTTCTGCAGGACCTGACCACCATTTTGCAGGACAATGCTCAAGCACGTATGGTACAAGCTGTTACTGATTTGTTTGACGGATGGGGCTGCTAAGTGCTATACCACCTACTGCACTCCCCTGACTTAAGCCCTCGTGAGTTCAACTCGATTTCTAAACTGAAGGAAACACTTCACGTCATTCGCTTCAGAACTGCTTCAAATTCGTCAGGCAATAGACTGCACTGCTCGAACTGTCAACACAACTGGCACTGCTAAGGGTGTCCTACGACTTCCACTTCACTGGCAACGGGTTATAAACAATGCTGGTGACAACTTTGAAGGTCAGTAAAACTTTGAAACACGTATATACACTCCTGGAAATTGAAATAAGAAAAAAAAAATGGTTCAAATGGCTCTGAGCACTATGGGACTCAACATCTTAGGTCATAAGTCCCCTAGAACTTAGAACTACTTAAACCTAACTAACCTAAGGACATCACACACACCCATGCCCGAGGCGGGATTCGAACCCGCGACCGTAGCAGTCCCGCGGCTCCGGACTGCAGCGCCAGAACCGCTAGACCACCGCGGCCGGCTGAAATAAGAACACCGTGAATTCATTGTCCCAGGAAGGGGAAACTTTATTGACACATTCCTGGGGTCAGATACATCACATGATCACACTGACAGAACCACAGGCACATAGACACAGGCAACAGAGCATGCACAATGTCGGCACTAGTACAGTTTATATCCACCTTTCGCAGCAATGCAGGCTGCTATTCTCCCATGGAGACGATCGTAGAGATGCTGGATGTAGTCTTGTGGAACGGCTTGCCATGCCATTTCCACCTGGCGCCTCAGTTGGACCAGCATTCGTGCTGGACGTGCAGACCGCGTGAGACGACGCTTCATCCAGTCCCAAACATGCTCAATGGGGGACAGATCCGGAGATCTTGCTGGCCAGGGTAGTTGACTTACACCTTCTAGAGCACGTTGGGTGGCACGGGATACATGCGGACGTGCATTGTCCTGTTGGAACAGCAAGTTCCCTTGCCGGTCTAGGAATGGTAGAACGATGGGTTCGATGACAGTTTGGATGTACCGTGCACTATTCAGTGTCCCCTCGACGATCACCAGTGGTGTACGGCCAATGTAGGAGATCGCTCCCCACACCATGATGACGGGTGTTGGCCCTGTGTGCCTCGGTTGTATGCAGTCCTGATTGTGGCGCTCACCTGCACGGCGCCAAACACGCATACGACCATCATTGGCACCAAGGCAGAAGCGACTCTCATCGCTGAAGACGACACGTCTCCATTCGTCCCTCCATTCACGCCTGTCGCGACACCACTGGAGGCGGGCTGCACGATGTTGGGGCGTGAGCGGAAGACGGCCTAACGGTGTGCGGGACCGTAGCCCAGCTTCATGGAGACGGTTGCGAATGGTCCTCGCCGATACCTCAGGAGCAACAGTGTCCCTAATTTGCTGGGAAGTGGCGGTGCGGTCCCCTACGGCACTGCGTAGGATCCTACGGTCTTGGCGTGCATCCGTGCGTCACTGTGGTCCGGTCCCAGGTCGACGGGCACGTGCACCTTCCGCCGACCACTGGCGACAACATCGATGTACTGTGGAGACCCCACGCCCCACGTGTTGAGCAATTCGGCGGTACGTCCACCCGGCCTCCCGCATGCCCACTATACGCCCTCGCTCAAAGTCCGTCAACTGCACATACGGTTCACGTCCACGCTGTCGCGGCATGCTACCAGTGTTAAAGACTGCGATGGAGCTCCGTATGCCACGGCAAACTGGCTGACACTGACGGCGGCGGTGCACAAATGCTGCGCAGCTAGCGCCATTCAACGGCCAACACCGCGGTTCCTGGTGTGTCCGCTGTGCCGTGCGTGTGATCATTGCTTGTACAGCCCTCTCACAGTGTCCGGAGCAAGTATGGTGGGTCTGACACACCGGTGTCAATGTGTTCTTTTTTCCATTTCCAGGAGTGTATTTTGTATGAGCTGTAAATAAATAGTTGCCACTATTAAAGTTCCAACACTCATAGATGGACACCAGATTAATAATGAGATGCCACAGCTAAACTACAAAGTGATTGAGCATGAATTTGAGTACTGCATCTCATTTTCTCTTATAGAGAATGCAGCAGTAGAGCACAGAGAGCTGATCAGTTTTCTGAAAGTATACCTTCCTGTTCTGGAAACAGAGCTCCTCAAAATCATTAATGATCCACACTACTCCACCATTAAGTGCAGCGCTGTGCTGTGCTGTGAACTCACTCATTCTCTCAAACAGGACACCAGTGTTGAGGAGACAAGCAGTCTGTACATTTGGGACAAAAGTGGCATGGTATCACGGGGCACTTCATTTGCTAAGTGGTTCCATGATTCCACATTGTGTGCTACACAAGTCAAGCTTTCCAAGATGGAAGTTAGAGGCTCATATAAAGCACTTAGCGAAGTACTATACCTCAGCATCCATACACGTCTTTAGCCTGATAAATGAAGGGTACAGCTATATCAAGCTGTCTAAAGATACAGCTGATACGAAGTCATGTATTAATGTCCAAAATATTAAAGACAACTATTGTTGTGCATGGTCAATCCTGGCTTGTGAGGAAAATTACAATTACAAGGATCATCCACATCATCCATCTCAATATGGCAGAGATATTGACACTTGTGGATTTTATAACTTTGACAGTATCGAGTTCCCTGAATTTGCCGGTCAGTGTAAGCTGCATGTGAACATGCTGCTATTTTGCATTTGGGCTAGTAAAAATCATTACATGTGAGTCAGAGATATGTCTTGACTCCTTTCATTCAAACTGTGTTGCCATGCCTACTGAAGAAAACAAAATCTTAAGGTTTAAGTACGTCCACCAACAGAAGTGTTGCCTTTTTGTAGTGTATGCTGACTTTGAGTGCCTCCTCACTCCTGTCACAAGCTGTGATGGCAACCCTACTGTCTCATATATCACCTTCACAGAAAAACACATACTATATGCGGCTGCGTACCAGGCTGTATGTTCGTATGATTGAAGTCTTAGCCATCATAAATCATTTGTTAGGGATAATTTTGCAGTTTAGCTGTTCAATGAACTTTAAAAACTTTCATAGGAGGTTGATAAGTTTTACAGCACCAATGTTCCCATTACCAGATCAAAGGAGAATGATGATTTGTGCAAGAACGCGATTGATTGTCATATTTCTTTTTAGCAGTCATTTGATATGAAATCAGAAACACCTCATAGGACCTGGGTCATCTAACAGGGAAGTTCTATGGTGCCACCCATAACACAGGCAACCTGAAGGACAAATTACCATGACACATATACATCTTCTTCCACAATTTGAGTGGATATGATGCTTACTTTCTTGTTGAGCACTTCGCTGAGTTTGGTATGAAGGAGGACTGGGTCAGTGTCCTGCCTGAGAACATTGAGAAATAAATACCATTCTCCAAATCAATGATGTCGAGAATTATGCTCTACTTCCTGAACTTATTATGTTTTCTCCAGGCACCATTCCAGAAACTTCCTGAAACTGTCTCAGGTACTCGAGGTACATATTCCAATCACACAAAGTTGCAACTTGTGACAAGGAAGGGGGGTTTTCCCATATGAGTAACTGAATTGTATGGGAAAACTCAATGAAGTCAGGCTACCCAACATAAATGCATTCACCAGTAACCTTACAGGTGAAGCTATATCAGATGCAGAGTATGAGCATGCTGTGAGTGTTTAACACCTCCACTTTAGAAGACTATGCAAAACTTTACACATAGGTGGATGTACATTTGCTTGCGGATGTTTCTGAGAAATTCCAGAGTGTATGCATGACCACATAAGCTCTGGATCCTACTTTTTATCATACAGCACTTGGGCTGTCTTCGGACCCCATGCTCAAGATAACGAAAGTCAACATTGAATTACTAAACAGTGTTGACATACTTCTTTTATTGGCATGAGGGATCCATAGGGGACTTTGCCAATGTGACCATAGGCATGTCAAGGTAAATAACCCATGGATGGATGAGAGGTTCAAAGCATCCCAAGATTCAAGTGATGTTATGTACTTGAATATGAATAACTTGTATGGGTATGTTGTGCAACAATCCTTGCCAACTGGCAAGTTTTGATCGCTGTATGAAGACAAATGCATCAGTTTGTGTGCAAATAGGGTGTGGTGGCCGATCCTGTGTTGGGTATGTTGTGGAAAAATATCTCAAATACCCCATTAGTTTGCATGATGAGGCTCCATCCACAAATTGATGACAACAGTGGGGAACAAGTGGAGATCCATCATGCATTATAGAAACACTATCTCCTTCAAGCAGTCACATTGGATGAAGGAGTGTATTGATGTAAATATTGAATGAGTGCTTGTGTGAAGAATGATTTTGAAAGAGACATTTTTAAATTAATAAATAATGCAATTTTCGCCAAGACATTGGAAAATTTGAGAAAACACAATGGGATATGCATCATGGCATAATGAAATGTATCACCAGACCAAATTTTTAATGAGTCACTATTTTCAGTAATAATTTTGTTGTTGTGGAGGTGGCAAAGACTGCAGTAGAGTTCATGAAACCTGTCTATTTGGGGATGTGCACATTAGACCTGTCCAAACTCCACATGTACTGATTCCATTATAAGTTTTCAAAAATTCATTTTGCTGATCCAAAGTTATTTTATATGAATACAGTTAGTTCCATCTATTGGATGAAGGGTTGTAATCCATAAGAAGCAAAAAGGTGCCACAGCAATGCATTCAACATGTCTTCCTATGTGACTGATAGTCCTTACGGTATTGTTCCACGGAACAAGAAGGTTATCGGCCTTATGAAAGATGAGATGAAGGGATAGTCCACTGTGGAGTTTGTGGGTCTTAGATCCAAAATGTATATGTATTGCACACTGGGACATGCCATCTAGAGGCAGGCAATGTCTGTGCATCATGAGGCATCAAGATCCCTCACTACTGAAAATTACTTGTACTGCACACAAAGCGGTGCTCGTCGTGCTCCACCACAGCAGCAACATATGGTACTGAAAACTAGTATTCATTTGCAAGGGTATGAGGTGCACACTGTGCTGTAATATAAGATCAGTCTGTCACCTCATGACAATAAGCAGGTCATTTGTGAGCACAGGATTGAAACTCACCCATTCTCACACTATTCAGTTGATGAGAGTGATGTGAATGGGAATTGTAAAATGATCAAAAATTGTGTGAAATATATGTTCACCATGTGTCCCGACAGAATGCATGCTTCTAAATAGCCCTTTTGGTTAAAAAAACGTGTACACTTGTAAACAATCCCTGTACATCAGGTAGATAGAATGCCTTTTAAGTTTCACCTGCCACTAGACATCCATGTCCGGTTAGTTTGTAGTGTAGATATATTAAACACCCAGTCCATCAAAAACGTTATGAATATTTTCAAGCAGTGCTACCCATTGAAAAAATTTTGCATATTTTCAGCCAATGCTTGCGTGCCCCAAAAACTGTGAACTGTGTGGAATTTTTCAAGTTGTAATTATTAGTATTAATAATAGTGCTTAAATAAAAAAACAGTATCTCTGCATTAAAGAAGCAAATTGTATCAGTGTTGTGAAAAAGAACAAAATGGTATCTGAACAACCAAATTATGTCAGTCTTGTGAAGGAAAAAAAAAAGGAATTTGTTTCTCAAGAATCAAACTGTACCTATATATCTGTGAGAACTGAATAAATGAATTTCATTACCATATGTCTTTGTTGTTGTTATTTCAGAAAACCTGTCCCCCATTACATTGTATGTATAAAGGATGTGCAAGACACACATATGACATTAGTATTCAACATCAGTGCTATTAAGGTGGTGAAGTTCAAGATGGAGAATAACGAAATATATGTGTTGGCTGCATGGGATTTTGCCTATTGTGCTGCATGTATTGAGTTATGGGCGCAGTGTGGGTGTCCACTTCCATAGACATATGGCAGACACGTCTAAAATTATATCACCTGTGCATGAGGAGAACCAGAGGTATCGTATCTGGATGAAGTTGCTTACTATATAACTATCAAAGTGTGAGCAGGGTGAAATCAGTAAAAAAAGTACACAGAATGCCAAAAAAAAAAAAAAAAAAAAAAAATCATTTATTTCTCATCCAACTTACAAGTACTGTTACATTTTCATAAGCAGACACAATACTATTTTGAAACATTTTCTTCTTTTTGAATTGATGGAGAGCATGCCACCTGTAGAATTCCAAGTCTTGGATAGCTGGATACTTCAAGATTCAATGTATCCTTGTGATGTTCTCTTTCCCTTTGATGTAGATGATGGTATCTGTGTAGTCAAATAATTGAAGTGATGTCACCATATCAGTGTAGGGTGTACCAGGATTGTCCCATTAAATTCCATGGACAAAACATGTCAACCACTTTGCACTCCTCCATGTTATAGCACACGTCACATCCTTAAAAAACGTCAGTGATGCAACGCTTTCTGAGAATGTATCTATTACACCAGCATCTTCTGTGTATGCTATGAATGCAATATCTTTAAATATGAATCATCTGTGTTCATTATCATAGAAACCCTGAATGTCTGCAATGATGTTCACACTTTGAGTTGCCAACAACACCTGTTCATTCATATAGCTCGCTGCACACCACCAGTGAGTGGACAACAGTTAATCACATGGTCATGTAGAACTAGAGCATGTGTGCAGTGCATTGTGAGTAATTTTCTGAAGATTCAAATTCAATTCATACATTTATTGGTCCTGATTTAACTATCTTGTTCTGTTTTGAGTAATCTATTATCATGATTGATTGCTCTTTACAGTAGTGAATTGTCATACGGATAGAATTCCCAATTCAAGTACACTCTGACATTAGTTCACTTGCAGTTGTCATACATGATATAACAATTTGCTATATTCCCCCTTCTGTTGTTGTTGTTGTGGTCTTCAGTCCTGAGACTGGTTTGATGCAGCTCTCCATGCTACTCTATCCTGCGCAAGCTGCTTCATCTCCCAGTATGTACTGCAGCCTACATCCTTCTGAATCTGCTTAGTGTACTCATCTCTTGGTCTCCCTCTACGATTTTTACCACCACGCTGCCCTCCAATACTAAATTGGTGATCCCTTGATGCCTCAGAACATGTCCTACCAACCGATCCCTTCTTCTAGTCAAGTTGTGCCACAAACTCCTCTTCTCCCCAATTCTATTCAATACCTCCTCATTAGTTATGTGATCAACCCATCTAATCTTCAGCATTATTCTGTAGCATCACATTTCAAAAGCTTCTATTCTCTTCTTGTACAAACTATTTATCGTCCATGTTTGACTTCCATACAAATACTTTCAGAAACGACTTCCTGACACTTATATCTATACTCGATGTTAACAAATTTCTCTTCTGCAGAAACGCATTCCTTGCCATTGCCAGTCTACATTTTATGTCCTCTCTACTTCGACCATCATCAGTTATTTTGCTCCACAAATAGCAAAACTCCTTTACTACTTTAAGTGTCTCATTTCCTAACCTAATTCCCTCAGCATCACGCGACTTAATTCGACTACATTCCATTATTCTCGTTTTGCTTTTGTTGATGTCCATCTTATATCCTCCTTTCAAGACACTGTCCATTCCGTTCAACTGCTCTTCCAAAACCTTTGCTGTCTCTGACGGAATTACAATGTCATCGGCGAACCTCGAAGTTTTTATTTCTACTCCATGGATTTTAATACCTACTCCAAATTTTTCTTTTGTTTCCTTTACTACTTGCTCGATATAACATCGGGGAGAGGCTACAACCCTGTCTCACTCCCTTCCGAACCAGTGCTTCCCTTTCATGCCCCTTGACTCTTGCAACTGACATCTGGTATTTGTACAAATTGTAAATAGCCTTTCGGTCCCTGTATTTTACCCCTTCCACCTTTAGAATTTGAAAGAGAGTATTCCAATCAACATTGTCAAAAGCTTTCTCTAAGTCTACAAATGCTAGAAACGCAGTTTACTATTACCACATTAATATTTTTATTTCATGTTGCGCTTTGCCTACTGCTACCTTCTCACATCACAGGATGCATCTTGTCTGGCCTAGGGAGGGAATTCTCTAACCTAAAAAACCCACATGTGCACTCCACATGTACTCCGCTACCCTTGTAGCCGCTTCCTGCATGTAGTGCACGCCTGACCTATTCAGGGGGACCCTACATTTCTCCACCCGATAGCGGAGGTCAAGAAATTTGCACCCCAGATCTCTGCAGAATCTCACGATAACATCATATAGGTGTTACAGAATTTACAAAGCATCACCCGAGTTAACTCGACTACATTCCATTATACTCATTTTGCTTTTGTTGATGTTCATCTTATATCATCCTTTCAAGGCACTGTCCATTCTGTTCAACTCCGTTCCCCCTTCTATCGATGTGAAATGCAAGTACGATGAATCTGTGTGTGTCCAATTGAACAGAGGTTTTAATAGCCCATGTTTTTCTGTTTGCTGTCAGTAGCACTGGGTATTCAAAAAGCTCCCATGAACAGAAACTTAATGGCAGATATGCACCAGCACTCAAAACCCCTTAAATTTCTGTGGTCTGAGTAGATATACTTCCTTTTCAACACTCTCATAGTAAGAAGCACATAACTTCACATACATTTTAAGTGCTAGACTGTATACATTTTCACTCCACTGCAGCAGTATATCGTCATACTGATAGAATTCCCAATTCAAGTAGACTGTGGCATTAGTTCACTTGCAGTTTTCAAATGTGGTGGAACCATTTGCTATATTCCCATTTATATCAGTCTGAAATGCATGTATGATGAATCCGTGCGCGTTCAATTGAGCAGAGGTTTTAATAGCCCACATTTGTCTGGTTGCCGTTGATAGCACTTGGTATTCATAAAGTTCCCATGAATAGAAACTTAATGGCAGACAAACACCAGCATTCAGAGCTCTTAAAAACTTCGAACATTCCTTGTCTGCTACAGTGATGTTAAGCATTTTCCATACTATTTTATTGATGATGATGTCATTCTCCTCTTGGGGTCCTTAAATGAATGAGGTGTTACCCGTCGCATTCCATATCAGAATAAGTTCCTGTTTAGCATTTGTAATAATTTGCCGCATGTCCTCAAAGTACCCTGTACACAGTTTTAGAGGTAGGCAGGCAGTAAATCTCTTGTACTCTTCCACTGTTCTACCCACTGGCTTGTGTATGAACCATCCTGCATTTTTTAAACTTCCCAAATCTAAGGGTGAGGTACAGACATATGTTTTATGGGTTAATGCTATAAATACATTATGTGTATGGTCAATCTCAAACCTGTTAAGTTCATATTGCATCCCTGAAACAGGAATGCTAAAGGATTACAGGTAAGCTTTGAACCCACTGTGGGAGAACCATCTTTTTTCCCCAATACCCCTTCCAAATATATGAAACTCTTACATAGGAGTGTTAAAGCACCTTGGTGCTGGATGACAATCCTAATTTCATCATTATTGTTAAATGTGGCTGAATCATAAAGTTTCTGTAAGAAATATTCCCGGTGTATAACTCGCTCATCGTATTCTACTGGAAACGATTGACTGAGCGACGTCACTGCAGGGTTTCAGACCCACTGATTTAAGAACACATTGTCACATTGTGGTTCTGCTGTGAAATGCTGTGTTATGGGTTCTGTGCACTGGTTTTATACCTTACATCCATTGTTCAAATGGCTCTGAGCACTATGGGACTTAACATCTGAGGTCATCAGTCCCCTAGAACTTAGAACTACTTAAATGTAACCAACCTAAGGACATCACACACATCCATACCCGAGGCAGGATTCAAACCTGCGACCATAGCAGTCGCGTGATTCCAGACTGAAGCACCTACAACCACTCGGCCACTCCGGCCATCTACATCCATTGTGTCTTAGAAGTAGTCACACAATGATTTCCTCACCATGGAAGCTACCAGGCAAATTATTCTGGTTAACAATACCCAGTTCCAACAGTCCAACATCTGAACTGTTACTAGGAGGTACACTATGTGATCAAAGGTATCCAGACACCTGGCTTAAAATGACTTACAAGTTCTTGACACCCTCCATCGGTAATGCTGGAATTCAGTATGATGTTGGCCCACCCTTAGCCTTGATGACAGCTTCTACTCTCACAGGCATACATTCAGTCAAATTCTGGAAGGTTCCTTGGGAATAGCAGCCCATTCTTCATGGAGTGCTGCACTGAGGAGAGGTATTGATGTCAGTTGGTGAGGTCTGGTACAAAGTTGGCTTTCCAAAACATCCCAAAGGTGTTCTATAGGATTCAGGTCAGGACTCCGTGCAGGCCCGTCCATTACATGGATGTTATTGCCGTGTAACCACTCTGCCTCAGGCTGTGCATTATGAACAGGTGCTCGATCATGTTGAAAGGTGCAATCGCCATCGCCGAATTGCTCTCCAACAGTAGGAAGCAAGAATGTTTTTGGGGGTGTATGGATACTTTTGATCACATAGTGTATATAGCAATGGTGGGAGTCTCAAAAATCTCATATACTCTGATACAAATGACTGGAAGAATCTGTAAATTGTATGAACCAATCTATCACTGAGATACGAGTTCATTGCAATGTTACACTCAACACGGATTGTACTGGTGGGGAGTATATCCACAGTCTGATTGGATATATAAAATTTATTAGAATCCTTCTCCAAAACCCATACTTTTGTGAAACCCAGTAATCATCCTACTGAATCTTTCTGCTTAAAGTTAATCATTGCATTCATTGTCTGTATTTCAGATTTAAGAGTATTGATGTTTGCCTGTAGTTCAATCCTTGCTCCAGGCTGTTTTAAAACTTCATTTAAATCATCAGTATCATATGCACCAGGTTGTTTTTCCACAATTTCTTTTCTACCAATAATTTCCAGGTACAGGTTATCATTAGCCTCTATGATATTTGGGATGGCATTGTATGTCTCCAGCTCATTCAGTGTAATACTCCATTCTCCAATGGTTAAGTCATTTGGTGGTGAATAATTTGCATGTAATACTAATGACTGTTCTTCTAAAGTATATGCCACTGCATCTGAACCTCAACTGCTGAATGGATGCTTCATGCACCTCCTTTTATAATCTCCTTCATAAACACCAGGAGGAACTGGATGCATGGATGACCACACAAGTAATTATTAAAGTCTTGGTAGCATTGAAGATTATATAACACTTGTATTCTGCTGGCAAAGCATCATTGTAATCCTTCCGGGGGTTGCAGTTCATGAAATAAGTCAAAATAGTAAACGTTACTTGTAATTTTTTTTGAGACACCGTCCAGTGGGTGCCAGGTCCTCCGGCAACATATAAATTCATGGTTCTACATAGTCTTCAGTACCATATCCAGCATGAACATACTGCGGAGTCTTGGAATGTTGAATTTTTTTCTAACATACTTAAACCGATTTGTATTTGTAAGTTCTCTATACCAGTAGGATAGTGAAGGGGCTCTTTCTTTATCTATGAAGAGACCTAGCCCTTTCTTGTATGGTTTCAGGTACAGTCATTTCCCAGTGGCTGCTGCTTCCTTCATGCAGTTATGTTTCTTGCTTCCCCTAGTTGCTCTTGGGAGTTCCCTGCAACAGCTGCAGCAGCTCCAGACAGAACTCACTGCTGAGAAACCTGTGAGAGCCAGAGTGTGGAAGGGAATAATTCCACCTGACATCTTGGGTATTGGCAGGACCCTGGGAGCTTTAATCAGTCTTCTTGCTCCTTTATGCTTCAGAGCGCTTTCAGCTGCATACATCACTATCAGGATACTGCTTTTTTTAAACAACCCCACTCTGTTGTTGTCTTCTTCTTCTTCTTGTTCTTCAGAGTGTAACATGCTGCATTCATAACTTGCTTGAAATTCATCCCCAAACCCAACTTAATTTTACCTTGCAAGGCCTTTTCAACTGCAAATGCCACAATGGATTGACTACACCAGTATCCCTGTTCGCACATATTGCCTTGGCTTTGTCACTAAAATTGGATCAGCAGCACGACATCCTGGGAGGTCTTTATTTGCTGCATATGCAGTGTCATGTTCCATATGCATCTCATCAAGCAGATTAAATCCCTTATCACTCAATGACTTAGTCAACATCTTGTTGTATACTAAGCAGAGCTCTGTGAGGGGTACACCTTATATACATTGTTTTCTATTGCATAGACTTTTACAGTTAAGTTGTATACTTTCTTTTCAATTTCATTAACTGTAACATTTAATGTATTGATCAATCTCATAAGGTACAATAGCACATCAGTAGTTCTCTGCATACATTCCCACCTTATGGTTGAGAGCCTGAATTTTCATTCCTGTACAAGTGACTCTTCTGTCTATGTTTACCCATCCTCTCACATTGAGTATTCGACATTTGTGTGTACTTGTACTTGGTGTGATCTCTGCTGAAGTAGTCATCTCTTTTCATAGCTATAAACATACAAACTGTTGAATGTTTCTTCTATACCTACCATCACTCAGTTTTCTTGTTTTATCAATAACAAGAAACCCATACCGCATGTGATTCCAGCAATCTCCACATATCTTTACAAATACATTGAATGACATATCAGTTTCTACACATGCTTGGTACGTGTACTTTAAGTTCCAATTGTCTTATTTAAAGTCTGCAATTAGGTTTGCATTAGCCCTTACCAACTGTTTTGGGATTCTGGAATATGTCTGATTCAAATAAAATATATCAACACCCACATGGCAAACAAAACAGAAATATGTTCAAATTTCGTCACCATTGTTTTGCTGATAATATTCATCTGGGGTAGCACAATGGTGTAGGATGAAACACAATGTTGCAGGGAGTTCGTCACTTGTTCTCAGATGGTAAGTGCAGGTGTGAAGTGGTTACAATGTGCTTGGTACACAATACGGCAATCTTTCCTTTTGATGGTCAGGCATCATCTTATCTATCTATCTATATGCGGATCCCGCTCCAGATACTGCCAGGTCTTGGTGCTGACAAGTCCTCTCCATTTGGCTCGGTCCTCCCACCACTTTTCTTTCTCCACTTGCTGCCAGGTCACACCTCTCCTTTGCACAGATATTCTCACTCCCATTTTCCACTGTGTTCTTTGGCGTCCTCTAGGTCTTTTTCCATCCATCTTTAGTTCTTCCATAATTTTGGGGAGTCTCTGTCCATGCCCACTCTGCCTGTACCATCTTAATCTCTTTTTTTCAATTTCTTCTCTCATACTTTCTTGTTTAAGGTCCTTTCTAATATCTACATTCCTTACTCTGTCCATTCTTGTTTTTCCCTTAACTGCTCTGAGAAATTTCATTTCGCCTGCTTGCAGTCTGCTCCAGTCCCTTTGTCATTGTCCATGTTTCTCCTCCATAGGTGACAATAGGGAAGTAATAGCTCCTATACATAAGGAGTTTTGCTTTTTCTGAAACCTCCTTATCCTAAGTCAGGTGTTTGGTAGAATTTCCTCCTTTCTGTAACCTATTGATTTCGTTGGTTATTCTTCCATCACTAGACATTTCTCTCCCTAAATAAGTCAAACTCTTTACCACTTTGAGGGGTTCTCCATTCAAAGTAATATTTCCGTTGATCCCTTTGTTTCTCCAAATACCATTACTTCATTCTTATCTTTATTTATTTTTAATCCATACCTTTTCATTATTTTCCTTCCACACATCAAGTTGTAACTGTACATCTACCTCTTTATCGTCCCATATTACCATATCATCTGCAAAAATCATCTTTTTTTTTTGCTTTTACTATATCTTTAACTGCCCTATTCATTCCCTCCATCACAACATTAAAAAGTGCAGGAGATAGAATACTTCCTTGTTTAAGTCCATGTCTTATTTCGAAGTATTCAGAGTTCCCCAATGGTGTTTTAATTCTACAATTGTGTCCTCTGTACATTGTCACATTAATGTATCCATCTTCCATATCTATCTTCTTCATTTCTTCCAGCAGTCTTTCCCTGTTAAATGAGTCATGCGCCTTTTCTATGTCTATAAAAACCATTATCACCCTTTTGTTATACTCCCAACTTTTTTCCATCAGTTCACGGATAGAAAATATCATCTCAATCATGCTTATTCCTTTCCTAAACCCATGCTGTTCTTCACTCAGCTCCTTTTCTATCTTTTCACTTATTTGATTTAGTAAAATTCTTTCAAAAATCTTGGCTGTATGACTCGTAAGGGTTATTCCTCTGTAGTTTTTACAAAGTCTTTTATTGCCTTTTTTGAAGATGGGCACAATGTCTCCTCTTCTCCAATTGCCAGGTATTGTACTACTTCTCCACACACTTTATAGTATGCTATACAGCCACCGAATTCCCACTGGACCTGCTGCTTTTATCATGTCCACTGATACTTCATCAGGTCCTGGGGGCTTTTCTCCATTCATCTTCTTCACAGCTATTTCCATTTCTTCCCATGTAATTTGTCCTAATTCTGCTTCCCAACTGCTCTCAATTTCTCCATTATTTGTTGCTTCCTCATGTACCTGCTCCTCAGCATTTAACAGATTCTTAAAATGCAGTACTATCCTCTGTTTCCATCTTTACTGGTACTTCAGAAGCCTTCCTTTTATTTTTCATTATTTTATACAACATTTTCTTATTGCTCTTCACATCTCTTGTGTTGGCAGAAGAGCCAACACCGTGTTACGAAAGGAGGCCGAAATGCACGCGTCTTAGCTCACGCAGGCTGGCGTGAGGAGGGAAGAACTATACTGACGTGAGGTCTGGAACATGACACGGAATGAGTATTCAGAAAACGGACGTAATTAGTTTGATACTTAACTTTAATCCATTAATGATGAAAGTTGCTCTTGACAGTACATGAGTCACAATATTATCTGTTCTGAATACATTCTTCAAGATATGACTTCTAGTAACTGAATATGGCGCCTTGCTAGGTTGTAGTAAAAATAATAATAATAACAAATTTCTCTTCTTCAGAAACGCTTTCCTTGCCATTGCCAGTCTACATTTTATATCCTCTCTACTTTGACCATCATCAGTTATTTTGCTCCCCAAATAGCAAAACTCCTTTACTACTTTAAGTGTCTCATTTCCTAATCTAATTCCCTCAGCATCACCCAACTTAATTCGACTACATTCCATTATCCTCATTTTGCTTAACCTTTATTTGAAACTCCTTTTTCTGTTAAATGGTTGTTATGTTATCTAGCTGACATTGTATCTGTTACTGTATTTATAGTATGTCTTACTTAAAATATGTACAATTTGCCATTGAATTGCCCTTGTATTTATTGTAAGTTTAAATTGAAACCTGTACAATTTGACACGTTCCATATCCTTGTGATTGACTCACTAACTGGATCTACGGAACAAGAAATAAATAATTAAAAAAAATAATGGTGTCGCTGAAGGCAATGCTAAACTGACATCTCTGCAAATGAGAGTGTATGTAGACAGTGAACCATCGCTGGCAAAGTCGGCTGTACAACTGGGGCGAGTGCTAGGGAGTCTCTCTAGACTAGACCTGCCATGTGGCGGCACTCAGTCTGCAATCACTGATAGTGGTGACACGCGGGTCCAACATATACTAATGGACTGCGGCAGATTTAAAGGCTACCACCTAGCAGGTGTGGTGTCTGACGGTGACACCACAACATCATCTTCAAGTTTTTTTTGTAAACTCTTCCCATGCCTCTTTTTTCCACTTCTTCTTTTCCTCTATGTATCTTTCATGGTCCTCATCACTTTTAGTATTCCACCACTTTCCCCATGCTCCATTTTTTCTTCTAACTGCTTGGATTGTGGTATCATCCCACCAACTTGTCTATCTTACTTTTTCCTTTCCAGTTGTTCTACCACATACTTTTAGTGCTGATTCGACTAAACTGTCTGAATAAACTCCATTCTTTTTCTACATTGCAGAAAACTTGTTTTGGAAATTTTTGTGTGATTAATTCTCCACACTTCTCAACACTTTCCCTCTCCTTCAGTTTCCAATCCCGTATCCTCATCACTTTCTTCTGTTTTCTATTTTTCACACACTGATTCATTTACCATTGTCCCACCAGTAATCTATGATCTCCATCTGCACTCACACTTGGAATTACCTTCACATTTGTTACTTTCTCTCCCCATTCCCTATCTACTAGAATATAATCAATTACACTCTTGGTTCTTCCATGCCAACTGTATCTGGTGATAACATGACTTTCTCTTTTCATAAACCAGCTGTTTGCTATTTTTATCCCATTCCTGTGGCACAAATCCAGGAGTCTTTCCCCTTCTTCATTTGTGCCTCCATATCCAAACATCCCAACACTTGCTCAAATCCATTTCTGTCTTTGCCTACCTGTGCATTAAAATTTCCCATCACTATATTAGCACTCTCTATATGGTTCTCTAACTCATTTTCAAAGTCCATCTTCTCTTCTTTGCTACGTTCCACTTGAGGTGCATAAATCTGAATAACTTTTAGTGTTTCTTTTTGGAATCTCAGGTTTAAGATTATGATCCTGTCTGATATATATCTCACACTTTCAATACAGCTATGTACATTCTTATTCACCATCACTGCCACGCCATTTCTTCCAAACCTGTTATTCCCACTCCAGTACAGTTTTCCTCTTCCTCTCAAATTCTTCTCACCTTTTCCCTTCCACTTCGTTTTGCTTAATCTCAAAATATCTAACTTTCTCTCTGTTAGTACACCTGTCATTTCTTCCATTTTTCCATTGAGGGTTAATGTATTAAGGGCACCAATATTTAGGTTATTTTTTAGTCCATTTGCTCATCTGTGTTCTTAAAGCAATACACGAAGACTTTCCTACTGGCTTGTTAGGCCTCATGCAATAAAGGTTTTTCTGTAGGGCTTGTCTCCCTTAGCCTTTGGAGATTCTTCTTCACCACAAGGCAGTCGTTCCCTTCTCATTTAATCCCCAGATAGGAGGGTTGCCTCATCTGCCAGCTATGCCATTCCAAAATCTTTCTTCTCTGCCGTTGCTATCATTAAGGTCTTCACCCGTAACCCTGGGCATGGCTTCCGTGTTATACACCATGGGATTGGGTCCCTGCCTGAACTCAGCCATCCTATCACTCCGGCCTACTGAAGTGTAGGATGCCCACCCCTGCGACGTGGACACGCCAGACAGGAATCAGGAATTACCCAAGTGGAGGAATAGGGAAGGGGATGCTACCTCCCTGAAGCCGGGTTAGTGATTGTGTATGGTGCCACAATCAATGGCAGACATCATCTACAGGGCCCTTAACAGCAAGAATGCCTGAAATCACATTGCCATGCAGTCTAACATTAGGCCACTGTCTCATTTGAACACCCCACAAATCTAGATAACGTGATTTGACCAGTCGACCAAATGGAGACCCACAATGAGGCCACTTTGAACTGTCAGGTGCTGATAACATTGTCTCACATAAGTATGTGGTATCATGGTGTCATTGATTATGATCACCTCAACACCTGGCACTATTCACACCTTTTGTATATCATACCATGCCTGGTAGTAACACTGAGCATGAACAACATTAATGCACTCTGGTGGTAATTCTAGCTGTCATGGAGAATTGTACTTGAGTATTTACATACCCACTGAAGATGTGTTGGTGTATGAAGTGGCACTGGTATCCAACCATGTCTTACCATGCAGTAGCTGTTCTGAATACCACTGACAAATTGTGGGCCCACTTACATTGCCAAAAATGGTAACTGATTGTAACAGTATAATCTGAATGATGTTTTTAACACAAGGATACTCAGCCTTTCTGCCTCAAAAGGTGTGTCAGAGAATTATATTTGAGGAAACAGTGACAACTTGCTTAATTTTCCAGCAGTGCACAGTATTGGATACTGATAATGCCATCAGGCATTGTTGGTGGCCTTAAAATCACCACATATTGCAAACAGTCATAATTAGCATTGGTCTTTGCTTGACGTGACTGGAGTAATTACTCCTAGCTCCTGTAAGTTGTCAAGTTCAGATTTTACTGCTTCTATCACAGCAGGTGCAACCAGACGAGCTCCTCAGAAATGTGGACTAGCTGATTTCTTACGTGAAAATTTCCCATGGCAGGCAGTTTCACTACCTAGTTCTGATTCAAATAACTGGCTGCTGTTGTAGCATAGCTGTTCTAACTCAAGATACCAGGTTAATTTTGTCTTGGATCATGAATCTGTAACCAGTGAGGTGTCCAGAACATAAATGGTAGTAGCCACCATTAATCTGTTACTAACAATATTAGAACATGGGCTACATCTGTAAACTTTGATTGATGCATCCTCTTATAGCATTATGACTTCTTTACTACAAGCAACCTGGAACTCTGAGTGAACTGTAACATGTCGCACGGATATTTGCTGTGGCAGCACCCCGATATGCCAGTAAGTGTCCTTTTTTATCAGTGATAGTGTGATCTCATTGTTGAGTTTTAACAGCTCACACATACCATGAGTAGTGAGGTAGAGCAGAAGCTTAGTTGGTGACATTCCTGCTGGTATGAACCCTTCGTGATATGTCGTGGACCAGTGTATTTCCAGATGATGATGTGGTGCACTGGGTGACTCGGCTTGCTGTATGGGTAGCATAGTGTGTCCTTACTTCAGGTGTGCTGTAGGTAGCAATTAGCACATGACTTATTTCATTTAAAACTACCAGTCTTTGATGACAATGACGAGGAAGTGTGACTTCAATTCAGTGTAGCCTCACTGAAATGGTAGCGACCTTGTTCTACCCATTGCTTAACTGGAGCAGCTGCCAATGATGTAGGGTTTTGTCTACAAACTACTGATCTATGTAACAATGTAAGTCAGAGAGGAGTGACTGACTGCAGGTGGCTGTGGATTGTGACTGCAACTAGCTTTGCATAACCTCATTATCAAATGCCTGATGTGCTGATGGACACAACTTTAAATGATGTAGCAATTGTAGCGATGTCATCCAGGCCAGTATTAGAAGTGTGTAAGGATTTAATGTGGATTTCCTGATCCAGAGCTAGCAGCACCAGAACACCTCAAATCATCAAATTCACAAGTGAAACCCTACAGCTAGAACAGAATAATGTAATTTCCACTGGGGCCCTGCAGATCAGTGATACAGGCTGTACAAAACTGATAAGGGCACTTCTGGCACTGATTGAACAGTATTTGGTCATTGCAAAGTGTTTTTGCTGTCCATAGTAGCTGGGCAACAAATCACAAATGGCAGAGAAATTGAGCTCTGCAGGGTCTACTAGCATCTAGTGGGTGAGATTTTGCACTGCTTCATAAATAGCACTGCTTCATAAATAGCACTACTTCATAAATAGCACTACTTGAAGAAGGCAGTAACACTTGATTTGCTCGCTCAACAAGGTTTTCTGTTTGATATTACAGCAGAAAATGATGCACATACACTTCCCCCTGCTCTTATGTCCTGACAAAACTAGTCAAAGATGATGTCGGAGTCAGGGTGGTCAGCAACAGCCCTTGCTCCTGCAATTCCACAAGTAGCTCATTTTGCTGCTGGTGCTGCTGCTGCTGCAACTGAGCACAGAGCTGCTACAGCTCTTCCCAGTGCTGCTGGTATCTTTGTTGTAACAACTACTGTTTCCATAATTCCATAAATTCTTTCATTGTGGAATTAACTTGTCGCTATTATTGTATCCCACAGGATACAAACACAAATTTGGAACTGGTGCAGAAACAGTACAAGCTGAGAGACGCTGACATGTGATCTCACCCAGGAATTTGCAAGCCAGTAAATTCCAGAAAGGATGCCAAGTCCATCATAAGTAATGAACAAACAGTTTCAGTTATATCCAAAATGAAATACAACTCAGCAATGCCTGGTGTCTCTGCTGTCACATGGCAGAATGTCCATATTATGCCTTCTGTTGAGATGACCAGTCAGTTCCACCTCTGTATCACTACTCACTGGTGGGAAATCCTCGTTGTTACTTTGCAGAGATACAATAGGCACTGTCGTGGAGTAAACCACTCCCTTGGACAGTTTTCCATGACACTATATCTTGACAGCCTTCCTTAACCTCATCAGGAAGTTCAGCAGTATGCTCCTGTGAAGGTTCATGCCATATAAGCATAATCTATTAACATCGCATAACAGGTGACCCGAAGATCAGTCATCACTACTATGTTCAATGATGGTTGACAGTGGTGAATACACATTTCCACAACTTGCTTGCTCTTTTGTCTTAGGGTTGTACTGATACACTCAGCACTAGTCCTTAATGATGAGCCGGCTTACGAAGTCATTTAGGTGGAACATTTATGATGCTGCCAACCCAGTTTGCCAGTCTTTCTGAATGGGTTTGAGCAGTCACAGAACCCAGTGGTTGGTGAATTTTGTCACGTTCAAAATTCCATGCAAGATGCTGAGACCAGATCCGTGACTGATTTTCACCTTTTTCACAAGTCCCTACACTTCTCTTGTGATACCCATTTTTTCAAAGAGAGATGGTTTACCACTTCATTTGTCACCATTCAGACTTATTTAACCACAATGGAAACATCAGTACAAGAAACTGTTGCAGTACTGTTCTCATTCATTTGCAGAGTTATCACATAATACCACACATTACCAATGGCCAGTGCTGTTTCGTTTTGGATCCTCTAGTGGCATGCTAGAGTACTATGGTCCAAGTATTTCCTAGGGTATTAGGACTGCAGGCATATATCTGCAAACAAAAACATATTAATTACATAACTTTCTTTTTTTATAGTAGTAATTAAAACTACGGCCACACCCTCATGAAAAGCTCACCTGCTTTATTTCTTCGTTGATTGTCCTTAGTGTTGACATACTGGCTCAAAAAATTGGGGCTGGATGTGCAACTACTGTCTACGATAAATGATTTAGCCGACAGATGCACAGTTGCATTTCACAGTCTTTATTGAACACTTTCGTTGCTTTAACACATGGCCTATTGGTGTAACACTTATTTCACTGTTAATTTGATGCATTGTTGTCATTCTAACCAACACAGGTTCCTCATCTGTTACTCGGCCGTGGACTGACTGTCTCGTGACCAAGAATTGGGCCCTTATATACCCTCAAAATAATAGATACTGAAACTTCACATTGTTCGATGTTTAATTTACAGAAATTACAATTAAAACTTAACTCATTCGATTAACTGAATACATCGAAAAATTTGTTCTTTTTAACAGTTTCTTCTACTGCAAGAGTTAGGCCGAATTATTTGTTTACATCATGAAATAAACAAATATCGTCACACAAACAACACTTGGACGAAACTGATAATTAATTTGGAATTAATTAAGAGCCAGCCTTGCTAACATGTTTTCGAATAGAGCCAAATATATACTTTAAGATTACTAGTATTTCATCTTCCAAATGTTTACAATTATTACAGAATTTATATTTGTTTTTAAGTCAACAATAGAATTTAAGTTATGAAACAATTACTGGTTTTGTCCTATAATGAAAGGTACTAACTAGTAATAGTCAAAATAAATTAGAAAATCAATTCCATACATAAAACTAAGCACAAAATTAGATATGGTGTTATATTCTTTAAAACTGAGGGCCAACCTTTCTCTTTTATGAAAATGCAGATTATACTCATGTATGTTAATGGTAATTAGTTCAAGATGAGAAAAGGAAATTTTAAGTAAGCAGATGGCAAAACAAGAGGAGACGTAAAAATTATCCCAGCTTGTTTTGTCACATCACCCCCTAATTGGATTGACAAGACAGATATTGCAAATAGTTAACTGGGTAATTCAATGACCACAAGTCACCCCAGAAATTGGGTTTAAGATATACACACAAAAAATATTACATAAGAAATCTTATCAAAACTACACTACATATGTTTGTTTTTTTCAAATGTATACTTATATGAACTTGCCATATGAAAATCCCCATCTAAAATATTTACATACAGTGTACTGTACATTTGCACAAAATATCCACAAGTTATACCTTTACCAAAAATTATTCACCTTCATCATAAGTGATGTCCTTTTTGGGTAAGCGAAGATTACTTTTAAAGATTCATATCATTTGATACTAGTCCTGTGTTGCTTCAAATAATAAATCCTCATAGGTTGCATTAAACAGAAAACTTCACTTGCTCGATGTTTAGTATTTTTCACAAGCACTTTCATACTTTTAATGAGCTTTTCCACATTTTCTCACCAAATTCTCCATGCCTTCAACAGGTCCAAGTGGCAGTTAGTAAGGAAATGCACTGCTATCAGTTCCCTTGGAGGTGGTTCTCCTCCACTGCAGTACATGAGAAAATGAGGCAAAATACCCTAATTTAGTACACTTACTTTTACTTCTAACTTAAGTCTAAGACAAAATGTTTCACACTAAAATTGATAGCCATTACCTCATAAATAGGTACATTACATAGTCCTCATAACGTTACAATATTTAGCATTAAAACTGACTATAGTATGAAACGTGGTGACTAGCAAAAATTTAAAATCAAGTACACATTGCAATACACAACATTACCCTAGATCATAACTGTCTGAAAGTGGTTAAAAATGAAAGATTTTTTTCCTTTCCCATTTGCAAAATAGCAAAAACTCAGGATGTGCAGTAGCATAGCTTTACTAATCATTACGTTATGAAAAAAGGACTAGAGTCACCATCACCTAACTCAATTACTATTCAAATCAAAATTAAGGGGATGGAAGTTGTACCAAATCATTGCCCCACTTCTCTACTCAACTGAGCACTACTCTCATTCAGACAGAATATTGAGTCCTCACAAAACCACAAAATGTTACCAAATAGCTGACCTATCAGAATATCACATCAGTCTAGCACCATTGTTATCAGTTAATCAGCAAAATAATTGTTCTTCATTCCATTATTACCATTTTAAGCTCATAATTCCTCAAAACACAAACTGAAGTTTTCAGATAACCTATAGATCTGATGATGCAACATTATATGACTTGTACCTCACTAAAATATGGCTCTTTCTGTTAATATCTCATTCCTTGCTGTAGTGTCATGAATTGCACAATATAAACAGTACCCGATGTTGCCTAGTTCAAAAATCAGATCATCAATACAATTTCCTCACATTCGTTTTTATACAGTTATCTTTTGCGTTATCATGTCTGTTAGCACCATTATTTCACTTACACTTCTTACCTTGTTAACTAGTGAAGTGCATTCTCAAAAAATATCTCTATTGCAGTGACAGGCTCCCTAACCATTAAGACCCTAACATTATTCACTGTTTTATTATTTCATTATTGTTTCACTATCTAATAAATAAACACCTGCTCTGCTTATCTAATGCAAAATTGACTCCACATAAAAGCACTCCACAGCAACAGATTTTTGTGTTAAGGCAAACTTAACTCTCATTACTGATCAGACAAAATTATCACTTAGAAAGACTATTATTTGCTTGACATTCTAGCTGGAAGGGTGATATACATACAAACCTTGCTTATTCTTTCCACATATTACTCCAGGCAACTATGTTTAATGCTGTAATTCCTTAATGTTAGAAAAGGCTGTACCGTGACACACTTCTATAGGTAGATAGTTATCTCCATATACTGATTGCACTGAACTCAAACACTTCTATTATACCACAGTAAATATTAATATCTCATATTTAAGATGATTTTTACTGCATATTGCCTCTGCTGCTACACCAATGAGCTGATTACTTCAGATGGTAATGTTTTCAGAGAAACACGAGAAATCTTTTCTACAATATATATATGCTAAAGAACTCTACTAAACCAAATCACAAGACAGTCAAAGAAAGAATGTTACTGATTCACTTATGAACTACAGATAGGATACGACGAGAGTTTGACTGCGTCAGGAAACATGAAAACTGAGACACAAAATGAATCCAACACAGATTGTTGAACCCCCTACTTGCTAATTGCACAAGAAATTAGTACCAAATATTACATCAATGCTGAGATTTTGAACTACCAAGAAATTGCACTCCAACAGCTGTCCTGCAAATTTCACGGTTAATAGTACCTCTCGTTTCACACTCTGTGATAGCTTACCAGTGGCACCAATAATTTTTATTCCAGAAACATGCATCACTGCTGTACCCTCTGTGTTCTTAATAGATTCAAAAAATGCCAGTGAAATGCCATTCAAGTCACTACCACTGTCTAGTAAACACTTAATACATATCCCTTGTACCCTTGATGTTATAACAAGTTTCCACTCTTCCTTTTTACTTACCATATGATCTTCTTCATACAACAAATCATCATTAATCCTTTCCCTCAAAAAACTATCATCCTGCTTGTCTATATGATTATCAGACACAGTCAAATGACAGATAGCATGGTCCTCTTCCTCATTACCACTCTCACACTTTAACTTTTCATTAGGCCCAATATTATCCTCCTTTATCCTTTCTTTACTTACCACATGCCCATCATTATAAATTTATAAATTCAAATACCTCATCCTCATCACTAATGGATTTGTCACTGCTACCATCATTACCACTACTGTCAGAATCATACCCACTGTCACTTTCACTGTCTTCAAATGTTGTTGTTGTGGTCTTCAGTCCTGAGACTGGTTTGATGCAGCTCTCCATGCTACTCTGTCCTGTGCAAGCTTCTTCATCTCCCAGTACGTACTGCAGCCAACATCCTTCTGAATCTGCTTAGTGTATTCATCTCTTGGTCTCCTTCTACAATTTTTACCCTCCACTCTGCCCTCCAATATTAAATTGGTGATCCCTTGATGCTTCAGAACATGTCCTAACAACCGATCCCTTCTTCTAGTCAAGTTGTACCACAAACTCCTCTTCTCCCCAATCCTATTCAGTACCTCCTCATTAGTTATGTGATCTACCCATCTAATCTTCAGCATTCTTCTGTAGCACCACATTTCGAAAGCTTCTATTCTCTTCTTGTCTAAACTATTTATTGTCCATGTTTCACTTCCATACATGGCTACACTCCATACAAATACTTTCATAAACGACTTCCTGACACTTAAATCTATACTTGATGTTATCAAAATTCTCTTCTTCAGAAACGCTTTCCTTGCCATTGCCAGTCTACATTTTATATCCTCTCTACTTCGACCATCATCAGTTATTTTGCTCCACAAATAGCAAAACTCCTTTACTACTTTAAGTGTCTCATTTCCCAATCTAATTCCCTCAGCATCACCCGACATAATTCGACTACATTCCATTATCCTCGTTTTGCTTTTGTTGATGTTCTTATACCCTACTTTCAAGACACTGTCCATTCCGTTCAACTGCTCTTCCAAGTCCTTTGCTGTCTCTGACCGAATTACAATGTCATCGGCGAACCTTAAAGTTTTTATTTCTTCTCCATGGATTTTAATACCTACTCCAAAGTTTTCTTTTGTTTCTTTTACTGCTTGCTCAATATACAGATTGAACAACATCGGGGAGAGGCTACAACCCTGTCTCACTCCCTTCCCAACCACTGCTTCCCTTTCATGTCCTTCGACTCTTATAACTGCCATCTGGTTTCTGTACAAATTGTAAATAGCCTTTCGCTCCCTGTATTTTACACCTGCCACCTTCAGAATTTGAAAGAGAGTATTCCAATCAAGATTGTCAAAAGCTTTCTCTAAGTCTACAAATGCTAGAAATGTAGGTTTGCCTTTTCTTAATCTAGCTTCTAAAATAACTGGTAGGGTCAGTATTGCCTCACGTGTTCCAATATTTCTATGGAATCCAAACTGATCTTCCCCGAGGCCAGCTTCTATCAGTTTTTCCATTCGTCTGTAAAGAATTCGCGTTAATATTTTGCAGCTGTGACTTATTAAACTGATAGTTCGGTAATTTTCACATCTGTCAACACCTGCTTTCTTTGGGATTGGAATTATTATATTCCTCTTGAAGTCTGAGGGTATTTCGCCTGTCTCATACATCTTGCTCACCAGATGGTAGGGCTTTGTCAGGACTGGCTCTCCCAAGGCCATCAGTAGTTCTAATGGAATGTTGTCTACTCCCGGGGCCTTGTTTCGACTCAGGTCTTTCAGTGCTCTGTCAAACTCTTCACGCTGTATCGGATCTCCCATTTCATCTTCATCTACATCCTCTTCCATTTCCATAATATTGTCCTCAAGTACATCGCCCTTGTATAGACCCTCTATATACTCCTTCCACCTTTCTGCTTTCCCTTCTTTGCTTACAACTGGATTTCCATCTGAGCTCTTGATGTTCATGCAAGTGGTTCTCCTATCTCCAAAGGTCTCTTTAATTTTCCTGTAGGCAGTTTCTATCTTACCCCTAGTGAGATAAGCCTTTATATCCACACATTTGTCCTCTAGCCATCCCTGCTTAGCCATTTTGCACTTCCTGTCGATCGCATTTTTGAGACGTTTGTATTCCTTTTGGCCTGCTTCATTTACTGCATTTTTATATTTTCTCCTTTCATCAATTAAATTCAATATTTCTTCTGTTACCCAAGGATTTCTATTAGCCCTCGTCTTTTTACCTACTTGATCCTCTGCTGCCTTCACTACTTCATCCCTCAGAGCTACCCATTCTTCTTCTACTGTATTTCTTTCCCCCATTCCTGTCAATTGTTCCCTTATGCTCTCCCTGAAACTATCTACAACCTCTGGTTTAGTCAGTTTATCCAGGTCCTATCTCCTTAGATTCCCACCTTTTTGCAGTTTCTTCAGTTGTAATCTACAGTTCATAACCAATAGATTGTGGTCAGAGTCCACATCTGCCCCTGGAAATGTCTTACAATTTAAAACCTGGTTCCTAAATCTCTGTCTTACCATTATATAATCTATCTGAAACCTGTCAGTATCTCCAGGCTTCTTCCATGTATACAACCTTCTTTTATGATTCTTGAACCAAGTGTTGGCTATGATTAAATTGTGCTCTGTGCAAAATTCCACCAGGCGGCTTCCTCTTTCATTTTTTAACCCCAGGCCATAATCACCTACTACGTTGCCTTCTCTTCCTTTTCCTACTATCGAATTCCAGTCACCCATGACTATTAAATTTTCATCTCCCTTCACTATCTGAATAATTTCTTTTATCTCATCACACATTTCTTCAATTTCTTCGTCATCTGCAGAGCTAGTAGGCATATAGACTTGTACTACTGTCCTAGGCGTGGGCTTCGTGTCTATCTTGGTCACAATGCGTTCGCTGTGCTGTTTGTAGCAGCTTACCCGCATTCCTATTGCTTTATTCATTATTAAACCTAGTCCTGCATTACCCCTATTTGATTTTGTATTTATAACACTGTATTCACCTGACCAAAAGTCTTGTTCCTCCTGCGACCGAACTTCACTAATTCCCACTATATCTAACTTTAGCCTATCCATTTCCCTTTTAAAATTTTCTAACCTACCTGCCCGATTAAGGGATCTGACATTCCACGCTCCGATCCGTAGAACGCCAGTTTTCTTTCTCCTGATAACGACGTCCTCTTGAGTAGTCCCCGCCCAGAGATCCGAATGGGGGACTATTTTACATCCGGAATATTTTACCCAAGAGGACGCCATCATCATTTATCCATACAGTAAAGCTGCATGCCCTCGGGAAAAATTACGGCCGTAGTTTCCCCTTGCTTTCAGCTGTTCGCAGTACCAGCACAGCAAGGCTGTTTTGGTTAGTGTTACAAGGCCAGATCAGTCAATCATCCAGACTGTTGCCCCTGCAACTACTGAAAAGGCTGCTGCCCCTCTTCAGGAGTGACACGTTTGTCTGGCCTCTAAACAGATACCCCTCCGTTGTTGCACCTATGGTATGGCTATCTGTATCGTTGAGGCACGCAAGCCTCTCCACCAACGGCAAGGTCTTTGGTTCATGGGGGGGGGGGGTATCTTCAAATATTTGGCTAATTAGTTGATCCTTGTTTCCAGTATTAGACTATAAAGCAAAACACCTGAATTCCTTATGTTCTCTTAAAAATTTAACATCCGTTTTGACACTTTGGACATCCTGAGCAACATCAGCACACTCTGTTTTATCACTTAATTTTATTACAGTACGTTCCTCCTCTCCTTCTATGGGATAAACATTGCTACCCACACCATCATTCAACATCTCATTAGAATTAGAAATTAAACTCATCTTACTACTATCATTTACATTACCCTTACCCGTGTTTACAGCACATTTATATTCAAGTGGCTCTTCATCACTACCTGCTTGAGTGTGAGCCAAAACTGGAGCATTATCTTGTTTAAATGGTTTGATCCAAAATTAAATTCATCTCCTCCATTTCTTTTACTTTAATTTTTTCTACCATTTCTGTGTCCATTCTAGTGATCCTCCACCCAACCATCCCTTGAATTTCTACTGTAATTAGTCCTGTTCATCCTATTTACCTGAAATTCTCTCCCTGACTGATTATTGTCATCCAAATTCCTCCTGTGATCTTCCACTCAGGGCTTCACCCTCTCCACTTTATCAACATAATTCAAGAAATCACTAATATTAGCCCTAGGAGCAGGTACAAGCAATTCTCTAACTTTCTGAGGCAACTTAGTTTCTAAACCCATAATTATTGATTGACTACCCAGCTCTTTGTCCAAATATTTCAATTTGTTTATCAAATATTTCAGTTTGTTTATCCAAAGCTGACAGAAACCTTTCACAGACCCCTTCCTAGAGTCAAATCTCTCTCCTCTCCAAAATTCACTCAAAATTCTGTGCTGATTCTCTTTGGACCAATATTCATCTAAAAATGCTTTCTCAAAGCTTTGCCATGAAGTACAACTGACAGCTACCTGAGCTGCCCATCCATAAGCATCACCTTTCTAAAAGCCTCTCACAAATAACATCTTCTCTTTGTCATTCCACGTTTCAGGCAAATCATTACATTCCCTAATGAAATCCAGTGGATGCACTTCCCCATATGGTTCCAAATTATTGAGTTTCTTACAACTAACAAATGAAGGACTGTTTGGGACATACATACTCTATGCTTTGGATTTTGTACCTCTTCCATCTTTTTCTCTATTTCAGCCAATTTTGAATTTACATTTTTATTTACTTTTACCAGTTTTTCCTCTACTACTACTGCACATTTGGTTTCTACCTCTGTTTCTAAATCATTTTTAATCTGATCAATTTGGTTCTCAAGTTTAACCCTGTTTTCAGCACAAAATTTCCTGACAGCTTTGACTTCATCTTTACACTGTTTTTCGGAAGCCTCCACCCTCCTACTATAGTCATCACAAAGTTTCTTTCTCTCTTCTACACATTTACTACTCATTAATATTAATTTCTCATTTGTATTCTGCTTTACTTTCTTATTCTTTTCATCATAATCTTCCACTACTGCCTCAGCCTTCTTATTTAAATCTGAATTATTAGAGCTGACTATCTGAATCTCCTTTTTAATTTCTTTCTTCAGTTCATCCTTTAAGCTAACCATGTCAATTCTAATGCTATCAGTTTTCTTTTCCACCATATTAATGTCTTTTTCCACCCTACTAATGTCTTTTTTTGTACTCATATTACTCAAACAACTCAAACTACTCATAAATTGCCTTAACATCGCTTCCAAATTTCCATCTGCCATAAACTGTTGCCCTTGTTGAGTTTCACTACTAGGTTCCGCCTCATTAACCCTAACAATTTCACCCACTTCATTACTGTTTTCGTCCATTTTGCTCACATCACCACACAATGTAGATGATGCTTTAATCATTTCATCTACAATAGGCCTTTTGTCCCCATCATTCAGAGTTGCATTCATGTCTGATTTATAATCTCTATCACCTACAGAACTAGTCTCCTGTTTTCCTTTCACACTGTCTCATTTGTTAAAGCCACTCATTATATATCACTTATTATAAAATGGATTTTGCTGTGAAATACCTTATTTTTCAATCACTCATCTGCTGCTGCTCTGCTGTGGTTCTTGCAGTTGTCATCTGTATCTGCATGGCTATGGTGAGCTGCAATTCTCTCAGCAAGGCGTCTTGTTTATCTCTGATCAGCTGTGTCCACATGGGTGCTGATTGGTTGCTCCTGTACTCAATGGCTGCTTCCATACAATCTGCTTGCTGATTGGCTGCTGCACCTTCTTCATTATGAAACCCCAGCACTGATCAGCTGTATCATCTCTTCCATTTAAATCTGTACCGTAAACCACTCGAGTTCACACTTTACTGTGAAATTTCGTTAGTTCTAGTTTATTGCGCCCATGTACAATAGTCCTCATGTCAGGGCACCACATGTGATGACGCTCACCTGCTTTATTTCTTCGTTGATTGTCCTCGGTGTCGACATACTGGCTGAAAAAATTGGGATTGGATGTGCAACTACTGTCAACTGTAAATGATGTAACTGACAGATGCACAGACGCGTTTCACAGTCTTTTACTTTCACTGTTCACAACCCCCCAATATTACACAGTTATATGGCCAGTGCACTATTGTTTTAACTTTCCATAAGCCTCATTAATAGTTTGCAGGCGAACATCAACATACTACCACAATAGTTTACTGTTGAACATTTACGAGCAGTAAAAGACTAACCGCACAGTTCACAATCTTTGAAATAAATTGAATAGACACTGTCATTGCTTTAAAACATGGCCTATCAGTGTACCACGTATTTCACTGTTAAGTTGATGCATTGTTGTTGTTGTTCTAACCAACAAAGGTTCCTCGTCTGAAGGTCAGCCATGGACTGACTGTCTCAGGACCAAAAATCAGGCCCTTATACATCCTCACAATAATAGATACTGAAACTTCACATTGTTTAATATTTCATTTACATAAATTACAATTAAAACTTAACTCATTTGATTAACTGAATACATCGAAATATTTGTTCTTTTTAACAGTTTCTTCTACTGCAAGAGTTAGGCCGAATTATTTGTTTACATCATGAAATTAACAAATATCATTACACAAACAATACTTGGACAAAACTGTTAATTACTTTGGAATTAATTAAGAGCCAGCTTTGCTAATATGTTTTCGAATAGAGCCAAATACATACTTTAAGATTACTAGTATTTCATCTTCCAAATGTTTATGAGCAGTTTAAGTTATGAAACAATTACTGATTTTGCCATATAATGAAAGGTACTAACTAGTAATATTCAAAATAAATTAGAAAATCAATACATAAACTAAGCACAAAATTAGATGTGGTGTTATATTCTTTAAAACGGAGGACCAACCTTTCTCTTTTATGAAAATGCAGATTATACTCATGTATGTTAATGGTAATTAGTTCAAGATGAGAAAATGAATTTTTAAGAAAGCAGATGGCAAAACAAGAGGGGAAGTAAAAATTATCCCAGCTTGCTTTGTCACACCCTGTACAAAGAAGGGTGGCAGAAATGGTAAGTGTGATCCACAGTAGAATATTTCTTACGTGTGAGGGAGCCAGGAGAAAGTCAGATAACACGGGTAATGATCATCACAAAGAAGGGCATAATGAATGACCACAGTCTCCAGTCTCTCCCCCCCCCCCCTCCAGGGCAGAACATCACAGAAATCCTGAAAAAATGGAATTGGCAGACAAAAAATGGTTCAAATGGCTCTGAGCACTATGCGACTTAACTTCTGAGGTCATCGGTCACCTAGAACTTGGAACTAATTAAACATACCTAACACAAGGACATCACACACATCCATGCCCGAGGCAGGATTCGAACCTGTGACCGTAGCGGTCACGCGGTTCCAGACTGAAGCGCCTAGAACCGCACGGCCACACCGGCCGGCAATTGGCAGACACCTGAAGATTCAGACAACTGTCCCATGAAAGCCTATTAACAAAGTGTCAAGAATAAATATTAAGTGAGGAATCAGTGGATTACATTAGAACTTCCTTTTCTGGATGTAGCCATTTGTACAGCTTTATCTTCATTTAAAAGATGTTCCTGCAAGATGAACACTGAGGGTCATTATAAATACACATTAGCATCACTGAATAACACAAACACAAAACAAAACTAAGAACAGTTCACTGATTGTACAGGAATTTGTATACCTGTACGATCTCCGAATTGTTTCCATTTACATTGTGTGTTTGTGTGCTATTCAGTGAAATCTAGTTTCATTTGAGTTCCTTGTCTTCTGCAACAAATACACCAATTACATTTCCTGTTAGACTATCCTTTTGAAATACACTTAGATTCAAAGTCAGTTCAAGAACACTTTTCCACACAAGCGACAAACCCTCCATCCATCCCTCTCCCCTCACAGACGTCACTTTCCTTTCCTTTGACTTTTGGTAAGACATTTAAAAACAAATATACATCTAGGGATTACACAAATGGTTTGCATTTTCTTTTAAAATAAGTCTATAAAGACATTCTGCTGTGACAGAAGCAAATTTCTGAATTTTATTCCAGTGCTAAGAATTAAAAGAAACAATCATGTCCATTTAAGATCATTTCTGATGTCTTTAAAAGCTTTTAGTGAAAGCAGGAAGGACTAGGCCTGTTGTATTGTAAAAATGTACCACCTATTAAACTAAGGGGAAAGAATGGAAACAAAATATCTGTTACTTTTTTACTTTAATAACAGAACTTTTTCATTCTGCAGTTTACAAATTATTTCACTTTCCAACAAAAAAATTTGGATTAAAAAACGGTATCTAATTTTATATTGATATGTTACAGATATGACACTGTTTACTGTGTAACCAGAATGTTACATGTGCAGAAAACTCACCAATAAGGTATTAAATTTTAGATTTGTTGTACATAAAAGTAGTTGAACCTTGATAAATAAAGTAAACATTATTATGCATGCAACTGAAAAGGAAAGATATAAAATAAGAAAAGGCAACCACTCACCTACAGAGGACTGGTGTAACGAGTACAGAAGCACATAAAAGGAAACAGTCTTCAAACTAGTTTTTGAGATCTTGCAAGAGAAGAAAGCTAGGGTGAATACTGTTCTCTGTTACATGTTTCTATACTCCACACACCAGTCCTTGATAAGTGAGTGGTTGCCCTTTCCTTATTTTACATGTTGTCCCATCCAAGAATTTCCATTATTGGTATGAAAAAGGAAATGTAAATTTGCGTAGAATACAAAAAAGAAATATTCTATCACTGATAATAATATTATTTCCATTCTTCCATCCGAAATTGCCACAGTTGTTCAGTACATGTACTGAATGTTTTTCCTGTGGATACAAACATTGTACTGTAATTTTTCTGGATTTTCACTTACAAAAATATTTCAAATTCATATCTAAATCTATTGATTTTGAGGTATTGCTTTCAGTGGCTAAAGTTGACAGTCCCCGCAATCTTCTTGAGAACATTTTGTCCTAAGATGTCTGTATCAACTGGAGTTTTGGTAACTCCTTTCAGCACTTGCAACAGATGTAGGCGAAAACTGGAGGATTCATGAGCTTACAAAACTATTGGGAAAAAAAGTCAGTAAACTTGCTTTTGGTAATATAATTTAATGAATATCATGCAGGACTTAACAGCTGGAAGAAAAGGGCTCTAAGATCAAAACTTCATTATTTAGTTCCTTTCGACTGATGTTACATTCATCACCATCACTTTACAGCCTCAGAGCTATGTGTGTGTGTGTGTCTTTTATGTATCCACAATCCCACTTCTCCAAATCATGAATATCATATTGAAAGTTTGAAGCTCTTACTATGACTGACTGCAAACACACATCTATCTTTTAGTGGGCAGATAGTCATATCAACAGTAAGACAGTAAAACTTGGTTTAAAGGAACATTGTGTTTCCTCTTCACCATAGGTTCATTATTAGTCACACAGGTAAATCTTTTCTTCCACTCTCTTGGGATGATATTTCTATCCTTTTTTCAAGTTTATCAGTAAGCAATTTTGCACTATTAAAGTCCTCTTCTTACATCGTCATCATCATCATCATCAAAAACTGCCGACACTTTCAACTAGATCCAAAGCACTCAGTAAGTTTACAGCAACTCTTTAGAGAGCTCTGTTGGCATGGTTGATCCCAACATATTTCATATCAACAATGAAATCAGAATTTTTGTACCTCTCTTGCAATACTAGTGGTACTGTTTCCTCCAAAAGCATATACTTTAGATTCTTCGCTAGCTTCTTAAACAGCATCACACACTTATTCAGTGTAGTGAAGCCACTTTATAAAAAGGGAGACATTGATAATGTTGACAATTTTAGACCTATTTCTATGCCATCGGTGTTTGCTAAAGTTATCGAGAAGGTTGTATATACAAGGTTACTGGAGCATTTAAATTCACATAATTTGCTGTCAAATGTTCAGTTTGGTTTTAGAAATGGTTTAACAACTGAAAATGCTATATTCTCTTTTCTCTGTGAGGTTTTCGACGGATTAAATAAAAAGTTGCGAACGCTAGGTGTTTTCTTTGATTTAACGAAGGCTTTTGACTGTGTTGACCACAAAATATTACTGCAGAAGTTGGACCATTATGGAGTAAGGGGAGTAGCTTACAATTGGTTCGCCTCTTACTTTAAGAACAGAAAGCAGAGGGTAATTCTCCGCAATATTGAGAGTGGTAGTGATGTTCAGTCCCAATGGGGCACTGTTAAGTGGGGCGTTCCCCAAGGGTCGGTGCTGGGGCCACTGCTGTTTCTTATTTATATAAATGATATGCCTTCTAGTATTACAGGTGATTCAAAAATATTTCTGTTTGCTGATGACACCAGCTTGATAGTGAAGGATCTTGTGTGTAATATTGAAACAGTAACAAATAATTTAGTTCATGAAATAAGTTCGTGGCTTGTGGAAAATAATTTGATGCTAAATCACAGTAAGACTCAGTTTTTACAGTTTCTAACTCACAATTCAGCAAGAACTGACATTTTAATCAGACAGAATGGGCATGTTATAAGCGAGATGGAACAGTTCAAGTTCCTAGGCGTACGGATAGATAGTAAGCTGTTGTGGAAAGCCCATGTTCAGGATCTTGTTCAGAAACTAAATGCTGCTTTATTTACCATTAGAACAGTATCTGAAATAAGTGACACTTCAACACGAAAAGTAGTCTACTTCGCATATTTTCATACGCTTATGTCGTATGGTATTATTTTTTGGGGTAATTCTTCTGATTCAAAAAGGGTATTTTTGGCTCAAAAACGGGCTGTTCGAGCTATATGTGGTGTAAGTTCGAGAACCTCTTGTCGACCCCTATTCAAAAATCTGGGAATTCTGACATTGCCCTCACAGTATATATTTTCTTTAATGTCGTTTATTGTTAGCAATATTAGCCTATTCCCAAGAGTTAGCAGCTTTCACTCAGTTAATACTAGGCAGAAATCAAATCTGCATGTAGAATGCAGTTCCTTGACTCTTGTGCAGAAAGGAGTGCAGTATTCTGCTGCATCCATTTTCAATAAGCTACCACAAGAACTCAAAAATCTTAGCAGTAGCCCAAACTCTTTTAAGTCTAAACTGAAGAGTTTCCTCATGGCTCACTCCTTCTATTCTGTCGAGGAGCTCCTGGAAGAGCTAAAAAATTAAGCAAATTCCAGTGTTACATTGTTGATTGTCTTCATTTAAACTTATGACTTGTCACCTGAATATGTTTTTTTTTTCTATATTTCATTTTATCTGTTTCTAATATCGTGTTATAATTTCATGTATGACTCGTTCCATGACCATGGAGATTTCTCCTTAATTTGGTCCCACGGAACAATAAATAAATAAATAAATAAAATAAAAAGAGGCTCCTAGGCATTTATTCAGCTTCCCCAACAGGTACCACTAATAAGTCATACAATCTTATTAGATAAATGCTTCTTCAGAATGATAGGTAGATACAGAAAAGAACTTGAAAACTCCTTAAAATGTATTGAAAATGTTGACAAGAACAGGACGTAATAGCACAGTATCATTCATGACAAGGTGTAACAAATGACCTTCATATGGAACAGAAATGCTCACAGGTTAAAGTCTTCAAGTCTTTTTTGAACTCCTACTCTTTTCCTGTCATACCTGAACCATTGTCCTATCCCTAGTCCCGCTTAGTTTTTCAAAGGAATTGTCCATTTTATCATCTTGTTCAAGAGAACATTGGGCAGACATTTGTCAGTAGTGTCTGCACCTGGAATAAAGCCAAGGAAGTGTTCATTGATGATTATTTCTTCGGCATGCTCTGTCAAACAAACAAATGACCATTAAAATTTCTTCTGTGTGTTTCACATTAGGAATAAAGTATAAAATGATTGATTAGTTAAGTTCTTTTGAAGTGTAATCTGGAATACATGTTGATAACAGAGTGATAAATGCCATTTTGTCGGATAATGAGATGTTTGAAGATTTGTACACACTATATACACATTTTGCACTCACAAGCAGCCACTTGGGCTTTAAACCTGCCGTGCTTAGATTTATATTTATAATCTTACTGCTGACAATTTCAGAGTTTAGCCAGCTTTCTGTACTTGGTATTCTGTGGTTTCAATTATTATGAGTTCTGTACTGATGATGATTAACAGACTCCTAGACTTTTGCATTTACTTCCTCTTGACATGGGTCACAGAAGGCTCCTCAACATGTGATGTGTGTCACACTGGATCAGTTTCAGTTGCAATGGAAGATGCAACTACAAACTTGTTGTTATGGAGTAAGTGTAGTATCTTGAATTCTCCCAAGTCCATGCCTCCCCTGTACAGGAGCGCTACGGCCCCTAAAGCTACCTGGAAGTTTGTATGTACAACTTTAGTTTTGTCTAGGTATGCTCACTGAAGGATGTGTAAAGAAAGTAATTGGAACACAGTATCACAGACTATTCACTAACACAACATCATGCTACAGAAGTTGACTTCGTATGAGTTATGTCTCTATCACAATTGTGAACTGTCAAACTTTTCTAAGAACAAACTGGTTGATGACTGGGGAAAAAGTGTAATTATAGCACTAACCATATGTACTGCAATGAAGAGGAAACTATTTTCTGAACAAGACATTGCTGCCAATGTTTGTGGAGTACAGTATACACTGTAGTTCACAGTTATCAATTTACTATGAAATATGACAATCACACATCAGTAGGTATATATTGAAATTGGGGAGAAAGGCTGTCTGAATGAGGTTGCTACTGCTGTCAATTGGAGATAGTCCCAATGTAGTTTTCATCTGACGGTATAGTTTTAATTTTCTCTGTCACCTATGGACATTTAAAAAAGGCTCAAATGACAGACACAAATTTTGAATTAATATGTGAAAGATAATGGAAGAATGTCACAAAGACAATACAACCTGGAATTTTGGCACTAATTTATATAACACACAGGGTTCTAGTCATTCACGTACAAGAACCATGAAGTCAGCTTAAATGTCTGCAACATGCATGAAGTTTCCACTAACCTAGACAATTTAGTGACAACTTCTACACAAGCATACCAAAGGAGGACAGTTTATGTTTTCTTTTTAAGAGTTCTGGTTATAGTGCCAAATATCAGGTGGAATTTATTTAATATATTTCTCTACATTACCTTAGATTTGTTATGGTAAAATGAAATTCTCTAGCTCTATGTGGTACACAGAAATCTGTTAGTTCAGAGAATCCTTAATTCATGTTGTTTTCAGAAAACTATTTTATATCTTTGAAGATGATAGAGAGCAGCTATCAGACATCATTTCCATTCCAGCTTCATTAAAGCAAATCCAGATTTCGCATAGTAGGCTGTATGGAAGGGACTGCTTGGTATGGAAGCCTAGCCACCCATGGTCGTCGCATCTGCAGTAATGAGCAGTCCCTCTCAAAATATATCGAGGGTCTCACTGAAGCCTTCACTGACTGTAATTATCCTCCCAACCTTGTACAAACACAAATCTCCCATGCCTTATCTTTCCAGTCTCCCACCACCTCCCAAAGTCCAGCCACAGAGGAGCATTCTCCTCGTAACTCAGTACCATTCAGGACTGGAACAACTGAATTACATTCTCCGCCAGCGTTTGGATTACCTCTCATCAAGTGTTGAAATGACAAATGTCCTGCCCACTATCCTTCCCATCCCTCCTACCGTGGTATTCCACCATCCACCCAACCTACACAATATACTCGCCCATCTTTACACAACCCCCCAATCCCTTACATCATGGCTCATACCCCTGTAATAGACCTAGATGCAAGACCTGTCCCATACATCCTCCTACCACCACCTACTCGGGTCCGGTCACTAACATCACCTACCCCATCAAAGGCAAGGCTACCTGTGAAACCAGTCATGTGATTTAAAAGCTAAGCTTCAACCTTTGTGCTGCATTCTATGTAGGCATGACAACCAACAAGCTGTCTGTCGGCATGAATGGCCACCGACAAACTGTGGCCAAGAAACAAGTGGACTACCCGGTTGCTGAACACGCTGCCAAACATGATATCCCTCATCTTAATGACTGCTTCACAGCCTGTGCCATATGGATCCTTCCCACCAACACCAGCTTTTCTGAATTGCGCAGGTGGGAACTTTCCCTGCAATACATCCTACGTTCCCGTAACCCTCTTGGCCTCAACCTTCGTTAGTCACTGTCCACACCCATCCAGCCCCCTCCCTGTTCCCATTCCAGCACTACATAGCCGTCATTTCACCGCCATACCCAGTCTTTTAATTTCTTTTATTTCTCTCCTTTCTGCTACTTACCCCCTCCCCCCTCCGCACCTTCTCTCCTGCCCTCCGTCTAAACTGCAACACTTGACTGTCCGTCACTCCAAACATACTATCCCTCCCCCTCCCCGCCCCAGCCTCCCCCTTACCCCCACCCAGTCGCCACTCCCATCATGCACTGGTACTGCTGTTCGCAGTGTCGTCTCAGCTCTCTGAGACTGCAGATGTGTGTGCAAGTTGCATTTATGTGTGTGTGTGTGTGTGTGTGTGTGTGTGTGTCTGCTGCTGACAAAGGCCTTAATGGCCGAAATGCTATAAAATGGTATATATGTTTCATTAAGACCACTGAAATGTTATAAAATAGTATATATGTTTCATTAAGACCACTGATGTTATTTTATTTCAATAAAGTGAAACCCATTTGGTGACAAAAATATGCATTTCATTCAATCCACAAGAGTGTTTTAAAACACCTTCACTGCTTTCAGAAATAACCTTAGAAAAAAGTAGGCCTCTTGAAAGAAATGTATAAGGTGGGGGAGAGTTGTGTTAACTGACACTATAGGTGACCACCAATAAAATGTTGGTTCTACTATGTTCGTTACTGTTGGTTATTACCCACTTTGTTATGTCTATTATTCTACAGGTATTGTATGATTTTTCTTTCAAGAAATACATGAGTATAAACTACCAGCAACTGCCACAATTTTCTTCTTATCATCCACACTTTCTAATACATAAACTACTTTCGAAGTGCCAAAATGTAATAGAATAAATAAAATTTCTATAAAACACTGCACTGTACAATGTACTTGTGGTGACATGGTTGCAATTCCTGAAATCCATTGGCTTTGGCCTGTGGCCTGCTGAGGAGCACCACAGTCCTGAGTCCATGGATAAACCATGAAAATCCACATTACACCACACACAGACAGACCCTGCCTGTGGGCAGATCAGTGAGATTAGATCCAACAGGCAAGGCTGGCACATTAGTGGGAAACTACGGGCTTCAGATTGGCAGGCCCGATCCGTTAGATGCCCACAGAAATGGCCTGCAGTTTTGGCATGTCATGGTAGTCCATTCGTGTGGCCAGCTATTCACACGTCACAGTCACCATGTTGATGAAATGAGACTGCGGTGATCACCCAGGCAACAGATAACTTGCACAAATACTCTGAGAATCAACACCAATGAAGATAAGTAGCAACTCACGGTTAAGAGGATCGCTCAGACACAGACAGGCACATAGAAAAGACTATCACACACTCACAATTTTTGGCCATAGCCTTTGTCAGAAAACAAAAGCGCACACACATTCGCACAATCACTGGACGCAACTCATGCACACACAACCGCTGTAACTGGCCACTTCGTCAACAATCTCTCGACACCTCCCTGTCGCTCATCGGCAGCTGCTAGGCTAGCAGCAAGTAGTAGTGGCAGCTCTGACTGCAAGCTAAGGGGAGGGGTGGGAAGGAGAGAAGCAGTAAGAATGAGAGTGTAGGGAAGAGGCGCACTTACTCAGCTATGCCCAGCCAGCGACAAAGCATGGCAACTCAGTAAACAAACAGTTTCGTGCTACTGAGACAAAAAATGAGATTTTTCCAGTGTTTCTATTTTTCTTTTTTTTTTTTTCAATTTTCCCTGATACATTTGAAATACCCTGATTTCCAGAACTTGTGGTGACTCTGGTTATTATATACCAGATATCTCTCCCACAACTTGCCAGGGAAATTTTTACTAGTGTTTCAGCACGTATTTGCAATTTTGTTTTGTTGCAATATGTAGCTGGAGCCAGCTCAAACAAATACTGATTATCAAGTCTTTCATGCAACAGCCACTGTCGGCATAAAGCTCTGGTTTGTCTTTGTTGCAAACAAAAAGATTTTTCAATCAAAATTTTACAGGCTGATTTGATAGAGCATCTCAAATTAGTCTAGTGTGATTATCTTTTTATCAATATGTATTAATGGGGCCAGTAAAACATAAAAGAATAACCAGTACTCTAGCAGCGATACCGCCACCCCGGCCCATGCTGACTGCTAACATAATGCTGTATAGCTGCTCTGTCACTGAGGTTATTATTCATATTTTACTGTCCCTGAGGTTATTCTTCATATTTTACTGTCCCTGTTAACACATATCGGCAAAATGAATATTATTCTAGACTAATTTGGTACCGCTCTATCAAATGAGCTTGTAAAATTTTGCTTTAAAGATAATTCTGTTTGTACTGGGAAACAAACTGACTCTTTCTGTAGATGCTAGGTGTCACATGAAAGACGTGATGGGCCGTATTTGTTTGGGCTGACTCCAGCAACACACTGCAAAAATAAAATCACAGACATCTACCAAGACACCAGATAAAATGCGCCTGATGACTTAGAGCAGACATACTGTGTCTATCTGTATGTGTGTATTATTCATATGTGTGTAGATATATGTAGAAGTGTGTATTTGTACATACAATTATCAACCTGAACATTATGACCACCCACTTAAAAGCCGGTACCTCCACCTTTGGCATGGATAACAGAAGCAACACATCGTGGCTTGGAAGCAATGAGGCCTTGGTGGGTCGCTGGAGGGAGTTGGCACTATTTCTGCACACACAAGTCACCTAATTCCTGTAAATTCCGGGGAGGGAGGGTGATGAGCTCTGACACCAAGTTTAGTAACATCCCAGATGCGTTCAATTGGGTTCAGATCTGGTGAGTTGTGGGGTCAGAACATCAATTGGAACTCCCCACTGTGTTCCTCGAACCACTCCATCACACTCCCGGGATTGTGAAATGGCCGAGTACCCTGCTGAAAAATGCCACTGCCGTCAGGAAACATGATCACCATGAAGGGGTGTTTGTGGTCTGCAACCGGTGTATGATACTCCTTGGCCCTCATGATGCCTTGCGCAAGCTCCACCGGACTCATGGATGCTCATGTTAATTTTCCCCAGAGCATAATGGAGTCACCACCACCTAGCCTTTGTCCTGCAGTGCAGGTGTCAAGGAGCTGCTCCCCTGGAAGACAACGGATTTGTGCCCTCCTATCAGCGTGATGAAGAAAGTATCAGGATTCATCAGACCATGACAATGGTCATGGGTCCATTCCAGTTGTAGTTGCCAGTCGTTATGTTAACACTGGCACATTCATGGGTCGTTGGCTGTGGAAGCCCATTGTTAGGAGTGTTCAGTGCACTGTGTTTAAACACAGTTGTATTCTGCCCAGCATTAAAGTCTGATGTTAGTTCTGCCACAGTGCACTGCCTGTTCTGTTTTACCAGTCTGCCCAGCCTATGACGTCTGACACCCATAATGAGGGGTGGCCACCCAACACAATAAAGTCTGGATATGCTTTCACCACATGTTAAAGACACTCACCTCAGCAATTCTTTAATACCAGACAAGTCATGCAGTTTCCAAAACACTTGCGCCAAACCTCCAGGCCATCACAAGCTTCCCTCCATCAAACTCAGAAGGATCACGTGACTTCCCCATTCTAAATACAGATGGCATGGTCACTGATACTACATGCACCATGTGTGTGTCATGACTAGCAGTCATTCCTTGCCAGGTGATGCTGCTGTTGCCTGGATGTGTTTATATCGATAGTAGGTCAGTGGTCATAAAGTCCTGTCCAATCTGTGTGTGTGTGTGTGTGTGTGTGTGTATACAATATATAAGTGTTTAAGTATATTCATAAAACTTTTTCAAAGACTGCTGTAAATTTATTTCAATATTTAATCTCTATTCACAGAATGTCTAACAATTATGGTCATACACACAGTTTTCACACATTACTGTGTGTGTGATGAAAGTACAAGAAAACAGGACATGAGGACAAAGTGTGATTAATTATTATTATTATTATTATTATTAAATTAAATTATTATTAAATAAATTTGCAGCAGTCTTTGAAAACGTTACAGAAATGACTCATTACCTACACAGCTCACTATTAGCCCATAAACAGAAATTGCTTTGACCAAAAAAATATACAAATAGTGCTCTTTTTGTTCAGACATTACTCTTCCTCTTATGGAGCACATTTGCAGTTGTATACATAGCATCACTTACTTTTTGTGATACACCCTTCACAGTCCCTGAAAACACAGCTTTGTTAGAGGCCATCCGATCCCAACAATTGATCATTTTTGTCCTGTCAATGCTACTTCACAACAGCAAGACTAAGCACTCATATTTCCTGCTAAGTCACAACGAGCCTTACACTCGTGCACACTTTAGTAAGAGAGAACAGATCAACAAGTAGAAAGCAATCTCTGTCTCTTCATATACCTAAATATACATCGAAATCTACATCTATACTCTGAAGCCACTGTGAAGTGCATGGTTGAGGATATCTCCCTTGCAGTGGTTATTAGGATTTCCTCCCATACCATTCACATACTCAGCATGGGAAGAACGATTATTTAAATTCTTCTGCGTGTACTGTAATTAATCTTGTCCTCACAATCCCTAAGTGAGCATTGAGTATGGGATTGTATTACATTCCAAGAATAACTTTGTAAGTAGGCTTTCTCAGGAGAGCATATGTCTGACTTCAAGAGTCTGCCAGTTCAGTTTCTTCAGCGTCACTGTGGCACTCTCACACACATCAAACAAACCTGTGACCATGTGTGTTGCACTTCTCTGTATACATTCAGTATCCCCTGCTATTCCTACTTGGTACGGGCTCTACACACCTGAGCCATATTCCATAACAGGTTGCATGAATGATTTGTAAACAATCACCTTTGTAGACAAATTGAATTTCCCCAGTATTCTACCAATGGAATAAAGTCTACCACCTGCTTTTGCCACAACTGAGCATATGCGATCATTCAATCATTCTATTTTGTCACCCTACAAAGTATTACACCCAGGTATTTGCGGAAGTTGGACAATTCTGGCTGTGACTCATTGATATTATAGTCATATGACACTACATTTTTTAATTTTGTTAAGTGCCCCATTTTATATTTCTAAAAATTTGAAACAACTTGTAAATCCTTGGACCACTTTGAAATCTTTTCAAGATCAGATTGAATACACACACAGCTTCTTTGGGACAATATTTCACAACAGATAACTATCATTTGCAAAAACTCTGAGGTTACTCTTAATATTATCCTCAAGATCATTAATAAAGAATACGAACAATAAGGGTGCCAACACACTTCTCTGGGGCACATCCGAAGCTATTTCTACATCTGAAGACAACTCTCCATCCATGACAACATACTGCACCCTCCCTACCATAAGATCCTCAATCCAGTCATAAATTTTGTTTGATACCTCATATGAACATACTATTGTCAATAAGTGTAGATGTGGTACTGAGTCAAATAATTTTCAAAAATCAGGAAGTCTGCATCTACCTGACTGTCTTCATCAGAAACTTTTGTGTCATGTGAGAAAACTGTGAATTGGGTTTTACATGATCAATGCTTTTGGAATTCACACTGGTTGACATGGAGGATGTCTTTCTGCTTGAGATACCTTGTTATGTTTGAGTTGAGAATATGTCCTAAGATTCTACAATAAATTGATGTCAAGGATATTGGGCAGTAGTTTTGTGGATCCCTTCTTCTAGCAAACTGGTGTCACCTGTGCTTTCTTTGAACTACTGGGCATAATTTTTTCTTTGTGGGATCTGCAATAGATTACAGTTAGAAGAGGGGTAACTCACATCACAAATTCAGTATAGAATCTGATTGGGATTCCATTGGGCCCCAGAGCTTTGTTACATTTTAATAATTTCAGCTGTTTCTCAAGACCACTGACATTAACACTTATTTCACTCATCTTTTCAGTGGTATGAGGATTAAGTTGGGGGCAGTTTCTAGGGTTTTCTTTTGTAAAGGAACATTTGAAAATGGAATTAAGCACTTCCGCTTTTGCTTTGCTAACCTCGATTTCAATTTTCAATCATGAGCAACTGGTCACTCACTTTGATGTCACTAAGAGCCTTTACATACAACCAGAATTTCTTCTATTCTGCTATGGTAGTCATTGAAGTCATCACACATTGCTCTATTGACAGCCAAAACCATTTAATTCAGCCTCTTTTATCTGCTATAGCATTATGCTTTGTTTTGCACCTATTATGCAGTAGACTCTGTTTCCTTAGAAGTTTCTTCATGGTGACTGTACACTATCCAGTGCATGGCCAGCTATCATTTTAAACTTGGGCGATAGTTCCCCTACATGCTCCTGCACTTTGTTGAAAGTTTGAAGTACCTCATTGGGATATGACATACTCACAGAACTCTAGTGGTAGAAAGGAAGCCAATATACCTCTGACATAAAAGCAGTGTCTTTATTTCTAATGTAAGCAAACCTCAACAGTAGACTCATATTTGCTCTATCTCTGATGGCTACGGATCATACAATAAAAAAGTTGATTGAAATTTACATGCTATTCTTCAGCAAAATAATGATTCTAGTTGAACAATTATTAACAATGACTTACAGTCTAGATGCAAACAGTTAACATTTACATGTCATTTTGGACAGAGTAATTCTTGTCACATTTAAAGACGTTGACACTGAAACATATGATGGATTTTAAACAAAAACATGTGTCAGACATGACTCCAAGACCAAGTATTTGTCTGGTTATATTCAAACCAATACTGTCATGCAAGATGTATCATTTTTTTGTTTACAGTTTTATTTAATATACAGGAAATGAGAATCAGGATGGCCGTAATAGGATTTGACTCCTGCAATTGCCTAATGTGTTCTCAGAGCATTTAATGCACCACATCATTCATTTAATATATATTACTGAATTGTATTTTGAACTTTGAAGTCACTGGAGAATAATCCCATGCAGCCAAAGTACAAAAATACAAAGCAGCCAATGTGCACCCAACGTTATCTCAAACATAAGTGATCTGCAGAATTCATTTCTTCTATAGTTCAATGATATAAAAAGTATTGCCAAATAACTTCACGACATTCTCTAAATAAATAAATTCACAGTTTATACAAATATGTTGCATAGCATACAGCCATTGTTATAAAATAGACGTTTTATACATTTTTTTTATTATACATCTTAAAATAAATTTTGATAACTATTACTACTAATTTTCATAATTCACTTATCTCTAACTGCTAAGCAAAAGAGGTCACCATCATGTCGAAGTATTTTACTGTCATTTATATCTAGGTTCTCTATAAGATAACTTTTAAATGACATTTTAAATTTTATATGTGCTAATAAATTAACAGGTGAGCCATTATCAACTACAGGCTACCATCGTTGGTGGTCTGTGAGCAGTCCTGACAACCTGGGCTATAGCAGCATAAGTGCAGGTGAAGACTGTGGTTCTGTTCATCGCAATGGTGGCTTGAATGACATTTCGTGCTACATGAAACATGCTTTTTTCTGTGAGCAGGAGTTGCTGGAATAAGTTTTCACAGTTAATTTAAGTAAAAAAGAGATCTATCTTACGTTTTCACTGGTGTTGGACTATTTCTATGAACACAAAGAAATGATTTATTTTCTTTTTTAAAAAATTCTTATCAGCAGAGCAATCAGAATGCTTTATTCATGTTTTGCAGTTCAAATTTTCAAATTGCAAACTGTGAGCTGAAGCATCCTATCAACTGATGGGAATCATTATCACAACAGCTCACTTCAAAGCAATTTAACCAATAAAACTTAATTCTGCCAATTTAAAAAGAATGCTGTATGGTCTGATAAGAAAGTAGACAAGCCACATCTCACAGCTTTTGGGGCAATGAAGGTGGAATTTAGTTGCATAGACAAGGGTTCTAAAAGTCAGCAGCACCACTGTGGTTGCGAATGTACAAAATTCAGACAGATATTTTTCGTGGAACCAATATGGAACGGTAGGAAAAAGCACCAATTTATTTCTAGATATAAGTAAGTCCTGAAAGTAAAATGTTAGAAAGGGCAATGGAGAGAGAAAGGAAATAGTCAACGAGGAGTTTCTGACAGTGAAATTAATTTGTAATAGTCACTCACAGAACAAGTAAACAGCTGAATTTGACTTTCAGTAACAAAAGTGATGATCAGTGCACTGAAATACTGGGAGACTTGGTTGTGACTAAGCACAAATCCCACAAATGTTATTCACTGATTTATACACCATAAAGTAGTTATCAGAATAAGAAACAAAAGTTATTCTTAATGATCCTTCTACCTCTCATCATTAACAATGCTTGTGAAATGAATTTTCTACTGTGATATTTATCTTTCAAAAAACAAAAAATAATATTTCTGTCACTTAGACATATGTGGGTTATTTTCTGCCATCTTAAGTAAATGCTTACTTATTTACTTCTAATATAATATATTTGCTACAGATTATTTTTTATACTGAATTAAAAAATGTAGAGGCAGATCTAAGTTGTTATGACTGGTAATTGCATTAATAGTTAACCATTTATGAACCTTATGTTGATAGTTTTTAGGTCTACACTATTGTGTTTTATAAATGTAGAGCTTTGTAGAGAATGCTTAACAAGTGTTGTAACTATTATTTGTGTTTTACAAATCCAAGGTATACAATCCCTAATGATAATATAGCCTCTTTTCTATATCTATGTAATGGCTGAAATATTTTACATGTTTATTATAACTACTTTAATTGTGTAATTATTATGTACTGCTGTACAGTTAACAGATAAACATGTAACCAGGCCATCTGCTGTGCTTACCAAATTGGTCTCAGTCAGCAGAAAAATAGAATTGTATTTGGTACTAGTCACATATTTACAAGTCAAAGTCTACTTTTAAATATTACAAAATATGTTTTAAAGATGTGAATTAATGCTTACCTCACATCAAAGTCAGAAGCAACTAACAGATGACGGATCTGAAAAGACATTCTTGTTTTGTTGGTTCTTTTATGAAAATGAGTAATCATCAGGATTAGCATATCTATTAACTGGTCATTACAAAATTTACATATGCCCACAGTCCATTCTACTGCCCTTCCAGCATTTGAACAAGGGATCTTAAAAACTGCCAACTTTCTTCACTGGCCCCTATTCATCACTTGTTACAAATCCAATTCATCATTCTAATGCTGCTCACTTAATAGCAAAAGTATGAAAGTTTCTCCTCTTTAACAGAGTGAGAAACAATGTGAAATCTTGTTGTACACATCTTCCTGTTCCTATGGAGGGAAAAAAACACCCTCAAACACTGGACACAAAAGTAAGTTAAATATTCTATCTAGGCAGGCAATTCTTAAAACAGATGATGCTGGAAAATGAATGTCATTAGCAATTTCCTTGTTTTCTTTTTCCCCATTAATTCTTCTGAAAACTTTATTATATTCCTCTTTTTCACATAAATGATCCTTTCTTTTTGTGCATTTAAATTTTTATAAAGTTAATTTCCTGTGGTCTGGTAGCAAGTACTGTGGACAGATTTACAGTTGCATGTTTCTGGTTTTCACAGCTGCAGTCAGATTCCACAAAATTATCCTCTCTTGTGGAACATGTCATATCATAAAGTACCAAACCAAGATTGTGGACACTACTGTAAATGGCTTAAATGGTTCAAAATTTTGCAGCATGATGCATTTTACAACCCAAACGAATTACATACAAAGGTTTAAAGTTTTTCACTGGTTGTATCTCCCCCCCCCCCCCCCCCCCATGTTTTCACCATTTAGTCATCACATATTCCAAAAGGAATACTGCCATTTGGACCGAACTGAATCTGACTTTTGGAGGATGCTGGTGACTTTCAAATCTAGATAAATTGTGGAATCAGTTTTCATCCATCTGATTTTATTTCCACTGATAACTGGTTTCAGATACAATGATAACTGTAAAGCTGAAACCAGATATCTCTGCAAATAAAATAAAATATGACAAATACCTGTAGCTTGTTTGTAAACACTACAAATTAAACATGCACAGCATATTTAGTACGGTGATCAACCTCAATGCAAGGGCCCATTTTAAATTTAGTCAAAACAAATGACTATTTATATTGTCTTGCACTATACTGAAAAGAGAAGTAGAATGAGAGGGCTTTTTGACTTCGTAATTGGACACCATAAGTTTGCCTTCACCACCAGTCTGCATCTTAAACACAATCTGTTAAACTAAAATGAGTGAGCAATCATTTTGTGCTTCAATGGCATAGTCTTCCATGATTTTGAACTTTCCAAATTTGTGTTTAAATTGTTGCACCAATTTTATCTTTCATACCCCATATCTTGAAGTGGAATGTATTTCCGCCATTGGACACACTTGATTTTCTATCCCATTTCCTTCTCTCTGTTTCAGTTTTGTACGCACTGAATTCTGAAAGTCTCCCGCAGTTTTTACTATCAGCTACAGCATAACTTCCAAATCTGTAGTGATTTAGATGATTTTTTTTTCCTTTCCATCTATTTTATGGGTTTTAAAAAAGTGGATTTTGAGCCCCGTATAAAGATTTTTAGTATGTGCATGCATAATTAAATGAAATTCCACAATGTTTCAGACTTCTTTACTGCTTCAGAACACAATACATCTGCTTTTGCAGCAATCTGTTTCGATTGTCATCATTAAAATATCTTTTTGAGTACAATACTTTAAGATTTGTAACAACAGGTTTTACAACAGTGTTTTTCCCTTTTAGGGAATGCATGAATATAATACGATTATTTGATGATTACAACAGTTTTTGAGACAGACAAAGAACTACTACATAAAAATTGTTTAAATGGTAATATAATACTTATTCTGAACACACAACAAGAATGTCAATACAAAAATTTTATTTATATGAGTCAAAATTATATACCTCTTCATCTCTAAAATTTAAGTATATGTGTATGTTACAGAGGCATTAACTTTTTGGCATTATATCTGAATGCTTTAAAGTAATTTAACCAGTCACCTTATGAACATTTAGCCAAATTTGGTTATGATGCAAAAAAGAAAAGATACACCACTAATGCATAATACTCAGTCTACATTAAGTATGAAAAATGTTGTCAACTGTGCCACTGTTGTAAAGTTAGTCCATAAAAAGGAAGAACCTATGGGTGTAAACTCTTTGAATGCATGAAGTGTGAAAATTATGTTACAAACACTTGCATCATAATTTATGAGTGCAAAGTTAATTCCAAAGAAATATAACTATGAATAACACAACTAATGTCCTCAGTGTATGCTATGAAATGCTCAAAAATAACTGCACTACAATTTGGTTTCTGCTTCTTCCTTCGACTACTTACTTTCAGACATAACATTTATGGAAGCATTCCGTATACAACACCACCATGGAAAGTGTTCACGTTCATGTTGAGTAATATCCATGATCCTAGTTTGATCACCTGATCTTTACTGAAGTTGTGTGATCTGCTACTTTCACACTGTAGTGTGTAGAAAGTGACAGGTTAAAAGGTATAATTAAATGAAGACCCAGGGAATGAATAATATCTATCTAAAAGGCAGAAAACCACAATTAATAAACAAGGCCAGGCAGTCATATAAGCACATAAAATAAAACTTTTTTTGAAAAAAACATACAGTTGAAGCATTATGCACCAGTTCTCATGAATCTGGTTAGTTACTGAAATACCATCCGAAAGCAGGACAAACAGTACCGTGACACTTTTTATCTTCTGCTTCCTACAGCTTAATTTACATTCATGCATTGCAAACCCACTCCAAAGTGTTGTGCTAAAATTACATACGGGTTCTCTCTTTTGAGATACCCAACTTCTTATCCATGTTGATTCCTTTTCTCTTCTAATATTATCAATTTGATTTGATTAACTTATCTGTGAGCAAGAGGAAAATGGGTAATGAAAAGATGAAAGGCAGTTAAGTAAAATAGGAAAAAGACTGGCACATGCCTTGGAGGATAAATAAAAGCAAGGACAACAAAAAATATGAGAGCTAAAAAACAATATATGAGAGTACTAGCAGCACAAACAAAGAATATTGTTATCAGTAACAACAACACAATGCCTCCAAATCACCAGAGATGTGATGTAAGAAGAAACTGAAAAATGTCTTCCCCTCTTACATTTTGCTGTGGATAAGTTGATTTTTATTGTTATAAATACCAAATTTCACTACTGTTTGTTGAAATTGCAGTAGGTAATTCCTGAGGTACCATTCACTTTGCTAATCTCTTTACTTGTCCAAGTCCCCATTCCTCATCCCTCCTCCCCAAACCATTTCTTTACCCTTTGCTGATAAATTCAGCTCCTTATTATTACTCTTCACTTTTAAAACAGAGATGCCTATTTGACTATAGAAGTCGCAGAACAAAGATAGTGAATTACATACATTACAATGCTTTGATACAGTGTACTCCATCATTCAACACCATCTTACAAGGAGATATTTTTATTTGTACCAGACAATATTTTAAACCTTAGAACACACAATATGAATTTCATTCATAAAAATGTGTCTAGTGGTAGGATATAATTTGTTTATGTGCTTTTACTATCCAACATGATAGATTTCAGATGTGACTGTATACAACCAATCCCTCCCCATTTCTTTTCTAAAAGTAACTATGATGCTGTCATGGACAACCACTCAGATGCTTCATACATTGTATTTTAACTAAAAATAAATACAATAAATATTATTAAATATCCCACCAGTATTATAAAACAAACCTGGTCACCAGCACCTTAGGAATGTTTGCATTTTAAAACATTTAGTTATTAGGTACAATACATTAAAATAAGTTGTTCACCAAATGTATCACATGAGGCACTATCTAAAATAACATTTATATGTACACTGTACTTTTAACTACATTCTACACTGTACATAACAGGCAAAGTGCATCTATGGGCATCATATAATCTTTGGTTATAGTTAATGGCTACAAATACCTGTAAGTAACAAAAAACTTGAGATTTTCTTTAAATTTATGAAAGTTCTTAGGTTTCATAACACTGAGGCTACTGCATGTGAATTAACATCTCAATATTAAACCACATAACAATATATATACAACTTTAAATTTAAAAGTTGGTATGTACACTGTACGTTATAATAGAGATTCCATACCAGTTCATCTAAAGGGTTGAAACAAGAAAGATTTAGCAATAAATAATAAGACAAAATAAGTGCACTGTACATGTTATATTCTTCTCCCTAGAAGCAAAAGCTATGTGTAATTGCACATTCCACTTGTTGGTTAATAAACACAAGTTTTATTTACTAAGATTTATGACTCCTCAATAAGTACCACATCAGAACAAATTATCTTTTAAATAACATTTATTCTTTTGTTCACCAGTACATTTATATTTAGTACTATTGTTGTACATAGAAATAATCTTTGTTGCAATGGTAACAGTTTAACAACATGACTTCTTTACCTGTTGTGGAGAATGTCTCAGCTATATGATTATCACAGAGAATGCTTAATGCTTCAATAAAGTGTTTAAGTAGTTGGACTGCCTCCAGCAAGGCACTTAGACTGTAACACACTGATGGTCTTCCAAAATTGTCTCCCATATTAGTTACATATGAATGCACAACTAGCACACTGGTAATAAAAGACAAAGTTGTTCATGACATAAATCAAAATATATTCAAGACAAACACTGCAGTACCATCTCCAACAATCATGTTGGTAGCAGAATGTTAAATATTAAATGTACCATTTTTGTAATTCTCTACCTGCATCTAGAGTAAATGATTAAAAGAAATTAACCTGATACCTTTCATAATTTACAATGTAACAGTGACTAACATATGTCAGTGCAATATAAAATGGAGACAGCTGTCACTTCAAAATGAAATACAAGTGACTGCATTTGGATTTAAAAATCTCGTCTATCGATTACTGTTGTACATATCAGGAATTCCTTTTCAACGACAGTTAACTTCGCTTTGATCCAGAAGTCAATCATTGCAGCACAATACCTGATGCCATTTACAATATATTCTGTGTATCTTAATTCTGCCATGATAATCCCACCAGTAGCAAACAATACAAAAATTGTGAAACTAAGAAGTCTAGTCTGCTTCAGTAGCTGTGCAGTCAGCGTAACAGATTGCAAACCGAGGCCGCCTGGGTTTGATTCCAGGCCAGGTCAGAGATCTTCTCCACTTGAGGACTGGGTGTTGTATTGTCTTCATGTTCCTATCATTACAACTGACACAAAAAAGCACTGAAACGAGTAAAAGAGTAACGTAAAGCAGGAATGAGAGCGAGAGGAGAACGCATACCATGTTTAAGGCTGAGTGACACAACAATTCATTAGGCTGAAAGTGGGGAGGCTGTATGGGAAGTAAAGTGCAACCTGTAGAAAATTTGCATTGTAAAAAAATATTAAAATGATTTCTGAAAGAGAGAGAGAATGACTTTCTGAACATGTAAACTGGAAAAGTCGTTGTAAAATAAGTGAAAGAGTTCTGCCATTTAAGAAGTACGATTACACAAGATAAGCACACCAAAGAATAAATCATTTTTATTTTATAATTATGTGAGTGAAATCTATTAGAATTCACCCATTCTCTAAATAAAAATAAGGTTTCATCAAGTTGTACATTTGGGGCATAGAACTGCCTAGTCTTTAAACAGCACAACAATGGAAAATCTAAGAAGAAACTGTAAGCATCTGAAATGTGGTGCAAGAAGACATAAATATAATCTTTTCACTTAAAGTATGAAACAGTGTGGTATTAGAAACAAGCAGAAAGGGAAAAATGGATTGAAAAATGCTGACACTCCAAACAGGATAAGTAAATGTTGATTTAAAGCTGTAAAAAGATGGAAGATTTAAGCAATGGGAACCCCATTAGGAACATCAACCATGTACGGTAAGACAGATAGCTACTTACTGTAAAGATGACACGTGAAGCTGCAGGCTGGCACAATTAAAAGACACTTACATAAAGCTTTGGCCACAGCCTTCATTAGTAAGAGACAGCATGCATGAGGTGTGCTTGCTTGTGTGTATGAATCGTACATATCTCTCTCTTATTGACGAAGGCTGTGGTCGAAAGCTGTCTTTTCCTACATTATGGAAGATTTAAACATTGACATCCTGTCAGCAGTGAGATCATTAGAGACAGAGCACAAGTTGGGACTACGAAAGGATGAGGCAGGAAATCAGCTTTGTTCTCTTCAAAGGAAACATCCTAGCATTTGCCTGGAGTGATTTAGGGAAATCACGAAAAACCTAAGCCTAGATGGCAGGATGTGGGTTTGAACCATCACCCTCCTGAATGTGATTTTACAACTGTAGACCAGATGGAGGATCACACCTAGTTTGGTAAAATAGCAGTCATTAGAGCAACGGATAGTTACCAATCACAATTATGTTATGTCCTACAGGCAGCGAGATTATCACAGTTAAAGAAGGAAGCATTGGGTCTTGGACTGAAATTTACTTGTACGTTGGGACTGTCAGTACACTGAAAGATTGTGAGTATGAAGAAGATCAAGGTATGTGATCGATTTCAGCAAATATAGAAACAACCACAAGCAGAACGAGCTTAACTTCAATACTGAGGACATGACTCAAACCGTTAATGCTACTGTCCTCATTACAGGTGGGCCTCTCTCATCCTGATGTGTGAGTGACCTGTCCTCCCTCTTCACCCTTCTCCAATCTACCCATCTCTCCACCCATGGGAAGGAACTAATAGTTCCAAAAGCTAGGATAACGTCATCACTTTTACTTTCATAGGTATCTACTGGGAGGAGAACTTGTCTTACAGAATTTAACCAGGATTTTAATTTCACACAAGCTGTTCACTCACTGTGTTAAACATCAAAACAAATATTTTACTTCAGCTGTAAGCCCTATTGTCGAAATACTTCTGCTTGCAGAGGTATGACATAAAGCAGTGTTTCAGTACTGGCACTGGTCGCCATGCACCATTCTGTACAGTTCAGTAGTTACATGTAGAAAGTATACCTCAGATCTAAAAACTGCAAATGGTACAAGATTAAAATGACACTGAAGTCTCTCATCAAGACAGCATTACAGTGATTCAGTACTACAAATCTTGCCTCTCATACCAGAGTGGAAATTGTGCTATCAAGGTAAGATTTGAAAAAAAAAAATGCTTTTAGAGCATTTCAGATCTACAGCATTATCAACTGAATAATACAAATAACAAAAAAAAAAAAAAGTAAAAATAAATATTAATATAAAAATGAAAAATATATATTTACACAAAAATAATAATTCAGTAACAACCATTACAATAATCAATAAACTTCAACATCTTTACAAAACAAATCTATCACCCTCATTTCCAGATCAACAAAAAATTGTGATTCCAGTATAGTGTTACCATTAATACTGATTTTCTTATATTGTTACATTTTGTGCAGAATAAGTAGCAAATAAAAGATGAATATGTGTTTAGAATTTGAAGTATTACATAATACTTTTGCTATGTACAGTAATCACCCAGTGTAAAATTTGTACTGTCTAGGTAAGGTGAATATTTTCTTAGTGCACACAGATTTCTGTCAACAATGTACTTGTTAAAGCTGCCTGCTAAAGGCAGAAACAGACATCACTTGGCTGTATATATTTTGCAGATTTCATTTGTTTATTGTTTTCTGAAGCTGAACAGCTTATGAAGCTACTTTATGTAGATTCACTAAATGTATCAGATGCTGAGTAATCTTTTACGAAGCATCACTGTATCATCAATAAGCTCTTAGAGCAAACACACGCCACACAAATTTTAATGAATTTTGGGACATTTAAGAATCAGGTAACTGCAGCTCACTAACACTTCTTGTAATTTTCTGGTTAAGTTTATGAGAACCAAAGAGCACCAACACTATATAGGAACTTGACTGGAAGACACAACAGTCACATCACGTTTGTGCAGATCCATAAGTACCAGCAGGTGGCCTGTACTCCTTAGGCAGAGTGAGCAATTGAAGGCTATTGAAAGCATATTTGCGAACACCTGTGTTCTTGTTAGTATTCTCTCTACGGCTACCTTCACTAAAACACAACAAAACCATTTCTGTTAATATTGGTACTTCAAACATTTTTAAACATTAAAATTATAAAGCCTTGCTTTGAATAATAATAGTAATGATAAAGTTGTAAATTCTTTTAGGATTAAAGGAGACCACTCACCAAAAAGTCTGATTTGTCGATAAGCACACACAAAAGGGAGAAAACTTACCAGCTTTTACAGTTATCCTTTGATGTGCTGGAGTACACAAATTCTCTCTCTCTCTCTCTCTCTCTCTCACACACACACACCAACACACACACACACACACACACACACACACACAGTGCAGCACCATGTATTGGTATAATAGGTGTGTGTGTGTGTGTGTGTTTACCCTAACTTGTCAAATGATAGCAAAATTTTTCTTCTTTTGTGTGTGCCTACTGACAGCCTGCCAACGGCCTTGCTGCAGGGATAACACTGGTTCCTGTCAGATCACCGAAGTTAAGCGCTGGGGTGGGCTAGCAGAGACCATCCGGTCTGCCGAGCGCTGTTGGCAAGCAGGGTGCACTCAGCCCTTGTGAGGCAAACTGAGGAGTTACTTGATTGAGAAGTTGTGTCTCCCGTCTCTGAAACTGACATATGGCCGGGAGAGCGGTGTGCTGACCACATGACCCTCCATATCCTCATCCAGTGGCGCCTGTGGGCTGAGGATGACACGGCGGCTGGTCAGTATCTTTGGGCCTTCGTGGCCTGTTCGGGAGGAAAGTTTATTGACAGCCCAATGTTTCTGCTTTTTGGTGAGTGGTCTCCTTTAATGATGAAGTACTTACATTCTACAAGAACTTTCCTACACCATTAACCCTAGAATACCAATGCATTTTCCATAACACATAATACCATTGGGAGAGAGGAGTGTACTTTTGTGCCCACAAAAAATCATTAAATGTCTTTAAATTTTATTAACAACATACATTTTAAATAGGTTCTGATATATAAGTCGGGTAAAGAACCTGAAATTATCTTTTAGCACAATCTTATCATCAACGCGTTTTCAGTAATGTTTACACCAAGTGGAGGGATACTTTATGAACACTGAAAAAAATTTTAAAAAAATACAAATTTCATTAACTGTCAATGATTTTTATTCAGAACATACTTTTTAAAATTATATGGATGTGTAAGAAGGGTCCTGAACCTGAAATTATGAATATGACATTTGTTGCGAAAAGTCATATTCACTAAGTTTTTGTAAACAGCCACGAGTCGCTGTTACTATTTTTTATTTACCAATTACACTCTTTAAATGAATAAGAGCATCATCAGAATATACGCTGTAAAAGATACAAATTGAGATAAAATGGAAAACTTACACTTACGTTGCGTAAAGTACATATTCATTTCCAGTATCGTGACTTATTTTTAAAGTTAGCTGACAGCACTAAAGATTAAACTGGCTGCACTATAGTAATTACATGATGACACTGACAGCAACACAGATTAAATTGACTGTAAAACAGTATTTGTAATGTCCATGGTGTGTATCCAAATATAATTTACAACTATAGAAAATGAAATTTACATTTTAACTGCCTCTTTTACAGATGTGTGTATAGACATGTCATATCTGTACATATTGCTGATCTTTCAAAAAATACATCTGTAAAAATTAAAGTATCTTTCAACATATATTATAAAATATACATACTTAAAAATGTCTTTACAAACAGGTGTCCAAAATTATTGTTTATAAAAATATCACTGTTAGGATAATATGGCAGGCATTATATTTTGGTTGCTTATCTACAGCACTTTGTCAAATAACCCGTGTAACTTAAATTAGTTTTGTTCGTTTAATAAATTTTGTGGACTTTTCTAGTTTTCAACAAAAATTTCCAACCCTTTCAAAACATTTAACGGAGGGCCTTTATCCACAGTGTGGATAATTTTCATGCTATCTTAAATCTCACCTAATGTATGTTTATTTGTTCTCAACTGTTCATCCAATGCTGTGCGATTTGAATTTAAACTGCAATGTTCCTTGTAACATATTTTAAACGCTCTCCCAATTTGGTCAGTGTACGTGCATTGACAATTTTGGAAATTCATTTTATATACTTCTGCATTACTGTACTTGTCCTTACATGCACTTACTTTGTGTATTAGTCCACTTCTAGCTAGTTCAAAACACATCTTTAACTTTCTGTCTTGGGAAACGTCTTGCAATACGGTCTGTTATAGGGCCTTTCTATAAGAGTGTAACATACCATACCGGAAATAGAATATGTACTTTACGTCACACCAATATAAGTTTTCCATATTATCTCCATCCAAATTAGCACTCTCTCTCTCTCTCTCTCTCTCTCTCTCTCTCTCTCTCTCTCTCACACACACACACACACACACACACACACACACACACAACTCACACACACATTGCCACAGTTTCTGGTTGGTCTCGGCATCCAGACACTGTGATCAGGGGTGTGCGTGTGTGTGTGGGGGGGGGGGGGGGGGCGTGCACACGCGGGGGTGGGTGGTTGTGGGTGTTTTGTCTAATTTGGATGAAAGCCTTTTTGGCCAAACACTTATTGTTTGACAGTCCTTTTGTTGTTCCTATCTGCTACTCCACATATCCGCTATATGGTGAGTAGCAATCTATCCTTTTCATAATACTGTCATTATTCCATCCTGGGTTTTCCATTGTTTGTTTTCAAAAACTTTGTTTTAAGAGTCGCTCCCCCAGCAGACAATTCCTGCTCTTGTTAAAGTCACATTCACCACTAAGACTTAAATTGTAGCATTAAGTTTTACTGAGAAATTTAAAACAGTTGCAGAATCTGATATAAGAAGTAATTAAAAACAAAAATTTTTTTCAAAATTTTAAAACATAAAGTACCAGACCAGATTACAATACTTCGAAAAGGTGTGCACAAATTTCCCTTCACCCATCCCCCTCTTCCTCGTTATTGTGTGAGTTAATGATTAAGTTGGTTCTACAAATCCAGGAAACCCACAAATATTCTTGGGCCATATACTATCAACATGTAAACAACTGATTTTGGTAGGTCATATCCTGTATGTTGTCAGAGGCAGAAAGATGTCAGCAAACACATTTATAAAATCACACATAAGCTAAGTGCATTGTGTTTCTATATGAATTATGGTACCTAACATATAACACCAATGGCTGCCTTAAAAAGGGCACAGAAAAATGGATTACCTTTCAGTCATTTATTACAAACTATAGCTATGAGATATGGTGTATTGAAAGTGCTTGAAAAACACTGTTAGGATTTCAAAAGATGTATGCTAATAATTTGTTCTGTGACTTATACACATACTTATGTACTAATAATCATTTTTATTTGTAAGCACCTTCATTGTACAAGCAGTTTTGATATAATAGAAAACGCTTTTTTAAGCTTCTGCATGGAATTCTTTTGCCTTTGTGTCAAAAATTAACATAAACCTCAAAATGATAAGTAACTAATCTGATGAGATGTAAGAGAAGATGATAAAATGAAGTGTGAGATCAGGCATTCAGGAAATACGCAGCTGCAGTTGGGCAATGTTCACAATAGTGCACAGATATTAATTACAGTGGCACAAGGCAAATCAATAACTCAGCATGTTGTATTATTTGCACTGGACAGTACATTTCAAAAGTGAGAGCTGATACACTTCTGAAGTTACTAGCTCCATGGAACCCATCATAAACATATTTTTGGCTGAAAACACAGTTGCTACGATATTCCGTGTTGATTGTGATAGGTTGAAATTTTCTGGTTTTTAAACCTGAATGAGGCCACTGCATGGATTAGCACTTGGCTGCATTAATAGTGTACGAAATTGAACATAATCACAAATCATCATTTGAGAAAAGAATTCGTTTCAATACTCCAAGTGCCTATATAATAATCAAATCTACAGATATTATTCTTCAGATATTGTGAGTAGCTGTGAATAACTGAAAAATGAAAATTTCCCAGCTGACTTCTATCCATGTGCTACAAATAGTCTCTTTGCCTGAATGCTAGGCCTGTTATTTCTCTTCTTGTTTTGCACATTCATACAGTTTCAATATATGTACAGCACAACTGTATTACTTTTCCTTACATAAAAATCTTGATATGTTCGAAGTACTATCTATGGTATGGATTTTCAGTGTAAAATGACATAATGTGAGTAAAATTCACATGAACTGTATGAATTTGTGGTAATCAAACAGTGTCAATTAGCACAGATTCATACTACTATCTATACTAAGTCACTTCTTATTACTTTCTTTTGAATCATAACTGCAATTACAGGCAACACTATGTATGCATACGTACTGACCTCCTCATGCAGTCCAAAGCTCTGCGGAATTCATGTTCTGCCAAATCATAATCCGTGACAAGAATCTGGCATTGTTCTAAAGTTACAGACATTCCAGTGCGATCTTTGGCACTCTTGCAGCTAGTGAAGCGTAAACCTGTGTTTAACAACACAGTAATATTCAGTAAGTAACATGAAAGAAAAATCTAAAAATATCATGAACACAGAAGTATTAACAATTTTGTACATCTTCAACTTTTATAGTCCTGTCTTCCTCAGTTGCGTGTAATATTACGGTATATTAATAATTTTTACTTATGGACCGTCTGACAGATGGTACACCATGATCTACACACATAAACTAACACACAGAGTTGCAAACATCCTAAAGAGACAGGGCTTCAAAATAGCATATAAGCCTGGGCAAACCCTTCAATCACATCTAAGCCAGCCAGCTACCAAGAGAGACAAATTCCAACAATCAGGAATATATAAACTTGAATGTCAAAGTTGTGATGCAGTATACATAGGCATGACATGCAGGAATTTTCAAACAAGATACAAAGAACATATCAGATGTTGGAAGTATGAAACAAACCATTCCACATTTGCAGAGCATTTAAAACACTACAACCATCATCCTACAAACAGGGAACAAGAAATGAAAATAATGAGAATAAGCAACCATGACAAACATCTTATACAAATGCAAGAAAATTTCCACATCCAGAAAGCCATAGCAGAAAACAAACATGTGATAAATGAACAAACACACATCAGCACAGGCTCCCTACTACACTTAGTAAAAAAAAAAAAAAAAAAAAAAAAAAAAAAAAAAAAAAAAAGGAGAAGAAAACTCTTCCCCACATCATCTGGACACACACACACACACACACACACACAGCAATATATAAACACCAAAATACACACACACACACACACACACACACACACACACAGCACAAAAAAATATATATCACACCAAAACACACACACACACACACACACACACACACAAATGCATACACGAACAGACCACAGATACTTCAATAGTTACACTCATAAGTTTGGCAATGACATTCGATCTTTGGCAAAAACATTTGACAGTCGGCAACAGAAACCAAAACATTGTTTTAAAACAAGCGTTCAGTGCATAAAATTGTGGAATGGAGGGAAAAACCGCAAATTGGCGTTCATAAGAAGAAGAACAACACCAAAAATGCAACAGGAGCGTAATATGTAGGAAATTGTCTACGCAACCTGTTAGTACAGTTCAAAACATTACTACTTAATAGGAAATACCAACCACCAGAACTGTTTATAACCTATAGGCACAATGACAAAAATGTAAATAAAATAGCTAACATATGTACATATTCCAGGCCACTGATGATGCCTTGCAGAAAATAAAGGCGAAACGCGTATGGCACTAAAATTGTGTTTTATTCAGTTGCTGTCAGACGGTCCATAAGTAAAAATTATTAATATACCATAATTTTGTACATTATCATATAGCATGCAAGCGTAACACGAGCTTACATGAAATGCCTCAGTTATAATCAGGTCATATTTAGGACTCCTGATGCCCTTGGGGAAAAAAAGAAAATATCTCTGCTGCTGCCACCCCCCCCTCCACCCCACTTCCCCTGACTTGAAGAACAAATATTTATTTAAGTTTGCATAACGTGTGGGTACATGAACTGCAAACCTAAAATCATGCTTTTATAAAAATTACAAATATAACAGATATGGTATTCCATTTTCACTTTCATGTGGAGGAAGGGTCTTTCCTTAAAATGAACATAAAGTCTTGAACACAAGAAACCTTAATTTTTGTGGTTAAAGATCTTATATAATAAATAATAAAAAGAGTAAATTATACCCATGGTGGTGGGCAGTGGCAGTGAATGGATCAGATGTTATGAATTCCACGAATGTCAACTGTTAAGGAGAGCAATGCAGCTGTTATTTAAATACATGATGCTCCACCCGCTCTACACTGAATTACATCAGCGATAGCCAATCAGGCATACAGGATGTAAAACAGTTGTTACAATAAGGTATGTACAGAATGATTACATAAAAAACTAATAACAAGTGAAGAAATAGGTGTCTTATATTAGAAGAAATAGGTTCCTTATATTATAAAATGGTTCAAATGGCTCTGAGCACTATGGGACATCTGAGGTCACAAGTCCCCTAGAACTTAGAACTACTTAAACCTAACTAACCTAAGGACATCACACACAGCCTTGCCCGAGGCAGGATTTGAACCTGCGACCATTGCAGTCGTGTGGTTCCAGACTGAAGGGCCTAGAACCGCTCGGCCACACCAGCTGGCCCCCTTATATTATATAAAGTAACTGCTGTAAACAGTATTTCATCAGTATGTGATAAAAATATGTGTAAAAAAGAGGGAACTAATCATAATCAGTTGTGAGAACACCGACAGCCATCTGTGGGGATTTACTGCACACTTATACATGGTATAGCAGCAAAAATTGTGGTTAAGCAATGATACTGGTCCCCATGGAGATGACATGGCCATATTGATGTGCACCTTCCAGCAAAAGAGGATTTCAGAGCTGTGACCACAGCTGGATGTCAAAAACATACTGCATGCAGATCGACATGTAGAAATGCATGCCAGGTATTGCATATTCCTCCTAGATCATAGTGGCAGTGGAAATACAGCTTGACTGACACCGTCGCTTATCATCGACACATGGAATTCACGTTTCACAGATGCAGATTGCAAAGTTGCAACAGTGACTTGTTTTTACAAAATATTGTTGTGCAAGTATGATTAGTGTCGCGCTATGTGTCAGATCCTCTAGATGACTTTCACAAAGTAAACAACATGGTAACAAGTAAAGTAGGATACATGATACCTAAAGCATGAAAAAATACACATATCAAAAAAAGTTTTGCATCACCTCGGTTCCAAGAGTTCACGAACCTGTACAGGAAATTTATTGCTCATTTAAACCACACATTGCATTTTGCACGACCACACATCAAGACCTTCAGAGGTGGTGGTCCAGATTGCTATACACACTGGTACCTCTAATACCCAATAGCACATCCTCTTGCATTGATGCATACCTGTATTCGTTGTGGCATATTATCCACCAGTTCATCAAGGCACTGTGGGTCCAGATTGTTCCACTCCTCAATGGTGAATCGGCTTAGATCCCTCAGAATATTTTGTGGGTAATGTCGTCCATAAAAAGCTCTTTTCAATCCATCCCATGCATCTTCAATAGGTTTCATGTCTGGAGAACACACTGGCCACTCTATACGAGCAATGTCATTATCCTAGAGGATGTCATGCACTAGATGTGCACGATGGGGTCACAAATTGTCATCCATGAAGACAAATGCCTCGTCAATATGCTGCCGATATGGTTTAACTATCGGTCAGAGAATGGCATTCACGAATCGTACAGCCGTTATGGTGCCTACCTTGACCACCAGCGGCGTACGTCAGCCCCACATAATGCCACCCCAAAACAGCAGGGAACCTCCACCTAGCTGCACTCGCTGTACAGTGTGTCTAAGGCATTCAGATTGACCGGGTTGCCTCCAAACATGTCTGCGATGATTGTCTGGTTGAAGGGATATGCGACACTCATCAGTGAAGAGAACATGATGCCAATCCTGAGCAGTCCATTCGGCATGCTGCTGGGCCCATCTGTACCGTGCTGCATGGTGTCGTTGTTGCGAAGATGGACCTCACAATGGACGTCGGGAGTGAAGTTGCGCATCATGCAGCCCATTCCGCACAGTTTGAGTTGTAACATTACATCCTGTGGCAGCACGAAAGGATTATGCAAAATGGTGGCAGTGCTGTCAGGGTTCCTCTGAGCCATAATCCACAGGTAGCAGTCATCCACTTCAGTAGTAGCCCTTGGGTGGCCTGAGTGAGGCATGTTATCGACAGTTCCTGTCTCTCTGTATCTGCTCCATGTCCGAACAACATCACTTTGATTCACTCCGAGACACTTGGAGACTTCCCTTGTTGAGACCCCTTTCTGGCACAAAGTAACAATGCAGATGCAACCAAACTGCGGTGTTTACCGTCTAGGCATGGTTGAACTACAGACAACACGAGCCATGTACATCCTTCCTAGTGGAATGACTGGAACTGATCAGCTATCGGACCCCCTCCATCAAATAGGCGCTGCTCCTGCATGGTTGTTTACATCTTTGGGTGGATTTAGTGGCATCTCTGAACAGTCAAAGGGACTGCATCTGTGATACAGTATCCACAGTCAATGTCTATCTTCAGGCATTCTGGGAAACAGGGTGATGCAAAACTTTTTTTGATGTGTTTATTAGTTACATCAAAAGAACAACGGCACAAAATCTCACCAATGCATCGAGGCAATCACACACATAAAACAATGAGCATAAGAAAACTGATGTTTAAACCAAGACTGAACATGTCTGTTTACAATTACTCCACGAAATAGGCATGCAAAATGTTGGAAGTAAAGAAACACAAGTTATTGTCATTATGATACAATACACTAAGGACCCATCTAAGCACTCATAAATGTAAAACAAATACATAATCAGTCAAAAGTTAAAAGATACTGTGACTGCAGTTGTCAACACTCACAAAACGTCCATAAAATAGCAGTGATCACGATGTTACAATTGTTACTTAGAGAAATAAATGTGGAATAAATATGAACAGAAGTAAAATAGGGTCCTTTAGTTAGCTTACAGCAAAATCATCATGCAGCATGAAGGGTGGCACTTAAGACAAACTGGGCCTATTAAGAGTCAGGATTTTTTTTTTTTTTAAAGAAAGAGATTAAAATTAATTGCACACAGTTTATTACAAACATGAAACGATGCCATAAAAAATAAAAGAAAGAATAAAAGAGGAACACAAGGGCAGAACCATTCTATAGTAAGTTTCAAAAAGATTATGGAAATATTTTTCTCTGAAGTCTAGCTGCTCATTGAGTATGCATGAGGGTTTATTTTTGTAGTGAGTATAAATTTTTATCTCTTCTAATGTGTTAAGCAACAATTCTTTAACTTTCAAACTATTTGTTATACATCCTTCTGAGTTAGCTTCGGCAAACTGCTTTACAGTATTTAGTTTGTTTTGGATAGCATCTGGTTCCAGACATAATTTAACTATTCTGTAACTTATTGATCTTATAAAGGCTTTTCTGTATTTAGCCGTATGACATGAATTTGCTTTAATAATTACATCAGTGGCAGTCGGCTTCCTGTAAATGGTAAAACAAAACTTATGCTGCAATGTGAAACAGTTAGACCGAACAAGTTAATGGTTTTGTTGTTTTCATGTTCTATTGCACAAGCCATATCAGACTGAACATTATTTAAAATGTCAGTGAGTCCAGCTCCTCTGTGGAACTTTTATATAGCAATGGAGTATCATCAATGTATCTTTTATAATGTAAAATTTTATTCATGATCTGTGGATTATCTTTGAAAAATTGCAATTCTGCATGATTAACAAAGATGTCAACTATGGTACCTGCTAGTGAATTGCCCACTGCTAATCCATCTTTCTGGTAATAGATTTTGCCATTGAATGACATGTAGTTGAAAGCAACAGCACATTCAAGTAACTCAATGAACTCTGTTATTTCTTCTGTACTAATAATCTTATTTTGAAGTAAATTATTTTTAATAATGGCTATTGTTTCAGTGACTGGAACATGAACTGGAAAATTTATATTTTGGATCTCCTAAAGTGACTAGGTTCATCCTAAAGTGACTAGGTTCAGCAACTTTTGCAATCAGAATAATTGCGAATTTTGATGCTATAGAAATTAGCAAGCAAACATACTTTGCATACTTTCACTCTCTGATGTCATACGGAATAATATTTTGGGTTAACTCAACACTTAGGCAAAAAGTATTCACTGCTCAAAAGAAAGTGGTTAGAATAATGTATGGGGCTCATAGTCGCACATCTTGTAGGCATCTCTTTAAAAGATTAGGAATTCTTAGAACAGCCCCACAGTACATTTACTCAATAATGAAATTTGTTCTCAACAACAAGGACCGGTTTAAAAAGAACAGTGACATTCATGATTATAATACCAGAAGTAAGGAAGACTTACACTTTCCTCTACTTAACCTATCTTTGGCACAGAAAGGGGTAAAATACGTAGCTGTAAAACTTTTCCATAAATTACCAAATGATGTAAAACATCTGACAGATAGCAGTAACAGTTTTAAAAATAAACTGAAATCATACCTCTTGACAACTCCTTCTATACCACAGACAAATTCTTGAACAGGAATAAATAAATCTATAGGTATAATATATGCATTTTGTGCCATTTAAGGAAATGGGGTAGGTAATAAAAATTTTAATTTAAATTAAGCCTTCATTCATGTGTGCATTTCTTATGCACTTGACACGTTCCACATCATAAAAGTTGCCATGAGATTAATCAATGGAACACGAACTAACTGACTAACTGGATGTTAGTTTACAGGTTCATACTGCCTAATGAGACAAATCTTGCATTGTCAGGAATTTCAACGTTGTAGATTTACTGTGCCAATTCATAGCTGTTCTTTGTTATAAAATTCTCTTTAAAAACCTAAAAAGCTTTCAAAATATCATTCAGTTTTTTCTTTAGGTTGTTCAATGGACGTTCATATTGCTAACAATTGGACAAATTGACATATTAGGCTTATGTAGCTTTAATTGGGATCTTAATTTAGGTAACTGCTGGTTCATTGTCTTTAACGAAGATTTTTCTATCGGTAAAACAAGGAAACTATTATCATCAATCAGTCTTTTAACTGTATTTAGAAATTTTGGAGTTGGATCTTTGTTAATTTCGGAAGTGCCATTTCCACTGAAAAACATTAAAGCCTTTGATATATAACCACTTTCATTAACAAGGACCACCATATTACATTTATCTGGCATTGTTACAATTGCTTTATTAATTGTAAGCTTGACATTAAATTTTTTTTAACTATTTGGCATTTATTATCTCTTTTACTTTTACTTTTGTGTTTCTAAGCTAATTTTGCGAACAACTGATATTCAAATGGGAACATTTCATTGCAATTTCAACATCGGCTATTATGCATTTGATGTTTACATCATTTAGAGTAAGCTTTAAATTACATTTTAGGCCTTTGTTTAAAAGGGCTGTTTCAGCAGGAGCACACCAGAAGTAATTAAAAATACCTAGGCAGTCCTTATGTTAGCGGGCAGTCATGAGGAGAATGTCAGAACCAATACATAACTCCATTGGTAGTGATACAAAGCAAATGGCATTTTTAACCTGTAATTTAAGCTCCCTGGGGAAATATCTTGATAAAGAAGATCATGCAGTGATTATTGGGGAGGAGAGGGTGACCATAAACTCAACATTACAACTGAGAATGGCATCATAGGGCACATCACTGAGAAATTCCTCAAAACAAATGTGAAGATGTGTCACTCTTTGAGTAATAAAGACATGCTCTGGGTGAAGCATTGTTGATGCTCCTTTGCTTTTCAGAGCTCGCACTGGTATTCCTTGAAATTCAAATTCTCTCCGAGTTTTCCAACTCTGGCGGATGTGATGGCAGGTGAGATTTTAATAAACTGAGTGCTGAACCACAAGCATTATTTAAACTGAAACTGCCAGCCCTGTTTATTACATTTTCTGAGATCTTTATTTTGATGCACACCTTAATTATGCAGTACCAGAAACTTGGCATTTGCACCATGGTACTGGTCTCAACATATTTCATTTCATGATTATATTCAAGGCAGTGCTTTGCAACAGCTGATTTGCTTCGTTGTTTTAGTGAGGTACGACATCGATGTTCCTAGCATTTCTCCTTGACTATTCTGATAGGCTACCATATGTCAAACATGCCACATTCATGTGGAATGTGATGCACACCTAACTTTCAGAGACCTAGATTTTCTTTAACATTACATGAAAGAGTGTAATGGGCATCAAGGATTGAATGCTGCTATAAATAGTGGCCTGTGAGCAGCAATAGCTCACAGTCTGGTTGGAGCCCAGGCAGCAAGTACTCATAACAGCAAAACTCGCAGCACCTGAAGAAGATAGCTCGATCAGTCATCAAAACATTATGCAGAAAATATAAACAACAACTTGGCAGAACACCCAGAAGCACACTATTAATCAACTGCACTGAGAAAACCTGGAAGATCACGTAAAAGACTCAAGTTCCCATTGTGTACAGGCCTGAATGAGAAGTTTTTTAAACCTCAAATGCAATTAAAGGAAGTGCTCTCAAGTACTGAAGAGCATTCCACAGGACAGACCAGCATGGACTTAAGACCACAACAACACCAACACTGGAAGTTTTTGTATGTGGTGACTCCAGCTCAGATAACAGTGATTTGGGACACACAGGCATACTGATGTACCACCCTGTTTTGTTCCCCCAATAATATTCCCAACAAGAGTAACAAGAACATAGTAAGAAAAAGCAGGTGTTCAACTGCTCAGTACGGTTCTCTCTGTAGAAAGCAATATATGGTTTTACTCTGTTTTGGTAGAACTAAACAAGAAAAGTTATCCTGTTGGCAGTTTCAGTGACCTTGCTAATGCCTTTGAATGTGGTAATAGCTGAATTCTATCAGAGAAATCAAAATATTATGGTGTTAAAGGCATGTGAGCATCTTCACAATGGAGAATAGCCAGCCAAATTAACAAACAACCCCGCAGAAATGAAACTAAATTGAAAGCAGTGAATAGTAAATAGTGTCCCTTAAGGTTTAGAACTTTTGGTACTATTGAAATAGTGGCCTGTGGTACAGAAAAAGACATTAAGAAGAAGTAATATCAGCTTACTTTTATTTTTAAAATTCCCCAGGTAAGACACGAACAAGACAAGAGTATTACAGAAGACACAAATATATTTTGATATTCATGTTCAAAGGCCAGATATCTATAAGAATGTCTTCAGCTGCCAACAAGATGATATTACAAGGAAGAAACCATGAATTTTAAGGAAACATCCCTGCTCATAAGTCAGTAACCACTGAAAATGATATAAAATTGTTTTATCAACACTTTTACTTAAGTTTAAGATTCAACATACTATCAACTTCTACTGGCTCTTATGGCTAAAAACAAGACAGAAAGGACAACATTTAGAGAACTGATCCACAATGTGAGGCAACAGATGAAGGCAATTTCTCACATAGGGTTACAGAAATTTTTAGACTAATGTTAGCACAAAGGTGTGAATGCTGGAGAGAGTGCACTGAAGGAAATGTAGATTAAAATAAGATTTTAACAATAAATATTCTCTTTTTATATGTCACTGGGAAGATGTGTCTCTACCACAAGCAGCAATTATTATTATTATTATTATTATTATTATTATTATTACACACGTTACAGGCCTTTTATCAGACCACACGAAAAATTTATGACTATTTGTTCTTCCTGTTCTTCCAGTACTCCTTCATTCGTTCACTAAAGGCTCTCTTCCTTTCTTCTGTCCACTTTGGCCTTTGGGCTTTAGGTGCTGTTTTAACTGACATCACTTCCCACTTGTTCACCTTGTGTCTATAGACTTCTTTGTCCATGACGTCCCCTGAATCTATCTGAGCTCTTTCCAGATCAATTTTGACTTGGGTCATCCAAGGGGTAGTGGTCTTGATTCTCTGGATGTACCTGAGGATTCAGTTGGTGAGTCTGGTCTGTGGGAGTCTGCTTACGTGTCATAAAATTTTAGTCGCTTCTTTCTAATGTTGAACTTCTCTGTGGTGTCCCTGGAGTGAAGCCTATATCCACCATCTGTGAGTCTTGGCCCAATAATTTTCCTAATGGTTTTTCTTTCCTGTGTGAGAATGTTCTGAAGGTCGGCCTTTGTGTGTAACATCAGTGTCTCACTGGCGTAGAGCACCTAAGGTTTGATTATAGTATTGTAGTGACGAATTTTGGTGCAGGTGGAGAGACATTTCTTTGTTATAAATACCCAGAGTTTTGGATCAGGCTCTCTTCATTTTCAATAACCTAGTGTTCTGGGCAATTTTCTCATTTCATGTCAGTTCGGGAACTTCACCTAGGTACTTAAAGTGTGTGACCCTGTTGATCTCGCCATACTTTTATTCTTATTATTATTATTGTTGTTGTTGTTCTTGACTACATAACTGAACTTAGCTGTTTTAAGATGATTTTTGACTTCATCATCATTACGCATCTCCTAAGCAGAGATTCACAGAGTTGATGATGGAATGTCTAGAAATGGGATTTATCTAGGTATGTGGGTGTGTGTCAAATGCCTGAAGATGGTGACGACAACTCATCTTTACAGAGAGTGTTTAATACATATATTCACTGAACAATGTAAATAGGCAGGTGGTGGCAAAATTACACTTATTGATTCAGGTGGCTGATGAACTGACCACCTTGTGGTTCGAGGGTTCTTATACCCCTATGCCACATAACTCCCACCCTGTGTCCCATCTGCAAGTCTTCCTACAGGCGTGTCAGCATTTTGACTGCTGTAGTATCCGGAATTCTGCATGCAGCCTGCTCACTATGACATGCATTGCACGGTGGCAGCAGAAGCTCAGCTTGTTCAAAGAGTCAGTTCCCACGTTTGTTGAAAATTTTTTTTACTGGTCCCAATTAAAAGAGAGCATGGTTTCAAGCTTTACTGAAGTTCTAACCAATGTCATTGTTGATAAGTTAGTCCCTGGTTCAAATTTCAATAGATTCCTTAACAATGCAGTTCAAGTAATGAGATGTGGAAGCCAGGACTGATGCATTCATAACCCACATCATGTATTTTGGAAGGGCAATGTTCTGAGACAAGTGAACCACTGGGCTGTATCATATGATGACACCACTGATGGGTGATCTTTCATAGTACATATGATCTATCCAATGTATGATTTGGCACACTGGGTAGCATCTCATATACTCTAGTTTTGTGAAATGGAAGATCGTCCATGACACTCTGTTGTAGTGCTCATGCCTTAGTGGGTAGGCAGAACATAGTCTTAATATTTTGTTTCTGGACAAGGCATCCTGCTTCACTCGATAATGCCCAGTGTATGGCACAAATATAGTGGCATCACTTAGTTCCTGTTCCTCCACAGTCTTTGACAATAGTGAAGTAGCTGTTATATGTAGTGACCACTGAATTTGCCTTCCAATGTAGCCATTTTCTTGTAGGCTGTCTTCAAGTGTTCTAATTTTTAGTCGAGATTTTTTTTGGTACACAGAATGTACTATGTTTTTAAGTACACCAGTTCTCTGTGCCAGCTGATTGCAGCTCTGAACATACAGGTACAATCTGTGAGAGTCTTATTGCAATACACACACATCAAAAAAAGTTTTGCATCACCTCAGTTCTGAGAGTTCCGCAACCTGTACAAAAAATTGGTATAGAGATCAAAATAAACATCATTTCTGCCTTTTTTACTGCTCATGAAAACCACACACTGCATGTTGTACCACCATAGAGTGAGCCCTTCAGAGGTGGTGATTGAAACTGCTGTACACACCGGTACCGCTAATACCTAGTAGCATGTCCCCTTGCATTAATGCATGCCTGTATTTGTCATGACATACTATCCACTAGTTCGTCAAGGCACTGTTGGTCCAGATTGTCCCACTCCTCAACGGCAATTCGGCGTAGATCCCTCAGAGTGGTTGGTGGGTCACATTGTCCTTAAAAAGCCCTTTTCAATCCATCCCAGGAATGTTCAATAGAGTTCATGTCTGGAGAACATACTGGCCACTCTAGTTGAGCGATGTCATTATCCTGGAGGAAGCCATTCACAAGACATGCACAATGGGGGTGTGAATTGTCACCCATGAAGATGAATGCCTCACCAATATGCTGCTGATATGGCTGCACTATCTGTCGGAGGATGGCATTCACGTATCGTACAGCTGTTATGGCGCCTTCCATGACCACCAGTGGTATACATCAGCCCCACATAATGCCACCCAAAACTAGCAAGGAACCTCCATCTTGCTACAATTGCTGGACAGTGTGTCTAAGGTGTTCAGCCTGACCGGGTTGCCCCCGAACACGTCTCCGACGATTGTCTGGTTGAAGGCATATGCGACACTCATCGGTGAAGAGAATGTGATGCCAATCCTGAGCGGTCCATTCGGCATGTTGTTGAGCCCATCTGTACGGCGCTACATGGTGTCATGGTTGCAAAAATGGACCTCGCAATGGATGTTGGGAGTGAAGTAGCGCATCATGCAGCCCATTACGCACAGTTTGAATCATAACACAACATCCTGTGGCTGCACGAAAAGCATTATTCAACATGGTGGCATTGCTGTCAGGGTTCCTCCGAGCCATAATCCGTAGGCAGTGGTCATCCACTTCAGTAGTAGCCCTTGGGTGGCCTGAGCGAGGCATGTCATCGACTGTTCCTGTCTCTCTATATCTCCTCCATGTCCGAACAACATTGCTTTGGTTCACTCCGAGACGCCTGAACATTTCCCTTGTCGAGAGCCCTTCCTGCCACAAAGTAACAAAGCGGATGCGATCGAACTGCGGATTGACCATCTAGGCATGGTTGAAATACAGACAACAAGAGCCGTGTACCTCCTTCCTGGTGTAATGACTGGAACTGATCAGCTGTTGGACCCCCTCCATCTAATAGGCAATACTCATGCATGGTTGTTTACATATTTGGGTGGGTTTAGTGACATCTCTGAACAGTCAAATGAACTGTGTCTGTGATACAATATCCACAGTCAACATCTATCTTCAGGAGTTCTGGAAGCAGGGGTGATACAAAACTTTTTTGATGTATTTATATTGTGACCCAAAGGTCCGTCTGCCTTCCTCTTCACCAATACATTCAGATCACCATCCAATTGCATCTTTATCATCAATCTGACATTCAGGTGAATGGAGCTGAGATTCACAAGGAATCTGTGCAGCTCTTCTGTTCCAGGTAGCCCTATTATGAATGTGTTGAATGTGTTGTTGACATACTCCGAAGCAGCAAGTTGAGGTTGCCCGTTGCAATCTCTACTAAAAGCTTGTAGAATGTCCCCTCAAAGAAAACTTTGCTCTCGATTTAATTAGGACCAAGAGCAAAAATTTTCAACAAACACAAGGAACTGAACCCTAGGATTAATGAAGCCATTGCTGCCACCACAGTGACTCTTGTCATGGAGTGGGGATGGTCTCCAAATCCCGGATGCTGTGTCAGTTGACTCGTCGATGTGCCTCTGTGGGAATGGATGGGATCAATTGCTGTAATATTGTGCTATTTGGATATTAATAACTGGCATTACACCTGTGGATTATTTACTTATGAAAAAGAGAAACTGAAAAATCACAATGCGAATTTAAGGAGCATTACAATGAATTCTAACTGATGTAGTACCAATGACTTCAAACCCATATCGAATATCGAAAGTGCAAGGTCATGAACATACTAACCATCTGGTTATAATCTATGGAAATTATATTATTTTTGTGTGGTCATTTTGCAGCATCTATTTTTGACTGCACATCACAACTTTTAGCATCTACATCATAATGAATTGCAGCTGTTTTTCATGCCAAAGGTGTACCAACATGGCATTTTGTGTATAGTCATCATTTTTTGGATGATCAGTGGCTATCTGTATAGTGGTTGATGAGTTTGTTTTTGCCTTAGTTATCATATGAGAATAAATTTGATTGTGTTGCAAGCAATCAACCATGGCCCTACTATCCTACGGATAATACTGGCACACCTATTCCAGGTACCATTGATAGGATGAAAGGCCTGAAGTGGATGTTTTTGGATGTTCATCTTGTGTCTTGTGTCGAATATATAGCTTTCTGCAGGTTCCAAACATCACGTTCATAAGGTTGTCATTATTTGATTCACTGTGGTGTAAATAGAATGAAATGTTTTGTATGTTGCTTAAAGACTTCCATAAAATGAGTTTGACAATGTTACCTGCCCATCATCATTATTGCATTTTTCTCGAATGCTGTAATCTAATGAAATATTACTCATCAAATGTCTGAGAATACACAAATATCTTTCATGGTGCAATAATAAGCAGAGAACTATGGCACTACCAGATAAAACACTGAAAAATGAATATGATTGTGAAATTTTAAAAGTAACTGCTCTGGCTGTTCTCAGGTAGTTTGTGTAACTCTCCTAGGATGCCCCCAACTCAACTTGTATTACTACGTGGAATATCAACAGAGATAAAAAGTACTTTTACTTACCAAGTGTTTGCAGACACATGCATTAACAAAAGTCACACATTTAACTTCATTCAACATAAATGATGTTTTCGCAAAGCCCGTAAGTGTGTCATTCATGATTTAAATAATGAAAAATAGCACCAGTTACTGAGTTTTTCATGCTCAGCACAATACATTTGAAGTATTTATTCTCATTTTCAAGAGCATAGCGCATTTCTTCACATAAATATTTTTTGTGACATTTGGATATAGGATTTTCTGTCTATCTTTCACTGTCTTTTTGAGGTCATAATGGAATTGGAATCAGACAAATTAAATCTTGTAATTTTTTGTTTGATATGCTGATGTCTACTTACAAGGATTGTGCCTCCTCCATTACACAGAATATCACACATATGCCTATCATCACTCACACTGTTTGTTTTTATAATCAATGTTCTAAAGAGATATTATGACAGTATGATTTCACAGAGAGGCTGTACGCAGTTGAAGTGTTACATTTCTTTGGATTACATTGACATAAAGCTGTTAGTTATAAAAGAGACGTCGAGCTGCAGAGGGGTATGACAAAAAACCAGCTATACATTTGAAAGTTTTGCCAAAAGGCCTTCTTCAAACGGGGAAAACACACACACACACACACACACACACACACACAGACACACACACACAACTCATGCACCTGACCACTGTCTCTCACTGCTGAGGTCTGACTGTGAACAGCAACTGTGCCTGATGGGAGTAAGGAGAAGGCTGGGTTGGGGGAGGGGATAATAGCACAGCGATGGGGGAAGGTGTAGTGCTGCTTGTGGAATGCAGGGAAGTGGTGGGGTCAGGGTACAGCTGCTGGGTGCACTCGAGGCAGGGGAGGGGAAGAAGTAGAGGAAGAGAAAAAGACCAGCAGGTGCATTGGTAGAAGAGAAGGCTGTGTAGTGATGGAATGGGAGTGGGGAAAGGGATAGGTGGGTGAAAGGCAGAGACTAACAAAGGTTGACACCAAAGGGGTTATGGGAATATATGATATGCTGCGGGGAGAGTTCCCACCTGCTCAATTCAGAAAATGTGGTGTTGGCAGAAAGGATCCAGATGGTGCAGGCTGTGAAGCAGTCACTGACGTGAAGCAAATTTTGTTGTTTACATGTTCAGCAACTGGGTGGTCCAGCTGTCTCTTACCCACAGTTTGTCAGTAGCCATTCATGTGGATGCAGGACATCATGCCCATACAGAAAGCAGTGCAGTGGTTGTAGATTAGTTTTTAGACCACATGACTGCTTTCACAGGTAGCTCTACCTTTGATGGGACAGGTGATGCCTCTGACCAGACTAGAGTAGGTGGTGGTGGGAGGATGTATGGGACAGGTATTACATCTAGATCTATTGCTGGGATATGAGCCACGAGGCATGGGATTACGAGCAGGATTGGAGTACTGATGGACAAGGATATTGCATAGGTTTGGTGGGCACCAGAATACCATTGTGAGAGGGGCGGCAAGCATACAGGGTAGGATATTCCTCATTTCAGTGCACAATGAGTGGTAGTCGAAACCCTGGTGGAGAACGTGACTCAGTTGCTCCAGTCCCGGGGGTACTGAGTCACAAGTGCCCTCCTTTGTGTCTGGATGGTGGGAATGTGGGAGGTGATGACTGGAGAGACAAGGCACTGGCGATCTGCTTCTGTACAAGGTCTGAAGGGTAATTTTGATCTGTGAATGCCTGAATGAGACCCTTGTTATATTTGGGGAGGGACTGTTTGTACTACAAATGCAATGGCTATGGATGGCTATAGGAAGGGACTTCATGGTATGGAATGCCTGGCAGCTGTCAAAGTGGAGGTAGGTTTGATATGGATGGAGGTACTGATTTGGCCATATCTGAGGTGAAGGTTAACACAAAGGTGGCTTGATGGGTTGAGGAGGACCAGGTGAAGCAAATTTGAGAGAGGGTTTGAGGTTCTCGAGGAATGTGGATAGGTGTCCTCACCCTCAATTCGGTTCATGAAGATGTCTTCACTAACTGAAACAGATGACGGGTTTGGGACTCTGGGTGGTTAGGAAGGATTCCTCAAGATGACTTATGGGTAAGTTGGCATATGATTGTTACCACGGATTTGTTTGTACGTCATGCCTGCAAATGCAAAGTAATTGTGAGTGAGGATATATTTGGTCATGATGACCAGAAAGGAGCTTGTACGTTTGAAGAGAGTCAGGCACTGGGAATGTTGGTGCTCAATAATGGCATAATCATGGGCATTATGGATGTTGGTGTAGTGACAAGCAAGGTGTTGTGTGGTAAAAGAATAGAAACTCCAGAGAGTCAGAGGAAGAAATGGTTTCTGTCTTTTATATAGGAGGGTAACAGGCTGAAGGTGTTGGTCAGAGCAGAGATTATCTCAAATGGGGACGGTAATAGGCTGAAGGTATGGGTCAGAGCAGAGATTCTCTCAGTGGGGTCACAGTAGCCAGGCACAATGGGGCATTGTAATCGATTGGGTTTAAGAACTAGGAAGCATGCAGAAGGTAGGAGTGTGGCGAGTGGTAGGAGTGAGGGGGGGGGGGGGAGCTGGAGAGGGAGAGGTAGAGAAAAGAGGTAGAGGGGAGAAGGGAGGGGGAGGGGACAGTGAAGAGGGGAGGGGGAGGGGAGAGTGAAGAGGGGAGAGGTGGAGGTGGAGGTAGAGGTAAGTGGAAATAGGTAAGAGGGAGAGGGACTCAGGGGACGCATTCTGGAATGGCCTATTAAGGAGAGACTGGAGATCCTGTTGGCTTTTTGAAATGGGGTCACTGTAGCTAGTTGCAGGTGGACGAATCTGACAGCTGCCGAGCCCCTCCATCAGGTAATATCTGCAGTTTAAAACAACAGCGGTGGAGCCTTTGTCAGCAGGTAGGATTATGAAGTTGGGATCAGTTTTAAGATGGTGGATAGTGGTTCTTTCAGTGGATGAAAGGTTAGTTTGCATGTTAAGGGATATGGGAAATGATGGTGAGGCAAGGTTTGAGGTTAAGAAATTCTGGAAAGTTAACAGGGAGTGATTTGGATGGCGGTGGGGGTGATCACAGCTGGATGGAGGAGTGAATTGAGTAGATCATGGATCAATATTGGCTCTAGGTTGAGTTTAATTGGTAGGGGTGGTGGCAAAAAGTTTTCCATTGTAGGAACCGGATGATGAAGAGGTCTTTAACAGGTTCAGAATGATTGAATTTGTAAGTGGGGAAAAAAGGTAAGGGCCTTTGGTAAGGTCTGATACTTCAGTCAGTCTAAGGCTTTTGGAGGAAGATTTATTACTGTTTTTGAGTCTGTTTATGGTTTGGGTTCTGTATGGTGGTGAGTAGGAGGTTCTAACGGTATGGTATAATAGTAGGTCAGTGAGGCTGGGTTTGTTGCTATCAGGGGATGCTGGAGACATTTGGAGGTTGTTGTAGAGGTCACAGATAGTGGTAGTCCAAGGTGGTGAACCAGTTGGAGTTTTTTGAGGTAGCACTGTGCTTGCTGCTCTAGCTCCTGGAGGGCAAGAGTTTCAGTATGAGAGATGGGATGCAGGAATTAGGGATTGCACAGCAGGAGATTTTACAGATGGAGAGGACGTACTGCTATGAGGTTTGGGCCTGATTTACATGGTTTTGGAGGGCTTGGTAGCTGAGGGCTATGGACTGGCAGAATTTGAACAGACAGAGAACACTGTGGAAGGAGGAGTTGCTTCTGGTGATGAGTAATTTTATGGTACGGCCATTTGTGGGGATTCCATGAGCTAGGCAACAACGTAAGAACAGTACTGGGTTTTGGATAGGGATAAGGAAACTTTTCTGTTTGGGTTCAGATTCACAATACTGTCATTATTCCATCCTAAATTCTCCACTGTTGTCAATTATAAAATTACTTTACCGTTATTGACTGTTGGAAGATATTATATTCCACCACTCCCACAAATCACTTACAATGGATTTAATGAAGAGTTGGAAATTTTGTACACCACATAAGGCAAGGAAGAAAAATTGTCCTGACAAACTAGATAACAAATCATTTAATTTTTTCAAATGTTTTCTGCTAGCAGTGTCATTGGTCACAAAATGTTTTCTTTCTGAAGATACAGAAATCACCAGGTCCCATGCCTTATCCAGTTGAAAGCGATCGTCATGATTAATAAGATCTTGCCATAAATGGATTCTCACAAATTCCTTATTAATTGAATCCCAGAAGGATCTTTTTGAGGCCAAAATCTCCTTGGCAGAATAATCCAGAGAATGTAAAGATAAAATGCTTAGCTATGGCTGACTTACTGGGCTGCGAAAGGCAAGTGTGACAATCATGTTCAACACATCTTTCATGCACTGTGCACACTGTCTGACCAATATAGGCTTTGCCGCACTGGCAAGGTATACTGTAGATTCCAGCCCTCCGCAACCCCAGACCATTCTTTGCCAAACCAAGAAGAGCACTGGTATCCGTAGTTGGGTGGAAGACTACTCTGACATGACATTTCCTTAATGTTCTGCCTAATTTTGATGAAATATTGACAATGTAAGGGAGGAATGCCCTGGATCTGAAGCGGCCCTTCTCCTCTTTGTCTTGTGGGTGATCGTGTTTCTTCTTGCTTAAAGCTGTGCTAATCTAATGTGGAGAATATCCACTATATTTTCACGTTGACTATAGGTGTTCCATCTTCTTTCTTCTGTCTCAATCAGACACAGCATGTGTCTGGTGCACTAATGTTTGAAGGATGCTCATAATTTGTGATGGGTGGTGGCAGCTAAATGCCTGCAAATACAGATCAATACGTTTAGGCATATGGTGAAGGGAATGCCCTAATGATCCATCCATTTTTGGACTGACCGAAACATCCAAAAATTATAAACAGCTGCCCTTCTCCACTTCCATTGTAAACTTGATATTGGGTCATTCCATGTCAAGTCACCCAGGCCTTGACACCAACCATGTCAGATTTTGATGAAACTTGGTACAATTACTTCTTTTATCATCCTGAAAGCACTTGTAAATTTTTTTTGCTCTATCTCTTATAGTTCTTTTTCAATAAATTTTTAAAGTTTTTAGATTTGGCGTTGTTTCAGCAGTCGGAAATTGTAACTTAACGTGTCCTCACAACTAAAAAAATTTGTATATTAAAGAATACTCAATATATCAGTATGAAATTTTGGAATAAGTTTGTGTATTATATCTAAATGTTAAAAAAAAATTACCATAAAGATATATTAAAATCTTCCAAATTAAAAAAAATTTACAATTTTTTTTTTTTTTTTTTAGCTAACGGATGTTTAGTTTTACAAAAACTGCAATATCTAGAGTCTCAGACCTGATAGAAAGCTCAAATTTGTTTTAAAATACTCTTAATTGTATAGGCTATTAGATAAAAGAAAAATTATGTTGGCTTTTTAACCTGTTTAATAGTTATCTAATTTTTAAAATAATATTAATTATATTTTAAAAACAAAAAATACCAAGTGACTTAGACACCGAAAATAAGTTTTTGTCTTCTTGGAGTAGCAATGTACACTTGGATTTTGTTTTGTTACTCCTGTGTTTTGAAGTAAAAAATTATTACAGTGTTAAATAGTGCTTGGATAGTATTTTATTAAGTTTATTCAAACTCTCAGTAAGTACTGTTACTTAGTTTACAGAGATTCTTTTCCAATATCCTATAAAAGTAACCAGAACAGTAATCAGACCAAAAGTGAAATCAGTATGTCAGATATTCAAACCTGTAGTGTAGGGTTATTTAAAAAATCTGACTGTTTCCAAACAACCTACACACCTTCAAAAAAGTTACAACCGGTATCAGAATTGAGTGAGGAAGAAAAAGATTTGATCCACTTACGATCTGGAATTAATCTGTGTGAATTTAAGAATATATGTTCACACCACAGCTACTACTTTTTAAATGTTTTTGAAAAGTATCAAACAACATGTGTAGACCCACTAAAAAAACACAAAAAGCCCATCAAAAAATCGTTGAGAAGTGTAGGCTTGGATCTTTCTAAACAATTACTGACAAAAAATATTAGCATAAAACCCGGACAAAAGCTTTGCTCAACATGCCATAACTTTTGTGAGGAAAAATTAAGAGTTGAAGTCAAAGAAAGTGAAACAGATGATGAAGTCATGGTTGAATTAGAATCATTGGAATCCAGAAATGAATCCCTCGTACAAACAAACATTGCTCTTGATTATTTAGGTTTAACACCGATAAAGATTCATGGCTTGTCAGAACAAAGTAAAGGGTCTTATTTTAAAAGGAAGGTTAGCAGTATTGAAAAGACTGCAAAAAAGGCGGTTTCAAAAGCATTAAAATATGATGCACCAAGTTCTGATGATGACGAAGAAGATAAAAGTGTGGCTGAGAAAGCAAAGGATTTTGATGTAATGATTTCTCTTATGAAAGAGAAGATTTCATCTGTTGGGAGGTCTAGAAAAATCCAGATTCTGACCTTGGCTCCAGATTCTTGGAGTCGAAATAAAGTGATGAAAGAATTTAATGTGAGTGAGTACATGGTGCGACAAGCTAGAAAGCTAAAATCTGAAAAGGGTATTTTGGAAACTCCTGGTCCAAAAAAAGGTAAAACTCTTTCTGAAAATACAGTAAGACTTGTAACAGATTTTTATGAAAAGGATGAAAGTTCCAGAGTGCTACCTGGAACGAAAGACAAAGTAAGTGTTCAAGAAAATGTGTACATGCAAAAAAGACTCGTTTTGTGTAACTTGAGAGAACTCTATTATTATTTCAAATAGGAGAATCCTGAGGTAGAAGTAGGATTTTCAAAATTTTGTTTCTTGAGACCTAAATGGTGTATCCTTGCTGGTGCTGCAGGCACACACACTGTATGTGTATGCAGTATCCACCAGAATGTTAAACTATTACTGGATGCTGTGAAAATTTAAGAATCTTATAAAGACCTAATTAAGATGCTTGTGTGCAACACAGAAAACCAAAACTGCATGCTACATCATTGCAACAGCTGTCCTGCAAATACTGCACTAACAGAGTGCTTAACTGAAAAACTAAGTGAATATTATGATTTAGAAGAAGAAATTGTAATCAGTCAGTGGGTTAACACAGACAGGGCAGAAATGATCAAACAGTCTATCAGTGTTGAAGACTACATTTCTTTATTGGTTAGGTCATTGGAAAAGCTCACCCCGAACTCGTTTATAGCAAAATCCCAATCAGCAGCCTTTAAAAGATTGAAAGAAGACCCACCACCCAAAACAGCAATTATTGTGATGGATTTCAGTGAAAATTATTCCTTTGTTATACAAAATGAGATCCAAAGTTACCACTGGAATAGAGGTGGTTGTACTCTACACCCAGTTGGAGTTTTTCTAAGAAATGAGGAAAACAATGTTTTTGTTTCCAACCGCTGTTTTATTAGTGATGACAAAGAACATGACACTGGTTTTGTTAACTTTGTACAAAAAGAAATTACAAAGTCGCTGTCATTACATCATACTGACATTGACTCAGTTCACTACTTTACAGATGGTTGTGCTGGGCAGTACAAAAATAGATACAGTTTTAAAAATTTGACTGAACGCTTGAGAGACTAATTTGAAGGCCCAACACTCTTTTTTTGCAACAAGTCATGGGAAGTCAATTTGTGATGGCCTAGGAGGAACTATTAAAAGAATTTTAAGGAAAGCCAGTCTACAGCTTTCAGACAAAGAACAAATAATGACAGCAATCGATGTGTATAAGTTTTGTGAAAAAAATATTGAAAACATTCATTTTCACTTTATTGACAAAAAAGAAGCTGATTTGCTACAGTTAAAACTAGAAAAACGTTTTTCAGCAACCCGAACCATTCCTGGAACAAGAAGTTTTCATAACTTCAAACCACTTCCAACAAACAACCTTGAAATTAGAAGGACTACAGATAGTGTAAAACCCTCCTTAGTCTTTTCTTTCCATTCTTCTTCTGATTGGGTTCGTGTTGAACCATCCAAAATAGCTATGTGGCTGCAAATTATGATGGTAACTGGTACTTTGGACTTGTAAAAACAATATTCAATGATGAAGAAGATGCAGAAATTCTATTTCTACATCCTTCAGGACCTGCTGCATCATTTTATTGGCCTGAAAGAGAAGATTCCTGCATAGTGCCTTTGGAGCACATAGTCTGTGTAGTAGACGCACCTCAATCAAGCGGCACTGGGAGAATGTATTACTTCAAAAAAGACTGTATCAAAAGAACTGAAAGCTCTTGGATGAAGTGGAAAAACAGTTTGAATCAGCATTAATGTTTATTAAAAAGACAAAATTACTCAAAAAATTCAATGTTTCAAGCAATCAGTTGGGTTATACATAAGTGTCGTAAGTATCTTTGTACATAATTCTAATGTAATCTACTATAATTAATAAACATGTTAAAAAGCCATCATTATTTTTGTTTTATCAAATAGCCTATATGTTTAAGAGTAAATTAAAACAAATTTGAGCATTCTATCAGGTCTGAGACTCTAGATATTGCAATTCTTATAAAACAAAACATCCGTTAAAAAAAAAAAAAGAAAAAAATACATATATATTTTTTTTCATAGAATATATTAATATATTTTAATAGCATCATTTTTATCTTCAAATATGTATAATAAATAAACTTGCTGCAAAAATTCATGATGTTATCTAAAAGAGTTTTTAAGATAAGCAAATTTAAAGTTTTGAATACAAATTAAATTGACCATTTCCGAAGGTTCAGAAAACGCAAAACATAAAAACTTTAAAAATTTATAAAAAAAACTGTAAGAGATACAGCAAAAAAAATTGCAGGTGTTGTCAGGATGGTATTAGAACCATTTGAGCCAAATTTCATGAAAATCTCAGGAGGTGGGTGTAAAATTTATTTTTTATTGGGTGATTTGATATGGAATGACCATATTCTCGTCGATAGACATCTGACGCTGCAAAAAGCATGATGCTGTGGGGCCTCACTACAAATGTATCATCCACCACGAGAACACTTTTGGTTTAAGTTCTATCAAATCAAGTGCCCTCTCCTCAGCCTTAAAAAAAAAAATTGCTACTGGAGGGGAGAGAGGACTACCCACGCCTACCTCATCAATTTGCTCAAAAAGTTAAATGTTGAATAAAAAGTAGGTTGAGGAAAGGGTATATGGAGTAGTGCTGTTATACTAGTTTTGAACTTACTACTGATAGTGACGGTGAATCCACATGAGGAATCCTAGTGAAGAGTGAGACAACATCAAAGGTACCAGTAAGTGTGACTCACTGAATCAAAATGACTTTGGTCTATTAACAAAGTCACTGGAGGTACAAACATGATGTGAGCACAAAAGATCTCAGTAAAGATGCAAGATGTCCAGCTAAGTCATAAGTTGGAGCACTGATATTGTTCACAATAGGCTGTAATAGAAGACCTCCTTTGTGTATCTTTGCAAGACCACATTACTGTGGTGGAACAGAGCTGTGGGGTCGTAAGCCTTTCACAACTTCTTGCAGAAGGGAAGAAGAATTCAGCAACACTGTCATTTTTCTTTCTACTCACCCTGTAGGGTCTTTATCAGTTTTCCAGTACACTGGTTCACTTAACAAGTTATGAAGCTTCTGGTCAGAGATCTCAAGTGGCAACAGCACAATGACGTTTCTCTTATCTGCAGGAAGGACTATCAAGTGAGAATCATCTCACAGTTTGCATGATGTAACCCTTTCCATGGAGCAGACATTACTCTTCTAGGAAACATTACAGTTCTAAGGTGGGGTACTTGTAAGGGTAAGACATATTTCACATCTTATTTCTTCTGCAGCATCACTAGAAGAGGTCTGACAGCTTCTTCCACCACACTAATGAAATCAGTTAAAGGGAAGGTTGTAGGTGTAGGTGCAAGTTCCTGCCTTTCCTGTGCACTGACAGCAACACATTGTCCAAAACCTTATCTATTAAATTAACAATGGAGCATCGAAAAGCATCTTCTCGCAATAATTGCTGACATGCAGTCATACTCTGAAGATTGTCTGGTCTTGATAAAATGTGTCATTCTGGCAAACTTCAGAGTGAGGCCATTGTTCCAGCATTTCAGTAAAAAACGGAATGAAACTAAAAATCTCACTCACTTACTATGTAACTTAGCCGATTTCTGAATGTGTGACGCCAATTCAACAGAGGTCACTCATGAGCAGCTGCCTTTGCACATGTATCTGTGCCAATTTCTGGGATAAAATTAGTGAGGTGAACTAGCAATCTGCAGTGCAAAAAACTCACCATAAGGTGGCTGAATGTTTGTCAGCTGAAATGTTATGGCAAGAAGTCGACAATATCTGGCTGCAGTCCCAGACCTTCATGAAAAACTCTTTACACCGGGAAAATTTCAAAAATCACAAAATACTATCCCTAAAATTAGAATATAGAAAATACTCCAAGATTTATTTTGTCTGAATTTCTAATTGCAGTATAACCTAAAAAAAAAAAACACAGTGCAAGAGAAGCAGATAGCTTCCATGCAAATGTAACAAACACAATTAAAAATGAGAATAAATTCTCAAATACATTGTGCTAAGCATGAGAAAATAAGTAACTGGCCCACTTTTCATTATTTAAACCATAAAATCTTTCTAAATAGATTGTCCTCCATATCACAAAGAGAGGACAGGATGGAGAAATAAGGCAATTCCAGGATAACGAAGCAAAGTAATCCCAAATTTGAATCAAGTGAATCATGATAAGAGTAGAACTAACAATAAGCAAGTTTGAAAGCTACAGAAATGGAAAAGAGGACAGTCTACAAGGCAGATGAAAAAGATAAAGAACAGAGGGAAAAAAGAAGCAAATCCTGGAAAAGACATGATAAAATGAAGAACAGGCACAACGAGAATTTAAACTGCCTCTTGCACTGTCCTGCTGCATTTTCCACAACCTAGGTTAATGGTTGACTTTCCTAATTTATTATCAAGCAGTTCTGTTTCCTTCAAACCTTTCCTCTCTTCTGTTGTGTGATGAAAAAACCATCTCTTCCGAAAGCTATCATTTAAGTGACATTTTGTTTCTGGTTTGTATTGCTATCTGCTTAGAGTATCTGAACATACAACATGAGGCAACCAACCCTATGATCTCTTACATGGCCATTACCTTTCATCCTTCGGCAGATGTGAGATGATAAATGCAGGACTTGAACATTCTTGCTCTGTCTCGTATGAACAGCTTGACGAAGTTTCTCTACGAGATCTCCAAGACTCATTTGTAATGGAGCACAAGACTGGCCTGAAAATGAATAATGAATAAGATCGGCTGCAAATGTTGTGAGTATATACATTAAATCATTATTTTCATTTATAACAACATTATGAAAAGGAAAAATCATTACCACATAGAGGCTGTTGATTCACTAACACACACAATGAAAAAGACTGCCACACATTTCAGCTTTCAGACTAAAAAGTCTGACATAGAAAACACATACACACAAGCACATGACTGCTGTCTCTAGGCACTGGTCCTCAGTTCCCTGATGAGTGAGTGAGTTGTGTTTGTGTGAGTATTTTCCATTTTGGAAGAAATATTTTTGTCTGACTCCTTAAGTGTTTAGCAGTCTTTTTCACTTTGCCTGTCTGCAACTCAACACCTAGGTGTTCCTTTTCATATTATTCTTATTCCATCCCTGAATTTCCAACACTCATGAAATAAACAAGAATGTAATAACTGTATCCTTCTATGTGTCAGACAACTATTTTTGCAGAATATTATCCTTATTGTTATTAGCCCAAGGAAGAGAGAAAGAGTTATTACGTTTTCATGTCTAATCAGCAACTGGGACATTAGACAGGAAGTTTACTTCTTCGTATAGCCAGCCAACAATACAATGAACATAAGTAGTTTACTAAACTAATTTGGTTTTGAATAAGTGAATAACAGAACTATAGCTAGCATGCATTCCTCATACTAATCTTACCTCTATGACCTGCCATGTCGGCTGGTATATTCAACTTGCGGAAACGATGGTAATACTCATTTAAACGGTCAAAATTATCAACATTGCTCTTCTCCTGTGGCCGAGTGCTGCCCAGGCTTTCAGCCAAAGTTGCCATCTCATTAATTCCAATGTTGAAATAAACTGGTGTGATGTTAAATGAAACAGTGTCAGCCCCTGGGTGTGACAGTGGTAGCATGGAATAGACGGCATCGGGGACAGGAAGTAGCACAGTCAGAGCAGTCCGGGAACCTGTCACACGTGGAGCTGGCAGCTGTGGCTGTCCTGCTTCTTGCTGCTGGCTACCTGATCTGAACACAGTAATAATCCTTCCTTCATTGTGAAATGGTCTCACATATGTTTCTTTACTTATCCACAACAAGAAACCTTAAAAATTCTGCCATGTCAAGCAGTATACTTTGGTTTGAAATTACTGACTGGTAATTAAATAACTGTAATTTTCATTATTCTTCCTTTTAAAGGAAGTACTTGAATCAATGTGGTGCACACATTTTCTACAAACGTTATATGACAAATTGTTTAGTAAGTACCCACATCTCCAAAAAATAACTATATTAAGTGATCACTTATTTTATAAAAGTAAGCATAACTTTCTAGCTTAGTTTAAACTGAATGATATGGTGAACATAAAAAACAATGAAAGTGATCATACAATGCAGGCTTCCCTGTATGGTACTTCTGTCAATGGTTTTTGTTTTATGGACATTAGGCAGGGAAATATGCTTTGGACCATAGCCTAATTCCTGTAGACAAAAGTATCACTGACAGAATAAAATTATTACAAATACAAATATGTAACTAAGATAAAAGTTCCAACACATTTTAAAATTTGTGGCCTGTTGGGGTTGTTTGGTAATACATTTCAAAGATCAAATCCCTAATGCCCAGCATAATGCCATGTATAATTAAAATTTATATCCTGCTGCACATTGAGCATAAGGTGACAGGTAAGTGAAGAAAACAGGGTATTATTATTCTCGCACCTCCCGTTTTATGAGTACAACTGGATATCAAATCATATTTCAGTTATCATCTCTGCCTGGTTACTGCTGTAACAAACAATAGATTTATGATGATCTAAAATACTGCTGAAAAGGGACAGAATGAATTTCAACTTTCATGAAGTATCAGTACAAGAGACATCACAAAGTTTATTTGTCAAAGTAACTCCATGATCAGGGTCCGAGAAGCATGTGATTCTGCCCAGCCACCACTTCATCCTCTACATTACAGCATGGTTTGGATGAAATATGGAGGTCCATGGGGTTAGCAAATTGCTCTCCCAGCCATTGTTGGTTATCCAAACCTCAGACCCACTGCTTCTCAACTGGTCACACTAGACTGAGCATACCCCCTTCCCAGTCCTCTCATCCCTTGGCAGTACTGTGAAAGGATCCCAGATTATCCACAAAGCAGTCAGGGGGCACTGACCACTAAACTACAGACGTGGATAATGGGGTTAGCAGATATTTCATTACTGAGGAAAGAAAATAACAGAAAGATAGCAGTGAAAAAAGAGAAAAGTACCGGCCAGCAATTCTGACTCATAATTTTATGGTTTTCTAAAGAGAATTTTCCTTTTGATACAAAGACAACTTTTACTCTGTGGTCTCTCAGGTTTTCTCAGTGCAATTGACTAATAGTGAGCTTCCAGGTGTTCTGCCAAGTTACTGTTTCCATTTTCTGACCTAGCCAGGGGGGGGGGGGGGGGGGGGAATTAACCCCTGGAAGTATGGAGTATTTTCAATATTTTGTTGGACACACAGTGATTTGTAAGTGCCATAAAAAATTTCCAGTTCAGACTCTGTTATAATCTGCATAATACTGACGTTTAGATCATTTTCTTGAAAGAAAACCACCTAGCTATACTATTTTTTCCCCTTTCCCTAAGAGCTGGGCCAGCCGAGTATGGGCGCCTCAATTCCATGGGCCCATGATTACTCTGCAAGGTTGCATTACTGTCAAGCATTTTCTGACCATTGTGGCTGATCACGTTCATCCCTTGGTACCATTTTTTTTTCCCAATGGTGATGCTGTGTCCCAGGACAACAGTGCTCCTGTTCACACTCATCACATTGTACAGGACTGCTTTTGTGAGCATGAGGATAGCGTGTTCCATCTCCCATGGCCACCACAATCACCCGTTCAAATTCAACTGTTTCGCCACTCGTATCCAAATCGTCGAATGCTGGATTATCTCCATACCGTATACGAGTAGCAGCAGCTTCTCTTTGCACTGTTCGAATATCATTACTGCTACGTAAACGATTAACATTTGTTAATGGAATTCTTTCCCCCATTTCAATGTCTTCCTCAGGTCCCGGATATAAAACACCTCCGTCGTATTGTATAGAGCCATGGTTGCCCGTACTTAAATACTGATTCACCCAAGACATTTTGCTGACTAAAATAAATAAATAATTGCCGCCTTTTATATACATTACGTTATTGAACAGCACGTGTTGGGCTGTCACTCGTAAAAGACAAGTTTACACGCGCCAACCTTTTGCTGGCGTGGGTGCTTGCTCAGATAATTGTCCTAAAAGGACAAATTATCTCGGCGGGACAGTGACGCCGCCATCGCGACCTTGGGACCCGGGGGGCCCCTTTTACACGCGCCAACCATATTATTAAGCCTTTGTGGTCTACTTTGGAGGGAAGGATAAGTGATCACTCTCTACCTTGATCATAGTTAACTTAACTTGCCATTATTTTGCAGGAATGATGGTTTAACATCCCCTTGAAAACCACACAGCATCTGTATTTATCCACTTTGAAATGACAGGAAGCTGTTTTGAATGCCAACAGTTTTTGTGCACCATATTAGACATGGTAATGTATTGCATTTTTGGTGCTTCCATTCTTCTGTTCCCCCTCTCCCCATAGTTTCTGCAGTTGTAACAAAATCCAGATTCGTTGGCTTCTGCAAATCATACATGTACCTGTATAGATTTAAAAAAAAATCTACCCACCATGGGGTTGTATGAGGAAACATACAGAGAGTGGCCCTAAACGGTCTGAAATGCTTGTCAGGGTGTTTGTGGCATGGGAGGTTGTGTTGAGAAACTGTTATGAAAAAAATTCAATACATTGTGCCTTTTTGGGTTATTTAGCACTGAAGTTATCTGATCCTGTCACTGCACACTCAAATTCAAGCGCTTGCACAAGCTAAAATGCAGTAATGCACAAACAGCTGTGGGTTAGGGAATTACCATTTCTTCAAATGGTCATTGCTTAAGTCTCCGTCATGAAGGATGGCGACCCAATTTTCAGCTGTTCTGCGCATCCCCCTCCACTAGCTACTGGTAGCCAATAATGTGCGTTCTCTTTCTGAGTGGTTAGCAGCGAGTTACAGCTAGACAACGAGAATCTCGCTCCTACATGCTGCACTGTTGCCATACTTCATGGCAGCTGAGTTATTTATTCAACTTCCAGTTTCTTTTTGTTTTCTTTTTTTCCTTGTAGCAGTATAGCAGTGAATGTGTATCTGTAAATGTTTCAAGCGAGATTTTATTAAAAAAGAAAAAAAAAAGAAAAAAAAAAGAAAAAAAAAAGAAAAAAAAAGAAAAAAAAGGGGGGTCAGGTGATTGCATTAAATGTGAAGTGCTTCACAAACAGGAGAGGTGAATTACCACATTTATAACATTTTTAAACATGAATTTGAAAGTGGGCCTCCTACTGTTGACATTTGAAGACACAAGAACTGTAAAGAGAATTGTAAATGAAAGAGTCAGAGCTGTAGAAACCAGAGAAAAAGATGGTTTTGTGTTGCCTGGAAAGCACTGAAATCACAACAAACCTGTAACACAAATGGATGGTTTTAACAATGATGTTTTAAAGTGCTCCATGTGAATGATGAATGCCCGACATCCACAAAAACGTGTTACAGTTATGCAAGAGAAAATTGGCTCAAAGGATAAGCACTTCGTCAATGTAAAGAATTTTGAAAGATGTTGGTTCCAGATATGATAAGAGAGTTTTCAGTTCAAAGAAGTGACATAGATACAGCAGGAACTAATCCCATATAAAGATTCATGATATAAGAGAAGGTAGTTCAATAGTGTATTACTTTTATGAAACATGAGCCAATTAGAATCATTCCAGGGAGATCTGCTGGAAAATGAGTGATGGTACTGGCTGTTTTAAAATTCTCATAGGAATAGGTTCTTGGATAATTATTCTGCAGTGCTGACTCTTCTACTGGTTTTGTTTCTGAGAATAAACCTGTATTTACATGTAAGAAAAACAGCAGTGACTACCATTCACAAATGAACACTGTCAGTTTCGTGACATGATTGCCAAATTTTGTCATGCCTAGTTTAGAAGTTGGTCATTGCCAGTTATAATGTGACTGTTACAGAGAAAACAACAAGTACAAACACCAGAAAAGTGGATATTTATACCTGGCTTACACATGAAACTATTAAGCACAGTATAAACCAGACTTGTGTCGATCTCCTATAGCTCATTAATTTATACTAGTCACATGACAGAAAGTACAAACTTGACTTCCTTGCATGTGAAGGGGGTTACACAGTTTTGTGATTAGCCACGTGTCACTGCCAGTGTAGCCCCATGGAATTAATTTGGGCAAAAGGCTAATGCTACGTGGAAGAAACAACAAAACATTCAAGATGACATACAGCGAATCACTTGTGCATGAGGCAACAGACAATATCCCACCTGTAGCACGGGCACAGTCTGTGTTGCATGCTGAAAAGCTACAGAAAGAGGAATTTAACAGGCAACTGATGATGGATACGAGCCTTGAAGCTTGGATACAAGCCTTGAAGCTATCACTGTAAATTTACAATCAGATTGTTCAGAAACACACTCAAATAGAAATGATGATGGTATTATGATGTAGACTTTGGAACAAAGTAATAATATTTCTTAGTTTTAAAGACCTGTAGTTTAAAAAATGTGTTTGTCAACATAGCAGTTGCATACATAATAATGAGAACTTCCTAACCTTTTTGATTAGGACTTTGTATCCTTTGAATAATGCAGACTATGATGTTCAACATATTACACAAGGAGAAATTAAGCTTCTGTCACTACGTTGCTTGCTCTAATAACATGTGAGAAGGCAGCTGGATAAATTCATCAAAAGTCCGATATTTACATGTGTAAACCCCTGTCATTTTCAAGGCATGAACTGCATAAGGCCCAAAAATGCCATTATAAGTGAAGTTGACATATCGGTGGTTTCCAATGTTATCGGTCAACATTCCCTGGAATTGTTCATAGGCGATGATTAATTGTTTGCTTGTTCAATTGATTTTAAACTTCTCTCACTGTAATTATGAATGAGTTAGTTTACACTCACAGGGCCCGTTAACAGTGACAATACGACAACTTACTGACTTTTACATTAGTCTTTTCTACCACTAATACTTTTTTACGTGCAGTGACTGACTACAGTCCCACACACACACACACACACACACACACACACACACACATACACGTTATACACATTTTTAAAAATTCTATTGAGTAGAAGCACTTGTCAAGCAAATATAATTATTTCAGTTTGTGCTTGAAGTTAAATTTTGTTGTGTATTGAATTTTTACTTATAATACACTTCAGATCACAATAAATGATAATTATTGCAAGCAGTTCCAATGACCTTTAGTACGTCAGACAACTGTCATTTTAAGAAAAATTGTACTTCATATCTTCACAAAGCTGTGTCAGCTATTATCGCCTGCTGACATCACACAGAGTAAATTTGTGGAGTAATGGACGCAACATCACCAAGATGTGAATTAATATTTCTGCCATGACGACTGATCAAAATTGTCTTTAATATTTACAATTCCCCTCATACATTTGAACGTATAACACGATGTACCGTACGCAAATGAGCCTGACTGTTGTCTGCAACAATGCAGTTTGGAAACGTGGACTTTATTTGCCTGCTCTCTGCTGCTGCACATGCGTAGTTCTCATCCTCCCACGCTTTCTTACCACTTTGCCTCTATGCACGGAAGTGCCGTCCTATGTGACGCAAAGCTATAGTTAAAATGTGCCTTTTTTTTTCAGAAGTGATAAATTTAAGCTAGATGAGCAAAAGCTATGTTGGTTCAGTTCGAGGAAACTGAACAAAGAACAAATTTGGTGATACTGTCTCCGGCAGTGCTGCTTGAATTTGTACACACAAAGACCTGACTGGCTAACTTCAATGCTAAACAACTCGGAAGTGGCACAATGTGTCAAATTTTTTTTCTTAGCAATCATTTCTCAGCACAACCTCCCCTGCAACACCTTTATATGCTTTTCAGACTTTTTCTAACAGCCTACATAAAGGTTAAAGAAATGTGCAGCCCTTCTTCTGGCAGAAAGGTTGCTTGGGGAAGAAAGAGGGATTAAGTAAAAGACTGGTGAGGTTTAGGAAATATGGAGGGTTCACAAAAGTCACCCAGAATCCCAGGTCAGAGGAGACTTGGTGAATGGGTTGAAAGGGAAAGAATGATTGTTGGGGGCTGCACTGTACAAGATTTGAAACCCTGGAGCTTAAAGGTGGAAGATAAGGTAATAAACATTACAGAGATCACAAAACATCATGTAAGAGTTAATAACTGTGGAAAGCTAAGTGCATTAAGTGTGGTAAAGGTGTGGGGAAAACAGATAGGTCATAAAATAAAAGAAGATAGGTCATAAAATAAAAGACATAGAGAACTAGGAATAGTTACTGAGAAGAAATGTTGAGACCAAGGAAATTAGAGAAAATAATTAACATAAATTATGGTGAAACGGATGGTGAGAACCAAGGAAATGTTGTAACCCAGTTCTCATCTGCAGAGTTCTGAGAAACTGGCGTCTGGAAGACGAAACCAGATGGCACTTGTCGTGAAACAAGCACCAACATCATGACTGATGGATATTGTGTGCTGCCAGTATATACCCTCTGTCTTTGCCCAACCATCCTAACTATTAACTTTGTGGTAGTCATACCTATACAGAAGGCTGAACAGTGTTCATGTAACAGCTGGTACATGATTTGTCATTTCACAGGTGGCTCTCCGTTTGATAGTTTATTTTGGCAGTTATGGGGGTGATATAAGTGGTGGTAGGAGGGCGCATAGGGCAAGACTTACAGCCATATGGTAGGAAAATGGGTTGTTTGTTAGTACGTTTAATGTGAACAGAACTGTGTAGCTGACTCTCAATGAGGATGAGATCAGCATCATTGAAAGTGGCTTGGGATTCAGAATAGGACCATGTGGGAGAAGAGGTTCCAAAAATTTTAACAGGTCAGCCTCACCAAGAGTCCATATGACAAAGATGTCATCATGGTATCTACGTCAAACCAAGGGGTGAAGGCTTACAGATCGCAGGACAGTCTCCTCTCAGCGACCCATGCAAACCCTGTAAATGGGGGATGTCGGTACAGAGGGAGGTGGCGTCAATTGTAACACTCAAGGTGTGTGATTGGGAGTGGGACAGGCACAGATTTTAAAGGAGCAGAAATGGTTGTGTCACACACACACACACACACACACACACACACACACACACACACACACACACACACACAAGTATGTTTGGGAAAACAATTGAATGAGAATAAAGTAATTACTAACCGACAGTTATTGGGAGAACGTGTCAGTGTAAATTTCACAGTTACAAGGTCTTCCACAGCCACTGTCATGTCACCCCACATGTCTATTTCATCACCATAGTAGCTGAGCAGGCCTTCAAATGATACCAACGGCCCGAGTGTAGTGAGAACTAGAAGAAATGTTGGATCAGGCTTCTGGCACCATAATTTTGCCATCAGTCCAGTAACGAGTGACGTGAGCTGTAACAATAAATCAGACACAATATAAATAAAGTCTCTCTCTCTCTCTCTCTCTCTCACACACACACACACACACACACACATACACAAATGCATTCATAAACACACATTCTTAAAGCACAGTAGTATATCCACCAACAAGCAACAGTACCTCCATTATGACAGCTGCCACCCATTCCACATCAAACGGTCCCTTCCCTACAGCCTAGGTCTTTGTGGCAAACGAATCTGCTCCAGTCCGGAATCCCTGAACCATTACACCAACAACCTGAGAACAGCTTTCGCATCCCGTAACTACCCTCCCGACCTGGTACAGAAGCAAATAACCAGAGACACTTCCTCATCCCCTCAAACCCAGAACCTCCCACAGAAGAACCACAAAAGTGCCCCACTTGTGACAGGATACTTTCCGGGACTGGACCAGACTCTGAATGTGGCTCTCCAGCAGGGATACGACTTCCTCAAATCCTGCCCTGAAATGAGATCCATCCTTCATGAAATCCTCCCCACTCCACCAAGAGTGTCTTTCCGCCGTCCACCTAACCTTTGTAACCTGTTAGTTCATCCCTATGAAATCCCCAAACCACCTTCCCTACCCTCTGGCTCCTATCCTTGTAACCGCCCCCGGGTAAAACCTGTCCCATGCACCCTCCCACCACCACCTACTCCAGTCCTGTAACCCGGAAGGTGTACACGATCAAAGGCAGAGCCACGTGTGAAAGCACCCACGTGATTTACCAACTGACCTGCCTACACTGTGATGCTTTCTATGTGGGAATGACCAGCAACAAACTGTCCATTCGCATGAATGGACACAGGCAGACAGTGTTTGTTGGTAATGAGGATCACCCTGTGGCTAAACATGCCTTGGTGCACGGCCAGCACATCTTGGCACAGTGTTACACCGTCCGGGTTATCTGGATACTTCCCACCAACACCAACCTATCCGAACTCCGGAGATGGGAACTTGCTCTTCAATATATCCTCTCTTCCCGTTACCCACCAGGCCTCAATCTCCGCTAATTTCAAGTTGCCGCCACTCATACCTCACCTGTCATTCAACGACATCTTTGCCTCTGCACTTCCGCCTCGACTGACATCTCTGCCCAAACTCTTTGTCTTTAAATATGTCTGCTTGTGTCTGTATATGTGTGGATGGATATGTGTGTGTGTGCGAGTGTATACCCGTCCTTTTTCCCCCCTAAGGTAAGTCTTTCCGCTTCTGGGATTGGAATGACTCCTTACCCTCTCCCTTAAAACCCACATCCTTTCGTCTTTCCCTCTCCTTACCTCTTTCCTGATGAGGCAACCGTTGGTTGCGAAAGCTTGAATTTCGTGTGTATGTTTGTGTTTGTTTGTGTGTCTATCGACCTGCCAGCACTTTCGTTCGGTAAGTCACATCATCTGTGTTTTTAGATATATTTAACTTGTATTTAGTCACACTCCTTACAACAATTATGTCTGAATAGAGTTTCTACACTGAAGCACCAAAGAAACTGGCACAGGCATGCATATTCAAATGCAGAGATATGCAAACAGGCAGAATACGACACTGAGGTCAGCAATGCCTTTATACGACAAGTATCTAGTGCAGTTGTTAGATCAGCTACAGCTACTACAATGGTAGGTTATCACGATTTCAATGAGTTTGAACGTGGTGTTATAGTCAGCACACGAGCAATGGGACACAGCATCTCTCAGGTAGCAATGAAGTGGGGCTTTTCCTGTGCGACCATTTCAAGAGCGTACCGTGAATATCAGGAATACAGTAAAACATCAAATCTCTGACATTGCTGTGGCCAGAGAAAGATCCTGCAGCAAAGGGACCAACGACAGCTGAAGAGAATAGTTCAACGTGACAGAAGTACAACCCTTATGCATAATGCTGCACATTTCAATCCTAGGCCATCAACAAGTGTCAGCATGTGAAACATTCAATGTAACATTATCAATATGGGCTTTCGGAGCCGAAGGTCCACTCATGTACCCCTGATGACTACACAACACAAAACTTTACGCTCGCCTAGGCCCGTCAACACCAACATTAGACTATTGATGACTGTAAACATGTTGCCTGGGCAGATGAGTCTGGTTTAAATTGTATTGAACTGATGGACGTGTACAGGTATGGAGACAACCTCATGAATCTGTGGACCCTGCATGTCAGCAGGGGACTGTTCAAGCTGGTGAAGGCTATGTAATGGTGCGCAGTTGGTGTGATATGGGACCCCTGATATGTCTAGATATGACTCTGACAGGTGACAGATATGTAAGCATCCTGTCTGATCACCTGCATCCATTCATGTCCATTGTGCATTCCGATGGACTTGGGCAATTCCAGCAGGACAATGTGACACCCCCCATCCAGAATTGCTACAGAGCAGTTTCAGGAACACTCTTCTGAGTTTAAACACTTCCACTGGCCACCAAACTCTCCAGACATGAACATCTTTGAGCATATCTGTGATTCCTTGCAATGTGCTGTTCACAAGAGATCTTCACACCCTTGTACTATATATGGACAGCGTGCAGATTTCATGGTGTCAGTTCCCTCCAGCACTACCTCAGATATCAGTCGAGTCCATTCCACGTCGTGTTATGGCACTTCTGCATGCTCGCAGGGGCTCTACAAGATATTAGGCAGATGTACCAGTTTCTCTGGATCTTCAGTGTAATTGAAAGTCCTTCTCACATGCCATAAGTAAAAGCAGGGAATTCTTGCTTGTCGCAAAATTGACAGTCATATACACATTGGACAATGGAAACTTGGTTTGAAAATATATATATATATATATTTCTTTTTGGCAACCTGTCATTGTCTTCAACTAACTTGATAGAAAAACTCGTCAACAGGTCCTATGACTTCGTTGTTAATTCATTCAATTTTTTTATTCAATATCATTGTTATACATTAAATTCCTCTTATTACCAGTAAACCCTTAATTCTTTAAGGAATTAAACTCCCATATATAAAACAGATTTAAACATCTGATTACTTTATAAATGATTTAATGTACTAAATACACTCCTGGAAATGGAAAAAAGAACACATTGACACCGGTGTGTCAGACCCACCATACTTGCTCCGGACACTGCGAGAGGGCTGTACAAGCAATGATCACACACACGGCACAGCGGACACACCAGGAACCGCGGTGTTGGCCGTCGAATGGCGCTAGCTGCGCAGCATTTGTGCACCGCCGCCGTCAGTGTCAGCCAGTTTGCCGTGGCATACGGAGCTCCATCGCAGTCTTTAACACTGGTAGCATGCCGCGACAGCGTGGACGTGAACCGTATGTGCAGTTGACGGACTTTGAGCGAGGGCGTATAGTGGGCATGCGGGAGGCCGGGTGGACGTACCGCCGAATTGCTCAACACGTGGGGCGTGAGGTCTCCACAGTACATCGATGTTGTCGCCAGTGGTCGGCGGAAGGTGCACGTGCCCGTCGACCTGGGACCGGACCACAGCGACGCACGGATGCACGCCAAGACCGTAGGATCCTACGCAGTGCCGTAGGGGACCGCACCGCCACTTCCCAGCAAATTAGGGACACTGTTGCTCCTGGGGTATCGGCGAGGACCATTCGCAACTGTCTCCATGAAGCTGGGCTACGGTCCCGCACACCGTTAGGCCGTCTTCCGCTCATGCCCCAACATCGTGCAGCCCGCCTCTAGTGGTGTCGCGACAGGCGTGAATGGAGGGACGAATGGAGACGTGTCGTCTTCAGCGATGAGAGTCGCTTCTGCCTTGGTGCCAATGATGGTCGTATGCATGTTTGGCGCCGTGCAGGTGAGCGCCACAATCAGGACTGCATACGACCGAGGCACACAGGGCCAACACCCGGCATCATGGTGTGGGGAGCGATCTCCTACACTGGCCGTACACCACTGGTGATCGTCGAGGGGACACTGAATAGTGCACGGTACATCCAAACCGTCATCGAACCCATCGTTCTACCATTCCTAGACCGGCAAGGGAACTTGCTGTTCCAACAGGACAATGCACGTCCGCATGTATCCCGTGCCACCCAACGTGCTCTAGAAGGTGTAAGTCAACTACCCTGGCCAGCAAGATCTCCGGATCTGTCCCCCATTGAGCATGTTTGGGACTGGATGAAGCGTCGTCTCACGCGGTCTGCACGTCCAGCACGAACGCTGGTCCAACTGAGGCGCCAGGTGGAAATGGCATGGCAAGCCGTTCCACAGGACTACATCCAGCATCTCTACGATCGTCTCCATGGGAGAATAGCAGCCTGCATTGCTGCGAAAGGTGGATATACACTGTACTAGTGTCGACATTGTGCATGCTCTGTTGCCTGTGTCTATGTGCCTGTGGTTCTGTCAGTGTGATCATGTGATGTATCTGACCCCAGGAATGTGTCAATAAAGTTTCCCCTTCCTGGGACAATGAATTCACGGTGTTCTTATTTCAATTTCCAGGAGTGTATTTGCCCTTAAGAGTGTAAGCACAAAAAAATTTAGGAAAGGCTTGAAAATATGCTTCAAGTGCTCTTATGAAACACCGGATGAATATAAACTGGTTAATTTATGCTCCATTTTAAGCAAATGATAATTTTTCACTCTTCTAAATGTTTACAACATCGCCATTTCCTGAACTGTGCGTCATACAACACCTACGGGTATGGATAAAGAAACCCATAAGTATAGGCTGTGTGGTAAGGATGATGAAACTGCACCACACCTAATCCTCCAACGTGAAGTGCTGGAGATGAAAAGAATTAGAATTTTTATATTCAGGTCATCAAGTCTTGAACAAACTGTGTCTAGTAAAGAACTAGTGAAGGGTCTTCTACGATTCTTTATGGGCATTGGTTGGTGTTGCTAGAATCACAGAGAGGGAAGCTGCACAATAAACCTTGTTTCAGTGAGGGCAATTGTGGGCTGGAACCATTGTTGTTTTACTCTCCCTGTTCAAATCTAATGCGAGCAATGTGTCATACAATGATATTATTTTGCAGGTACCTTCAGTGATGTATGTAGATACTGTCAACATAGTGTGTTACAAATAAGAGTTAATAATAAAGAAGTAGTAAATTAACATGTCATGTCTGATGTTGAAGTTTGACTGCATAAACAGTGACACTGTAATAAGTGCAATGGGGAGGGGGTGTTGAAATTATATGTAAATTTTGTTAGAAGCTGCTAAGTGCTCTCATTCTCAAATACTGGGTGAATGAAGCCTGTACATTTGCACGTTGTCAGTTACACTAATTCAAGACAAACACACAGTTTCTAACTGTAACGCTTGTCTTATTGTGTTGAAGTGTAAACATCAGATTATACCTCTTAATCAATAAATTATGGCAGCATATTAATTTTTTTTTAAATTCAGTCAATAATCACACGAGATACTGAAAATCAAATTTTTGTTGCTCCTACACTGCAACTGTTTCCTGGTTTTGGGACAGCGGTTTAATAATGTAGATAATTGATTTTCAGGCCTGCTTTCACTTTTACTTGATCGAGTCCTTGCATTAGATGTTGACAACTTCCTGCACTAGAGGTTAACTTTACAATGTCATCAGGACAACTTCCTGCACTAGAGGTTAACTTTACAATGTCATCAGTAATATGGAGGAGGTTTACATACATTCCATCAACACATCTTGATTTTTTTTCCCCCAGTTTATGAGCATGAAAACTTCTAGTTTTATATCATGATGTTTCCATTGTTTTGTTCAGTTTCTGTAGAGGGTAATCCAGACAACTACACTTTTACTATTATTCTAAGACACAGTATTTAAAGGTAGAATATTACTCGACTAAATACTACATATAATAATGTGTTAAAAGTAATCTGAGCACAAAACTCAGAATGACACAAATAAATGTAGAATAATAGAATTAAAATTAACTTACAGATTGTGAAAAACACACATCCCTGCGGTAACGAACGTTACATGCACGTTGTGCAATCCTACTATCTTCTTGCACACGGAAAACACTATGAGTAAGACGAGCAGTCTTTAGAAGTCCATCCATTGCTTGCCTTAGTTTTCTCATACTAGGCCTCAGTTCACATGTCCAGTCTACAATGGAAGCAAAATCCAGACCTTCAGTGAACTTATTTCGAACGGTGGCACCATTTCTGTTTGTAGCCCCATTGACAGCCTTCTGAACTGTGTCCACAGTTTTGTTTAAAACATCATCACTGCTCATACTGGCATTAAAGCCTAAAGAGTCTTCTGAGTTTACTTTGTCACTTTCACTTTTTGCTTTGGAAGAAGAACAGATGCTCTCAGTTTGGCTATTACCATCTTTCCCGTTGCTCAGAGGTGTATTGCTTGTTGGCTGGACCGTGACGACAGACTCAGTTTTGGCAGTTTCACTGTCTTTGGCTTCTTTTGTTGAAAGCCCACTTCTGAAGCTCCTAGATCTTCCAACACCACGCTGCGAAGATCTCAGACGTACAGCTGGGCTTCCACAACGGCCACAGAGAAATTTCACTTTACTGACAAGGCACATAACACTGGCTTCAATGTTAAGTTGTGTGAGATCCCACGGCTCAGGTTCATCAGTTGGTTTATAGTAATTTGCAGATGGAGAACTGCACATCACTTGTGTATCCAGGAATCTTCGTCCAATATCTGAATCATACCCGTTTGGAAGAATCATTTGTTTAGTTTCGTCTGTGCCTGAAGCTTCATTACTATGAATGTTCTCTTCATTTTCTACACCACTGTCATCATTTTCTTTCTCCTTCAGTTCATTAGCTTCCCTATCAATGTCCTCTTCTGCATCAGGAAAAATAATGAATTGAGAATCCCTATTGCTCTGTGATGTTCCACCTTCTTTGTCAGCGGAATTTGTAGGGCACATTTTAGCAGAACTATTACTAGTAGGGATATTCCAGAAACTTCTTGTACACTGTGGAGTATCAGGTGTCACAAGATCATCTATATCTGGTGATTTCAGATCAAAATTTAGTTGCTGAGTAATTCGTCGGTATGGCGATAATGTCTGCTGTTGCTGCTGGTGAAGCTCTAAACTACAGAGACCATCTTCGCCTTCTGCAGATTCATTTACAATAGGTTGGGCCACTTTATGTTCCTCTATAAATGACAGAGCTTCTTCAACCAGACCTGGATCCCACAAGCTCAGGAGAATTCGGGTCTGAAAAAGAATAGTTACGTATTAGAATTGCATATTATAATGAACCGCAAAGTCACTGGACATCTAAATACTTTATAAATTGGTGAAAACAGTGCTGCAGCACTTATATTATCAACAAACATATTATTCACCAATATGTCAACATCTGCAACAATTGTCTTCAGTTTATTACTGAATCACACTTAAACTGATTTTAATATGATTAATTAAAATTTGACTTCAAACTGTGTGTGAAATTCTTCGTGTTACTGATAAACAGGTTACAATAATTGCAACATCAACATATTTACTGTAATGCATTTTTCTCTTTATCATGTCAAACTCTGTAATTAAAATAGTCTGTCAAAAACTGGTAGGACCCATAAAAAAAAAAAAAAAGGTGTCTACATATAATATAAAACAGTGAAATGCCATGAAGAACTTGATATAGCTGTTAACATTCAAACACCGGAATGAAGATATAATGCAGTCATACGTACACAAATTTCATCTGATAACTTCTGAACTACAAAAGCATTTACAAACACATCTTCAATGTTATTCAAAATCTTACTGCCTCAGTTACAAATGATATCTCATATCAATGCCATTTTGTTAAGCAAAATCTATAATTCCAGAGTGGTAGAGGATTATCATCACATGTTCACACAGATGTTTCATACCTTTGTGATCATATCTTCACATATAGGAAGCATACCAGCAGTCTGTTTCTCTTTTGCCAGTTTCATTAAAGCTCGCATCCCATCAACAACCTCTCTTCTCAGTTGCTTAATCGCCTATGTTATGGCAAAGAGTGAAGTTAATTTTAACATGTGAATCTTTTGCATAAACACACAAAATTCAATGTATAAAGTGGTAGAACATGATGCGAAAAGAGAAGAAATACTGTACCTGAATAGCATCATGTGCCATGGAAATTTTAGTGGGGCCTTGTAAATTACTATTCTGTTTTGAAGGTGACTCCTTAAGTTGCTGTAACAACCTAAAGGAGAAAATCACATCAATCTCAATACATTAAATTAATTACACATTTTTAAAAAATAAAGACATAATTACAATACATACTTAATGAGACCTCCATTTTTTGATTTGTGAGAATGTGCAGTGAAAGCGCCAACTGTGATGATGTCATAGAAACCGCTTTTCCGAAGTGTGTCATTCTGTACCCACATGCGTTGCAAGTGTAGATTGACTGGTGCAAATTCCAGGGTCCTATCATTTTTACGTGAACTTGGCTTGAAGAAACTGCCTGTAAAACAAAGAAGAACTGTAGTTGGAAGCTGACAACAATAACGAAGTAAAGCATTAGCTACATCTGCTTATATGTTCTGCAAAAATCGGGGAAGATTGACTGTTTAGCTTAAATGCCACTATGTGCACTATATTAGTCTACTATTCTCTTCGTGGTCCCTACAGGAGTGTGGTTAGAAAGGTGATGTATATTTCAAGATTCTTTACTTAATACTGTTTGCTGAAACTTGGGTGGTATGCTGTTGTAAGGTAGTTTGCACTGTTGTCCAGTGTCTGCCAATTCAGGTTTTAAAGTATTTTGGTGACACTCTCCTGTGAGTCAAACACACCTGTGGCCATTCATAATGCTTTACTTTGAAAATGTTCAAAATTCCCTGTTAGTCTGATATGGTATAGGCCTACAACACTTAAACAATATTTAAAGATATGACACAAAAACGTTTTGTAAACAATTTCCTTTACAGATTAACTGCATTTTCTCAACATTATGGCAATTAACCAAAGTTTGCTACCTGTTTTACCTAAGTCTAAGCCTATGTGATCATTTCATTTCAGATCTGTACAAACTGTTACACCCAGATACTTGAAGGATTTGATGGATTCTGACCCTGGCTCACTGATACTGTGATTGTTTCTTGGAAATCTTTGTAGTCATAGGATATTAATTTACTGCAATTTGTGAAGCACATAATTTTACATTTCTGTACATCTGGAGCAACTTGCCAATAATTGCACCATTCTGAAATCTTCTCAAAAGCAACCAGGATGCCCATGCAGATTTTTTTTTTCTCGTGTTACTTCACTATAGATAACTGCACTTCATCTGTGAAAAATCTAGGGTTACTATTAATATCACCTACCAGGTTATGAGTATTAGGTGCACCCAGAAAATAGTTCTGTGTGAATTTCTTTTTGTTCAGCTCATGCACAATAGTTGCTTTGAGTCAAGGAGAAGAAGATGACACCACTTAAGTTCTCTTTTTGGTGTTTATTCTGCTTGTTTACAATGAAAAAACTGATTGGAAATCCCGGTGCTTGTGAGATCAGATCTGCAATCTGTTTTGTGAATAAAAAGAACACTAAACCAGCCATCATTCACCAAAAGATTTGTGAGATTTATGAAGAAAATACAATGAGTGACTGATTCACTGGTTAAGGAGATGGGTCTGACACCTAAAATGAAGCATGTGATCAAATGCATAATGATGAATGTAGTGGGTATCCCTACCTGATTAATGAAGAATTGGTTTGTATAGCTGAAAAACTCATAAAGGAAAACTGTTAATTTACAATACTGGATCTTTCTACAAACTTCCTGCAAATTTTAAGATCACCTCTTCATGAAATAGTTATGGCAGTGCAGATCCTCTAAGCAAGACACTAACTGCAGATGAGACTTGGGTCACTTATGAAATCCCTTCAATCGAAGTTACTAGCAATGGAATGGATGATGAATGGTTTGTGGGGTGCTCAACAGTGCGGTTATTAGCACCAGTACAAATTCCCAATCTTTACACAGTCCAATCTCAACACTTTCACGAATGATGATGAAATCATGAGGACAACACAAACACCCAGTACCCGGGTGGAGAAAACCCCCAACCTGGCCACGAATCGAACCTGGGACACCGCGATCCAGAGACAGCAACGCTAGCCACTAGACCACGAGCTGCGGACCCAATAGAATGGAGGCATGCAGCATCATCAGTAAAAGCTAAAGCCAAGCAAATTGTGACACCTCAAAAATTTATGTGTACAATCTTTTGAGATAAAAATGGCATTCTACAATACCTGACATCACACTGTGAACAAAGCACAACAACTCTTACAGGACTTTGGCTAGAGCCAGTTTGACCACCCTCCTTACAGCCCTGATCGTACCCTGCTTCCACCTCTTTCAGCAACTGAAACCATTCCCTGGCGACCTAAAATTCAACAACAGCGACATGCTCAAAGAACTTTTACTCACCTAGCTGAGAACACACATAACAACACTGTATGAGGAAGGCGCATAAATACTTGTGGCAGACTATTGCAAGTGCCTTGATGAAGAATTAAGTCAAACAAGCATAGTGTGCATAATGCAGCTCCTTGTGATCAACTTGGTTGCCGCTTCTTTCTCAGAAACATTAGTGCAGAATCCTTAACACTGAATGTAATTTTGCCAATACATTGCAGTGACTACTATTCTTGCAAAGAGAATCAAAGTTTTTGGCCAAGATTTACTGGTATATAACATGAATGTTTTTCCAAGATGCAGAATAAATGTTTCTGTGAAACAAAAGACAAGAGTTTTTACATATGTTGCTCACTTTATGAGAGAGTTGCTATGGTCTGATGATAATATTAAGTTTGGGCGCAGTAAAACATCATAACACTTCTATCATTGCATTTTGGACGGTAAAATAATGGAATTCTTTACATCACTTGATTTCTGGATCAGTTTGAGTGCTGCTGTTTTTTGTTTGTATATCACAAATCCTGTTGACGGGTAACTGTTGTGTCATGAAATATAACATGTTCTATGTATAATAATAATAATAATAATAATAATAATAGTAGTAGTAGTAGTAGTAGTAGTAGTAGTAATACTCTGAGTAATTTTTCTGGCTTTATCTCTAACCATGTGCACTACATTGTTTACAGATTTAAAAACAGTTTTGGATATTATTCTTAAATATAATGAAATGGAAAGAAAGATCTGTCAATGAGGTTCCCACTTTGCATTAACAGTATTATCAGAAATTTCTTATTTTTTCCACTATCACCACTAAATCTGCTGGTAATATCCAAGAATGTTCCACACATTGTTACACTCATTTCTGAACTATGTTAACTGTAACTGGTGGCAACAACAACTTCTCATTGGCGGATAAAAGAGTAACAACTTAGTTGTAGACTTGTAACATGGGGAATCCACTTCCAAAGCAAATAGAGCAAATTACTAAGAAGCCGAAGTGGAAGTTAATTCAGATGTAATGAGCACTGACAGCTATAAATGGAGTTTCAAATGAAACACTCAAATTTAAATTGGTTTTTATGAAGCACACAATAAACAAATTGTCAGTTTATTCTGAGATGCATAGTGCAGCACAATGAGTCTGTAACAACTGACAGCAAAAAAGAAATGATCACTTTGTGTAAAAAGAAGGTTAGATGTCAAAGTTGCTACAGAATAAGCACTAACTTATTGGCGAATGATAGGGCAGTGCACAGCGGTTGTGCTTTGTGGTAGGACTGCCGCTATAGTACATTCAGTCAATCTGGGCCTAAATTCACAGCAACACTTTTGTTACATAAATTATGTCCCTAATGAAACACGAAAATAAATAAAATGCTGTAATTTTAGCACAATATTGGGGCTAAACTGTCAAGCAGCTTCTCCTTTGCTTGATAGTTGTGTGATAGAGTTGGTAGGTGGCAGTAGTGTTCGTTGAAGTTCAGAAAGTGACCAACAGGTGGCAGAGTAATGCTACAATGCAGAGAAGGCACCTGCATCCACAAGAAGAAGGCCGTCCTGCCGTGAACAGGCACCATGATTGAGCAGCGATCTGTGATGCATTTTTTGTGTAGTGAAGGTGTCAAACCAATCAAAATTCATCGCAGAATGACAGCATGGTACAGTGATTAATGTTTGTCATTTCAGCAAGCAAACAAGTGAGGTAGGGAGTTTAAAAGTGGTCTCATGTCTGTGGAGGATGCCCCAAGACCAGGACAGGCTCACAGCATAGTGTCGGACGTGAACATTGCATTAGTGGAGAAGCTTGTAGAGAAGAACAAAGACATAACTCTGGAAAAAAAAAAAACAGTCACAAATGTGAAGATTAGTATTGGTTCAGCACAGAATATTGTTCGCAAGGTACTGCAATTCAATAAGGTGTCCGTGAGACGGGTGCCACGACACTTGACTGCTGAATTGGAAGAACATCGCATCAACGCCTGTGAATAACTTGTGCATTATTTTCACACTGAAGATGATGCATTTCCGGAAAAAAGTGTTACAGGAGATGAGACTTGGGTCCACTATCACCAACTAGAAACTAAAATGTCAAGCAAAGAATGGCACCACAGCTCATTGATGAAATCAAAAAAATATCGCACTCAACCATCTGCTGGAGAAGTCATGCTCATTCTCTTCTGGCATGCAAATGAAGTAATTTTGGAGCATTGCATTGACGTTTCTTATTCAGAGATGCTGAAAAATCAACTTTCCCCTGCAACCAGGAGAAAACAATGAGGAATTTTGACTTCAAGAGTATTGCTACAGCATTAAAAACACCAACCCCATATAGCCAGTAAGACAGTTGAGATACGTGCCTTTAATGTCAGGAAGACTCGTCAAAAAGTGACATGTAAGTTGCTTGTTCATTGTTACAATTAAAAATATTTAGCATTTTTAAGGTTTTCATTTGAATCACCATCGTGCATTAACATTTGCCTGGAGAAATTTATGAAAATTATTGTGTCTACATCAATATCTACATGACTACTTTCCAATTCATATTTATATGCCTGGCAGAGGGCTCATCGAACTACCTTCAGATTACTACTCCATTGTTCCACTCCCAAACAGCGTGCGGGGAAAATGAACACTTAAATTTTTCGTTGCAAGTTCCGATTTCTCTTATTTTTGTCTGACGATCATTTTTCCCTATGTAGGTGCATGTCAACAAAACACTTTCTGATTTGGAACATTGAAGATCAAAATTTTGTGAAAAGATCTCACCATAATCAAAAATACCTTTGGTTTAATGACCGCCATGGCAGCTCATGTGTCTTACCCGTGATACTCTGTTCCCTATTTCACAATAATACAAAACGAGCTGTCTTTCTTTCAACTTTTTCAATATACACATAAACTTAAATGGTTCAACAAGTATTCAAGTCCAACTCCTCACATCATAACAGCTACTGTTTTTCTCATGGCACTTAGCACATCTCAAAAAAATCATTAGGCCTATGAATGTTTATTGCACCAAATAAGTGAAATGACTGTGCTGGTAAACATGATGTTTATCAAAGCTGTGAGGATGGGTCGTGAGTAGTGCTTGGGTAGCTCAGTCGGTAGAGTACTTGCCCACGGAAGGCAAAGGTCCTGAGTTCAAATCTCGGTCCAGTACACAGTTTTAATCTGCCAGGAAGCTTCATGATGTTTACTGTCTGTAATGCACCATTCAGTGCATGGTAAAAGAGTAATGTATACCATTGTTTGGTACTAATTTTGTTAATATACCTCCAAATATGGTAAGGTATAAATGATTGTGTGGCACTCCACACTCCCCATGTGGTTCTCACCTGAAGGAAAAGAAGTTAAGGTTCCCATTATTCACCTGAAGTTATTTAGTGAAAGCATGGAAAACCTGAATCAAGGTAAGCAGATAGGTCAAATCCTGTAGAACAGTAAATAAATAATCATTTAGAACACTTCAGTAAGTAATACTTGACTGTATGAAAATTTCAGTTATGTATAATAAAGAAGAGTACAAAATGGCGTCACATCATAATGTACATGATGGGACTTTACCTATGAATCATAAGATGGCTGAAAATAAATTAGGGCAGAATTACACTTTAGCAGCTAGTTCCGGTCTGCTTCAAAAAGCATCAGAAATAGAGAACATGTCATTAACAGTAACTATACATAGTGCAAGTGGCTTACAGAATCCGTTGAGCGAATCTACCCCAATTTGAAATGTGGAGCAGGATACAATTCTGGTACAAATCACAAGTGAACCGAATCTGACAGTGGAGGTGGTAAAATAACATAACTCGAATCTATGCACAGTATTTTTCATAAATTATCATATTTCTTGAGAGAAATTTCTTATACCCAATAATATGCTTTTATCGTGTGAAGCCACGACTCTTAGGAAGTGACATTATGCAACACATTTAAATGATACACGGTATCACAATTGTTAGTAGTTTTAAATTGTTTATTAACTGTCATTTTATAAAAGAAACTGACTGATACTATCTCAGGCTTAATAGTTGTCAGTCAATAGTGTACAACAGATGCAGTTATAATGGGGATCCATTTTGGGTTTTCCTTTCAGCAAACAAGCCGTCCTTGCATGGCCAAGCCATGTACAAAGTGAAGGAAAAGACAGTTGCTGATAGATGGGTACAAGATGTGGGTGCAAATTAATTTTCCATATTTTCAGTGATGTTGAAAATCGTGAATCAGTGCATACATTGCTAATATTCTGAAGTGGCAGTAGCAGATGATGGGGAAGAGTCATCTCTATAATTGCAGATTGCAAGAGTTTCTGAACTAATATTAATGGCAAACTTGGATGCAGCTACAGAGGGTAAAATGACGGCGATGAACACAATGGCTTCTTGCAATAATAGGTACCCATACTGAGACGTGAAAATATCATTCATCTGCCACCTCATCTCAACAGCAACAACTCACTGTCTACAAATTCAAAAAGCAAGGAATATCTTCCGTTTCTTCACACTATCAGAAGTACAAAGAGCTCATTCAGTATCGTCAAATACAATTTGAACACTAGAGTAATTCAAACTAATGGTTTCGAATATATTTTCTTAAACAAGTTCCTGCTTCCACTATTCTACTAACTACAAGTACTGATCTGACTGCATAAATGTGCTTTTTAGAAGTTTACAATTACGACAAATTCTTCTCATCATAAACATCCTAAGAATATGACACTGAACTGTCCCTGAGAGCTAGAGAACAATGAACAAATTCAGTGGCTGCCTTTCTTATTTAAATTTGCTGAGAATGCGTTTCAGTTACAGTAAATTTTCATGGCCGAATGTTTTGAAGAGTTTATTTACATGATAACTTTTTTGGCCACTGAACATTAGAAACTTTGCATTGGCTGCCAGTGTGCTACAATTAAATTTAAGTCAGCTTATCCATTTGTGTCTCAGTCTGTAGAAAGTTAACATTTGAATACCATTTGATCCATCAGAGCTGGCAACCAATCTTCACAGTTATAGTTGGATTTTCAGTGGATTTAGTGAACATATACATCTACATCTACATCCATATTCCGCAAGCCACCTGACGGTGTGTGGCGGAGGGTACTTTGACCATCACTCTTACTGAGTCTCACAGAGGACATCTGTTGTTGCGGAAGCTATTTGGAACCACAAAGCAATGAAGAAGTGCATAAGGTAGGCAGTGACTTATTTCATGTAATCATTAAAGCTTTGTTCTATCATAGATTGAACTGTCCAATCAGCTCTGCATTTTGGTGAAGAGGATTGATAGTATCCAAATTAAGAAAACACATTAGGAACACTGTCCAAAAGTTGAACAAATACTTTTTAGTGGAAAACGTGAGAAAGATACTGTTTTGCTAAAAGTGTAGAAATACATATAGGCTCAACTGGGCAAATAAAGGTCATAGTGACGAAAGATAGATGGACGCATCGACCAAGTTGGCCATGCAAGGCAGTAGAGTCTGTCAATTTCCTCCAAGGCAGGGATGAATTCTTCACTTATTACAATCCTATTAATGAATGTGGCAATAAGTGCACGGGTGTGTAAGCTATAATATTTCATAGTTAGAATCAGCAACCATACAACAAAAATTCCCTCTTCCATAAATGTAAAATTTTAACGTTTCACACATTAAGGGATTTGTAGGAAAAAAATTGGAAATTTGTGGCAAGGTATTATGGGACCAAACTGCGGAGGTCATTGGTCCCTAAGCTTACACACTACTTAAACTCACTTGAATTAACTTACACTAAGGACAACACACACACATCCATGCCCGAGGGAGAACTCGAATCTCCGACGGGGAGCCGCGTGGACTGGATTTGTAAGTACACATAGGCCTAAAGAAATGATGAATAGTTCGATCACAAGCCACACTTAATACTTAAGAATACACAGAAGAGGTAGAAGAGCTTCCTATACATTCAGAAAACTTGTTGTTGTTGTTGTGGTCTTCAGTCCTGAGACTGGTTTGATGCAGCTCTCCATGCTACTCTATCCTGCGCAAGCTGCTTCACCTCCCAGTACCTACTGCAACCTACATCTTCCTGAATCTGTTTAGTGTACCCATCTCTTGGTCTCCCTCTATGATTTTTACCCTCCACGCTGCCCTCCAACACTAAACTGGCAATCCCTTGATGCCTCAGAATATGTCCTACCAACCGATCCCTTCTTCTAGTCAAGTTGTGCCACAAACTTCTCTTCTCCCCAATCCTATTCAATACTTCCTCATTAGTTATGTGATCTACCCATCTAATCTTCAGCATTCCTCTGTAGCACCACACTTCAAAAGCTTCTATTTTCTTCTTGTCCAAACTATTTATCATCCATGTTTCACTTCCATACATGGCTACACTCCATACAAATACTTTCAGAAACGACTTCCTGACACTTAAATCTATACTCGACGTTAACAAATTTCTCTTCCTCAGAAATGCTTTCCTTGCCATTGCCAGTCTACATTTTATATCCTCTCTACTTCGACCATGATCAGTTATTTTGTTCCCTAAATAGAAAAACTCCTTTACTACTTTAAGTGTCTCATTTCCTAATCTAATACCCTCAACATGACCCGACTTAATTCGACTACATTCCATTATGCTCGTTTTGCTTTTGTTGATGTTCATCTTATATCCTCCCTTCAAAACACTATCCATTCCGTTCAACTTCTCTTCCAAGTTCTTTGCTGTCTGTGACAGAATTACAATGTCATCGGCGAAGCTCAAAGTTTTCAGTTCTTCTCCATGGATTTTAATACCTACTCCAAATTTTTCTTTTGTTTCCTTCACTGCTTGCTCAATATACAGATTGAATAACATCAGGGAGAGGCTACAACCCTGTCTCACTCCCTTCCCAACCACTGCTTCCCTTTGATGTCCCTTGACTCTTATAACTGCCATCTGGTTTCTGTACAAATTGTAAATAGCTTTTCGCTCCTTGTATTTTACCCCTGCCATCTTCAGAATTTGAAAGAGAGTATTCCAGTCAACATTGTCAAAAGCTTTCTCTAAGTCTACAAATGCTAGAAATGTAGGTTTGCCTTCCCTTAGTCTAGCTTCTAAGATAAGTCGTAGGGTCAGTATTGCCTCGCGTGTTCCCATATTTCTGCGGAATCCAAACTGATCTTCCCTGAGGTAGGCTTCTACTAGTTTTTCCATTTGTCTGTAAAGAATTCGCGTTAGTATTTTGCAGCTGTGACTTATTAAACTGATAGTTCGGTAATTTTCACATCTGTCAACACCTGCTTTCTTTGGGATTGGAATTATTATATTCTGCTTGAAGTCTGAGGGTATTTCGCCTGTCTCATACATCTTGCTCACCAGATGGTAGAGTTTTGTCAGGACTGGCTCTCCCAAGGCTCTCAGTAGTTCTAATGGAATGTTGTCTAACTCCTGGGGCTTTGTTTCGACTCAGGTCTTTCAGCGCTCTGTGAAACTCTTCACGCAGTATCTTATCTCCCATTTCATCTTCACCTACATCCTCTTCCATTTCCATAATATTGTCCTCAAGTACATCGCCCTTGTATAGACCTTCTATATAATCCTTCCACCTTTCTGCTTTCCCTTCTTTGCTTACAACAGGGTTTCCATCTGAGCTTCATAGAAGTGGTTCTCTTTTCTCCAAAGGTCTCTTTAATTTTCCTGTAGGCAGTATCTATCTTACCCCTAGTGAGATAAGCCTCTACATCCTTACATTTGTCCTCTAGCCATCCCTGCTTAGCCATTTTGCACTTCCTGTCAATCTCATTTTTGAGACGTTTGTATTCCTTTTTGCCTCCTTCATTTACTGCATTTTTATATTTTCTCCTTTCATCATTTAAATTCAATATTTCTTCTGTTACCCAAGGATTTCTATTAGCCCTCGTCTTTTTACCTACTTGATCGTCTGCTGCCTTCACTACTTCATCCCTCAAAGCTACCCATTCCTCTTCTACTGTATTTCTTTCCCCCATTCTTGTCAATTGTTCCCTTATTCTCTCCCTGAAACTCTGTACAACCCCTGGTTTAGTCAGTTTATCCAGGTCCCATCTCCTTAAATTCCCACCTTTTTGCAGTTTCTTCAGTTTTAATCTACAGTTCATAACCAATAGATTGTGGTCAGAGTCCACATCTGCCCCTGGAAATGTCTTACAATTTAAAACCTGGTTCCTAAATCTCTGTCTTACCATTATATAATCTATCTGAAACCTGTCAGTATCTCCAGGCTTCTTCCATGTATACAATCTTCTTTTATGATTCTTGAACCAAGTGTTAGCTATGATTAAGTTGTGCTCTGTGCAAAATTCTACCAGGCGGCTTCTTCTTTCGTTTCTTACCCCCAATCCATATTCACCTACTACGTTTCCTTCTCTCCCTTTTCCTACTACCGAATTTCAGTCACCCATGACTATTGAATTTTCGTCTCCCTTCACTATCTGAATAATTTCTTTTATTTCATCATACATTTCTTCAATTTCTTCATCATCTGCAGAGCTAGTTGGCATATAAACTTGTGCTACTGTAGTAGGCGTGGGCTTCGTATCTATCTTGGCCACAATAATGCGTTCACTATGCTGTTTGCAGTAACTTACCCGCATTCCTATTTTCCTATTCACTATTAAACCTACTCCTGCATTACCCCTATTTGATTTTGTGTTTATAACCCTGTAGTCACCTGACCAAAAGTCTTGTTCCTCCTGCGACCGAACTTCACTAATTCCTACTATATCTAACTTTAACCTATCCAATTCCCTTTTCAAATTTTCTAACCTACCTGCCCGATTAAGGGATCTGACATTCCACGCTCCGATCCGTAGAATGCCAGTTTTCTTTCTGCTGAGAACGACATCCTCTTGAGTAGTCCCCGCCCGGAGATTCGAATGGGGGACTATTTTACCTCTGGAATATTTTACCCAAGAGGATGCCATCATCATTTCACCATACAGTAAAGCTGCATGCCCTCGGGAAAAATTACGGCTGTAGTTTCCCCTTGCTTTCAGCCGTTCGCAGTACCAGCACAGCAAGGCCGTTTTGGTTAGTGTTACAAGGCCAGATCAGTCAATCACCCAGACTGTTGCCCCTGCAACTACTGAAAAGGCCGCTGCCCCTCTTCAGGAACCACATGTCTGTCAGGCCTCTCAACAGATACCCCTCCGTTGTGGTTGCACCTACGGTTCGGCTATCTGTATCGCTGAGGCACGCAAGCCTCCCCACCAACGGCAAGGTCCATGGTTCATGGGGGGGGGGGGGGGGGGGGGGAGGGATCAGAAAACTTAGACATCTCTAAAAAGATAGACATCTTGTGCCAATGTGAGAACTGTATAACCACATGGTTATAGAAGTGTGTGTGTGTGTGTGTGTGTGTGTGTGTGTGTGTGTGTGAATTAATACCGAAAAATAGTTAACTTTTAATTATAAGTGTGAATAGATCTCCACTGGGAAATTTCATACTGTTTATGAAGAATAATAAGGAGGCTCCAGTATGCTATAAAGTTATAATTCAAGCCGACAAAAGACCACTTGGAGAACACGAACATCAATTTGATGCTCCTCAGATAGATGAAGTCGCCATCACAGTTGTGGACAATGAAAACACACGCTGTTACATAATTGTACAACAAAGAAGAGAAGGGCTACAACACATTAAAGAGACACACTGTTCATATGATGCCCACCAATATCCATTAATATTTGTGCACAGAGAGGTCAGATATCATTTTAATGCGAAACAAATCCAACCCAAAACTGACACATGAACAAACAAAAAAGTCACTTCCAAGTAGTTCTATGCTTACCACTTAATGATTATAGAGACAATGAAACATACAATCACATACTTAACACTCAACGTTTATTCCAACAATTCCTGGTAGATATGTATGCAAAAACAGAAGTGGAACGGGTGTCTTACATAAGACTGAATCAGAAAAAACTACACATGGAAGAATACATCCACCTTAGGGACACAATCATAAATGACAGAACCACTGACGACATTGAAACACTGGTACCCTTACCGTCAACACACATAGAAAGTCCGAGACACATGTACGAATACACTCACGATACCATAACCTACGTAAGCACATATGGATGACCTGGCCTCTTCATAACGTTCACATGCAACTCATCATGGCCAGAAATTGAAGAACAACAAAGTTACAGAAAGCCTCCATGCATCGACACAATATAAGAGCCCATGTTTTCCGACAAAAATAAATGACATTTATAGAAGTCTTCACAAAATACTGCTCTTTGAAACTATTCGATGCTGGACGTACACAATCAAATGGCAAAAATGAGAACTGCCTCGCTCACACAATTTCCTACAGCTACACGACATAATTCATCCCATGAATATCGACAAAATCATCCAAGCTGAATTTCCCAATCCACAATAAGACCGAAACTGTAAGATATAGTAGTGAAAAAACATGATTCATTGACAATGCGGGCCATTAAACCCCAATTCACTATGAATGAGTGACGGAAACTGTACAAAAAATACCCAACACCATACTCAGATGATACACAAATTGTAGTTGATGGCTATCCCAATTATAGGAGGCAAACACCCAAAAACGGTGGCTTCGGATCAAAAATACGAATACAAGACAGTGCCAAATTGGAAATAGATAATCAGTGGGCAATACCATATAACACACTACTTTCCAAAATGTTCCAAGCACACATGAATGCAGAATACTGTAATTCAGTGAAATCCATCAAATATGTCTGTAACCATGTGAACAAAGGCAGTGACACGGCAATATTTCAAATAGCCACAGACAGCAAACAACAAAACACAAATGACGATATCCTCATGTACCAAATGGGAAGAAACCTCAATGGTAATGAAGCAGCAGAGCGAAAATTTGGTTTTCCTGAACTCAAATGCGAACCAACTGTGCAACATCTCTAGCAGTACATCTGGAGAATGGACAGGGAGTTTACTTCACAAAAGACACCACCAGAAAAATTGAAAGTGAACCACCTCACAACACAACATCAACAGCTTTCTACAAACTGTGCCAAAAGGATCCACTTGTGAAAATATTAGTGTATGTCGATGTCTCGACGTATTATACGTGGAACATAACAAGAAAAATCTTTCAATGACAAAAACAAGGAATTCTAATAAAAGATCACAAAGGAATCATGGAAATTGGTGCACAAGGCTGAGTATACTCTGCACATCCAAACAATGCCAAATGTTTCTCTCCCTGGATGTTGCTACATGAAATATGAGGACCAACAAGTTTCACAGATCTCAAGACTGTTCACTGTTACCTATGTCAGACAAACAGAGAAGCATGCCAACACTTAGGACTACTGGAAAATGACAACCACTGGGAATTAACACTACAAGAAGCCTCACTCACAGCCTCAGCTGGGAACAAATGAGAGACTTATTCACCATAATTCTAACAACAAATAACCCATTGAATCTGAAACAGCTATGCAACTCCTTCAAAGAGAGGATGAGTGATGACATGCTGTAAATCCGACAAGCTGATCCTCAACTGACCATCGAATTCAACAACGAAATCTTCAATGAAACACTCATTCGTCTAGAAGATAAATGCTTAGCAATCAACAACCATACCTTTGTACAACTTGGGATTCAAGTACCATGAAAAGATGCTACCAGTGTGATAAACTGGTAAATTACAAAGGAGAAAAGCTACATCAATGAAATACTTCAATACACTGTTGCTCACAATAAAAACCACTCCTCAATGACAATCAAAAGGAAATTCTCAACATTATCATGGACCAGATCGACAACAACAATGGTGGGATTACTTACTTGGATGCAACAGCTGGTACTGGGAAAATGTTTCTCATATATCTATTGCTTGCAGAAATACATGCTAAACTACACATCGCACTTGCACCAGCATCATCCGGCATTGTAGCCACACTTATGGAATGAGGGCAAACTGCTCATTCTGCCCTACAAAAATCACATCTCTCCTCACACATACAAATGCTGCGACTAATAAAATATATGAGAGTTGAACTATCGAAAGATGGAATAACAGTACATTTTGCTCAACAACTTTTACAAATATGTGAAGTTACATATCCTACTGACCAGAATGACCAACCTCATTAAATTCCACAGTGATTTCTGCAACATAGCCACTGCTGAAAATGAATTCATCAACCAAATATATCAAACATTGTTCACAATCATACCAATCTGGACTGGCTATTTGAAAAGAAACTTTGGCAACTAAAAATAATAATGCCAATGATATCACCGGTGAAGAGAGAATATAGAAGTCGATTGACATTATGGTAAATGGTGAAGAATTTCTAAACTTTTTGCAAGTACCAGGAATGCCATTAAACTGCCTTCAACTTAAAATTGGATCTCCAATAATACTATTCAAAAATCTCAACTCACCAAAACTATGTGATGGAACACAGATGATCGCCAAACAGCTATCGAATAACATCATCGAGGCCGAACTTATGACTGGAAAGTATAAAGGACACACTCTATATATCCTCAGAATACCACTGATCTCTACTGAATTGCCATTCCAGTTTAGAAGACTGCAATTTCCAAACGTATTAGCCTACAGTTTTACCGTTAACATAGTGCAAGGACAAACTTTAAAATGTTGTGGCATCATGCTCTAAGACAGCCGCTCCTCACACGGTCAACTATATGTACCTTGCTCTCAAGTAGGAAATTGGACAAATTTGTACATATATACCCCAGATAACAAAATGAACAATGTTATTTATGAACAAGTGTTGTAAATAGTTAGAATATGTTTTCAATAATTTTTTTTTTTTTTTACTTTTTATAAAATTTCAACTCTCATATAATCTCATAGGAACACCCTGAGCAAAGCCGGTTACCCCAGCTAGTGCTTTATAAATATTTAATCCATACATCAAGAAGTTGTTATGTCCTGCATATTTGAACCAAAAATAATTTTTAAATATTACTTATTATCTGCAATATAAAAGTATATTTTTCTTGGTAACATAAACTAACAAGCTATTGTCATGGAAATACACAAGAATACTAATATGCCACTATACATTATCAAATGACTTGTGGCAACAAACAAGAATTATAAATAATATTTAAAATATAAGACCACAATTTTACATTTTTCTCAAGAAGATTTTAATCGTACATTACACGTGACAAGGAAATACAAAAGATTTATATGCATTAAAAGTTCTTCGGACATGAGCTGAATGTGGGGGAAGATTAGTTCAAAGAAGAAACGGTACAGTACACAGTAGTTTAACTAAGACTGGCACAGCCTGCAACCCACAATAAACAATTTTCACATGGCACAGTCAGGCAACACACATCAGCTAAATTATGAGCAATGAGCCAGCAAACAGCAATGGTAACCAGGGGTGAGTCAGCAACACAGACAACACGCAGCAACTGCCACCAGGGGTGTGAGGATCAGCAGTGGACAGTACACAGTGGCCGATTATGATGTATCAATTCAGAGTCCATAATCATCAACATCATCATCAACATCTTTTGAGTATTCTACATCTAGTACTGTTTCCCACTTTCTGTTTTCCACTTCTTCCAATCCTGACAATCTTCTTCTTGCAGTCCTCTGGCACCCCATGTGTCCCTGACCTCTCAACTCCAGCTCCACTTGGTTGCCCAAGCTTTCTTCTTTCTGCCGAGGTTCAGTGCTATACTCTCTCTGGCCATCGGCTACCATCCATCCTTTCCAGATGTCCATACCATTTTAAATGTTTCTGTTGCGTCCTTGCCAATGGACACAACTGAAGCTGGCACACTGAGACAGTTTCTGACTGGCACCCTGGGTGGCACTTTGAAGTTCACCGCCAACCGTAAGTGCGGCGCAATCCGCAATCTCCGCGCCGCTGCCAGTGAGATGGACTTCTGCATTGTGATAAGTGGCAGCCACTGACAGTAATGGGCTTCATGCTCTTGACAGGTCACTACTTAGTTGTATCTGCCTGAAGGACATCCAATGAGTTGCTGTAGAACTTACGTTAAGTATCGCAGTGCAATGAGGTGTATATTTGTATGTCACTAATTTGTTTGCACTGTCATAGTTTCTCCATCCACCTTGGGGCATCTAAACCTAATATGACAGGTGCAAGCCATTCTACTCAGACAACCTTTACACATCAGTTTCACCACTATGTTGTCCATCACTGATTTACCGACACCCATGGCGTCTCTTTTTTGTTGGTATTTGGTACTTCGTCCAGCTTGGAGATGTCACAAATTTGTCTCCTAAATTTCATCTATAGTGCAAGCAACTTGTTTCTCTGTCACTTTTTTTATTACAGATGTTTCTGCCCAACACAGTCTATCACATTAAAATACGGTGGGTTCTGATCTATTAGAACAAAATATACTGTGAATTCATTTTTTCAATTTCAATCAATTTTGTTGCTGGATCAAGTGAAATAGTTAAGTGAATATTTAGATAGGAAGTCAACTTGCCAGCAACTGTTCAACTTATGAAGAAAACTAGCTGAGGGAATACAGTTCATTAACAAAAGATGCAAAACAAAACAAAACTGAACACTTATAGTGAAGTTAGTTTACTATACCAATTTTTTGTGACTTTGCAATTTAATATTCATTAGGAGATTGTCACATGGTTCTCACACAAGGAAGTGAAGCATCTGAATCAATTTTGCAAGACTTCACATCGACAAATTGTAGATTTTCTCAAAAGGAAGGAAAAATTCAATTATTGCTCAAATAGATAAAAACTTCCTCAAATAGATAATAGATTTTATATATAAAAACAAAGATGATGTGACTTACCAAACGAAAGTGCTGGCAGGTCGATAGACACACAAACAAACACAAACATACACACAAAATTCTAGCTTTCGCAACCAACGGTTGCCTCGTCAGGAAAGAGGTAAGGAGAGGGAAAGACAAAAGGATGTGGGTTTTAAGGGAGAGGGTAAGGAGTCATTCCAATCCCGGGAGCGGAAAGACTTACCTTAGGGGGAAAAAAAGACGGGTATACACTCGCACACACACACATATCCATCCACACATATACAGACACAAGCAGACATATTTAAAGACAAAGAGTTTGGGCAGAGATGTCAGTCGAGGCGGAAGTGCAGAGGCAAAGATGTTGTTGAATGACAGGTGAGGTATGAGTGGCGGCAACTTGAAATTAGCGGAGATTGAGGCCTGGTGGGTAACGGGAAGAGAGGATATATTGAAGAGCAAGTTCCCATCTCCGAAGTTCGGATAGGTTGGTGTTAGTGGGAAGTATCCAGATAACACGGACGGTGTAACACTGTGCCAAGATGTGCTGGCCGTGCACCAAGGCATGTTTAGCCACAGGGTGATCCTCATTACCAACAAACACTGTCTGCCTGTGTCCATTCATGCGAATGGACAGTTTGTTGCTGGTCATTCCCACATAGAATGCGTCACAGTGTAGGCAGGTAAGTTGGTAAATCACGTGGGTGCTTTCACACGTGGCTCTGCCTTTGATCGTGTACACCTTCCGGGTTACAGGACTGGAGTAGGTGGTGGTGGGAGGGTGCATGGGACAGGTTTTGCACCGGGGGCGGTTACAAGGGTAGGAGCCAGAGGGTAGGGAAGGTGGTTTGGGGATTTCATAGGGATGAACTAACAAGTTACAAAGGTTAGGTGGAGGGCGGAAAGACACTCTTGGTGGAGTGGGGAGGATTTCATGAAGGATGGATCTCATTTCTGGGCAGGATTTGAGGAAGTCGTATCCCTGCTGGAGAGCCACATTCAGAGTCTGGTCCAGTCCCGGAAAGTATCCTGTCACAAGTGGGGCACTTTTGGGGTTCTTCTGTGGGAGGTTCTGGGTTTGAGGGGATGAGGAAGTGGCTCTGGTTATTTGCTTCTGTACCAGGTCGGGAGGGTAGTTGCGGGATGTGAAAGCTGTTGTCAGGTTGTTGGTGTAATGGTTCAGAGATTCCGGACTGGAGCAGATTCGTTTGCCACGAAGACCTAGGCTGTAGGGAAGGGACCGTTTGATGTGGAATGGGTGGCAGCTGTCATAATGGAGGTAATGTTGTTTGTTGGTGGGTTTGATGTGGACGGACGTGTGAAGCTGGCCATTGGACAGATGGAGGTCAATGTCAAGGAAAGTGGCGTGGGATTTGGAGTAGGACCAGGTGAATCTGATGGAACCGAAGGAGTTGAGGTTGGAGAGGAAATTCTGGAGTTCGTCTTCACTGTGAGTCCAGATCATGAAGATGTCATCAATAAATCTGTACCAAACTTTGGGTTGGCAGGCCTGGGTAACCAAGAAGGCTTCCTCTAAGCGACCCATGAATAGGTTGGCGTACGAGGGAGCAATCCTGGTACCCATGGCTGTTCCCTTTAATTGTTGGAATGTCTGGCCTTCAAAAGTGAAGAAGTTGTGGATCAGGATGAAGCTGGCTAAGGTAATGAGGAAAGAGGTTTTAGGTAGGGTGGCAGGTGATCGGCGTGAAAGGAAGTGCTCCATCGCAGTGAGGCCCTGGACGTGCGGAATATTTGTGTATAAGGAAGTGGCATCAATGGTTACAAGGATGGTTTCCGGGGGTAACGGATTGGGTAAGGATTCCAGGCATTCGAGAAAGTGGTTGGTGTCTTTGATGAAAGATGGGAGACTGCATGTAATGGGTTGAAGGTGTTGATCTACGTAGGCAGAGATACGTTCTGTGGGGTCTTGGTAACCAGCTACAATGGGGCGGCCGGGATGATTGGGTTTGTGAATTTTAGGTAGAAGGTAGAAGGCAGGGGTGCGGGGTGTCGGTGGGGTCAGGAGGTTGATGGAGTCCGGGGAAAGGTTTTGCAGGAGGCCTAAGGTTCTGAGGATTCCTTGAAGCTCCGCCTGGACATCAGGAATGGGATTACCTTGGCAAACTTTGTATGTGGTGTTGTCTGAAAGCTGACGCAGTCCCTCAGCCACATACTCCCGACGATCAAGTACCACAGTCGTGGAACCCTTGTCCGCCGGAAGAATGACGATGGATTGGTCAGCCTTCAGATCACAGCTAGCCTGGGCTCCAGCAGTGGTGATGTTGGGAGTAGGATTAAGGTTTTTTAAGAAGGACTGCGAGGCAAGGCTGGAAGTCAGAAATGCCTGGAAGGTTTGGAGAGGGTGATTTTGAGGAAGAGGAGGTGGGTCCTGCTGTGACGGAGGACGGAACTGTTCCAGGCAGGGTTCAATTTCGATAGTGTCTTGGGGAGTTGGATAATTAGGAGTAGGATTAGGATCATTTTTCTTCGTGGCAAAGTGATATTTCCAGCAGAGAGTACGAATGTAGGACAGTAAATCTTTGACGAGGGCTGTTTCCTTTCCAGCAAACATCAACCTCCTCTCATAGCACACAAACCCATTCTCTCCCATCTACTCAATCTCCCACTTCCAGCTCCACTCCCTCCAAAACCTCAACATTCCAATCAACACAATCTGGAACCACAACACCCTAATTCAATAGTTAACCTTTCCTCCAAACCTCTCTCCCAATCCGAAACCTCTGTCCTATCCGAAGGCCTCACCTTCAGCACCACTCCCAGATTCAACCAAACAGCCCTCGTCAAAGATTTACTGTCCTACACTCGTACTCTCTGCTGGAAATATCACTATGCCACGAAGAAAAATGATCCTAATCCTACTCCTAATGATCCAACTCCCCAAGACACTATCGAAATTGAACCCTGCCTGGAACAGTTCCGTCCTCCGTCACAGCAGGACCCACCTCCTCTTCCTCAAAATCACCCTCTCCAAACCTTCCAGGCATTTCTGACTTCCAGCCTTGCCTCTCAGTTCTTCTTAAAAAACCTTAATCCTACTCCCAACATCACCACTGCTGGAGCCCAGGCTAGCCGTGATCTGAAGGCTGACCGATCCATCGTCATTCTTCCGGTGGACAAAGGGTTCCACGACCGTGGTACTTGATCGTCGGGAATATGTGGCTGAGGGACTGCGTCAGCTTTCAGACAACACCACATACAAAGTTTGCCAAGGTAATCCCATTCCTGATGTCCAGGCGGAGCTTCAAGGAATCCTCAGAACCTTAGGCCCCCTGCAAAACCTTTCACCTGACTCCATCAACCTCCTGACCCCACCGACACCCCGCACCCCTGCCTTCTACCTTCTACCTAAAATTCACAAACCCAATCATCCCGGCCGCCCCATTGTAGCTGGTTACCAAGACCCCACAGAACGTATCTCTGCCTACGTAGATCAACACCTTCAACCCATTACATGTAGTCTCCCATCCTTCATCAAAGACACCAACCACTTTCTCGAATGCCTGGAATCCTTACCCAATCCGTTACCCCCGGAAACCATCCTTGTAACCATTGATGCCACTTCCTTATACACAAATATTCCCCACGTCCAGGGCCTCGCTGCGATGGAGCACTTCCTTTCACGCCGATCACCTGCCACCCTACCTAAAACCTCTTTCCTCATTACCTTAGCCAGCTTCATCCTGACCCACAACTTCTTCACTTTTGAAGGCCAGACATACCAACAATTAAAGGGAACAGCCAAGGGGTACCAGGATGGCCCCCTCGTACGCCAACCTATTCATGGTTCGCTTAGAGGAAGCCTTCTTGGTTACCCAGGCCTGCCAACCCAAAGTTTGGTACAGATTTATTGATGACATCTTCATGATCTGGACTCACAGTGAAGAAGAACTCCAGAATTTCCTCTCCAACCTCAACTCCTTCGGTTCCATCAGATTCACCTGGTCCTACTCCAAATCCCACGCCACTTTCCTTGACAGTGACCTCCATCTGTCCAATGGCCAGCTTCACACGTCCGTCCACATCAAACCCACCAACAAGCAACAGTACCTCCATTATGACAGCTGCCACCCATTCCACATCAAACGGTCCCTTCCCTACAGCCTAGGTCTTCGTGGCAAACGAATCTGCTCCAGTCCGGAATCTCTGAACCATTACACCAACAACCTGACAACAGCTTTCGCATCCCGCAACTACCCTCCCGACCTGGTACAGAAGCAAATAACCAGAGCCACTTCCTCATCCCCTCAAACCCAGAACCTCCCACAGAAGAACCACAAAAGTGCCCCACTTGTGACAGGATACTTTCCGGGACTGGACCAGACTCTGAATGTGGCTCTCCAGCAGGGATACGACTTCCTCAAATCCTGCCCAGAAATGAGATCCATCCTTCATGAAATCCTCCCCACTCCACCAAGAGTGTCTTTCCGCCATCCACCTAACCTTTGTAACCTGTAAGTTCATCCCTATGAAATCCCCAAACCACCTTCCCTACCCTCTGGCTCCTACACTTGTAACCGCCCCCGGTGTAAAACCTGTCCCATGCACCCTCCCACCACCACCTACTCCAGTCCTGTAACCCGGAAGGTGTACACGATCAAAGGCAGAGCCACATGTGAAAGCACCCACGTGATTTACCAAATTACCTGCCTACACTGTGACGCATTCTATGTGGGAATGACCAGCAACAAACTGTCCATTCGCATGAATGGACACAGGCAGACAGTGTTTGTTGGTAATGAGGATCACCCTGTGGCTAAACATGCCTTGGTGCACGGCCAGCACATCTTGGCACAGTGTTACACCGTCCGTGTTATCTGGATACTTCCCACTAACACCAACCTATCCGAACTCCGGAGATGGGAACTTGCTCTTCAATATATCCTCTCTTCCCGTTACCCACCAGGCCTCAATCTCCGCTAATTTCAAGTTGCCGCCACTCATACCTCACCTGTCATTCAACAACATCTTTGCCTCTGCACGTCCGCCTCGACTGACATCTCTGTCTTTGAATATGTCTGCTTGTGTCTGTATATGTGTGGATGGATATGTGTGTGTGTGCGAGTGTATACCCGTCTTTTTTTCCCCCTAAGGTAAGTCTTTCCGCTCCCGGGATTGGAATGACTCCTTACCCTCTCCCTTAAAACCCACATCCTTTTGTCTTTCCCTCTCCTTACCTCTTTCCTGACGAGGCAACCGTTGGTTGCGAAAGCTAGAATTTTGTGTGTATGTTTGTGTTTGTTTGTGTGTCTATCAACCTGCCAACGCTTTCGTTTGGTAAGTCACATCATCTTTGTTTTTAAATATATTTTTCCCACGTGGAATGTTTCCCTCTATTATATTCAGATAATAGATTTTCTAAGATGGAAGTCTTCAGGTAGTTTGCCTTTTTAGTATTTTTCATCTATTGGTCTATTCAATAAAAACAAGGAACACAATGTTTACTAAGATGTCTACCCTGATAAGGTTGTACAAATTAATGTAAAAAACAGGACAGTATAACATGAACCCTCACCTACGGTGTAGACAATCTTTGGCATCAAATAGAACCTGAATTTTTCTAAGGACCAAAACAAATATATCCTGAATGTTGGTTAATGAGATTTTATACCATTCCTCACAAGGAACTGTTGAAATTTAATAACATATTTTGCAGGATTCTCATCGAGTGATTGTGGAGGTCTGGGAATAAGGTCAGGCAAAACCTATTAGATCAGAACGCAGCATGTCATTCTCAATGGAGAGAAGTCTTCCGAACTAAGAGTGATTTCAGGTGTGCCACAGGGGAGTGTCGTAGGACAGATGCTATTCACAATACATATAAATGACCTTGTGGATAACATCGGAAGTTCACGGAGGCTTTTTGCGGATGATGCTGTAGTATACTGAGAGGTTGCAACAATGGAAAATTGTACTGAAATGCAGGAGGATCTGCAACGAATTGACGCATGGTGCAGGGAATGGCAATTGGATCTCAATGTAGACAAGTGTAATGTGCTGTGAATACACAGAAAGAAAGATCTTTTATCATTTAGCTACAATATAGCAGGTCAGCAACTGGAAGCAGTTAATTCCATAGATTATCTGGGAGTAGGCATTAGGAGTGATTTAAAATGGAATGACCATATAAAATTAATCGTCGGTAAAGCAGATGCCAGACTGAGATTCATTGGAAGAATCCTAAGGAAATGCAGTCCGAAAACAAAGGAAGTAGGTTACAGTACACTTGTTCGCCCACTGCTCACCGGTGTGGGATCCGTACCAGATAGGGTTGACAGAAGAGATATGACAGATAAACTCCAGTGGAAGACTCTGCAAGAGAGACACTCAGTAGCTTGGTACGGGCTTTTGTTGAAGTTTCCAGAACATACCTTCACCGAGGAGTCAAGCAGTATATTGCTCCCACCTACATATATCTCGCGAAGAGACCATGAGGATAAAATCAGAGAGATTAGAGCCCACACAGAGGCATATCGACTATCTTTTTTTCCACGAACAATACGAGACTGGAATAGAAGGGAGAACCGATAGAGGAACTCAAGGTACCCTCCGCCACACACCGTCAGGTGGCTTGCGGAGTATGGATGTGGATGTAGATATAGATGTAGATCAGCGTAATGCTCATCAAACCAATCTTCGACATTTACAGTAATTTCACTAGGGGAATTATGTTTGAAGACACAATTACAAGCTGAAATAAATGCCTGTGTGTCTGAGCAACAGTCCATTCCACAGAGTGGTGCAAAAGTCACTGGACAGTTGGTTAAAAGAAAACAGTGCACAGTGCCCAGTGGCCATCCTGTATAGTGTAATAAACTTTACCAGTTACTTTTCCTTTCAGTGTTACATAGGATTCACAGAAACTCATGGTATGACCACCTAAAACCAATATAGAACATTCTTGCTCTATAGTTGGAAGAAAACAGTCTCATCTGTATGCTCCCATAGACATTCTCCATACTTTAGTATGTGAAGCAGCAATGGACTCAGTAAGACCACATTACTTATTAGCCAGTAATCCATATTCTGTGCTTCTTGGACAACAGAAGCATCTTCTTTGTATTTGAATGTTTTACAAGAGATTTATCAATAGTAGTTCTACCACTAATTTTTCATTTATCCAGATAAACTGCACTTCTTTCAATGGCACTGTGCTTTAAGCACAACACTCACTTTCATGTTAGTAGTTTCTTGTTAGAAAAAGCTATCCTCATTAATATCACCTGATTCTAACAGTAAGTGTACAATTTCTTTCACTATTGTATTTAGCAGACAAATTTTCTTCATGAAGACTGAATGATATCATGACACTGCACATAGCTAACTGGTAGATTCGTGCCAAAGCGTATACTGACAATTAGCTCTCATAGAAAGTCTAAAAAATATTATATAAGAGTAGAACAACATGAGATTACAATGATCACAAACTTACTCATGGCTCAAAGCAATGTCAGCTATATTATAATACAAAGGGAAAACAAAATATGATACCACAGTGTTAAGGCAGCTCAGATAAAAAGTGGAAATATGGCTTGTATCAGGATGATTATGGTGTTTTGTTTATACCTTTTATAAAGTTATACAACAGAGCTAAACATAAATGAACTAACAATAGCTGCATAAAAGACAGTTCCATATACACACAATAAAACAAGAGTTTCCTGTCACACTCGGTTAATGCACAATCAACTACAGAATGGTCTTTAATAACTGTCAGAATCTAGGTACTATTTACATTGATCATGAAAACAAACACACAGAAAAAAAAAGATAAATACCACGATGGACTGCCAGATTCTCCTTCGCTTGAGAGTAAAGGTGCAACAGCTGTAGATGCCTGTCAAGCAATTCAACTTGTCTTGAGTGCCAAGGTTCACGTAACTCTCCCATGCCCGCTACCTCCTGGAGCAGTTCTTTTTCTTCCTGGATCCAAAGCGCTCTGCAACAATAAAAATGTTGTTTCTAATTTACTAAGAGTAAATCAGCACAGGTATTACAGGGAACCATTTCTTTCAATTTTATCATCAGTTATTCTCAACAAACTGAGTCTGAGAAAAAAAGGAAAAAAAAGTAAATTAACATCTACCTTCTAAATTCCTCAAAGCATACAGTTCACCAAAAACATACTGAGTATTTACGGTTTTAAATGCAACCTGTTCCCAAAAACAACTCAACCACTGAATTGCAGATACTTATTTCTTGTTATTTTTTTATTTCATTTAGATACATATTCTGTTGATGAGTGTGCATGTGCATGTGCATTGCAATCCAGATCCGCTGAACTTCTTGTTTTATAATCATGGCACACTTCGTTAACTTCATAGTGCAGAGCCATGAACCTCATGGCAAACGCCAATAACCCCATAGTAACATCTCACGAAACACGGCAGCTGGAAATGGTCAAAGCAAGCACTTTTGTCTCCAATATTTGAGATTCTGCTAACAGTAAATGAGGCTCAGGATAACATCTACACACACACACACACACACACACACACACACACACACACACACACACACACACACACACACACACACACTGAAGAGCCAAAGAAACTGGTACAACTGCCTAATATCCTATAGGGCCCCTACGAGCATGCAGAAGTGCTGCAACATGATGTGGCATGGATTCGACTAATGTCTGAAGTAGTGCTGGAGGGAACTGACACCATGAATCCTGCAGGGCTGTCCATAAATCCTTAAGTGCATGAAGGGGTGGAGACCTCTTGTGAACAGCACATTGCAAGGCATCCCAGATATGCTCAATAATGTTCATGTCTGGGTAGTTTGGTGGCCAGTGGAAGTGTTCAAACTCAGAAGAGTATTTCTGGAACCTCTCTGTAGCAATTCTGGATGTGTGAGGTGTCGCACTGTCCTGCTGGAATTGCCCAAGTCTGTCGGAATGCACAACGGACATGAGTGAATGCAGGTGATCAGACAGGATGCTTACATATGTGTCGCCTGTCAGAGTCGTATCTAGATGTGTCAGGGGTCCCATATCACTCCAACTGCACACAGCCTATGCGATTACAGAGCCTCCACCAGCTTGAACAGTCCCCTGCTGACATGCATTCATGAAGTTGTCTCCATATCTGCACACGTCCATCTACTCGATATAATTTGAAACGAGACTTGTTCAACCAGGCAACAAGTTTCCAGTCATCAACAGTCCAATGTCAGTGTTGACGGGCCCAGGTTAGGTGTAAGGCTTTGTGACATGCAGCCATTAAGGATACATGAGTGGGCCTTCGGCTCCGAAAGCTCATATTGATGATGTTTCGTTGATTGGGTTGCACACTGACACTTGTTGATGACCCAGCATTGAAATCTGCAGCAATTTGCGGAAGGGTTGCACTTCTGTCACGCTGAACGATTCTCTTCAGTGGTTGTTGTCCTGTTCTTGCAGGATCTTTTTCTGGCTGCAGCAATGTTGGAGATTTGATGTTTTACCGGATTCCTGATATTCACAGTACACTCGTGAAATCATCATACGGGAAAATCCCCACTTCATTGCTACCTCAGAGATGCTGTGTCCCATCACTCGTGTGCCCACTATATCATCACGTTCAAACTCACTATGAATTGAGACACAAAGGAATTACAAACGTTGGATGGCTGCAAGTGGGGCATCAATTGAAATCAATGGGGAAAGTTGAAAATTTGTGCTGGACTAGGATTTGAACCTGGGTCTCCTGCTTATTAGGCAGATGCTCTGACCACAGTGGTCATTGCAAATGCACTGACTAACCTATATGCCACCCATCCAACCTTCATTCTCAACTTATCCACATACTACTAATGTAGTGGCTCTTGCCGATTACCCTCATTAATCGCAGCATACCACCGATTCCTGTAAGAGTTCAAGCCTAGTCTGCACCTACACTGAAAAGATTATTGGCTGTCTCACCTTAATTATATACACTAATCAGCCGGGACATTATGTCCACCGAACTACTATCTATATAAACCACTCCAGGTGAGAGCAGCATCACCTGGCAAGGAATGACTGCCAGTTAGACAAATGTATGGCGCATGTTGTATCACTGAGTGTGCTGTCTTTGTGTAGAATGGGGAAGGTGCATTAAATATCTGACTTTGACTGAGAGGAGATTGTAATGGCTTGAAGGCTCACCACAAGCCTTTCGGAAACTGCAAGACCTGTCATGTGTTTGAGGAGTGCTCTGGTGAGCATCTTCACCATGTGGCGAAACCAAGATGAAACCATGTCCAGACATCATGGAGTTGGGTGGCCACCCCTCATTACAGATGTCGGATGTTATAGGTTGAGCAGCCAGGTAAAACAGGATAGGCAGCGAACTGTGGCAGAACTAAAATCTGACTTCAATGCTGGGGGGAAGACAAGTGTGCTTGAACACACAACGTACTGAACACTAACAATAGGCCTCTGCAAACGACAACCCATGCATGTGCCAATGTTAACATCACGACATGGGTGATTACGACTGAAATGGGAACATCACCATCAGCAATGGATGTTGGCACAGTGGCAGATTATTGCACAGTCCGATGAAACTCAATACCTTCTTCAGCAAACCGATGGGAGGGCACGAATCCATTTTCTTTACAGGAGAACAGCTCCTTGACACCTGTACTGTGGGATGGAGGGAAGCTGGCAGCGGCTCCATTACACTCCAGGGAACATTCATGTGGGCATCCCTGGTCCAGTGGAGCTCGTGCAAGGCAACATGATAGTACTGTAAATTGGTTGCAGGCCATGTACATGCCTTCATGACAATCATGTTTCTTGATGGCAGTGATATTTTTCAGCGAGATAATGCACCATATCACAAGGCCAGGAGCGTGATGGAGTAGATCGAGGAACACAGTGGCGAGTTCCAATTGATGTGCTGCCCCCCCCCCTCCACAACTTGCCAGATCTGAACCCGATCAAACACATCCGGGATGTGATTGAGTGTTGCACCAGAGTTTATCACTCTCCCTCCATAAATAGGTGACTTGAGTGTGCAGATGTGGTGCCCACTCCCTCCAGTGACCTACAAAGGCTTTGTTGCTTAATTGCAATGACATCACCACTGTTATCCATGCCAAAGGTGGACATACTGGCTATTAGAATGGTGGTCATATAATGTTCTGGTTGTTCAGTGTATATATGCAGTGTCTGCTCTTTTGGACATAACATATTTACCCGACTCTAAGACGAGGTTTTTCCCAAATTTGGCAATCGGAAATTATTGCATTGTCTTATATTCACAGATTAAACTACTACTGCTGCTGAGGTAAACATTTTTACAGTATTTAATAAATTAATTGGGGGTTCTCTTACATTTACAGATGAAACTTTGGCTATTGAGGTTAAACAATACAAGGAGAGCACAAAGTCTTGCCTGATTATAACAATTTATTGCAGACTAACTGTTTGACATAATAATTTACGTTTGATGCAGTTACATAGGTTAGTGTTACTAGTTTTTTTAAGACCACTTACATTAGTAAACTTCAACATGTGCTCCCTTGGTAGCTCGAAGAACGTTGAGGCGGTATTCCAGTTCCCACCAGGTGTTTTGTAACATGTGTTCTGTCACAGAACCCACAGCAGCTTGTATCCTAGCCTTCAGTTCATCGACATCAGCAACTGGTGTGACGAAGACTCTGTCCTTGATATAGCCCCAGAAAAAGAGGTCATGGGGTGGGGGGTGGCCAGGGTGCAGGGTGTTGGACCATTCATTCCAATCCACCGATCCGGAAATGTTTCATCCAGGAAATCATGTACTATCAAAGCCCAGTGGGGTGTGGGGGGTGGGTGGGTGGGGGGGGGGGGGGTTGGATGTGCTTGGAGGTGCTCCATCATGCTGGAAAATTATCCATGGTTGATATTATTCTAACTGTGGGGCAATGAACTACTGCAAAACGTCTAAATAAATGTTAGCGGTAATGGATTTTTTCCGTGAAGAAAAACCATCCAAAAACCGTGTTATGCATGAGGCCGCATCAAACATTCACTTTTTCGCTGTCTCCCTGTAACTGTACAGTAGCATGTGGAGACTCTGAACCTCATATATGGACATTATGTCTATTTACGATTCCACTGACATGAAAGGTGGATTCGTCAGTAAAGCATATGCGGTTTAAGTAATCATTAGCGCCATCAATCCTGTTGGGAATCTCAGTTGCAAATTCAGCACATGTCAGCAAATCATTCGGTTGCAAGGCCTGCATGATTTGCACTTTGTAAGCAAGCAACCTAAGCCTTTCATGGAGAATCTTCACCATACTCGCTTGCAGTATTTGAAGCTCATGTGATGCTTGACAAGTTAATTTAGACGGACTCCATTGAAACGATTGCTGAACACGATAAACAGTTGCATCACTCACACGAGGCCTGCCACTTTGAGGACAATCTTCAACGCTGCCTGTTTTGTTAAACTTTGGATACAATCGCTTTTATTGATTTAACATCAGGAGGGCTGCGTCCATAAGAAGCCCAAAATTTACACTGAACACTGATGGGCGATTTCGTTTCGTGAAACCAAAGCACACATTGCGTATTCTCCTGCTTCAACACCATTTCGGCAGCAACTAACGTGACCTAACAGAGCGCAATGGTGTTGTGGAGCACTAGCGCCATCTATTGGTCACAACAACTAGTAACACTAACCTACATAACGGCATCACATGTAACTTATTATGTCATATGGTGATTCTGTTATAAATTTTTATAATCAGGGCAAGACTTTGTGCTCACCCTCTACTTTCTTTCAACCAGGCTCGAGATTTGCTGATACGCATAAGCGCTCTATACAGTATTGATCACGGTCTTACATTTTAGACAGTGATATCGATCTTCCACAAACAATCACATTAAAATTGAATCGCGGTGCTAGTGCAATAGATGGATACATGAGAAACTATGAACTAGGCACTACAGCAATCTCATACTCTTCATAAAAATTGACAATTTTGTGAAACACAGGAGAAAATAGCATTAAATTCAATCAACTCACAACCTTTTGTTGTCTTTGAGTAGGTTTGCAATAGAAGTTCTCATACATGTACGGATACAATATACATACATGTATGGATATTGTATAAATATATTAATATATGGATATCATACACATTCAAAGGCGAAAATCTTGTCCTTCTAAAACCATCACATGATTGTGAACCCAAGTCAGTATTTTATTTGGTTATGATAAACTAACAATTTACGAAGTGTGTTGAAAATGTAAGTTTGGTAGCTGTTAATGTATTAGAAACCAGAGGAAAATGCTGCCAGCTTTCAGTCAGCTTTAGAAGAAGAAGGTGACATTCAGATGAAATGAGGAAGGAAATTCATGCAAATTTAAACGCATAACAAGTGAAACAAATCACATTAAACTGACTGCAATCGTTATTGAAAGAAAGAATTATAGCAGAAAGACCCATCGTGGAGGTAGTACCAACAAACGACGCTAGGTCATGGCATGAGCAAAAGTTCAAGAATTGGACTGGATTGTGATCTTTTATTTATATATTAGCTGCTCTTCTTACACATGACCTGCACCCTAAAAGATATAGCCGTCCCTGTTTCACTTTTGGCAAGCACAGCACTAAAGAAGGCTCGGAAGGGGAATAGCGGTACAAGCTTAGCTGAGAACTATAAAAAGTGTGGGTAGGGGAGTGGTGAGTAGGCAGTAAATTTAAACTTGCTGCCAACAATGGGAATATATGTTGCATACTTTGGCTTTTTATGAACATATAGCAGTACAAACTACAGTTTGTACAAATCATTTTGTACTAGGAATCAAATTGACTTTAAAATTGGACAAATATTCAACAATAGTATACATTTCTGCAAGAGATGATAAAAGTCTAGACTGGGGACACTCTGGTGTTTCATGCAGCATTGTTGCCATGTTCACCGTGAGGTACAACACAAACAATACAGGGTATGTCAGCTGCTGGAATCACACAATCAATGAGGGAGTGATGGGCAGATGATATGTTTTTGTAGTAAAAGACATTGCAATATTCTCATGACAGTACAGAAGCAAAATCTGCTGTGTGTTCAAAATATCGCTATATATTCGGCAGAAACAGCCAAATATTTGTGACAATATGTTTCACTGGTGCTCTGTTAGGATTATGACGATGATGATTAAGACCAGTGGTACCACAGACACAAGCTAAACAACAGAGGTAGTGAAGATAAAAATTAATGTAAACACTTTCATTTTGTTTATTTTATTTTTCCTTGTATTATCAAAACATAGCCAACCAATAAAGGGCCTAAGTTAAGGATAGGCGTAATGGTAACATTTTAGGCACATGCCTTCCCTCAATAGGGATCGATGACCGTAGCAGTCTGGTCCCTTTAATCTCACAAACCAACCAACCAACCAACCTTACATCAATAGAAGTTTATAATTTTGATTAATCAGAATATGTTAAAAAATAAATTTTTCTCAAGAAGTCTCTGAAAAAGGGGGGATCATCTTATACTTCTCTCTCTCTCTCTCTCTCTCTCTCCCTCCCTCCCTCCCGGTGTGTGTGTGTGTGTGTGTGTGTGTGTGTGTGTGTGTGTGTGTGTTTTGGCCAATGATCTCTTGAGCGCAGGTGCACAAGGTTCAAACTCTTATCGGAATTGGCAAAATGCCACAAATAATAAGGATAACAGGGGCACTACATTAATAGTCTGTGGATAAATTGGGAATTTGGGTCAGACAGAAGGAGTGCTTGGGTAGTCCATGCAGCTGCAGTGACCATTGTGTCTGGATGGCTTAGTGGTCAGAGCATCTGCCTAGTAAGCAGGAGACCTGGATTCGAATCCCAATCTGGCACAAATTTTCAACTTTCCTCATTGATTTCATTCAGTGTCCACTCACAACCAATGTCTATAATTCCTTTGCACCTCAATCTATTTAAAGTCTAGAGGATGCCGCATTCCCAGGCAAAACTACTATTTATTTGAAAGCCTATGAACTTTGTACTACATTGTACAATAGGGATCTTCTGTGGTATTCAATGATCAGCATGGAACTGGATGATTTAGATTTTACAAATAGGATTTTAGCCAGGCTACCACTGTTGCTGTGATTCTGTAGTGATACACTTTGTCAAGCAGTATTTTGTTTCACACAGTTGAAATCTCCATGCTAGATCACAAAATATGCCAACTGACACCATCTCTCTGTCTAAGGAGTCTATTGTATATCAGTTGTAAATGAGAATATAGCTTTAATTGTGGACATACCTTTTTGAAATCCATACCATCTGCAGTTGGTAGTGTCAAAGTTGTCAAGTTACTTCACAATTAATCACTGTTGATACCACTTCTCTACACACAAACAACCCTCAAGCCCATGGCCTTGCCACTATGGAACACTACCTCTCCCGAAGTCCTTCCAATTCCAGAACCACTACTTCATTCCTCATACACATTACCAATTATATCCTTGCACACAACTACTTCTCCTTTTAGGAGAAGGTATATAAACAAATCTGCAGCACAGCCATGGGAACATGCATCACACCCTCCTAAGCCAACCTCTTTATGGACCATCTAAATGAAACATTCCTAGATTTTCAAAACTGTTCACTGATAACAACTCAGAGCCAAGACATTACATTCTTATCCCTCCATGACCTCAACATCTTTTCTTCCATCCACTTCTCCAATTCAATGTGCAACCTCCCTCTATGCTGATCTCAACGTTTCTGATGGCTCCATCCACACTTCTTTCCATGTTAAATCAACAAATCACTGACGGTACATGCACTTTGACAGCAGTCACCCCTTCCACACCAAAATACCACTCCCACAGAGCCAAGACCCGTAGACAGTGTATCTGCAGTGACAAGAACTCCTTTGCTCAGTATGCTGAAGGTCTCACTAAGGTCTTCACAGAAACACACTAACCCCCCCCCCCCTCCCCCAAACCTAGTCTGTGCCATATCCTCACACATATCCCAGTATCATTATGGACTGGAGCAACAAAACTATATCCTTCACCAAAGCTTTGATGACATATCATCATGCCCAGAAACAAGGGACATTTTACCCAAGATCCTTCCCCACTGCTCCTAATGTCGGTTGACATTCATGGAGTCACTACACGCACTCCATTCACTGATACCTCCTACCATCATGGTATGAACCTGAGAGTGGTCAAATACTGACCGAAACTGGTTACCACTGAAATAAATGTTTTTGTGGCCGAGACTGCTGTAATCTATTTTTAAAGTACTTTTAGCCACACTGCTGTTTCTTTGCAAGAAATGTTCTCAAATATTACTACATTCTTCACTCCCATAAAGCTCAACACAACAGTTTCTCCTTCCTTTGTCCTGTCACCCCCTACCAATCCACACTTTCACATCATATTTATTGTGTGCCGCACCTCACCGGCTCTGGTACCCATGTATATCATGCTGAGCCTGTGCACCTGTAACCTCTCACTTCAATGTTCCTAACCTGCAGCCTCCCTCCGAGCCACTACCTATTCACCTTCCCTCTTTCTGCCACCAGCCTCTCCCCCCCCCCCCTTCTTCCCAAACCACCTCCACAACCCCCATGCCATCCTAGTACACTTGTTGAAATGCAATCCGGCATTTCCCACACACCAGCACTTTCACTTTGTGTGTGTGTGTGTGTGTGTGTGTGTGTGTGTGCCTATTGATGACTCACTGTTTCTGTTATTTAGTGAATCACTGCCATTACTCCTAAATTATTTACATTCTTGCCACAATAAAATGATTAAATTGCACTCTATGCAAAATTCTACCAGGCAGCTTCCCCTTTTATTTTTCTGGCCCATTACTTTGTTTGCCTACTATTTTCCGTCTCTTAATTTTCCTATTATTGAATTCCAGTGCCATGTAACAATTAAATTTTCATCTCCCTTAATGAATTGAATAATGTTTTATCTTCAGAACTACTAGGCTTATATACTACTTCTACTATGGTGGCTTTTGGTATTGTGCTTATCTTGATTGTGATAATGTGCTGACAAACTAGTTTGCTAGACTTTACTATTTTCTTATTCATTATCACTTTCACTCCTGCATTCTCCTTACTTGATTTTTTTGTTAATGATAACTCTCTACTCACTTGATCAGCCACCTCACTTCAGATCTATCAGGTAGTCACTGTGACCCATCATGGTAGTGATGATAAGGTCAGGATCTGGCTTGAGGTTATGATTGGCTGTCCTTTATTCTGTTGAGAAGTTAGTTTTTCTTAGGAAGGGACCTGGGAATGGGTGGTGAGGCCAAGCTGGAGGTAAGGAATTCCTGGAGCATGGCCATGGGTTGGCATGGTAGGATGGGGAGCACACGTTATGTTTAGATGACGATATAAGCTGTGAGAGAGAGACAAGATTCAATGTTGGGATTAGATTGGCTGCCCTTTTTTTTTTTTTTTTTTTTTTTTTTAAAAAAGGGAATGGTAGTGAAGAAGTGTTTCACTGTAGGGATTGGGAGCAGGAAAGTAAGTCTTTGATAAGTCCAAAACAGTTAAACTTAGGTGTACAGCTGAAGGTGAGACCTTTGGATAGAAATGAAACTTCTGTGGGATTGAGGTGTTTTGTGCAAGCTTAACAATGGTGTTTCTGGTTTTGTTTGCGTTCTGGATTTCATGGTGTTCTGGAAGATGTGGCAAATTGAAAAGTTCAGCTAGACAGGGTCAGGGTGCTATGAGTGGTTGACGGAAGGGTGGAGGGGTGGGGATACGGTTGGGGGGTTCACCGTGCGTACGATAGCTGTTAATGGGTAGCGGAGCTACAAGGTGGGAGTAGCATGCCAAAAGGTTGGATAATTTATGGAGGTGATGTCTGAAATTCTCTTCCAGGTGTTTGAGAACGAGAGGTTTGATTTTTGGAGACATGGTGTGTATAGTTTGGGCTACACAGTAACAATATCTTGTGGAGGAAGCAGGGATGGTTCTGGGCTGTCTGTGCCTTGGAGATGGGTTTCTGCAGCACAAGGTTTTCAGGGTTAGGAACTGGAGGAATCTGAAAAGGTGAAGGTTGTTACTAAATGAGAGATAGGATCCAGAAAAAGGAATTTTTGTTGTTCAGCCGCTGGGGGAGATTCCATGGCTTTGGCAGCATTTAAGGAACAGATGTAGGACTCGGTTTTAGCTACGGACAGGGATACTTTTCCAAACTAATGCAGACAAATGAAGCACGGGTCCATTTGGGCTGTGGTGGTGATAAGAAGATGTGAAACGTCACAGGAGAAGGAATAATGTAAAAATTAAATGGTTGAACTGGATAACAAAGTTTGAGTTTGTGGGGTGAAACAATTGGAAGAAATTGTGCTGAGGGCAATATGATAGTTCTGTGTCATGAGGATATTTAATTGTGCATAAGTTATCATCACTCGTGGGAAAGAAAGAGGGAAAGACAAAAAATTCTGATGGGAGCAATGTGTGAGGAGGGGTACATTGATATGAACATGAACTGTAGTGGTTTGTAGCTATGATAGTGTTTTAACTGTGATTCGGTTGAGAGGTGGTTTGTAGAACAGCATGTGATGTAGTGTATTTGTTCTTGAGAGGTGGTTTGTAGAACAGCATGTGATGTAGTGTATTTGTTCTCTAGCTTGTCAAAGTATTTATTCTGAAAGCTAGCAAGTTTTCTTCCTCCTCTGTGTGTGGCTTTCAAACATTCAGAATTACTTTTATTTGTTGAGTGGTCCCCTTTACTCCTAAATTATTTACATTCTTACCATGATGTGATGATTAAACTGTACTCTGTGCAAAATTCTACCAGGCATCTTTTCCTTTTATTTCTTTGCTCCATTTCTTCGTTCTCCTCGTATTTTTTCGTCTATTTTATTTTTCTACAATTGAAGTCCAGTCCTCTTTAACAATTAAATTTTTGTCTCCCTTAATAAACTGAATAATTTATCTGTTGAGCTATTACACATACACATTTCAAATACAGTGGGTTTTGGCTTTTTGTCTATCTTGACTATGATAATGTGTTCGCTACACTGCTCAAAGTATTCTCCTATTTTTTATTAGTGCCATTCCTGCATTATCCTTACTTTACTTTTGTTGTTGATAACACTGTACTCACCCAGCCAGCCACCTCACTTCACTAATTCCCACTGTTTTAAATTCAGCCTAAACCCTCAAACCTGCCTATCAAGTTAAGTGATGTAACAGTCCACACTTGGCTTGTAGAAAGCCAGCTTTGTTTCCTCTGATGACACCATCAAATTATGCTGTTGTCCAAGTTTTCGCAGGCAGCTGTAGTGCTGCATAGATTGAGTAGCGTACATCCAAACTCACAGAAGCCATCAGCTGTTATGAAAGCAGTCTTTTTCCCATTCAGTTTGTCAACCTTGATCTGCCAGTAACCTGCTCAATATCCGTAGTGCTGAAATACTTTCACTCCCTCAAGACACTTCAAGGTGTCATCAATTCACAGGAATGGGTATAAATCCATTTTGGGTATTTTTTTCAGCCGCCTATAACTGATGAAGAAATACCAGATGCCATCTTTCTTCTCCACAAGGACTAACAATTCTCTGACAGTCTAATGATGTCTCATAGAATCTTCTCCAGGTCTTCCTGGATTATCTGTCATTTAGCTGCATTAATGCGGCCACAAACCGACACAGAAAGGCCAACATTGTTCCTCGGTGAATCTGTGGCCTGTTGGTGGCTGGATAGTAGATTCCTCCGCTGTGTAATCAGTAATGGTAGTGCAACTTGGTTCTCTATTGATGGCACAGAGGTGACCTTCCTGGACTGGTCTGGTTGTCCATATGCACATTTCCTTAAGATGAGTTGCTGTTGACAACTGGTGAATTAAATCTCTGATTGTCCATTTCTGATGGATCATATGATCATTGCTGACACATAGATTCTTTGGTAAAACTGAGTACTATTTTGCATTCGGCCACAGCTTCACTGTTTAACTGAGTTTCCAGACTACTTATTGTAAGCTGCTTTTCAAAAAGACATGAGTTGAGGGCTGCAAAACAAAAATCGCTGAAAAGGTCATACTGTTGTTGTCTGGGGAAGGAGGTGCAGTCCCAGTAAGAGCGCTGAGGTTCTAAACTCACTGCTAGAGACATAAGAGCACACACCCACATGACAAAAGAGCGAATATGTACACATGTTGACTGTTTACTATATTTGGTTGTGATGAAAATAGTAAAACAGACATTTCTAAAGCAGAGCAAAGGGGTGTAGTGTACTTTTTGACAGCAAAAAAGAGTGCAAGGAATGGAAATACATGGAAGGATGGCACTAGCAAACAGAGCGCACTTCATGTCTGTTGCAAGGGTCAAGCCATGCACAAGAGATTCATAGGATAGACAGATGTTGTTGACTGATGATGCATGGTCTGGAGTGCCACACCACACTACCAGTGCCCTTGTCCAGCAGGTGGATATCCTCATTATCCAAGACCAGCAAGTTTCAGTAGCAACCATTGCCACAGAGGTTGCATTATACATCAGAAGTATTCACACCATCATTAACCAGAAAGGAAAGATTGAAATTCCACACAAAGTGTGCACCCAGCGGGTTTCTTGTAGCCTTCAAACAGCACAGGAAGCTTGTCTAATGGGGCTCTATCTTTTCACATCTGCAGTGCCATGCCAAGGAAAGGAATGAGGTCCTGGCATGAGAGATTGCAAAAGATGAGGCAATAATTCATCACTTTAAAGTTGAGTCAAAACAAAGTCTCCAGTGGAAGCATGCAGGGCCACATTATCCATGACATTCACACAAGTGCATGAAAGGTTATGCTCACCTTCTTCTTCGATGAAAAGGGATTCATACAGTAAAAGTAGTCAATAAGTTCTAGCACACATTCAAATGGAAGTTCCTCAATTATGCTTCATACGATTCAGACCTGTCTCCCTTGGATTACGCCATTTTTGGTGAGCTAAGAAGGATCTGAGAAGTAAACAGTTCACCTTGGACAAGGAAATCAAGCCATATGGAAAGAGTTCAGAATACAGCAACAGGAATTTTTCAAGGTAGTCATTCACCACCTGGTTTCACAGTGGGACAAGATGCCTCAATGATGCTGGGAAATACTTTTGAAATAAAGGCACAAGTTTACAGGTCTCTCTCTCTCTCTCTCTCTCTCTCTCTCTCTCACACACACACACACACACACACACACACACACACACACACACACACACACTTTCACTTTTTTATGCCCCTCAAAGAACCTATCTCACAAGTGTGTCTTCGCTGGTAAACAAATATACAACTACCCAGAAAAATTGTTGCACCATCCTGTTGTGGTAGCTTTGGCAGTCTGTACCTGCAATCTGTTTGTGCCACCTGTAAGGAAGTCCATCCAAGAATAACACTATAACTGCATTCTGGTAAAACAACATATGTGAATGGCTTCGGCAGTTATTCTTGCAAAAGAAAATACTGTAGGCTGGAAATATTTTCCATTTGCAGCTTTCAGCACATTGGCCTTAAAATCTCTTAGCATAATCTTCTTTAGTTCTCGGTTATAAGCATCTGATATAACTGAACGTTGACTAATGCCTGGAGATGTTGCTTGTAGGTGATGATGTCGACAACTTTTCTCGTAAATTGGCAGCTGTCATCCATTGAGGATTTTTGTCTGCCAGAGCCTCTTTTTTGATGGTCACTTAACTTGGTTTTATTGAGAATTTGCAGCTGGGAAAAAAAAAAAAAAAAAAAAAAATTGGGCAGATGGTATCTCTGTATGATGACAAGGAACGACTGTGGCACATTGGAGAGTGACCTCAACCAGGATACTGCAGGGGGCTTTGTCGCTCAGTGTGACGAAGCAAGCTGGGATACTTTTACTTCCCATCTTCCTCCTTAAAACTCTTCCTTTTTTTTCCATTTTTGAATCAATCACCATTAACATAAGCGAGCATAATCTGCACTTTCATAAAAGAGAAACGTTGGCCCGCAGTTTTAAAGAATATAACACCAGATCTAATTTTGTGCTTAATTTTATGTATGTAATTGATTTTCTAATTTATTTCGACTATTCCTATTTAGTATCTTTTATTATAGGGCGAAATCAGTAATTGTTTCGAAACTTAAATTCTAATGTTGACATATAAACAAACATAAATTCTATAATAATTATAAACATTTGGAGGAACAACTAATAGTATTTTAAAAGATTTATTTGGCTCTATTTGAAAACATGTTAGCAAAGCCAGCCCTTAATTAACTCCAAATTAATTAACAGTTTCATCAAAAGTATTGTTTGTGTAACTATATACATTAATTTCATGATTTAAACAAATACTTCGGCCTAACTCCTGTAGTAAAGGAAACTGTTAAAAAGAACCAATTTTTCGATGTATATGGTTGATCGAATGAGTTATGTTTTAATTGTAATTTCTGTAAATTAAACATCAAACAATGTGTAGTTTCAGTACCTATTATTGTGAGGATGTATAAGGCACCAATTTCTGGTCCCGAGACAGTGGGTCCATGGCCGACTTTCAGATGGAGAACCCGTATTGGTTAGATCAACAACAATGCATCCACTTAACTGTGAAGTAAGAGTTACACCAATAGGCTGTGTGTTAAAAAAATGATAGTATATGTTCCATACGTACCCTATTATTCTACAAGAACAGTGAACTGTGCGGTTAGGCTTTTACTGCTCGTAGATGTTCAACAGTAAACAATTGTAGCAGTGTGAGGATGTTCGCCTGCAACTTATTAATGAGGCTTATCGAAAGTTAAACAATAGAGCACTGGCCATATATAACTGTGTATTATTGGGGGGGGGGGGGGGGAGGTTGTAAACAGTGTAAGTAAAGAAATGTGAAACGCAACTGGGCACCTGTCAGCTACTTTATTTACAGTAGTCAGTGTCGAAATTACACCATTTTTCAGCCAGTGTAGCAACACAGTATGTCGACACTGAGGACAATCAATGAAGAAATAAAGCAGGCGAACGTCATAACAGGCCAGCTGTAGTCATTTTCAAAGCTTTGGCATGCATGGCACTCTTTCAATGTCTTGTGGCATAATAGTTTAACATGTCTAGCATATCCACAGGGGAAATATACCTATGTCTCTTTATTTTTGTTCTGTTCTCCCCCCCCCCCCCCCCACTCTCGTGTTGTTAATGCAGCACGTGGTTGTATCTATGTCATCAGGAAACAAGTATGTTGTCTTATGGTTGGTCTGCAACTGGCTGTATCTCTGTCATCAAGAACACTGTATCTTGTCCTATACTTGCTTCACTCCTTCTTGTTGGTATGCCTTGTATAGACTGGCACCAATGATCAGTGAACATCATCTTGAATTGGTGATATTACCTCCTCTCGACTGGAGTAAGCATTCAATGCTCCTACCCCTGGCTGTCCGAGTTTAACATCAACAGATGTCGTCATAAACCCTCATACTTATTTTCTCACTGCTTCCCATATTTCTGATGCAAGGTCCTGATGGCCATCATTATAACATTTAACAGTCTGTCAGAAGTGTTTCGACATACTGTTTTCATGGTGCACTGCTTCAGTGTGTTGGCACCAACTGATAACTTCTCTGATGTGATTACACCCCTCCAAAATGAGCACTTGACATAAATCCTCTGGCACACCCTTCGTTAGATGTGTCAGGTTACATCATAATCGGGTTCACTGTGTGGTGTGTAACACAGCTCCAAATCACTCTGCGTATATAAATATGTCATCTCCCCCATGCAATGGTTTTCATTTTCCAGTTATCTGGCTATGAGGGCATGCTCTGGTTGTTGCCAAAGGTGTTCTTAATTTCCACTTGAAATTTGTGCCACCTGTTGGTTATTTCCTTACTTGTTTTTCATCCCACAACTTGGCTGTACCATCCAAGTAAAAGTAGACACTGGGAATACATGGCATTCACCTGTTATATTTCGTGATACGGTCAAATTCCTTTAGCCACTATGTCAGATGCTGGCTAGTGCCTCCCAAAAATACCGTTGGATGCCTGACTTACATCTAACAAAAGCTTTTGTATCCATTTATACCTTGACAATGTGTACCATCAGTGGAATGTACTGTGTGTATTCCGGTTCCTGCCTATGAAGGTGATGGCTTTTGTGAAGCCTTATTGGAGCCATGGTGTTACCAATATCCAAAGCACCCAGTGCCCTCCCGTAGACTATGTCACACAGAATGCAGAATCTAGAATCAGTTACAAGACTGGGTCATCAACAAAACTAACACTATACAATGAAAGCAGATTCACTGAATACACTTGGATCTTGACTGGCTGTATCAGCAGAGAACGCTTCTATTCATACATAAAATTTACAGAAAATTACAATGGTTTATAAAAACATAAGTCTTAGAACATACCAGAAATGCAAAACATTAAAAAATAAATGACTTCAGGAGGCAGGAATGAAACCAATGCCTGCATGTCACCAGCAGTGAGTACAATTGCTACGCCAGGCAAATGAAGGCCAGCACACGAATATATAAATGGCTGTAGCTTCACCTCACTTTCAGCCTTGCTGCAGTACCAGCATAGCAAGGCTGTGTTGGGTAATGTTACAATGCCAGATCAGTCAATCATCCAAATTGTTGTCTCTTCAACTACTGAAAAGGCTGCTGCCCATTTTCAGGAACCACATATTAGTCTAGCTTCTCCACAGATAGACCTTTGATGTGTTTGCACTTACAGTGCAGCTACCTATATCGCTGAGGCATACAAATCACATCACTGTGACAAGATTAATTATTTATTTATTTATTAGAAAATCATTGCTGCACCAGAGCAAATGGAGACAGGAATGAAGAGATCAAGGAGCAGCCAACCACGTTCCATGCTTGTTTGATGGGTGACATGTCACTCGAATATGCAACAATGCTAGTGGTACCTGTCAATTTCAGGTGAACACTTGCACATTCCTAGGAATATGTGGCCTGTCACTGTCCTGATAAAATACGGCACATGGAGTTGTCTGAAGAAGAGCTCTAAAATGTTACTGATGAAGCAAGTGAGACCCTTGGATAATACGGATAGTTTAGGAGGGAAGAAAGGCTTAGATGAGAGTTTGAGAATACTATGCTGCTGTGACTAGTTCTTGTGACCATGAGCTATTATTGCACTGGGAGGCAGCAGTGAAGGTTAGGGGATTTTAAGAAGGTTGGCCAAGCTCAGTTTTGGCATAAAAAGAGGGAGTATACTGGCAACACAGAACACCCTGTTGCAGGGAATGCTCTACAACACTAGTCGTGACCTCAGTGCCTGTTTCACCGCATGTGCCATCTGGATTCTTCTCCCAGACACCAGTTTCTCAGAACTCTGCAGGTGGGAACTAGCACTACGACATGTCCTTGGTTCTCACCACCCATCTGGCCTTAATTTATGATGATGTCTTCCATATCAGCATTTCTTCATGGTAACTACTCCTTTCTTCACTCTGTTTTAGTTTTCTATATCTTTCATTCTCTGATCTTTCTATTTTTCACCATCCCTCTTAGCTTTCACTCTTAATGCCTCATGCATGATGCTTTACCAGTAATCTTTATCTTGCATATTACCCTGCCTTCCATGTTTAGGTTCTCAAGTTTACAAATCTTGTCTGGTGCAGCACCCAACAATCAGTCTTTCCTTCTCATCCTGTTCGGTAAGTATCCCCTGACCTGGGGTTCTGGATGACTTTTCCAAACTCTACCACTTTTTCCTAAACCTCTCCAGTCTGTTTCCCTTCACCCCTCTTCCTTCCCCCTCAACCCTTCTGCCAGAAGAAGGAGCCCCTGGCTCTGAAAGCTTCCATAAACTAAACCTTTTTTATGTGTATATTCTCCTGCCACCACTGGATGAGTAGATTCTTATCAATTCAATTACACTGTATTGTCAAAAATTGATTATTTGCAGTTAATTGCATAAAATGATGCACTGAACTCTTAAACTTTACTGTTGATGGCTATGTTGTTCAACAACAAAGTCTTTCAGACCTTTATAATTACAGAAGGATCAAACACTTATGCAGCCATCACTGTAGAACAGTTTGTAGCAAGACTCATCAAAACCATTATTTTTGCACCTCAGCTTGCCAAAGATGGTGTTTACCTGACCATTGTGTATATAGGCTTTTTTTATGTTTTCTGGACAATGAACGTCAATACAATGGCATGAATGGCAACAGATCAGCACACAGGCAGACAATATTTAACCAATGACACATACAGGTTCACATCTGTGGGCTTCACCATTGAGTCAAGATTGTAGATGAAGCTCACAGACCTGCAAAGACAAGATAGAGGTCATGCCATGCTATGAGCATCTTGCATAAGTCCTCTACCCACTCATGACTTTCACAAACCAAATAAGAAAAGTGAATGTTTGTGCATGTATATACCACAAAACCATTCACAGTAAATAATTTATTAGAATATTTTTCATTTAAATACTTATTTTACTTTTTTTGTTTCTTGTATCTAGCTGACCATTTCATCTGTCAAACTGATGTTGAATAACACATACCTTTTTAAAAAAAATCACACTGAAGAGCAGAAATCACATAATATCATTTACAAAATTGACAAAATTGCGGAAAAGTCTGTCACAGAGTACCTTTGCAATTGCATTGCAATAGAACTAGTGTGGGCTCAGGTGAAATCATATGTTGCACACATGAATAATTAAAAGACATTGAGTTTTTAGAATGTGGGGCTCAGGCAGTATTATTCTCATAAAATAGAAAAATAGTCACACACACAAGGCGTGTCTTTTACAAAAGGTATGGCAATGAGGAAGTGCACTGGAACAAAAAGTGGAAGAGTTGATGACAAGATTAGGGGATGATAGCAGCAGTTGCCAAGACATTGATAGTGATGTAGGAGATGTGGCTAATGATGACACAAACTGAATACTGTGGCATCTACCCTCTTCCATAAGATCTGGGTAAGAAATGCATCTAAGTATTAAAATACGTATTGAAATACTGAAACATCATGACCTTTACTTTATCTCATCATATATTTCCAAATCTTTTCTTTTTACTGGGTTAAAACAACAGTCAACTGTGCAATAATATTTTATTAATGACCAGTTTCGACTTCATGTAGAAGTCATCTTCAGGAAAAGAGCACCATCTGGCTGCTGCTGGTGGCTCCTTGGATGCTCACACAGCAACACGATAGTAAACTTTTCTTTTTAATTATGAAGAGAGTACGTTTTGATCTCCTGAGGTTATTAGTTTTATTCAAACTTCAATACTATGGCACTGTAATGGCTCTACAACTTTCTGGTGTGATATTCGTAGTCAGGCGGCCAGGACAGTTTCTATCCATTGATTTCACACACTTATCACAGATGCATAGCAACATTGCCAACATAGTTGCCAACTGCCACAGACATTCTTTCAGCTGCACAACTACAATCTTTGTGCCTAATTTGACACATGCTGATATTGCAACCTCTGACATTAACGTGAGATGATGGTACTGGCTTTTCAACTTCATTTGACAGTTCTTCAAAGGTCTTTACAATCACACAAGTGAAGGTGCTGCCCAGCCTAAGTGTATGATACCTCTCTACAATTTACAACTGCTTATTCTTGGTGCACTGTTTACACATCTCCCAAATTTTCATTTATTTAGGCCACTCTTCCTGGGTGTTGCAAATATCCCAAATTTAAGTATAGGTTTTATAGTATGTATAGGAATACAGTAATATAAAACTGTCAAAATGATTACACACATAATACAAAATTGTCCAAATGATTACACATGTAATATATGTATATTACCCAGCACAAAGAAAAGTAAAACAAAACATTTTGTAAGGCTGATGTAGTTTTGTTCAGGCCTAATTAATTCAAAGATCTAATATCATGACCTTCAATCACTAGAAGAGTCACTGGCCTAGAACGTCAATCAATACAAGTACTCTATATTTCAAACTGCGAGCAGTCTCTTCTTCCCCAATGTAAATATAAGCTGGTGGCCATTTGCCCAGAGCCAATTAACTGTAACTGGTAGTCTAGTCTACATCTACATCTACATACACACTCTGCAATCCACCATACGGTGTGTGGCGGAGGGTACCTCGTACAACTAGCATCTTCTCTCCCTGTTCCACTCCCAAACAGAACGAGGGAAAAATGACTGCCTATATGCCTCTGTACGAGCCCTAATCTCTCTTATCTGATCTTTGTGTTCTTTCCGCGAAATGTAAGTTGGCGGCAGTAAAATTGTACTGCAGTCAGCCTCAAATGCTGGTTCTCTAAATTTCCTCAGTAGCGATTCACAAAAAGAGTGCCTCCTTTCCTCTAGAGACTCCCACCTGAGTTCCTGAAGCATTTCCGTAACAGTCGCGTGATGATCAAACCTACCAGTAACAAATCTAGCAGCCCGCCTCTGAATTGCTTCTATGTCCTGCATGCTATGTGCTGCATGCTAATGAGATTGTTCATGAACTTACTTTGTTGTGTTGTTTTGCAGGATCTTTTAGCACTGACTAAATTCCACTGAGCCCCAGGCTGATACTATTTATTTTAACTGTATAGCTAAAACCTGTTTTATTCACTATGTTATTTATATAACTAAGTTATTTACATAACTTGTAACACGTAATGTGTCTTGAACTTCTGTGTATGGTCAGTTTTTGAGAGGGGAAAAATGGTGATAAGGATTTTGGAATGACATAGTATTATTATTTCTATCCTAATGGATGTAGAAGAATTCCAGTTTTCTTATGAAAGAGGACGCTTTGAAACTCATACAGCATCAACTTTAAAAATTACAGCAGCAACAGAAACAACTGGTGTAGCAACTGCAGGACTGATAACTATAGACACAGCAACAGCTACAGCTTCTATAGATACTGCTACAGTGGCATGATTACAGCTTCAGCAGTAATAAAAGCTTATCGAACAACTCTTACACGATCCACTCCATTGTCCCAGTCCTCATCTTTGATCTCATCAGCCTTCGTTACATTCCCAGCATTTGATAGTGTCTGTGAAGACAGGAAAGACTTTGTGAGAGACTGTTGTTACCATCCTGGGGTAACTCATTTCACGGACCAAGCGTTAAGGTAATTACTGCCTGACCTGGTGCAATCCACAAATATTTTGACTGTTATGACAGTTTCTTATCTGAATGGAACATTCCTCACAGGACCTTGTAGACCATATAGAGGTATGTACCTTTAACACATGATACATGTAGTATCGAAGTGTTTGGATTTATTAAATTGCGAGAAACAACCTGGATAATCTGATACGCAATCGGTCTGTGAATTACAAGGCATAAATCATTGTTGCCATTTCATCTGATTCAATTTGGGGTGTAGCTACTCATATGCACACAGCCTCATATGAAATTGTGTAATGCAGAATATATGGCTTTTGCAATCATGTGTTAAAGCCCTCAACTTGAATACTTCATCAGTTAAGGACATCTTTGAAGTTTCACGATTGTTCATAATGGCTTGTGAAAATGTCATACAAAGGACAGTGCACTTACCACAGCACCTATTTACCAAACCATACACACTTATCTGCATCCCCAATATTACCATGCTCTGCTATATTTCCCAGAATGTATCAAGGAATAGAATACCCATTTTGCCATGCCCTTATTAACACTGTGTTGAGCACATACCAACATTCTGTAACAGAATGAATAATGACATGTGTTTGGCTGAATGGAATACGCACACACAAGGTGCATCCACCAGTTATACCCACAGACAGAAAGTTACGTCACAGCCGCACCACTGCCAGACATTAATTACATTTTTGGCTCGACACCAGAGCAACAACAACATTCCTTGTAGTCTCAACCGACCAGCATGTGAGATGCACTGCTTTCAAAATGCAGCGTAACATATGCCACACACTGGTAGTCACTAGAGCTGACTTTGGACACCTGATAGGCGTAAATCAGTCATGTGTCTGCTGAAGTTCATGAAGATAACTCAAAATGAGTCATGAATATATATGGACTGAATTTCTTTAACGCTTCTGGATTTTCATTAACTGATTTGTCTGAGGTCCTATCAAGTAGTGTCCTGTCCATAGTCATACATCACTGATCCAGCAAGAATTTCGAAGGCCACATCCCTCTTCATGCTGACAGCACCCTTCAGTTTTCACAGGCACAGCTTGCACTATGTACTGTCACAAACGATGTGCTAGGAGTTCAACTGAAAGGCCTGAACAGCAGTTCTCCACCACATTTCATCTAACACTTCTGACATCCCCACATTACTGTCCTCACATCTGATGGGTCCCTGCAAATTTCCAGAAACTAAAAGACAGTGAGCAATGCAAAACCCATCATTAATATGTTATTTACCTGTTGAGATTCTGGTGGAGTTATTTTCCTGGCAAGCAGCTGGTCATTTTCCTCGAAGATTCAACTCATGGGAGAATAATTTTAGTTACCACTCAATGGGATCACACATGTTCAGAAAGATCTATACTCTTTCTGGCTTGTACCAATATTTGTACAATGATTTTTGGTATCACTAACATACTAGCTAATATTCACAGTTTATAGAAGAACAGCTTTCACATCCTACACCAATTTGTGTATACCTCAATAAGCTCATAATCATGGGAAGAAATAAAATCAACAATATGCACAACTGGTGACAGATATTCTTGATAATAAGGTAGATGAGTCTGCACTGAAACCCAGGAAAGTGCCAGTCTTACAGCATGATGATAAGTACTTGTGACATATTCTCAGAAAGGATGGGGTATGGCCTGTGTTGTTCTCTAAAGTACACCATTAATTCCCACCACAGAGCCACAGTGGCATATTAAAATCTGTGCTTCATCCTCAACACAGTCACAATTTTAGTAGTCCATAAAACCAACTTCATTTACCTGGATCCCACAATGCAAACAGACCATCAAACAGATGAAACACCACCTGTTACAAGGACTGTGCCTCGTGCACCTCACACCAGGCCATTGACTCACTTTGATAACATATGCTTCAGTACATAGCCTCACTGCTTGCTGGATGAATCATAACATCCTATCACATGTGATTCAAAGATATGAAAAGAACTATTTACAAAAAGAGAAAGAGGTATAGCGTTTCTTTTATAATTCAGACAATGCACAACTAACACCAAGTCTGCTGACAACTTCCCCTGGCTTTGTCTTCTTTACTTTCCACACATTTTGCATGTCCTCTTTTTCCATATCAATTGCAGTGCTGAATGCTGTCAACTCACCACTAAACAGTAAGTATCTAGGGTCAGATGACCTGTTTGGCGGAGCAGCAAATTTGTGTATGGGCCATTACATTGAGTTACCCATAAAATGCCGAGAACAATGTTGGTATTTAAAATCATCAGTGTCATATAACTGAAATGATTTAAATAGTGCACGCCATGAAATTACTTAGGAGGCATGAATGTTACCCGTATCTGGAATGATGCCTCGTGGCAACGATGAGAGCATGTCATGAGTTAATATGTTTACAACCAATGTACATATTCTACACAAGTCATGGATGCATCTTTGTGTGTGATTAGGTATGTCTTTGAACTTGTAGTATATCATGCACTGAAGGCTGGCTGACTGCATCATGACTGAAGGCCACAATTAGAGGGAAATGAAACAGAAAGAAATGTTCCTGATCTAGATGTATAACCTGTGTTTCTCTTGTACACCTTAGTACACATTGATTCATTGTTCATACTCATTGCTACAATTCTTTGTGGCAGACTTATATGCCCTGCCATGCAAGGAATCATGTCCACATTTGGGTTTGATTCAAGGGAAGCAGAAAACTTAAATTTGGGTCATCTGCTTCACTGCTGAAAAAACGAGGCAGAAATTTTCATCTTTTTTTGAAGTGCATCTCCCAGACATGTATGGAAGCACTCAAAAATTTAGTTATTCATTCCTGAATGTTTTTCAGTTCTCCATTTCTAAGGTGTCAAGAAGATCGTGCCCCTGTCTGTTTCCTCCTTTTAGAAACTTACAAACCCATCAATGGTTATGAGCAATGTTGCTATTCTTCACTTGGTAGACTTTAGGTTATACGATGATGTGCACAGAATGTAGCTTAATTTCAAGGTGTACACACAAATATCTGAATATGTTAAGCTGCGTCCACACTGACCACATAACACAAAACACTTCCTGTTGTTGGTACATCAAACAAAGCAGAGGGTTCATGTGCACTCAGTTTGGCTGTGGCTTTATTGTGTTGTGCAAAACTGTAGATCCAAGGAGTTCTGTCATTCACTGATAGATAGCAATGGCACCATTTTCACAGTCGTGTTTGACACATTCATCACAGTTCAGTCAACTGGCTTGAAATATTTATAAATTATATACACAAACCTTCCTCATAAATCAGTCTACCTATTAGTAAAAACCCTATCGAAATCCCTAAAGCAGCTCCTGAGATTAACCCAAATATGCAGAAAGAAGTGCAGAGGACTTGAATTTATATATTAGAAATGTTTGTCATTTTATTTGTCTCATCTACGTTCCACAATTTTAGCACATCCTCTTTTTTTCCAGGTTAACTGCAGCGTTTGATGCCACCAACTCACTATCAGTCGCTCATTTTCCAACCACCTAGACATCGGGCTATGCAACAGAACAATATGTCACCACAACCTGCATTCCAAAAAGTAGTACAGATGCAAAAATATTGCCAGTTTGTTGTTCTGTTCCTTTTCTGTTTGTATATGTATGATGCCATACACGACATCATCATTATGTTACAGGGCACAGGTAATATCTGGTACTGATAGCTTTAGTTGGCCTTTTTTCCCTACGTAACTCTGTACAACTATTTTTATCAATTTATTGCTAAGTGTTTGAGTTCCAATCTAATTGCTATTTTCTGTATTCCTATTAGTGATCCTTTTTTCTGCTTGCTATACAACTGGTTATGGGTTGCTTGCTACATTATGATCTGTCATCTGTAATATCAGACATTTTGGAGTTTCACTACAGCTAAAAAACATCATTCGTTATAAAGTATAAAAATACCCTGAGAACAAAAATTCTTGTATTAAAATAATTTATAACTTACAGCAGTTGCTGAGGGAACTGGAAGCACAAACGACTCTCAGCCATTAATTCATGTACACAAATGTCACCACCAAGTCCAGAATGGAATCGGTATGTCTGAACATATGGTGAAGCAAAGAGTTGAGGTAGGTGACCCTGATTGGGCAGCTTCATTCTGGTGCCAAGGCGAGGAGGCAGTGACTGTGACCGTCTATGTGAGTACACCTGCTAAATAAATGAAACAACAATAAATTTTCCTGGTACCATTAAGACATCTTCAACAGCAATGGAGTATCACCTAATGCTTCTTAAAGATTAATTACTACCATGGTTTGTCAGAAAGTGCTGACAAAAATTATTGAGGTTGTCTTGATTGACAAATGATGTTTCTAGAGTGACACTGTCTGAATTTGGAAAGTAGATTATAGATGACTGCACATTTAACTGAAATGAATGAAACAATGAAATCTCACAGCTTCTGTCAATCATATGATGTAAAATTCAAAAGTTGTGTTTTCTATTTGAGTATACTGAGATGCACCATGTAATCAAATAAAAGACGAAAAACTGAAACAGATGTAATGTTCAAACTTTAATTTTGGCTTGAAAATGGAGTTTATCTTTCAAATATCCCAGACAACATAATAGCAATAAATATATTGTAGCAACTGGACTTTTTTTTTATGAAATCATTTGGCTTAGGCTGTTAAAACATTATTTATTGTGATTGCAATGCAGAAGGTTTATTACTAATTAATACATTAATCAAACAATCTTTGTTGAATATGAAATTCCTTTCCACATGCCCAAGTTTCCAATACATCTGTAGTGTTTGCAAGGAAACTTATTATATGTTACATCAACAATCAGTGGTGACTGAAGGGCAACAAAAGTAGCATGAACACAATAATAATAGCTTCTGCATGCAGTACATGAGAAAATTAGTATTTTATATTTTTATCTACACACCAAATAAGAAAAGTAAGTGTTGTGCATGCACACGAGATAAAACCATTCATAGTACATAATTTATTGAAACAGTTTTAAAAAAAGGAACTTCTTATTCAACATCTGTTTGCCAAATTAAATGCTCTGCTAGATAAAGGAAACAAAAAGGAAATAAAGTAGCATAATTATTAAAATGAAAACTTCCTCTGACACAAGTACAGCATTGTGGAGTTATTACTTCTTTTGTAATGTCATATCTGTACCTCAATATTTTTCATTTATAGTATATCAGAGCTCTTTTTTTCTCATCACAAAATTATCAGTTTCATGGATGGAACACTTTTTAAATATGTGCACAATACAAATAAGGTATTGTGGTTACCATACATTCATAAGTGGACTCAAAAGATGTCAGCTAGAATGGTGTGGTGGTGGTGGTGGTGGTGGTGAAAGGGGTTTCCAAAGGACACTATGGCACAGATCAACTGAAGTATGACAAAAATAAATGTGGTTACTAGTACAATATTATTAAAAATATTAACAGATTTCACACTGAATAACTGACTCGGCATTTGGGAAAGCTTAAGGAACTGTTATGATAATGTGACCACACATCCCCAGCTATGAATATCCTGAACATAAAAGTATGAAGAGAAAAAGTTAGTGAGGTCTCCTAGCACAGTAACTTTCAACACCAACTTTCATCACTTTGCCTCAGGCTAGTAATATTTGTTTACATTACTTTCTCCTTCACTGGTAGGCAGAACCTGAAATGGAGCTGATAAGATAAGAGGCAGGATGCTCTCTACCACAATCTGCTGCATGTGTGATACTTCCCTAATTTTGTTTTGCCTTTTCTTCTTATATCACACAAAACAGGTCGCAAAATGAAACATAGCTCCACCTATTAATCAAAACCCATCACTAACAACTAATTGATGCTGCACAGTGATTTACAATGTCTATATTAATCATATTAAATCACTGGGTATCACCTTCCAGCATAGCATCAAATGACGTATCCTGTTGCTTGGAGGCAACAATTAACTGTGGGTAGTCTTACAAAACACATGATGATGTAACACGAGTGAATTTTAAGTTAATATGTCTAATTCAGTATCTGATTATTATATCAACTTACATAATCATTTCTCACTTTTTAATGTTTTAAGTATATGGGGCTAAAAGTACACACAGAATGACACAACTGAGTATTTTTCTACAGATAAAGTTTTCACACATACATCTACAAAAATTCCTTTATGCTACCTCCACTACTCATTGAAAAAATATGCAACAATCGTTCAGAAAAATTGTTACACATGCAATATTGGGTCTCATTGCTCATTAACCACAGCAGATAGATAGATACATGTTCTTAAGTTTCTAAGATCAGTCACAAGTGCAATGCGTGTATTGTTTATAGTCTTAATAATTTATTAATGAAATGAAAATATGAGTGTGGATTTCTTATCACAACTCAAATTTTCAAAGGGGAAAAATTCAGCGTAATTCAATTGGCAGATCTATAACAATGTGATTCAAAGAAGAATTAAGTATGCTGTTTCTTGTTGTATACAGACAGAAAACAAGGACAATCCATTAAAAGAAGCAGCCGTACATTATGAAAATCACATTTAGGTGACACATAGCATGACACATCAAATAAATGATAGGTATCCCCCAGTTACTTACACCCCATGATGCATTTTGGGGTAGATGTACAACTAAAATCATATATGAGATGGCTGTTCATTTGGTACATCAGTATGTGACGACAACTTTTCCTTCTCCGTTACTTATAAAGACGATATGATTCTTCTCAAAGCAATCCTCACTATGTGGTGGGTATCACTTTCAGTATCTCTCAACCATTCTACAAACTGGTACTGCAACTGCCTGAGAAAGAATTGTGATTGTTCCTTATTGTGTCAATTCAGTGAATATACAGTTGGTAAACTCTATATAAATATTTATAAAAGGCTTAAGTTAGAAGTGTTATCAACTCATAGAAGAAGAAAAAATCAAAGGTACTAAGATACAAACAGTTTGGAAATTGAAGCTTATCACAGTAAGAAAAAATATGAAGCAAAATGAACATTTGTGACAAATTAAAACTGCATATTGCAACAAGACACAAACCCTGACACCTGCCTTTCTGGACAGTGTGCTATCAATTGCACTACCTGCAAGAGCCAGATATCTGTGTTAGAGTCAAAAACTTGCACACTGTTTTAACCTGTCACAAACATTCAGTGCTGTGTATACTCCTCCTAAAAGAGTAAATGTCAGAATGTAAATTGATAAAAAACAGGAAATGTTTTTCAATGTCCTTGCTTAGCTATTGATGGTAACTGACCAAATTACGATAATTTGTTTTACACCTCTGAGTGTATATACTTAATAATCCTTCAATATTTTTCTCTATTATTATTATTATTATTATTATTATTATTATTGTGAAGCCTCAAATGTTTCTCTCCAGTCAGAGATGTTTTGTAAATTACATTGACAGTAGAACAAATGTACTGAAATTAAATGTGGGATGATGCAAGTGAAGGATCACCCTGAACTTAAAATTGGTTAGTCTTCTAAAAACTTGGTACTGAAATTACTGCTCTTACCTCCTTCACTTTGACTTATCTCCATATAACATATGACTATCACTTGTGTGTCCTTAAACGTCTTAAACACACAATAATACAAGGACTAGATACATAACCAACACCACAGGCCATGCAACTTTAACATGGCACAGCCATAAATGGACACAATGTCCAAACACGTAACAGGTAATACTGTTTATACAATTGCTCATAGTCTAATCACATATAGTTCTCACAGGTGCGTTAAGGCTGAAGTGCACAAAACAAAGAAATCAACCAGAAATGTGAGACTTCTTCCCAAAATTGTTTATTATATTGTCATCACATGAATTTACTGAATGCTCACTGAGAGAGAGGCAGAAAGGCACACACCATTCTTCACAAGTGCTGAATAATACTAAGTCATTTCTTGCTACTCTTCCATTTTGTCTACCTAAGCACAATTGTTTACTATCTACATTTACATTCATGAGTAGTGATCTTCCAATGATACATCACTGCTGTCTTCTGCATGTTAACTTTTTCCTGTTTCACTTTATATGAGGCTTAATATAGTTTTAAAAAGTAATTTACGATTTAAACGATGTGCAGCTGAAATAATTATTAATTATCTTGATGATGTATACACACATTAGTTGACTAGAAGATTACTACATTATCAAGGAACATCCAGAAATTAATTAAATTTTATTGACACAGGACCAATAACAACAGAAAGAATGAAATTACATATTCAATGCAGGTGCCATGTACTACAATAACAGCACCTATATTTTTATTTCAATCATGTAATTGTTCACAGATTAATTAATATATGAGTGATGCTAGATTGTGAAATGAGTGAAGATGTAAATTAAATTTTTAAAAAAAAGTGTAATAAAATTTTTTATTTCATACATCTCAATGGAACGGCAGATTTAAAGCAGTAAAAGCTCTTGGAAGGAGTAATGAAAAAGAAAGAACATACAAAGAAAAAATTCTTTGCTATTATGTATATCAATATGTCACAACGATGAATCCATTGTATTCGAATAGATGCATGCAGTATTTCATTCTATTCAGTTTTCATCCAAGTTCAGATGTCTGGTTACTGAAAGATTATCATGGGCTAGTAAATGACTAGGGACATCTCACACATTCGTTCAATTAGCAACAGGTTAGATGGATGAGCAGAATAGAAAAGTGTCTGTTTTACATATAAGTGTTAAATATTCCTTGCACTATATGGATGAGTACTGTGTTTATGAAATACAACTCCATGTATGTACAGAAGAAATGACACCAAACCAATCTCTACAACTTTGCCAAATCAGTAGTAATCCCTGTAGGAAACAGTCACAATCTGGAGCGCATTACCAAAATTTTACATCATCACACTAGGCATTCATGTGATATGATGTTTGATAATGGTTGATGCATTCAGACCTACTGTCCCAATTATACTTGAGAAATGTTCCAGCAGATTACACCAAAATAAGACAGATGTGGGGAAAAATAAAAATTAAAAACCACAATGCCATACTCTATATTGACTAGCCTACAGGAAGCGCGCGCGCTCACTCGCACACACACACACACACACACACAAACACTGTCTATGTTGAAATAGGAGTAAATTCTAACAAACAATGGGATTAGCACAGCTGTAGCAGTGTTCCAATGTTCCAGGGTTTACATCCATTGTCATGTCAATTACACTTCAGTCATCTCATGCTGACATTCAAACTGTGAAGTACAGTTCTGACATTATGTTGCTTCTTGTGCATGCAAGTGTTCATGTGCTACAATTGTGTATTTAAATGACATGCATAATTTGAATGAATTTCATGTTGAGAATGTATTGATGTCAAGCTCTATCAAATGTCAGTTTTCCTGTTCCACACTACTCCAAGAGAACATTTTAAAGGAATGGAATAGGAACAGAAACCAAGGTGTGTGCCTGTTGAGCATAATTAGATGGCTTAGCTGGTGGAACACAGCTTGTGGAAAGCTGGTAACTAGGTTTGGTTCATTTAGTTTTAACCTGTCCCACATTAGTAATTCAGTGTATGCTCCACCAAAAAACACAAGAATTTAATCTTTCATACCTTGTTCATGAAAATGAAACTTTCATGCACAGTAATTTATGAGATTTAAAATAACAGAACAGTGAGAAATTAAGAAGAATTGGATGATTTCAGTGCAGCAGGAAAAACATTTTATTCAAATGATATAAAAAAAACTAGCGGATTAAATAAATACTAGACAGACAGCTTTTAAAAAGGTTTTGCACCCCACTCCTGACCACAGACTAGGAATAGCTATGGAGTAAGCCACTCCGATGTGCAGTACTGAATTTTTGTCACCAACACACAATGCCTCTAAAAGTCACATGACTTAATGATGCTTACCTGTGAAAATAAACTGTTTCTCCTGTCACATATTTCAATTCGTATCCTTAGCAGCAACAGTTATTCACTAGTTCTTTTACTAACAAATAATTATGTAAAAACAGTTAAAGTATGAATAATAATAATAAAGTTTCACTCTTTTAACGTAAAATGTAAAAAAGCATTGCTATCCCATAAGCCATGTGATATGTACTACTTAATGTTGAAAAAAATGTTAAATAGTCTATGCACATTGCTTATAGGAAATCATTACACATTGTGATGTGTTAATGGAGGTAAATGTACACCTGTATTCCCAGTACAGTTCGGCAGAGCACACTGTGTATCCAATTGTGAACAAGACAAAAAGGCTTATGTACACTCAGTCAGTCAACATACCTTGAAGGATCATATCAAGTTTATACTGTGCAGGTGTAGTCGGTTTACAGCAAGAGGGGGTTGTCCACATAGAGAGTTGCCCACAAAACTGGCATTCACCACGGTAACATCATACAAAAATTTAATATTGTGTGAAATGAAACATCAAAGATCTGCCTTGTAGTTTCGATCCATAGTCAACAACACCACCTGATGACTGCCACCTACAAATTACAGCTCATGGGTATCCTGAAGAAACTGCAACAGAACTGTGGACTGTTTATTTAATGGCAACTGGGGGGGGGGGGGGGGGGCGCTATGTAGACGCAGGCAGTATGCAGTTGTTTCTACACGATCAGCCTGCCCTCTATGTATTCATGAAGACTATCAGAACATCACCCCTCCCCAACAACTTCGGAAAACGAGGCATTCTGAAAATAGCCCCAAAGTTTTTGATAACATCATTTTAAATGTGGCTGGAGCCAGAAAATGATTAAACTTCACATTCCACAACCTAGACCTGAGGCTACATTGCAGAACAGTCTGTCATAACAGCCAATTTCTTCTCCATTCACTTTCATTAGCTTTGTAAATTCAGAACCAAACCGTTAACATTCCTACCTAATCTTGACAATGGCCTACACTACAGATCAGTCCATCAGCACAACCACTTTTCTTCGATGTTAATTCACACATTTACCAACAGAGGCACTACATCTGTGAGTCTGTGTCACCTGTTTGTACAGACTTTGCAATACTCCCTATTACAGACCACAGTTAGTGTAACTGACTTTCCTTCAATGCAGACTAACAATTAAGTTTAGACAAAATACCATGATTCATTAACAAACAAAACAAACACACATTATATCATACACTTTTTTGAAATGAACAAGAATACAACAAAATGAAGCACCAACTTCAGTCAACTTTATGTGCTTGACACTTGTGATACTATAAAAATTTGGCTATGAAGCCATATAGTAGCAAAAATTTCATTTTACTGGCCATATCTTCATTCACAGCAACAGTCAATGAACAGCTACTGAATTTCTTTGCCATATCCTTAGCAATTAACAATTCTGACTACAAAACAAGAAACCCACCAATACCTTCAATTGCAACCAGTCACTAATACCATGACGAGTAAGTTTCAGAACACTGAAATTCAACACTTGACAGAGCCACCACATATTACTTAATTTCCCCTTCATTGTTGTTGTTGTTGTTGTTGTTGTTGTTGTGGTGGTGGTGGTCTTCAGTCCAGAGACTGGTTTGATGCAGCTCTCCATGCTACTCGATCCTGTGCAAGCTTCTTCATATCCCAGTACCTACTGCAACCTACATCCTTCTGAATCTGTTTAGTGTATTCATCTCTTGGTCTCCCTCAACGATTTTTACCCTCCACACTGCCCTCCAATACTAAATTGGTGATCCCTTGATCTCTCAGAATATGCCCTACCAACCGATCCCTTCTTCTAGTCAACTTCTGCTACAAATTTCTCTTCTCTCCAATTCTATTCAATACCTCCTCATTAGTTATATGATCTACCCATCCAATTTTCAGCATTCTTCGGTAGCACCACATTTGGAAAGCTTCTATTCTCTTTTTGTCTAAACTATTTATCGTCCAAGTTTCACTTCCATACATGGCTACACTCCATACAAATACTTTCAGAAAAGACTTCCTGATACTTGAATCTATACTCGATGTTAACAAATTTCTCTTCTTCAGAAACGATTTCCTTGCCATTGCCAGTCTATATTTTATATCCTCTCTACTTCGACCGTCCTCAGTTATTTTGCTCCGCAGATAGCAGGCCTCATTTACTACTTTAAACGTCTCATTTCCTAATCTAATTCCCGCAGAATCACCTGATTTAATTCGACTACATTCCATTATCCTTGTTTTGCTTTTGTTGATGTTCATCTTATATCCTACTTTCAAGACACTGTCCATTCCGTTCAGCTGCACTTCCAGGTCCTTTGCTGTCTCTGACAGAATTACAATGTCATCGGCGAACCTCAATGTTTTTATTTCTTTTCCATGGAGTTTAATTCCTATTCTGAATTTTTCTTTTGTTTCCTTCACTGCCTGCTCAATACACAGATCGAATAACATCGGGGAGAGGCTACAACCCTGTCTCACTCCCTTCCGAACCACTCCTTCCCTTTCATGCCCCTCGACTCTTATAACTGCCACCTGGTTTCTGTGCAAATTGTGAATAGCCTTTCGCTCCCTGTATTTTACCCCTGCCACCTTCAGAATTTGAAAGAGAGTATTCCAGTCAACATTGTCAAAAGCTTTCTCTAAGTCTACAAATGCTAGAAACGTAGGTTTGCCTTTTCTTAATCTATTTTCTAAGATAAGTAGTAGGGCAGTATTGCCTCACATGTTCCAACATTTCTATGGAGTCCAAACTGATCTTCCCCGAGGTCGGCTTCTACTAGTTTTTCCATTCGTCTGTAAAGAATTCGTGTTAGTATTTTGCAGCCGTGGCTTATTAAACTGATTCAGTAATTTTCACATCTGTCAACACCTGCTTTCTTTGGGATTGGAATTATTACATTCTTCTTGAAGTCTGAGGGTATTTCGCCTGTCTCATACATCTTGCTCAAGATGGTAGAGTTTTGTTAGGGCTGGCTCTCCCAAGGCTGTCAGTAGTTCTAATGGAATGTTGTCTACTCCCGGGGCCTTGTTTCAACTTAGGTCTTTCAGTCCCCTTCAAACATGCCATATTTCAAATACGGCACCCAGGCATGATGTAAAATAACACAACATCGTGGTATGAGTAGATAAGCAGTTGTTAGCATGCTACTTAGACAATAAATGGGCATCATTTGGTTTCAATATGATGGACATAAGGAATTAAGAGGGAAGTTTAAACTGACTGTAAACCATGCTCTGGGAAGGATGTGCTGAGTAACTGGACGAAGTGTGGAAAAGATCTACAGCATTTTAATAACAAAATTCAGAAAATGCTGATGTCAGAGATTACTGCACCCTTGGTTCAGAAAAGAACACAGAAATGTAGACAGGCAAAAGCCAGTAGAGATTAATGTGTCTATAAAAAGACTGATGTGCAATGCAAACAACTACCTCCACTGTCATATGTTAGCAAAAGATCTTGCTGAGAACCCAAGAAAATTCTGGTCCTACATAAAATCACTAAGTGAGTTGAAGACTTCTATTCAGTCACTCATCAATCAGTCTGGAGGGGTCATAGAAGACAGCAAAAGGAAAGCTGTAGTTTTAAATTTTGCGTTTAAAAATACTTAACACAGGAGGGGTGTACAGACATACCATTGTTTAACTGTTACAAAGATTGCTGTATGGAGGACACAGAAATAGGCATTTCTGTGTTGAGAAGCAACTGAAAGTGTTGCTTACCAATAAGTCACCAGATCTGGATGGAATCCCAATTCGCCTTTACAGAGACTACTTATTAGCACTGGTTCATTACTTATCTTGTAATTATTGCAAATCTCTCTCCCAGCACAAAACCCCAAGCAGCTGGGGAAAAAAAATGAAAGTGTAAGTGACCCCTATACATAAGAAGGGTAAAACAAAGGACATGCAAAATACAAACCACTATCCTTAACACTGGTTTTCTGCAAAATTCGTGGGCGTATTCTGGGTAAAACAAAGGACCTGCAAAATAGAAACCGCTACCCTTAACAATGGTTTTCTGCAAAATTCGTGGGCATATTCTAAGTTCGAACATAATTAATTTCCTTGAGACAGAAAAGCTTCTGTCCGTGAATCAGCACAGATTTAGAAAGCATTACTCATGTGAAACTCACTTTGCCACTTTCTCTTAGAATATCCTGCAAATCATGAATATGAAGGCCACCAGGCAGATTCAATATGCCTAGATTTCCGGAAAGTGCCCCACTGTAGAGAGGTAACAAAGGTTCGAGCATACAGCATAGGTCCTCAAATAAGTGAGTGCCTCAAAGACTTCTTAAATAAAAGCACCCAGTATATTATCCTGGATGGTGGGCGTTCATCAGACACAGGGGTATCACGAGCAGTGCTCGCGAGAAGTGTGACAGGACCACTCTTGTTCTCTATCTACATAAACTACCAGACAGATAACATGAGTCGCAATCTTCGCTGTTTGCTGACAGTGCTGTAGTGTACTGGAAAGTGTTGTTGAGTGACTGTAGGAGGATACAGGATGGCTTAAGGAAAAAATTTTATTTGGTGCGACAAATGGCAGCTTGCTCTAAATGTAGAAAAATGTAAGTTCCTGTAGCTGAATAACAATACGTCCCTGAAATGTTTGAATACAATGTTATTGATATACTGCTTGATGCAGTCACATTGTTAAATATCTAGGCATAAAGTTACATGGGAGACACAAGGGGCATCACAATGCAAAGTCAACCTCAGGAAATGAGGCCTTAACAGTGATGATCAAGTTTGACAATGTGGTGACCTACATGATCAACAAAATCTGCTAGTCTGTGGGATTCTGCTGGATACATGCACTACTAGCAATCTTGCTACAACTAACAAAATGGCAGTTAACATCGCTGAACATTGGGACCTTGTTTGTTAATTTTTTTATCCTCCTTGCTGTATTTTGCAAATTCTTGCTGTACATATTAATTCCTGTATTTTTTTGTTATTATTATTTTCTACCTGTAGTTCATTGGAATTCCTCTGTAACTGATTCACTGTATGTTGTTAATCTCTGTATGTTTGGTATTAATGATATACCAGCATTGTAATAATTTCATTTCCTGGACATGTAAAATAAATAAATAAATGTTACACAGAAATATGAAATGGAACACGCATATGAGGTCAGTAGTAGGGAAGAAAAATCGTTGTCTATGGTTTATTGGGAGACTTCTACATAAGTGTAGCACATCTATAAAAGAATCTGGTTATAGAGCACTGGTGTGACCCATTTTTAAGTACAGCTCAAGTGTTTGGGATCTCCACCTGGTCGGATTAAAGGAAGACATTGAATCAATTCAAAGGCATGATGCTAGATTTGTTATTGGTAGGCTTGATCAAGACGTATTATGGAAATGCTCTGTGAACTCAAATGGGAATTCCTGGAGGAAAGATGATGTACTTTTCACAGAACACTATTAAGAAAATTTGGACAATCAGCATCTACAGCTCATTGTAGAACAATTCTACTACCATGAACATACATTTTGTGTAAGGATCACAAAACAAGTTAAGGCAAATTGTATGGATGCATACAGACAGCTGCTCCATTGGTGAGTGGAACAGGAAAGGGAACAACTCATAACAGTACAAGGTATCCTCTACCATGCACCATATACTGGCTTGAGGAGTATGTGTGTACATGTACATCATTACATCACAAGTCAAGGCTGAGACTCAGTACCATATGTTTTGGTTGACCTGATTTCTTTGCCTGCTGGAGGTTAGTGTGCCTTGAAGTTTACAATAAACCTAATGTTAACTATAAATTCACATATTTTTTATGTGTTTGTATCAATTTTTGAAAGTAGTTTTCCTAAAAGGATAGTTAAATGTAATAATGGTAAGTCATTAAAAGAACCTTGGTTCATTACAGGTATCAGAGTATCTTCACAACAAAAAAACACTTTTGCAAAGTAACTAGAACAAGCAATGACCTAGAAATACTTTCGTATTATGAACAGTACTTTACCACATTAAGAAAATTTGTACAAAATCCAACAGTACACATTATTGACAGATCAGATTATAAAATAAAATTGGTAGTGAACTATTGTTAAAAGAGAGAGAAAATTTTCTAGCTTTTGGAATAAATCCTCTGTGCAGCCAGAGGGTTATTCAATGCTGGTTTAGTTCTTAGTTCAGAAACTGAATGTAGAAAGTTACCCTAGACCCTTCCATGGATAGAATTTACAATGGGAGTCAACAGGGTTTGCCACTGGCCCACTATTGTTCTTGTTTTACGTTAAAAATCGGCCATTCTATCTGGATAAGGAAGAAGAATTAGTCCTGTTTGCAGATGATGCAAGCAGTTCTGTGAAGTTCAGCAAAGAAGCATCAACAGAAAAAACAATAAGTGATGTTTTTATCAAAGTTACTGAAGAGTTATGCACAAACTGACTAACTTTAAACTTTGAAAAAGTGCAGTTCATCCAGCTTTGTGCTTTCAAAAATATACCACCTCCAATGAACCGAGTATACAAACAACAAATAATAAACAAGGTAGAAAATTGTAAGTTCTTATGAGTGTATATTGATGAAAACAAACTGGAAAAAACATATAGTAGAACTGCTACACTGTTTAGATTCGGCTCCTTCCAGCATAAGAATAATTGTCAACTATACGGGTATAGAAGTCAGTAAGTTTCCATATTTTGCATATTTTCATTCACTGGTGTCCTATGCCTCCCCCCCCATGAACCATGGACCTTGCCGTTGGTGGGGAGGCTTGCATGCCTCAGCGATACAGATAGCCATACTGTAGGTGCAACCACAACGGAGGGGTATCTATTGAGAGGCCAGACAAACGTGTGGTTCCTGAAGAGGGGCAGCAGCCTTTTCAGTAGTTGCAAGGGCAACAGTCTGGATGATTGACTGACCTGGCCTTATAACACTAACCAAAACGGCCTTGCTGTGCTGGTACTGCGAACGGCTGAAAGCAAGGGGAAACTACGGCCGTAATTTTTCCCGAGGGCATGCAGCTTTACTGTATGGTTAAATGATGATGGCGCCCTCTTGGGTAAAATATTCCGGAGGTAAAATAGTCCCCCATTCGGATCTCCGGGTGGGGACTACTCAAGAGGATGTCGTTATCAGGAGAAAGAAAACTGGCGTTCTACGGATCGGAGAGTGGAATGTCAGATCCCTTAATCGGGCAGGTAGGTTAGAAAATTTAAAAAGGGGAATGGATAGGCTTAAGTTAGATATCGTGGGAATTAGTGAAGTTCAGTGGCAGGAGGAACAAGACTTCTGGTCAGGTGACTACAGGGTTATAAACACAAAATCAAATAGGGGTAATGCAGGAGTAGGTTTAATAATGAATAGGAAAATAGGAATGCGGGTAAGCTACTACAAACAGCATAGTGAACGCATTACTGTGGCCAAGAGAGATATGAAGCCCACGCCTACTACAGTAGTACAAGTTTATATGCCAACTAGCTCTGCAGATGATGAAGAAATTGAAGAAATGTATGATGAAATAAAAGAAATTATTCAGATAGTGAAGGGTGACGAAAATTTAATAGTCATGGGTGACTGAAATTCGGTAGTAGGAAAAGGGAGAGAAGGAAACGTAGTAGGTGAATATGGATTGGGGCTAAGAAATGAAAGAGGAAGCCGCCTGGTAGAATTTTGCACAGAGCACGACATAATCATAGCTAACACTTGGTTCAAGAATCATAAAAGAAGGTTGTATACATGGAAGAAGCCTGGAGATACTGACAGGTTTCAGATAGATTATATAATGGTAAGACAGATTTAGGAACCAGGTTTTAAATTGTAAGACATTTCCAGGGGCAGGTGTGGACTCTGACCACAATCTATTGGTTATGACCTGTAGATTAAAACTGAAGAAACTGCAAAAAGGTGGGAATTTAAGGAGATGGGACCTGGATAAACTGAAAGAACCAGAGGTTGTAGAGAGTTTCAGGGAGAGCATAAGGGTAGAATTGACAGGAATGGGGGAAAGAAATACAGTAGAAGAAGAATGGGTAGCTCTGAGGGATGAAGTAGTGAAGGCAGCAGACGATCAAGTAGGTAAAAAGACGAGGGCTAGTAGAAATCCTTGGGTAACAGAAGAAATATTGAATTTAATTGATGAAAGGAGAAAATATAAAAATGCAGTAAATGAAGCAGGCAAAAAGGAATACAAACGTCTCAAAAATGAGATTGACAGGAAGTGCAAAATGGCTAAGCAGGGATGGCTATAGGACAAATGTAAGGATGTAGAGGCTTGTTTCACTAGGGGTAAGATAGATACTGCCTACAGGAAAATTAAAGAGGCCTTTGGAGAGAAGAGAACCACTTGTATGAATATCAAGAGCTCAGATGGAAACCCAGTTCTAAGCAAAGAAGGGAAGGCAGAAAGGTGGAAGGAGTACATAGAGGGTTTATACAAGGGCGATGTACTTGAGGAAAATATTATGGAAATGGAAGAGGATGTAGATGAAGATGAAATGGGAGATAAGATACTGCGTGAAGAGTTTGACAGAGCACTGAAAGACCTGAGTCGAAACAAGGCCCCGGGAGTAGACAACATTCCATTAGAACTACTGATGGCCTTGGGAGAGCCAGTCATGACAAAACTCTACCATCTGGTGAGCAAGATCTATGAGACAGGCGAAATACCCTCACACTTCAAGAAGAATATAATAATTCCAATCCCAAAGAAAGCAGGTGTTGACAGATGTGAAAATTACCAAACTATCAGTTTAATAAGTAATGGCTGCAAAATACTAACGCGAATTCTTTACAGATGAATGGAAAAACTGGTAGAAGCGGACCTCGGGGAAGATCAGTTTGGATTCCGTAGAAATGTTGAAACACGTGAGGCAATACTAACCTTACGACTTATCTTAGAAGAAAGATTAAGAAAAGGCAAACCTACGTTTCTAGCATTTGTAGACTTAGAGAAAGCTTTTGACAATGTTAACTGGAATACTCTCTTTCAAATTCTGAAGGTGGCAGGGGTAAAATACAGGGAGCGAAAGGCTATTTACAATTTGTACAGAAACCAGGTGGCAGTTATAAGAGTCGAGGGGCATGAAAGGGAAGCAGTGGTTGGGAAAGGAGTGAGACAGGGTTGTAGCCTATCACCGATGTTATTCAATCTGTATATTGAGCAAACAGTAAAGGAAACAAAAGAAAAATTCGGAGTAGGTATTAACATTCATGGAGATGAGATTGTAATTCTGTCAGAGACAGCAAAGGACTTGGAAGAGCAGTTGAACGGAATGGACAGTGTCTTGAAAGGAGGATATAAGATGAACATCAACAAAAGCAGAACGAGGATAATGGAATGTAGTCAAATTAAATCGGGTGATGCTGAGGGAATTAGATTAGGAAATGAGACACTTAAAGTAGTAAAGGAGTTTTGCTATTTAGGGAGAAAAATAACTGATGATGGTCGAAGTAGAGAGGATATAAAATGTATACTGGCAATGGCAAGGAAATCGTTTCTGAAGAAGAGAAATTTGTTTACGTCGAGTATAGATTTAAGTGTCAGGAAGTCGTTTCTGAAAATATTTGTATGGAGTGTAGCTATGTATGGAAGTGAAACATGGACGATAACTAGTTTGGACAAGAAGAGAATAGAAGCTTTTGAAATGTGGTGCTATAGAAGAATGCTGAAGATAAGGTGGGTAGATCACATAACTAATGAGGAGGTATTGAATAGGATTGGGGAGAAGAGAAATTTGTGGCACAACTTGACTAGAAGAAGGGATCGGTTGGTAGGACATGTTTTGAGGCATCAAGGGATCACAAATTTAGCATTGGAGGGCAGCGTGGAGGGTAAAAATCGTTGAGGGAGACCAAGAGATGAATACACTAAGCAGATTCAGAAGGATGTAGGTTGCAGTAGGTACTGGGATATGAAGAAGCTTGCACAGGATCGAGTAGCATGGAGAGCTGCATCAAACCAGTCTCAGGACTGAAGACCACAACAACAACAAATATAATACTCCACTGGGAGGGGGGGCTATAGCCCCCTTAGCCCCCCCCCCCCCCCTCCTTGCCACTGCCACTGCCCCTGCAGGCATATGGGATGAAGGTTGTCACTGTAGGCTTATCCTCATTGGGCGTCAGTTGCAGTGTGGCCTTTTGCCTGAAGGTACGTGGACACACTGAAGGCTGCCAGATGAGCCGCAATGATTCTCATCATTCTACCTACATATAATATGGTGGCTAGGTCGGCCGCACTGTAACATCAGTTCTGACATAGGTGATTGAAAGTAATGTTATAATATATTTTCAGTGCTAAGAGTGAATCAGTGCTACGGGGCCACTGAATTATGATTGGCGACACACAGGCAATAGAGTGAAGGTGAAAATTAAAGTAATAGCACCTTCTAAGAAATGACTGGTGGCTGTGGAAGCACCTGTGCCTCATGCTAAGAATGCTGTGGAGCAGAGTCCAGCATCAGCAACAGCTGAATGGTCTCTGTTTGCCAACAGCACCAGTTGTTTCATTGGCTTGGACTGCAGCACCCTGATCACTGGCAGTGCCTGGCAGAGACCGGAAATTAGCTCCTTATACTCGCTTTAAACTCGCCAGCAAGTCCTGTGACATCATCTCTGAACGTGCTGTCTTCATGTGCCCATGGACTCCACTCATGAGCCTCAGTCGCAGCCCACTCGTCACTGAGTCTGTTGTTGGGTACAAGTGCACTCTGCTCTCTCAGAAAGGAGAGTAAACACCTGAGTTCGCAAGCATAACCATGGAGTTCCGGCATTCCTGCTACATAAGGAATTATTCTGAAAGAAATTTCTGCCATTAAACCATAAACTACTATTCATTTATTTCACAGAATCATGATTTCAGCTTTATAGCCATTCTCGAGTGCAAGTTGAAACGTCACAAAATGTCTGACCTGACATGACATGAGGATGAAGTGCAATCTCTAAATGGGATTAATTATTAAAATAAATTACAGAAATGAATGATTACCTTTGCAACTCACTAACAGCCCATAAAAGAAAATTTCCATGACTGAATGAATATCGAAACAGCACACTTTTTCATCACAGAAGTATAACAGTGACGTTGATCTATCCCCAGTTTTCATTTGACATGGTACATATATTTTCTCAAAATGGAGGTATAATTAACAAGGATACAACCACTGTGGTTGCACTGGACAAAATTTGTATGTTTCTTATCTGAAGTGTGGGCTGTAGAGTGAAACTTACTCTACATATCACTCCTCCTCTATTGGAACACAATTCCAGTTACGTACATTGTATCAATTAATTTTCATCTAACACCTTCCATAATCTCACAAAAACCAGCTTCGTTAAAGGCCATCTGATCTCAACAATCATCCATTTTGCCTTGTCAGTGCTGCTTTACAGCAGCAAGATCGTGTACTCTCTTCTATGCTAACAGTAAGTCAAGACTAGCCTTACAATCCTGCACACTTCATAAGAGAGAATGAGTTGACGAGTATGAAGGGCCCTCAGCACCAAAGGTCTCAGACTGATCATACTCGTGGAACTATAGTGGGAATGAAGGAAGCCTGTTAGCACTGATGTAACAGAGGCACTTCGATTTGTGAAGTATGCAACCTGAACTTCATACTCATACTCGTTCTGCTTCAGGCCTCTAGTGCTTGACCCTGCTGATGTGACCTGCGACTTGCTTTGTACTGTTGCCGGCGAATCTGCAAAGTCACTATCCTGAGATTTCTATCTGGAAACATGGTGGAAGAGTAAGACAGAGTTAACATACCAAGTGCAGTAGAAAAAAATTAGAAAATAACTAACTTTGTTGGTACAGAATTTTCTGAACCTAAGAAGACAGCTGAGGCAGCACAAATGAGGAATAAGTTGCACTGGAAAATTCAAGAAACTTTGATAATAAGGAGAATGAAACAACTTTAAAGGGAGGATAAGAGCCTGAAAGGGAAACAAAGAAACATGAGGACAAAATGGTTCAAATGGCTCTGAGCACTATGGGACTTAACATCTGTGGTCATCAGTCCCCTAGAACTTAGAACTACTTAAACCTAACTAACCTAAGGACAACACACACATCCATGCCCGAGGCAGGATTCGAACCTGCGACCGTAGCAGTCGCGCGGTTCCGGACTGAGCGCCTAGAACCGCTAGACCACCGCGGTCGGCAACATGAGGACACTTCCTTGAGTAAGTGTAATGGCTAGTCATATTAATTCAATGGGGAAATGAACAAATGCAGCCAAAACAATTAATATAGCAATTGAAAAACAGAGTGAAACTATTTTTACATGGTCTCATACAAATTAGGGATGTAGAAGTAATACAACAGATATTAACTGTTACTGCCAGTACTATAAATGAGAAAATCTGCACAAGGCACATGTGTAAAATGAAAAACACAGTTATTGTGGAAACAGCTTCAGAAGATGACACTGCAAAATTAATGAATAATACTAACCTGCAGCAGAACTTCCCTAACAAACTAATGTGAAAGTGTACAAGGTCACATCTGACATGATGGTACATCATTTTAAAGAGATCGTGTTTGAGGAAGATACTAAAGAGGAAAATGAAAAGGAACATTCTGACTTAAGAGATTATTCTGCAATTTAACACTCAACTGGAAGAAAGAAATACAGTTAATCATATTGTGACAGAAGGACCTGCCATGACGAAAAGCTTCTCAATCATTTCATTGGCTTCAAAGCTACAGTAATGAAGGTTTACCACGTAGGAACCTGTGACCATAAATGTCAGGATTATGGCAGTGTGGCAAAAAACCAAAGTCCAAATTACTTTTGCATGCTACAACAAAGTTGGCATAAAAAGACAGATTGTGGACAGAGGAAAATGAGCTTAATGTGTGTACCATGTTCAAGAAGAGGAAAGTCATCATCATCATCATCATCATCATTTAAGACTGATTATGCCTTTCAGAGTTCAGTCTGGAGCATAGTCCCCCTTATAAAATTTCTCCATGATTCCCAATTCAGTGCTAACAGTGCTACTCTTCTGATGTTAAGCCTTGGTACTGACTTCCTTCTTGCAGAAGAGAGTAGATCTTAGCTGAGCGCTCACTGCATTAGCTTTGCTACACCTCGCTTCCAGTTCTTTCACTATGTTGCCATCCTGTGAGAATATGCATCCTAAGTACTTGAAACCGTTCTAACTTTGTTCCTCCTATTTGGCACTCAGTCCATTTATATCTCTTTCCCACTGACATTACTTTCATTTTGGAGATGCTAATCTTCATACCATAGTCCTTACATTTCTGATCTAGCTCTGAAATATTACTTTGCAAACTTCGATCGAATCTGCCATCACAACTAAGTCATCCGCATATGTGAAACTGCTTATTTTGTGTTCACATATCTTAATCTCACCAAGGCAGTCTATTGTTTTCAACATATGATCCGTAAATAATATGAACAATAGTGGAGACAGGTTGCAGCCTTGTCTTACCCCTGAAACTACTCTGAACCATGAACTCAATTTACTGTTAACTCTAAATGCTGCCTGACTATCTATGTAAAGACCTTTAATTGCTTGCAAAAGTTGGCCTCCTATTCCATAATCTCGTAGAACAGACAATAACTTCCTCCTAGGAACCCGGTCATATGCCTTTTTTAGATCTATAAAGCATAGATACAATTCTCTGTTCCACTCGAAAGACTTCTCCATTATTTGCTGTAAGCTAAAGACCTGGTCCTGACAACCTCTAAGAGGCCTAAACCCACACTGATTTTCGTCCAATTTGTCCTCAACTAATACTCGCACTTTCCTTTCAACAATACCTGAGAAGATTTTACCCACAACGCTGATTAAAGAGATACCTCTGTAGTTGTTACAATCTTTTCTGTTTCCATGTTTAAAGATTGGTGTGATTACTGCTTTCGTCCAGTCTGATGGAACCTGTCCCGACTCCCATGTCATTTCAATTATCCTGTGTAGCCATTTAAGACCTGACATTCCACTGTATTTGATGAGTTCCGACTTAATTTCATCCACCCCAGCCGCTTTATTGCACTGAAATCTATTGACCATTTCCTCCACTTCCTCAAATGTGATCCTAACTCCATCATCATTCCTATCCCATTGTACATCGAAATCTGAAACATTACTGATTGTATTTTCACCTACATTGAGCAACTCTTCAAAATATTCCCTCCATCTGTCCAAGGCATCAACTGGATTCACCAGCAGTTTTCCTGACCTGTCCAAAATACTTGTCATTTCCTTCTTACCTCAAGAGGAAAGTCATGTAATGCAAATTGAAATGACTGATCAACACATCAGATACTTCTGGACAGACTAATCCAATACATCATTTAGGGCAAAAGGCTGATAATACCTGATGACAAAGCACAGGTGTAGAAGCAACTTACTGAATGTGTAGCCAGCGCATAGCTTCACTGTGGAGAAATTGAAACGTGGATGAGGTATGGCATTTGTTGCTGAAAAATGGGAATCAAATAAAGGAGAGTCAGTAACAACTGAGCCATAAACAGGACTGAAGTCTGTATCACTTCTACCTAACCCTGATGTGTGCATTGCACCTTATAATTAAGAACAATAACATTGAACCAAATTAGGTATCAACATTTGGTAATGAGTCATGGAGAACGAGTGAAGGTGGAGAACATCACACAGCACAATCCAAATGTAGCCGTATACTGGAAAAGGAAAGGAGTCACCCACAAACTGAAATACAAGTCAGTACAGTTAAGACTTTGTATATAAGCTTACAGACAGGACAAACAGCACTGCACAACTTTAACAGAGAGTGAAATGGACAGTGAAGGGACAGATGCAAAACTATTAAGTGTCAGCTGAGAAACTTACCTACAATGCAGCAAAAACTTGCAGTAACTTTATAAATGGTGTGAAGATGCCCTCAGACAAGGAACTCCAAATTACTAAACCATGAGGGTCACATGTCAAGTTTCGATGGGGGGGTCAGTAATACATTTTGGGCTTGCCAAAAGTTGTGATTCCACCCATCTGCTTTGACCCATGACATTATCAAGATGGTGGATACCCGTATTTTAAATGATAATAAATTGAAACCCTCAGCTGCTGACAGGTGTTGTTGACATACCTTGATGGGGACAACTGAAAATGTGTGCCCCTACCGGGACTCGAACCCGGGATCTCTGGACTCAAGTCCCAGCCGGGGCACACATTTTCAGCTGTCCCCATCAAGGTATGTCAACAACACCTGTCGGCAGCTGAGGATTTCAATTAATTATCATTTATTCTAGAGAAGCTGCTTGGTCATCAATGGTATCTGTTCTTTCGAGAACAATCTACTATCTACTATCTTTACACCCGTATTTTAATCGTATACAATATGGTGACCATGATGTCATTCATTACCAATGAACAAACATAAATAACAATCTACATTATTTAACTCCGGCAACAGAATAAAACTAATGGGGTATCCACAAGAAGTAGGGGATTTTGGATGGGTAAAATTAAATATACAACAATAAGAATAATGACACCGTTAGAAAACAAAATATTAAGCTCAAAAAAAAAAAAAAAAAAAAAAAATCAAGCACATGAAATTCTTGTTCAACATAAACAGAAAATGCAAAAGTGAAAAGTGGTGGTATTGCATATTTTGACTGACCAATGTAGTTGAAACAAATCCCTCAAAACAAGGAATCCTCACATGACTGAAAAATTTGGTACCACGAATCTCCATTGATCCACACAGCTCAAATGAGCCTTCGATGCCATGAACCCGCAACCAACTTGAAAACCCTACATCATATATTTTACTTGTCCTATACGGTAGCTAAAATGAAGGCAACAGTACCAAAAGCCAACATACTCAAGTCATCAAATCCATAATCCAAATCTTCACTTACCCTCTCTATCAAAAAAATGTCCACAGTACGACCCAAAGCTCATCACCTAACTAATACCGAAAAAGTAATCTAACCAACAACCGTAAACCAACATTCATGATAGCCAATAACCACAATCCAACACAGTTACCAAACACCAACAAAAGAAAAAAAAAAAACAATATTCACGAAAACTTGCATCGTCGTCAATTTTGCTACAGATCAACAAATATAACATAAACACACATACCATACATACACAATTATAAATAAATAAAACTACCAAAAAATTACCAACCAAAGCTAATGTCACATAAATCTAGGTTCGCAAGCCACACACATTAACACATACGTATCCACACACAACATATTCCACAGTCACTCCAAATACTGGAAGAACGTGATCGTAGAAACAGCCGATGACCAGGATTACCGAAGTTGTGATTCCAACAATCTATTTCAACTTGCGACATCATCAAGATGGCAGACACACCTATATCAAGTGTACACAATATGGTGACCATGATACCCCTCTTTACATTCAAGGAAAAACCATAAATAACATCTGAAATGTTTAACTCCACCAAATACTAACACCATCAACAAACATAAAATAACTCAAAAACATCACACCACCATGGCATCATACAACACAGTTAAATCTAGAGTCAAAACAGATGGGTGGAATCATAAAGAAGGAAACTGTAACAGAAATTATTGTTGTTTAACCCAACACAGGAACTATTTTTTAGTAAACTTAGGGAGAGATATGAAATTTGTATTTTGAATTCAAAATTTGCTCAAATTGTGGCTCCAACTTCATCTGTTGTATAAGTCAAATATCTTGTAAATGTTTGTTCACACCTACAGGTAGTGCCAAATAAAGACAACCAAATTCATGCCAAGTCTTTCATCTTGGAGCAGCTTTCTTCTGGAAGAAACCTGTAAAACAGAACAAGGCTTTCTTCCTTATGGGGAGGTTCTGGTTGAGAGGCTCAAAAAATGAGTGAAGTTTAGAACTTTTTTCATACAGGCATTGCTTTTATTAAATGGGCAATTTACTACTTTACACTGAGGTGACAAAAGTCTTGGGGTAACTCCTCATATAATGCTGGACCTCCTTTTGCAGCAACTCGATGTGGTATGGACTTGGTAAGCCATTAGAAGTCCCCTGCATAAATACTGAGCCATGCTGCCACTATAACCATCCATAATCGTGAAAGTGTTGCCACTGCAGGATTTTGTGCAAGAACCAATCTCACGATTATGTCCCATAAATGTTCGACGGGATTCGTGTCGGATGATCAGGGTGGCCAAACTAATCATCTGAACTGTCCAGAATGTCCTTCAAAGCACGTGCAAACAGCTGTGGGCCAGTGACATGGCGCACTGTCATCCATAAAATTTTCATTGTTGTTTAGGAACATGAGGTCCTTGAATGGCCGCAAACAGTCTTCAAGAAATTGAACATAACCATCTCCAATTAATGAACTGTTCATTTAGACCAGAAGAACCAGTCCATTCCGTGCAAACACAGCCCACACCATTACGGAGCCGCCACCAGTTTGCACAGTGCCCTGTTGACAACTTGGGTCCATGGTTTCATGAAGTCTGCGCCACCTATGAACCCTACTTTCAACTGAAATCATGACTCATCTTACCAGGCCACAGTTTTCCAATCATCTAGTGTCCAACCGATGTGGTCATCAGTTGAGGACAGGTGCTGCAGGCGATGTCATGCTGTTAGCAAAGGCATTCATGTCAGTTGTCTGCTGCCATAGCCATTAATACCAAATTTTGCCGCCCAGTCCTAACGGATAAATGGATACATTTGTCATACGTCCCACATCGATTTCTATGGTTATTTCACACAGTGTTGTTTGTTAGCACTGACAACTTTATGCAAACACCCCTGTTCTCAGTTATTAACTGAAGGCTGTTGGCTACAGCAGTATCAGTGGTGAACGCTAATGCCTGAAATTTGGTATTCTCGGTCACTCTCCACACAGTGGATCTTAGAATAATGAATTACCTAACGATTTCCAAAATGGAATGTCCCATGTGTCTAGCTCCAACTACCATTCTGGGTTCAAAGTCTGTTAATTTCCACTGCATGGCCATAATTCCATTGGACACCTTGTCACATGAATCATCTGAATACAAATTACAGCTCCGCCAATGCATTGCCCTTTTATACTTTGTGTGTGCAATACTACTGCCATCTGTATATGTACATATCAATATTCCATGACTTTTATCGTCTCATATATTTCATGTATGAAGAAAAAAGGAAACACCCATAACAAATTAAAAACAGCAGTTGCGGCTCTTTCCCAAAGTATGCACTATCCGGCGTGTCCAGGTTTGTGTGAAGCATTTTACAGACTCGTGGCTATCACTGAAACCCATAAAAATAGAAAATTCTTAAATCTGAATGAATTCTGGGGGACCATCACAAAGAGGTTTTGAAATGTGGGAGTGGGCAGTTATTTGAAAAACATGTCAGTTTCTTGCCATGTTTTCCTAGGTTCAAATGATGAAAAATAATAATAATAATAATAATAATAATTCAAATTTTAAAAAACTTCTCATCACTAAGGGCATCTAAATTTAATTATCTTTCATTTTTAAAAATGTCAACTGAATCGATTAATTTGTCAAGGCTCTAGAGCAGGGCTTCACAACATACGTGCTCGCTGAGCAAGCTGTGAGCAGCAAGGCGCGAGCACGGAGCAGCGCGAGCACGCTACCCCCCACTACCGGACCAGAGCGGAGAGTGGGGAGAGTCACGTGGGGTACACAACAGCTGCTGCCAGTCGATGTAAATCCGCGGCCACCTGCAGGGATATCACTCACGAATTATTACTGCGACAAATAAAACAAATAAAGGAGAATGTAGACGTGCCACATAATTTTACTAGTTTAGTGTATGCCTCTACCATCTGTAGACACTGAAACTAAAGAATTCCACGAAAATCCTATATTTTCAACACTTTCTTCAACGCTACTTAAAATATCACCTCCAGTTGTAGTGTTCTTCATGGCTACTACATTGAGGAGCTCCTCCCTCACCTGAAGATCTCTATTAACACCTCTAATAAATATGGCAAGCTGCGCTGTTCCAGTGATATCAACACTTTCGTCCAGAGCTAGAGAATACGCCATAAAATCTTTACAGATATTTGTAAACTGGCTCTGGACGTCGTCTGCCATGTCCTGTATGTGACGCATAATGGTCATGTTAGATAATGGCACACTCCGAAATTGTTCAACTTGAGATGGACACAAATGCTCCGCTGCAACTACCAAACATTCTTTTATTAAATCGCCATCAGTTAAGGGGCGCAGGGATTTTGCTAAAAGCAAAGCAATTTTGTAACCCACTCTGAGAGCTGCCTCAGTTGATTTTTCTTTGTCGTCCAGATCTTCTTCGGATAGCTTCCTTTTAAGTTTAATAACTTCCTGTGCACGATCTGGTCAATCACATTTTCCACGTCTGTAGTCTTTCGCGTGGTACGACATATAATGTCGCTACAAATTAAATTTCATAAAAGAATTCAGCGTTTTGTGACATACTAAACATTTTGCAACACCATCTTTTTCTGTAAACAGATACAATTCCTCCCAATGGGGGTTGAACTGCGAAAGCATGGTTGGGGTTACACAACGGCAACTTCACATTATTCTTAACCAGCGAAGTGACTGTTAAGAGCTGATCGTAGTACTTTAAACGTTACACAGTCGGCGCGAATTCAATAGGCATGCTGCGGCCCTATTCAAACGTGTGCGCGCATTTCCCCTCCCTCCCCTCCCTCCCTACTCCGCGACCTTGCAGCTGCTCGCGAGCACGTGCCTGAGCAGACGCGAGTACTCGCGCTCAAAACCGGCCAGTTGTTAAGCCCTGCTCTAGAGCACTTCTCACACTGAAAAATGTGTTTTTAAGTTTGGAAAAAAAAAGAGAAAGAGAGAGAAGAGTTAATTTGCAATCCCAGGACCACTGAGTCATCATTCTTCCTTCTCAAACATGACCTGGTTCTGAATTTGGTGCTGTATTCCTGGGCTCATTTAACAATCTGAGAGATTCCTTGACATGCGGCAAACATGCGTTTCCTGTCAGACAACTCTGCAAAATTTTTTCTGTGCATCTCCATGACAATCTGTAACACATTCACAGTCTTCAGAATAGATGAATAACCTTCACTGAATATACCATTATTTCAGCAGTTTTTGCCTCACAATGAAGATGTTTTGGTACCAGTTTCCCAACTGAAGTTCTCATTATCATTTCGTACAATGGCAACAGTGCATTTCCAAAGCAAATCTTCATCGTACAGGAATTCATATACCGGCTGAATCTTTTCTTGGACTAACTCATCGAGTGCCTACTACCACCACCTATATTTCGGCTGGTGCAAAGTTCCATTCAACATGCTATAAATTCTAAAATACTTTCAAAATCATAAAATTCTTTTGCAAGCATAATCTATATACTTCAGGAATATGAATTATGCAAAAAAATCCATTTTCTCATTGGTCTTGACCAGACCCTCACATTAAATTAGTCCTTTATGGTGCTGTAAGCTTGTAGATCAATGTTTTCCATTTGCAGTGTTGCCTGAACATCTTCCACTTCACATGAAAAGGAGTTCTGGAAAATCTAGATTTCCTCAGAATGAGCATCTCAATCTGAGAACTTGGAAGAGAACTCTTTCTTTACATCACCACGTAATCCCATGGCAAAAGACAGTGGAAAACCTGAACCGTATTCACCCTTCAATGACTGGCAATTGGCAAAGCGTGAGAAAATTTCCTGCCTGACATTTTGTTCAGAGAGTATCGGTTTCTGTCCGAAAGCTTTAACGTGTATGTAAAAGTCACAGATAATATTGTCCTCCTCTTGAAGTTTTTCATTCATTTCATTCAAATGGAGAGCAATATATCTATAAGTTATGAAAGCTAGTTTCCATAGCCATTCCTTGTGTGAATTGTTTCCAAAGGATTGTTTTTCTTTTCTCTGATTGAAAAGAAAAGAAGCTTGACAAAATTCTGCCACAGGTTAACCATCTTACTGCTATGTGGGATGGGAGGTAACTTGACATTTCCACGTCTTCTAGGCAAGACTTGGGTTGGTGATGTTTGGACCTATGACTTCAAATAAAATTGACAATGGAAATTACAAGTTCCATCATATAAGACATATCAACTGACTTTGCACAAATGTTTCCTGATGAAGAATGCAGTGTATTTTCACAAGTTCTGTTGTAATACATTTCAGCTGATGAAAAAGAGGAAGGTTGTACTTCTCTGCTAAAGTTAACTGTACCCCTTGAAAGACATCCTCACCTGCTGTTACCATCATGCAAGTTCTCCAGTGAGTTAAATGTTTGTTAGTGTTAACACATCTAAAAAAAAAAAAAGAAAACAGTAAGACATTAAAAGCATCAAAGATGTCTGTAGATTAGTCCAGGGATATTAAGTACCAAGCAAGCTTTGATGCCTTTTCTTGCAATTGATTTGATAAATTAGAATCTTCATCTTCAACTCAATGCACCATTGTGTTCGCTAAAAGAGTAACCACTTTACATTGTTTGGTTTTGTCACAAAACAGTTCTTCAGGCAATAACCGTCAATGAACATCCTCACGTGTTTGGTGATTTCATGTGCTATTTATACACTTACTTTCATAACGGCTTCACTTTCCTGAAAATATTTACTAAAAATGTTCTGTTGACAACAAAGTCTACGTTTCAATGTTTTGAATTCATTTTCAATTCACTTTCACGCATCTTGTCCCTGATTCTCTCTCTCTCTCTCTCTCTCTCTCTCTCTCTCTGTCTGTCTGTCTCTCTCTTTCCTTTTTAGTGGCAATTTCCCAGTCCATATTTCATTGAAGATACAACACTCACTATCCATTTTTCTCTTTTTAGCTTCCATTTTTCTCTTTTTAGCTTCAATGGACATACCGCTCATCATTCCAAACAAAAACTTGAAATAACAGACTACTAACACATAAAACATGGTGAAACCAAAAAAACCAGTGATCTAAGCAAATCACAGCCAGGAACAAAAAGTCACAGTCATCTGCAGGCAGAGCACTCCTGATGTTGATTCTGACATGCTTTGAGAGCTGGAAGGCTCCTAGAGGTCTCTATTAGAGTTTAAAAAAGTGGGAAGAATCACATGTTACTTTAAAAAACTTTCACTCAAGTGTGAGCTGGATTAAATGCCTTCACAAGACAGGTGCAGCCCACAGGCTGCATTTTGGAGACTCCTGCCTCAGCCCATGAAAATTGATGGAATGCTGTCACACTGCAAGTCATCAAACAGGTTTGAAAACCAATGGCAGTGATAGTCATCTATACACACATAAATTCAAATTCCCTACTTGCCTCTTTCTGTATATCCCGGCTATTTTCGGGAACTATCATAGGGATTTTGATATGGTTTTTACTAATATGTCGGCCAATTTAGGAGAAAGGTTTTTGTATGTAGGTTATAAATACACTGCTAGAAAAAAATACAAGACCTTTCTAGAAGTTTCCAATTTACTCAAGTTTTATTGTTGCCACAGTGTATATGGAGCACGTGAAATGATTACATTTACAGATCAATAGTACAAGCAGTTCTGAGGTACCTGGTATCAACCCATGCTGCAATACCAATATTAGTATGTGGTGTGGCCTCTACGGCTGACAATGCTGGCACTAACTCTGGATTCCAGTCAACCATATGAGTGGCAAATTCTGTCCTGCGATACATTGTGCCACGTCTGCTCGACCTGTTCACATAGTTCTGTAAGAGTTATTGGTTGACGAGTTGCACGGGTCACTTCTTGTCTCATCATATCCCACACATGCTCGATTCGAGACAAATCCATAGATCATGCTAGCCAAGGAAGTCGCTGCACATCTTGCAGAGCATGTTGAGTTTCACTGACAGTGTGTGGGCGAGCATTATCGTGTTGGAACAAACCATCACCTTCCTGTTGCAAGTACGGCAAGAAAATGGGTCTAACAACATTCTGCAGATACTGGGGCACTGGTTAGCATCCCCTCCATAAACACCGCAAGTGTACAAGACCTGCAGCTTATTGCACCCCTGGCCATAAGGCCTAGGGTAGGGCCAGCTTGTCTTGGACAAATGCAGTCTACAAGACAGCACTCACCAGATCTACATCGTACACGCAAACGACCATCACTTATGTGCAGGCAGAATCTGCTTCCATTACTGAAGTCTGTGGTGCACCATTCCATCTTCCAAGTGATCCTCTGATGGGACCAGTCTAGCTGTGCATGTTGATGCTGTGGTGTGACTGGAAGATGGACTAGAGCTATGCATACCCATAGTCCACTGCTAATAACCCTCTCGTAACAGTTTGTGTTGACACGTTTGGGCTCACAAGCCCTCTTATATGTGCTGCGGTAGCTGTATGATCTACCACTGCTGCCCTTAAAATATGATGGTCTGGCAGCCACCTGTGTGGGTGGACGTCCAGAGCCTCACCTATGAGTCTGATAATAATATGCGGTAACCGATAACAGCAATAACAGCATCACTGCACAATTTACGTAGAACATCCAACTTGTGTGGCAGTTCTCCAAGGGGACCATCCTGTCACTCGGAAGGCCATAATTTGACCCCTTTCAAACTCACTCAGTTGGTTGCAGGACACATGAGTGTGTCTCCACGGCATGGTTGCCTGCTCGCTACACATGTTGGCACCATACTAAACCTTCTGGCTCTGAACATTAAAGGGTAGATACCGATGGTGCTTGGTAGCTATGCCACTATGCTATCTATTGGCAGACTATGTTGAAACCATTATCAGTACATCTACTATCCTCCAGACGGCATAAGCCATCACTGAACCAAAATCGATACCATCTTTCCAAGTGTACTACTATTTTTCTTTTACGGCAATGCGTTTCAAGCTAATTGGCTGAACTATGATGAATTTATCAACTGCCAGTGTGAAAACAATGCTACTGTTTCCTTGTGATCAATGGCAGAACTTCTTCAATTGACAGCTCTGTGCAGCACAATGCAGATATGGCCAAACTGAATGTGTGAAAATGATCTGCTTCATTTGATGTACCAACAATAGACATGACATGTTTAGCACAGCATAGTAAATGTGGCTGCGACTTAACATATTCAGTTATTACTTGTTTGGACACTTTGAAATCAAGCTATATTTCACGTGCATCACTTTATAACCTAAAGTGTACCAACCTATAACCTACAGTGTACCAACCAGTTTTTGAGCTTCTTAAAGAAAGAAATAGACAGGACATAATCTTCTTGTCACCTTAAAGACAGATGATTGAATGGCATTCAGAAACTCCCAGTGGATGACTGTACAAAATTTTGAAGCATTTCTACAGATGGTTAGATGACACATTTTGAAAAAAGATGACAATTTCAGTCTGTCAATTTCTGCTTACCTCACATTTTCAGTTGCAATTCGCCCAATTCACTGTAAATTCTTCAAACAACGAGCAGCAGTTACTTAACTTCGAAGTATCATAGACTACCATTTGAGAAAAATTGCCCAACAAAAACACATGTGAATAAAAAATCATTGACTTTTAATTTTATTGCAAAAAGTAAAACACTTTCTGAAGAACTACATCAGCAAGGGCTGCACCTCTGATTCGTTTCCATAAAGAAAGTTTTTTCAAGAGTGAAGATGACTCAGCATTCGGCATTCTGCTTCCCTTGAATCAAACCTAGATGCAGACATGGTTCTTTACATGATAGGGCAAATACGTCTGCCACAAAGAACTGCGGCAATGGATCTCAGTAATGAATCACTATGCACAAAGGTTTGTCATGGACAAAAAATCTAGATCAGGTGTGTTTCTTTCTGTTTCATTTTATTTTATTTGTGGCCTTTGGACAAGATCCACTCATCCAGACTCCCCTACATTATGCTACAAATTCAAAGACATATCCAGTCAGACAAACACACACACACACACACACACACACACACACACACACACACACACACACAATGACTGTCTCCGGTCACTGAGGCCGGACTCGTTGTTCTCAGCATTTTATAGATAACTTTGAGCAGTGGCTTATAAACAAATTTACTGGTATGGCACCCTAGTCGTCCAACCGTATATACTTAGTACTACCCATGTGAAGCTGGGTCAGTTTGCAGTATTCAACAGAAACATCCTAACTCACAATATCGTAGATAATGCTATAGACTGCTATGCAGAGTAATTTAAAGATGTAAGTTATCTTAGTCAAAGAGAGCCATTATTCTACCACCATGGGTGCAAATGTCATGTTACTACTGTATCACAGTTTAGTTCAGTGCAGCATGGAAGAGGCACAGTACTATACGACACAATAATGGAATTAAACAGAGAGGCACCAAACAAAAGCAGAAATCCTTGCAACCAAAGTTGTATGGGCAAATTTTCCTTCTTGATACCTTAGGGGAAACAGCTAGAGTAGCTGCTATGTACCAGACAATAGAAGGAACAACTTCTTCATAGTAAATTTTCTACACTATGAGCTCATTAGTGGGAAGTCAATGGAACACACCTTAAATTACGCAATAAAACCAGAGAAAATTGCTACTTATAACTATGTTGCTGCCATGATCACCAGGCATTCAGTAACCTATGGTGGCCATCAATTTATGCCATTCTGAGGTGACTTCGACTGCCTACAAGTATTATACAATCGTTTTAGGAGCTTTTGCCAAAAATAGAAGCGATGCTGTCATGTCTAGAGACATTATTAAAAATTCAGAAAACTGCTCACAGGGATTCATAAGTGGCTCTGTCTCTTGGTATCTGATATTAGAAAAGCTTCAAGACAACAAAACTTTCATAGTCAATGACATGATGATTCTTATGAAAAGAAACTCTGACAAGTTACTTGGATAAAGGATGTAATACAGTTGCTCAATAATTACCATACATAAGTGGTTTGTTGTGCCTGAAAGAAGAACATATAAGTTATTAAAAGAAAATGTTTTAAGAGGCTTGATCATGAAACTGAGCAACAGGTCCATAAAGAGAAAGTTCAGAATCAAAAACGTAGGCATCTTTTCAGATCAGTGAAAAAAGTTTTAAAGCTTGTATAGAAGAAAAGACCAACAAAGGTACCTTTGAAAGTTATGATTATAAACTGCCATTGCAAAAAAACAATATATATCATAACCCAATCCCAACTGTGATCATGGTATACTGTGAAGTTACTTGGTCACACAGACTTCTGCTCACAGTATCACTACATTCAGTTAACCAGGTGCAATGCAAAACACTTTTTCAGTTGACAAGAGCACTTGGTGCTAAGTTGGGTCATTGTAGGTAATACTTGGGATATGTGCATTAGATCACAAGAAAAAAGAGTAAGTTCATAATGTGATTCTCATCATGTTGCAGAAATTATGGGGCAATGCCCACACAGTGAGATGCACCTATGGTTTCCCTCCAAACATAAAAGAGATCCTGGGAATGAGATGAGGTACCTATGTACATTGCAGATCATGAACAACACTCCCACTGCCATCTCATGAAAGGCTTTAGTAGAATGACACCTTAACTATCAACTGCATCTGCTGCACTAAGGACGGTTGTGACAGAAGGCACTCCCTCAAAGAGAAAAGTCAACAGCTGCAGCAAACAGACAAGCAACAGCACACACACAATTAACATAACTGCAAAATCAGAGCAGAAGTGTAATCATGGGCCCAGCTTTCATCATTCAAAGAACTGGGACCAAAGAGATGTGGGTTGGTATGTGCAACATTACTCATTGCTGCTAACAACAATGCCCCCCCCCCCCTCCTCTGATCATGGAAGTAGCCTGCTACAACAATGGAGCCAAGAGACAAAAACAGAGGCAGAGTCCATCACAAAAGCCAATAAGTGCCTAACGAACCAGCAGCATTGCCCTACTGACAGGGAAGCGACTGAATGCCTTACAGGCAAAAACTGGTGATCTACATCTACATTTACATGACTTCTCTGCAGTTCACACTTAATGTGCCTGGCAGAGGGTTCACTGAACCACTTTTACATTATTTCTCTGTCGTTCCACTTTCTAGCAGTGCACGGGAAAAATGAACACTTAAATCCTTCCATGCAAGCTCTGATTTCTCTAATTTTGTTACAATGATCACTTCACCCTATGTAGGTGTACCACCTACACAGGGAAAAGTGATAGGTGTACCACCATAGGGAAAAGTGATCATTGTAATAAAATGAGAGAAATCAGAGCTCCCATGGAAGGTTTTAAGAGTTCATTTTTCCCGTACACTGCTAGAAAGTGGAACGATAGAGAAATAATGTAAAAGTGGTTCAGTGAACCGTCTGCCAGGCATGTTAAGTGTAAACTGCAGAGCAGTCATGTAAATATTTTCATGTTCAGAGGAGAACAATGGAGATTGAAATTTTGCAAAAAATCTTGCCACAACAAAACACACCTTTGTTTTAATTACTGTCACTCCTGCTAGCGTATCACATCAAGTGACACACTCTCTCGTGCTTAATGATGAGCTGTCTTCTTTTGAGCTTTTTCGATGTCCTCCATCAATTGTATTTGGTAATGATCCAATACTGCACAGCAGTACTCTGGCAGAGGATGGACAAGCATAGTGTAGGTAGTCTCTTTAGTAGACCTGTTGCATCTCTGAAGTGTTTTGCCAATAAAACACAGTCTTTGTTTTGCCCCTCCCACAACATTACTGATGTGTTTGTTCCAATTTAAATTGTTTGTAATTGTAATTCCTATGTGGTTAGTCAAATTGACAGCCTTTAGAATTGTGTGATTTATCATGTAACCAAAGTTTAATAGATTCCTTTTAGAACCCATGTGGATGACCTCACACTTTTCATTATTTAGGATCAATTACCACTTTTCACACCATACAGATACCTTGTCTAAATCATTTTGCAATTGATTTTGATCATTTGATGATTTTACTAGTTGATAAATGACAGCTTCATCTGCAAATAATCGAGGGTGGCTGATCAGATTGTCTCCTAAACGTTAAACATAGATTAGGGACAGCAGAGTGCCGATAACACTTCCTTGTGGAACGCCAGATCTCACTTCCATTTTACTTGATGACTTTCCATCAATTACTACAACCTGTGATCTTCCTGATAGGAAATCACAAATCTAGTAGTATAACTGAGAAGATACTCCATGGACACACAATTTGATTAGAAGTCACTTGTGAGGAACTGTGTCAAAAGCCTTCTGGACATCTACAAATACGGAATCAATTTGAGATCCCTTGTCGACAGCACTCATTACTTTGTGAGAATAAAGGGCAAGTTGGGTTTCACAAAACAACGTTTTTTGAGTGCATGCTGACTGTGTGTCAAGAGATCATTTCCCTCGAGGTGATTCATAAAGCTTGGACACATTGTATGTTAAAAATCCTACTGCAATATTACCGTTCATAAAGTAGTTCAAATAGATATAGTGAATAGATGTGATAGAGAAAGGAAAAATGTTTGTAGTACAATATATGAGTGGTAGATATAGTCAGGTATGGTAGGTAGATGGTCTTAATTAATTGTAGAAATATTTATGGTGATGGTAAACCGAGTTATGTTAATTGTAAGAGTAAAAGCACTTCCATTAGCTGCCAATGTATAGGAAACAATAACAACTGTTGATAGTATAATTTGAGTGAGAATGAATACAAACTGTGTTTAAATTGCAGGAAACTGGCAACAATGTAGCAAATGAACAAATATTGTAATAACACATCGTAACAAAGTTTTAAATGCCCTGAGTGCAGCTTCAGTCATTATGCCCAGTTCACAGCTGCAAGGTGTCTCTGTAAGGTGAATCAACAGATCATCTAGAACGTACTTGAATCTCATACAAATTAGTGAACAGAGAAAGCAGAGAGCTGAATATCTCACTATCAATCCATTTGGAGGACCTTGGCACTCACAATTAAATACTGCTACAAGTTTTGATGCCTAAGGAAAAACCAAATTGCCTTGAGTTTGTATCCAACATTATACATAAGAATACGATAACCATAAGGACCTTGTGTGTAGTGGGAAAGATACATCTCTTTTTCTGAATGGTCTCTATGTGGGAAACTGGCATGAAGAAAACGTGCACTATCATGCAGTTACTTCTGGACTTGATGAAAGTGAATATGTTCTGTGACATCTTATAATTTATGGCCACTTTTGCTTAATTGAACAGACTATTAAGGGGCACATTTATCTAGACATGCAGCAAAATTGGATCGTGTTGCTGTCAGAGACAGACAGGATGGGCTTCACTTACCAACAAAATGGCGTTCACTCTGGCTTCGAACTTGACGTTAATAAATTCTTAAACATAGTACTGCGAAACAACAAAGACTTTTATATACGTATGAAAAGCTTAACAACAGTAGGTCAAAAAATACAGCTGTACATCAGCAAAAGAATTTCAATCACTTTTAATAAACCAGTGTTGCACACTAGTATGATCACATGTTGAAGGAGATAGTTAAATGCAACACAATAGTGACTGATACGGAAAGGAACAACATGGCTCACTGAGTAATGCTATGCACTACAGCTCTTCATCCACCATGTAACTCCTGCAGATGCAAGAAGATTTTGGTGTCGGGCATGTTATAAAAAGATATAACATATATTACTCCTTGGATGTAGCATCTACTAATCAATCCTATCAAATTTCTGCTCCAGTGAGCAGCAGAAGTACATTAAATTTTGCTGCCTCTGTAAAATGAAATAGGCATCCTGAACATTTTAGATTACTTATCTAGGAGACAGTGTTGTCATATTTGGAGGGGGCGGGAGAGGAGGAGGAGGAGGAGGAGGAGGAGGAGGAGGAAGGGAGAGAGGTAGTAGTAGGGAAGGGAGGGGGAGGGGGAGAGGGAGGGAGGGGCGAGAGGGAGGGAGGGGGGAGGGGGGGAGGGAGGGAGGGAGGGAGAAAGAGAAATCACACAGCAGACGAACAGTCATAAATCATTATTGGTTCTCAACAATCCCTTTTCTTTTTTGGGAGCTTTAGAAATTCTCTCTTTGGATACTCTAGTTGTAAAAAGTAGTGAGTCTGAAAAATTTTTCTTAGATTTCTGCTACATGCTATTTCTGTAAACATTAATTTCAACTTGCATTTCACTTGCAATTTTTTAATTAAATAAAGCAATATGTGATGCTTTACCGCAGAAACCTCATGCTCTGGCACACTACGGCATGGTGTAGACTCCGTGCTCCCACCCTTATCTTCAGGTTCGAGGTTCCACACACTGATTGACAGGAAACCGACAGTAGTACCAGATGCTGATTGTAGGGGTATACGTAGACGATCTGCTTCTTGTATTTTCCCTAGAGTGACGATTGCTGAACCAATGGGAATTGCTGTTTGAGACACATGTTCACGAACATCAAAAGCAGTCAAACGGACTCTCGTGTCTGTACCCAAGCCGTCACTAGCACGGAAGCTGA